>NW_027362770.1:160773695-161391195 GCF_046119375.1 Phyllobates terribilis
TCTCCTGTCCTCCACACCCGGGGGCCATCCGCACATTGAAACGCTTGGATTCCGCATCTACAGATGCAGTGATGCGTAATCCATGCGTTCCAATGCAAGTCAATGGCGGCGAAAACGCAGCACTTCCGCAAAATAATTGGTAATGCTGCGGATTTTTCCGCAATGATAATCCGCAGCGGAAATTTCCGCAGCATGTGCACAGCACATGGGGATTATCATTGGGGAACATGGCAGACCTTCTACCAAGCGTTTTTTAAGCATTTCCGCAGCGCAATTGCCGCTGCGGAAATGCTTAAGAAACGTATAGTGGGCACACAGCCTAAAAAAAAATATTATAATTAATATTGTGGCAAATTAATTTCACGTGAACTATCACAGGGGATCATGTGACATGTCACGTGATAAATCAGGTGTGTGTTGAGGGGGGGTGTCTGGGGGGGGGGGGCCCGCGCCTTCTAAACTGCCCAGGGCCCTTGCTACTCTTAATCCACCCCTGGGTGCACCCAATTGTGGGAGTCATCACGTTAGTTCTTTAATTCTGTATATGGCTCTAGCGGGCGTCACCGGTTATTCCCACTAGGCCGCAAGTCTTTTCCAGACAAAGTCAATTAAATCAAGTTTAGCTTCTCCCACCCCAACCGGTCCCCTCCCAACCTGAGATCCTAAACCCAGCTCCTCTATGCTTGGCTGTTGGAGGCAGTCTCTCAATCCTTGGGTAAGGGGATCCAGACCTCATCTGTTGGCAGGCGACGTCGGGTCCTGTGAACTCACTTACACCACAAACAGGTCCCGACTCTCCTCAGCAGGCACAGCACTCGAGGCACCTCTGTGGGGAATCTGGAGTTCATCCACCGGTGTCCGGCTGTTATGTGTCGCAGGCCTCTGGCGCCAAGCCTGCCTCAGGAAATACTTCCTGGAAGTCATCTGACTGGGTCAAGCATCTAAATCTGCTCCCCCTTCAATTTTCCTAAAACATCTTGGTTCCATTTGATTGTGTCTGACCAGCAGATGGCAAGCTCTCCTCATCTTTGACACATCCAGCAAGAATTCTCCTGAAGGCTTTTTTGCTTCTACTACACATCTGTAGGAAGGAACACACTAAGTATATCTGTAGGAAGGAGGACACTAGGTATCTCTGTACGAAGGAGGCACTAGGTACATCTGTAGGAAGGAGGACACAAGGTACATCTGTAGGAAGGAACACACTAAGTATATCTGTAGGAAGGAGGACGCTAGGTACATCTGTAGGAAGGAGGACGCTAGGTACATCTGTAAGAAGGAGGACACTAGTTACATCTGTAGGAAGGAAGACACTAGTTACATCTGTAGGAAGAAGGTGGACGCTAGGTACATCTGTAGGAAGGAGGACACTAGGTACATCTGTAGGAAGGAACACACTAAGTATATCTGTAGGAAGGAGGACGCTAGGTACATCTGTAGGAAGGAGGACGCTAGGTACATCTGTAGGAAGGAGGACACTAGTTACATCTGAAGGAAGGAGGATACTAGGTACATCTGTAGAGGAAGGAGGACACTAGGTACATCTGTAGAGGAAGGAGGACACTAGGTATCTCTGCAGGAAGGAGGCACTAGGTACATCTGTAGGAAGGAGTACACTCGGTACATCTGTAGGAAGGAGTACACTAGGTACATCTGTAGGAAGGAACACAATAAGTACATCTGTAGGGAGGAGGACACTAGGTATCTCTGTAGGAAGGAGGCACTAGGTATATCTGTAGGAAGGAGGACGCTAGGTACATCTGTAGGAAGGAGGACACAAGGTACATCTGTAGGAAGGATGACACTAGGTACATCTGTAGGAAGGAGGACGCTGGGTACATCTGTAGGAAGGAGGACGCTGGGTACATCTGTAGGAAGGAGTACACTAGGTACATCTGTAGGAAGGAACACAATAAGTACATCTGTAGGGAGGAGGACACTAGGTATCTCTGTAGGAAGGAGGCACTAGGTATATCTGTAGGAAGGAGGACGCTAGGTACATCTGTAGGAAGGAGGACACAAGGTACATCTGTAGGAAGGATGACACTAGGTACATCTGTAGGAAGGAGGACGCTGGGTACATCTGTAGGAAGGAGGACACTAGGTACATCTGTAGGAAGGAGGACACAAGGTACATCTGTAGGAAGGATGACACTAGGTACATCTGTAGGAATGAGGACACTAGGTACATCTGTAGGAAGGATGACACTAGGTACATCTGTAGGAAGGATGACACTAGGTACATCTGTAGGAAGGAGGACACTAGGTACATCTGCAGGAAGGATGACACTAGGTACATCTGTAGGAAGGAGGACACTAGGTACATCTGTAGGAAGGAGGACACTAGGTACATCTGTAGGAAGGAGAACACTAGGTACCTGAGTAAGAGGGAGGACACTAAGTAATATTGCCAAACTTTCTAGCTCTGGATTGTCTCTAGGGAGGAATATGGTGTCTCATTATACGGCGCTATGCTATCTAAGATGGCTATACAGATATAAATAGATGTCGGCTGAACGTTCTTTCGGTAGACAGTTATCTCTCTCCCAACATCAGAATATTTTTTCCTAATTTTTCCTGCTTACTATTTGCCTAATAGTATTGTCTGTATGAATGAAGAATATTATAGCTATTATTATTATTGTTATTATTATCCTATTATACAGCCCCCGAGGGTCCATCAGCTGTGTCATGTAAAACATTGATAAAGTCCTAATCCATTATACATAAATAATTAATAGACTTTAATTCTCCCCTTCATATAGACCCCCGACTCTGCGTCCTGTAGGATTCTGGGTAATGTGATAGTCACACGTCCATACAAATAATCATAATTGTCTGCTCTGTGCTCGAGCCAAATGATTAACTGGGTGGACGAAAGAAATTGAATTAGAGAGACCCCCAGCTGCTTATCATCCAGGCAATTACCCAAATCAGGGAAAATCACCGATAGATGATTATTTATCGCTCTGACAATTAAAATATTCCATGTTTATCATAGTCTATCATTTAGGCTAATAATGGATGAAACTTAAGAGCCAGTTAGCAAATTCTAGTGGCCACCTGAGTGTATTACCATCATTTTACAGTGTAAATGTCAAGAAACTTAGACACATCTGGCAGCCAATTCAATAAAAAAAAAATTGCAAATCAATTTATTTAAACTGAGGTTTTCTTATCCCTGAAAAATCACTACAAAGTTCCGGCCACTAGGTGTCTCCCTTCTGCTGTTCACTGCCTGTTATCGGGTGCAATCTGCCTCTAGTGCAGAGAAGCAGAGATTCAAGTTTGGTGGGTCTATGTCTTCTTCTTTCTGTCAAACTGAATATCAACGTAACAGAGAAGAGGTGCGTCAGGGCAGGCAAAGCACTGGATAGCAGCAGGAGCAATGCGTGTTGGGAAGTGAACAAAGTTCCAGCACATATAGTGCTGACAGAATGCTGATAAGGAGGAACTTTACATGAAAACAGAGTGGGTGGCATGTTACAGAGCATGAGCATCAGGACAGTTCCTTGACATATTAGACTGGTATGTGCACCGGCAGTATAAATTTGTTATGGGTGAGGGCATCAAGATGCCGCTTTTACTCTGGTTTTGACAGGTGCACATTAAAAGTCCGTTAGCTGGGACGTATCTTTGTGCAGTACTTTTTATGGACACTACATCACCTAAATCTGCAGCATGTCCATTTATGTCCAAGATTTTTTGACGGCGGAATTACCCCTTTCCAATGCATAGTGTGAAATCTGCAGCAAATCTGCAAAATGCGGACTCTGCCATAAATCCGCCCTGTATGAACATACCCTTTAAGATCGCTATGATGAGCCACAACTTTTGGAACACTAGGGGTCCGACTTCTGGAATCCCCCACTGATCCACATGACCACAAGCAGCATGACTCCATTAAAAAGTCGAGTTGCCAAACCAGTAACGGGACGCCTTAATTCATGGCGGTCCGAGCAATATGCCATCCCTGCCAAAACAGGTGTGTGGCTAACGGATGATGGACCCGGTGCAGAAGTTCAACAGAAACTTTTTTCATGGGTCCTGACTGTACCCTACTGGTAACTTTTAGCTGGATTTCAGGGTCTCTTATGTGACTTGTCAATGAGCCACTAGCACTCCAGGGTTTCTCTGTTTCAGATTTCGGCAAATATGACATAAAGAATAGCGGTGGCGGCAAAACCATGAACACCATGATAAAAGCAATTGTAACTTAATTGTTGGTGGTGTCCAACATGTGATGGATCCCCCGTCACTTCGCTCTACTTGTTGGACCTGACAATGATCGTCCATATCTGTCAGGGCTGGAAAAACGGGAAAACCTCTTGGACAAGTTGGCAGATCTCCAAAAGTTTACCAAATCTTGGAAAGCCGCGCCTCTGCAAAGCTTCTTGTACAAGACGTCAGAACACTTCCTTCCACCTCAGATGGATCTCAGGCGTCCAAATACTCCTTTATGGGGCCCAATAAAGGAGCTTGGAAGGGTTCACCAAGTTTACCGACCACTTGCAAAAATTTGGCAACTATGGACCGATTATCTTCACCATCTAACAGTTGTCAAATTTAATCCTTTCCTACTTTTGCCGCGATCAGAATCCGATATTGGGGTCGTCTGAGCTTACACCGCTCGGCTAGCAGAAGAGTCTCGCATCCAATATTTAACTCCTTCTCTAGTTTTACATCCCTCTTCTTGCCGCTTCTCCTGAATCTTTAATATGCCGGCATTTTATTTCTAACAACATCTTAAGCCCCTTTCATGCGACCTCGGGGAGGCTCAACTCCTCAGTATTCACCGGACACCTTCCTTCACTTCATCGCCGTCTTCCCAAAAGCTTCCTCTATAATTCAGTTGCTCATAAGTGACTCGGGAAGGATTTGACCTCATACATCGTCAGTAAGAATCAGATCGCATTTATACATCTATCATCTCATCATTGCAACTTCCAGAATCCTTAAAGGGGTCGTCCGACAGTAAATTTTTATATTTGTTTTTAAGCCATAGATTGAATAAATACAATAAATGGAGTCATGAACGCTGAAAGATTCGATGATGCGCTCTTCTTTACAACTGACCGCTGCAGCCAATTACTGGCTGCAGTGGTGCAGGGACTTCTGAATGGGGCAAAGACTGAAAAAAAGTGGTATACTTCAGAGGTGAGGCTCAACAGGGAGTGCGATTTCAAAATTAGATATAGAATCATTCATTGTTTGTGGGCCATTTACACAGTGAAGGGACTAAAAGTGATATTCAACCCTGACATCCTATATTTTAAATCTCAAACACAAGAACAGTCATGAAAACTAATATAACTTAACTATAAAGGGGGCAGTTTGGTTTCAATTAAGGTGTCCAGCATTTGGCGGATACCCAAGTAAAAACTAAAAAGACCCTTCCATAGAAGCCATCCATAGTACATAAGTACAGTACCAGAACCACCATCAGTACATGAATACATCATGAGAACCACCATCAGTAAATACACCAGTACATGAATACATCACCAAGTTTAGTAAAGCAATCAAGTAATGTCAAGTCAGCCCCATATACATTTTTATCGCATGAACCTACAACTCCCACTTTGTCCTTAACAATGGTAAGGAGATGTTGGGAGTTGTTGTCATCAGTCATTATCAGACTGTGTACCATACAGGATGAGACAAAGTCAGTATCAACAAGTAAACATTTACATCCAGGTACCTCATAGGTGACATCTTCTCTGACTGGAGTTGTTCTTTCTTTACAGCTCCATTTTGTCCAGACTCCAAGATGACTTTTCACATCTACATCTCGTCTCTGCAGACTCGCACTCTTCTTCAGTCTTCTGCAGAAAATCCCAACACAATGCCCTTAAAATAAGTGTATTATTAAAATGTCCTCTACATAAAAATATCTGTCCATACTATGACCTAAATAAGCCTTCTATGGTATGTGGCCTCCACACTGTCTGCCATTATCAGCTATAACTGCCACTCCGTCCGCCCTTATTAAGAACGGTCTATGCCATGGCTGTCTCCTCTGAACTGTTTTCGTTACATTCTCTATATCTCCACACTGTTCCCCCGCCATGCTAACCTCTCTCCATATTGTTTCCCCATGTAATGATGCCCGCTCTCCCCATTCTCCCAATTCTGTGCCTCCTCTTCACACTGATACTCATACTGCCCACCACACTGCCCTCTCCAAACTGTACTCCGTCCTCACACTGTCCCCCTACACAGTATGATGTCCATGTCAGCCCCCATGCAGTAAGATGTTCACCACAGCCCCACATTATATAGTGTCGTCACCACTACAGCCCCTCATACATAGTATGATGGCCCCCACAGTAACCTATACATTACTATCGGCAACCAGTCACCAATACAGCGTAATGGCCTCCACAGCCTCTTATATGTATAATGTCCCCCACAGCACTCCACACAGTATGATATCCACCACAGTCCCCTATACCCTATACATAGTATGATGTCCTCCACAGCCCCCTATACAATATGGTCCCACCAGCCACCTATACAGAATAATGTCCCCCACAGTGCCCTATACAGGTTGGTCACAATAGCCCCCAATACAGTATGGTCACCACATACCCCAGTATTTCCCCTACAGCCCCTATACAGTATGGTCATCACAGCCCCCTTTACACTACAAGGTCTCCACAACCCCCAGTAATATGTCCCCTACAGCTCCCTATACAGTATGATGCCACCACAGCCCCTTATATAGTAAGATGTCCCCACAGCCCCCTACATAGTATGATGTCTTCACAGCCAGTACCCATTATAATGTTCCCCACATCCAGACCCCTATCCCTAACAGCCAACCCCAGTACAATGTCCCCCACAGTCAGCAGCCGCCAGTATAATGTCTCCGACAGCCAACAGCGTATTATGTGCCCCACAGCCAGCAGCCCCTAGTATTATGACCCCCACAGCCAGCAGCCCCTGGTAGTATGTCCCGTATAGCCAGCAGCCCCTGGTAGTATGTCCCCTACAGCCAGCAGCCCCCAGTAGTATGTCCCCCACAGCCAGAAGCCTCCAGTACTCTGTCCCCCACAGCCAGCAGCCCCCAGTACTATGTCCCACACAGCCAGAAGCCCCCAGTAGTATGTCCCCCGTAGCCAGAAACCCCCAGTATTATGTCCCCCACACCCAGCCACCAGTATTTTAGTCCCCCACAGCCAGCCCCTCTTTTGATGACCCCCATTCAGGGCAAATACAATATAAGAAAAGTTAAAAAAGCTTATACTCACCTAATCCAGGCCATTTATGGTGACACAAAAATGGCCATTGTCAGCACCACATGATGCCATGTAAACAGGAGATGTGCTGCTGACAACAAGGATGCTGTACGGGGGACAGGGTCCTTCTGTATCCATCAGTTTGTGTGTGAAAAGTAATTGAGTGCCAATCAACCTGTATATAGTGTTAGATTCACCTTGTGAAGTGGACTAACTATGCCCCAGATGTTGGTGCAGGTGGGGTGCGAGGACGAGGCACCCTCAGGAATCTTGGGAGCAGTAGGAAAGATGTAGCGAGCTCAGCAAGTGTAGAAACAAGTTATCACGATGTGCACAAGACGTGGAGAACGCAAAACAAAAGTTTTGAATCACAATCCTCAGACACAGGTGTGTGGCCTAAAGGGCCTTAAAAGGCCTAAGGAGATTATGTCACTAAAACCTAACATGGAGCACAACAGAGGGCAGCAGCACAAGGTGTAGGGAGCAGAGCCTGGGATACCCGGGGCACGTGTGTAACATATAGTCAATGGGCGCTTATTAAGCCCTTCATGCACCCTGGCATAATAGGGTGCGTGGGTGTAGAGCAGACTCAGGAGCCAAGGCTGCTCCATACTGGGCAGGTGCCGGCTGTGTTGTACTGCCGGTATCTGCCTCCAACAGCAGCGACCTGAGCTAGCACCACTGTCCCCTGCCCTGAGGTTTGGCTGCAAAGAAGATCATCAATTTCAATATATACTACTGTAGTATTCAAGTATATAGTACAAGCGATCAAATCAGGTTCAAGTCTACAAGGGGGACTAACAAAAACAATAAGAATTGATAAATAAAAAAAATACACATAATTATATACATATTTATATACAGTACAGACCAAAAGTTTGGACACACCTTCTCATTTAAAGATTTTTCTGTATTTTCATGACTATGAAAATTGTACATTCACACTGAAGGCATCAAAACTATGAATTAACACATGTGGAATTATATACTTAACAAAAAGTGTGAAACAACTGAAAATATGTCTTATATTCTAGGCTCTTCAAAGTAGCCACCTTTTGCTTTGATGACTGCTTTGCACACTCTTGGCATTCTCTTGATGAGCTTCAAGAGGTAGTCACCGGAAATGGTCTTCCAACAATCTTGAAGGAGTTCCCAGAGATGCTTAGCACTTGTTGGCCCTTTTGCCTTCACTCTGCGGTCCAGCTCACCCCAAACCATCTCGATTGGGTTCAGGTCTGGTGACTGTGGAGGCCAGGTCATCTGGCGTAGCACCCCATCACTCTCCCTCTTGGTCAAATAGCCCTTACACAGCCTGGAGGTGTGTTTGGGGTCATTGTCCTGTTGAAAAATAAATGATGGTCCAACTAAACGCAAACCGGATGGAATAACATGTCGCTGCAAGATGCTGTGGTAGCCATCTTGGTTCAGTATGCCTTCAATTTTGAATAAATCCCCAACATCGTCACCAGCAAAGCACCCCCACACCATCACACCTCCTCCTCCATGCTTCACGGTGGGAACCAGGCATGTAGAGTCCATCCGTTCACCTTTTTTGCGTCCCACAAAGACACGGTAGTTGGAACCAAAGATCTCAAATTTGGACTCATCAGACCAAAGAACAGATTTCCACTGGTCTAATGTCCATTCATTGTGTTCTTTAGCCCAAACAAGTCTCTTCTGCTTGTTGCCTGTCCTTAGCAGTGGTTTCCTAGCAGCTATTTTACCATGAAGGCCGGCTGCACAAAGTCTCCTCTTAACAGTTGTTGAAAAATGTGTCTGCTGCTAGAACTCTGTGTGGCATTGACCTGGTCTCTAATCTGAGCTGCTGTTAACCTGCTATTTCTGAGGCTGG
This sequence comes from Phyllobates terribilis, assembly GCF_046119375.1. Lineage (NCBI taxonomy): Eukaryota > Metazoa > Chordata > Amphibia > Anura > Dendrobatidae > Phyllobates > Phyllobates terribilis. The sequence continues at coordinate 160,782,789 of NW_027362770.1, forward strand.
TGACTCGGATAAACTTATCCTCAGAAGCAGAGGTGACTCTTGGTCTTCCTTTCCTGGGGTGGTCCTCATGTGAGCCAGTTTCTTTGTAGCGCTTGATGGTTTTTGCAACTGCACTTGGGGACACTTTCAACGTTTTCCCAATTTTTCAGACTGACTGACCTTCATTTCTTAAAGTAATGATGGCTACTCGTTTTTCTTTACTTAGCTGCTTTTTTCTTGCCATAATACAAATTCTAACAGTCTATTCAGTAGGACTATCAGCTGTGTATCCACCAGACTTCTGCACAACACAACTGATGGTCCCAACCCCATTTATAAGGCAAGAAATCCCACTTATTAAACCTGACAGGGCACACCTGGGAAGTGAAAACCATTTCCGGTGACTACCTCTTTAAGCTCATCAAGAGAATGCCAAGAGTGTGCAAAGCAGTCATCAAATCAAAAGGTGGCTACTTTGAAGAACCTAGAATATAAGACATATTTTCAGTTGTTTCACACTTTTTTGTTAAGTATATAATTCCACATGTGTTAATTCATAGTTTTGATGCCTTCAGTGTGAATGTACAATTTTCTAAGTCATGAAAATACAGAAAAATCTTTAAATGAGGTGTGTCCAAACTTTTGGTCTGTACTGTACATACAGTGGGTGCGGAAAGTATTCAGACCCCTTTAAATCTTTCACTCTTTGTTTCATTGCAGCAATTTGATAAATTCTAAAAAGTAAATTTTTTTCTCATTAAAGTACACTCTGCCCCCATCTTGACTGAAAAAAACAGAAATGTAGAAATTTTTGCAAATTTATTAAAAAAGAAAAACTGAAATATCACATGGTGATAAGTATTCAGACCCTTAGTTCAGTATTGAGTAGAAGCCCCCTTTTGAGCTAGTACAGCCATGAGTCTTCTTGGGAATGATGCAACAAGTTTTTCACACCTGGATTTGGGGATCCTCTGCCATTCTTCCTTGTAGATCCTCTCCAGTTCCGTCAGGTTGGATGGTGAACGTTGGTGGACAGCCATTTTCAGTTCTCTCCAGAGATGCTCAATTGGTTTAGGTCAGGGCTCTGGCTGGGCCAGTCAAGAATGGTCACAGAGTTGTACTGAAGCCACTCCTTTGTTATTTTAGCTGTGTGCTTAGGGTCATTGTCTTGTTGGAAGGTGAACCTTCGGCCAAGTCTGAGGTCCAGAGCACTCTGGAAGAGGTTTTCATCCAGGATATCTCTGTACTTGGCTGCATTCATGTTTCCTTCAATTGCAACCAGTCGTCCTGGCCCTGCTGCTGAAAAACACCCCAATAGCATGATGCTGCCACCACCATGTTTCACTGTTAGGATTCTATTGGGCAGGTGATGAGCAGTGCCTGATTTTCTCCACACATACCGCTTAGAATTCTCACCAAAAAGTTCTATCTTCGTCTCATCAGGCCAGAGAATCTTATTTCTCACTAGATGGTGGCCCGATTCTAATGCATCGGGTATTCTAGAATATGTATGCGGCCGACTGGGCGCAATCAGCAGAGCGGTGTTTAAATTTGGCGCCAAAATCGCTGATTGGTCGAGGCCAGCAACCGTGACCAATCAGCAAAGTGGTGTTAAAATTTGGCGCCTATATCGCAGATTGGTCACGGCCGGCGGTCGCGACCAATCAGCAGATCGGGGTTTAAATTTGGCGCCAATAATGGTGATTGGTCACGGCCGCGACCAATCAGCAGAGCGGTGTTTAAATTTGGCGCCAATGATGCTGATTATTCGCAACTGGTAACCGTGACCAATCAGCAGAGCGGTGTTTAAATTTGGCACGAATATCACTGATTGGTCGCGGCCGGCCACCGCGACAAATCAGTAAAGTGGTGTTTAAATTTGGCGCCAATAATGCTGATTAGTCGTGGCCGGCAACCGCGACCAATCAGCGAAGCGGTGTTTAAATTTGGCGGCAATATCGCTGATTGGTCACGGCCGGTGGTTTTGACTAATCAGCAGAGCGAGGTTTGAATTTTGTGCCAATACTGCTGATTGGTCACGGCCGGCCACCGCGACCAATCAGCAGAGCGGGGTTTACATTTGGCGCCAAAATCGCTGATTGGTCGCGGCCGGCGGTCGCGACCAATCAGCAGAGCAGGGTTTACATTTGGCGCCAATACTGCTGATTGGTCGCGGCCGGCGACTGCGACCAATCAGCAGAGCGGTGTTTCAATTTGGCACCAAAATCGCTGATTGGTCGCGGCCGGCCACCGCGACCAATCAGCAGAGCAATATTTAAATTTGCCGGCCATATCGCTGATTGGTCGCAGCTGGCGTCCGCGACCAATCAGCAGAGCGTTGTTTAAATTTGGCACCAATCTCGCTGATTGTTCGCGGCTGCTGACCGGAAGCGCGTCACCCGTAGGGGGCGTGCCGCCGGATGTGACATCGCGCTAGTGTTTCCCTGTTAAGGGAAGCTGTTGGCTTGAAGATTGTCATGGTAACCAGTGTGTAGCGTTGGACCGTGGGCGCATGCGCAGTGTGAGAGGGATCTGTTGCAATAATACACTGTTAGGGTTGAATGGTGACAGTTATAGATAGCTAACCAGGGGGTTGGCGCAAGGGCTGTAAGTGGGAGGCCAGACTAATGGGGAAGATACTCTTGGTAACTTGTAAGTTATGCTTTAATAGAAGGGTATTCCAGATGACTGGTGCAGGTGTCCGCCTTCACCAGCGAGGCGCAGGAGCACCGCTGCACATCTCCTCCAGACAGAATTTTGGCTCCAGCTGTCTACATCCGACAAGCCTTGGCACCACAATACAGGTAGCACCATACTCACTGTCTTCCCTGTTTACCTGCTGCTGCATGTACCGTTAGTAACCTCCCCCTAATATATTCCCCCCAGGCTTGCAGTCTACAAGCACCATCTGGACATCTACCAGGTATCCCTAAGTATCACTTTGCTCTGCCTCCTTCCAATCCATGTATCTTTGCTAACACAGTATATCCTTGCATTGCCTTCTAGCCCTCCACCTCTGTGGCCCCTTCTCTCTCTCTACAACCTTAAAAAAAAACAGGTTTTGCATAAATCAATATCAAGTAAGGATTTTTATGCTTATATCTCCGTATGAACAAACCAAAATTGGAACGTAATGGAGACTCGGTGATATGTACAGTGAAGCATGGCGCAGACTCTGTGATATCTACAGTGAAGCATGGAGGAGACTCGGTGATATTTACAGAGAAGCATGGCGGACACTCGTGATATCTATAGTGAAGCATGACGGAGACTCGGTGAAATCTACAGTGAAGCATGGCGGAAACTCGGTGATATCTACAGTATATACGAATAAATTGTGTACCCTCATACCCACATGTCCCTTCCCCTTTTTCTTTCCCTCCCCTTTCATCGCAGTCCCCATCTTCTTCCTCCCCTCCCCCCCCTCCCTCAATCACATGTTGCTGGTGTTACTTTGTTACTTCACCATATCTGCAACTAATTGGAATGTACCTTTTATGTTTTTATTTTTGTTTAAACCGGCATATTGGTATTTTCACACCTATTCTCCTCTTTTACAGTAGCGACTGAAATGAATAAGGCCATTTAAAGGCCGAAACGTCTTCTCTTGTGTCACCACTCACTATTGGTTTGTTATAACTATTCTACTTACTGGGTTTGTCGTACCAATGAATAAATTTTGCATTTCTTCACCTGAGAGTGCGATGAATTAATTTATACTGCATCAAGGGCTTCCAGTGCTCATTGCATCTGCACCTCGCCCCTGACTGAGTGCACGCCAATTATCTCTACTGATCACATGACTGTGACATCATCACAGGTCCTGTGAGCACAGAGGGATATATATATCCAGGTGGTTTTGAAACACAGGAGGCAAGAGGCCAGATCCCGGTGTCTGGAACACCATTACCCTTGGAAGGCATGAGGCCTGGAGGCCAAACTGGTGAGCCTTAAACCACAGCTTTGGCAGAACAGAGCTGATGGAAGCAGCTAGACCCGGCAAAGGTAAAAACGGTGCTTGATATGGACATTGATGTTGTTACCTTGCTGAAGACTGTATCTGAAGCCAAGCGGGCATAGCTGCCACTGACAAGGCTCTAGGATATTGCATGTGTAACATTCCTGCGAGCCATTGAGATGGACGATGTTATAAGCAGTTTATGATGTGTAATAAACTGCTGGACTTCAGATTACCGGAAAACGGTGTATGTGTGCTTTAATTGACCCCGTGAAGTGAGTGCCCCTCAACATGATCAATAGCGCTACCTTACAATTGGTTAGAGAATGCAGGCAACTGCAGGGGTAACGGCACAGGATCACAAACGTGGATGCAAGCATCTGGCAGTGGCTCGGCGGAGCCACGAAGATTAAAGCATCTGGCTGTAACTCGGCGGGGTTACGAAAATTGTCGTCACACTCAAACCTCGTTTGCTGTGGCTTGGTGGGGCCACGAAAGTTTTTCCGGGGAGAGCAGTGTGAAGTGTCTAGTGTGAACAGCGTACTGCGATGGCTTTGAATGGAGCAGTATCCCCAGATGGAATGGAGAAGTGGTTAGATGATCGGCTGAAAACGTTCTTCAGCAAAACAGAGTGTTCTGAAGAAATGCAGGAGCTGATAAAGATGGCTGTGAAGGGAGCAGAAAATGAGACTGAAGCTGTTGAGCAATTAAAGTGCCTGTTAAAATCACAGCAGCAGGCATTTGAGAAACGACAATGATTCGCCCAGGGGGATATATGGGGGAGACTCGGTACCCGGGCCTTGACCTTCTGTGGGATGTCACGGCAGTCAGCTCCCGGGCCCGTACCCTGGGGTCACTCTTTAAAAGGGGGGGGTTTTAGTGTACAGTTTGTCTCGTGACGCCACCTGTGGTTTCCGGTAATGGTTACCGGCGCTGCTGCGGACCTCCGGGGGTGATGGAATGGCAGCTGGGATGTTTCTGCTCCCCACAGTTGGAGCGAGCCCCTGGGGCAGGGTTGATGGATGGGATGCAGGTGAGAGATGGCGTAGAAGGGATGATGGCGCGGCGGCAATAACCGACAGAGACAGTGAATGCAGTCATCCGATTTTTTTGGATTCCTTAGGTACACTGTACAGGTTACCGCTTCCCGCGCCGCGCTGCGTTCACCAAGCAGGGGTTCAGAAGTCCCTCCGGCAATTCGAGAGTACTTATCGGGACCCCCTTTCTATATGTTCCTTTCCTCAGCCGACTTTCCGCGCTGGGTCTCTCCCTCCTGCCCTGCGCCTCACAAACTGAGCCCCAAGATGGCGTCCTCGGATCCTTCAGGGACACCTGGAGTTCCCTGGTCCTACTCGGCTACCTTTCTTTGCTGCTAGAATGCGAGTATGGCAACTGCACCATAAAAGTCAGAAGCCTCCGGTTTCCTAGCTGAGGCTTGAAGCGACACGACTAGCCCAGGGACCGGTTCCCTTCTTGCGGCCTGGTCCCTCTGACACTTGACAGATTAGAGCATACGGTTGGCTTCCTGCTCCTTCCGTACCCCTGGGACCCCTTCAGTTACCGGAGCCTTCCTCCTCTGTTCCCCTCCTCTTCTCTCCTCCGCTGGGCCTCATTTACTAGGCCCACTCTGGAGCAGAGCTCCTGTAGAGCACCTGCTCCTCTCAGGCTCACTACTTTACACTCACTCTAACTAAGATGGATCCCCTTTTTATACTCCTAACAAATGCTCCCCTAAACTCCTTCCTCCACCTACACCCACTACTTGGTTCCCCCTCACTCTGGTTCCCCCCACTCCAGCCAGGGACAGGGCTCAGCAGAACACAGTGCATCTTGCCCCTCCAGCCGGCCTGGAGCAGTGTAGTGTTGGATACAGGTGTTGGGGTCCCGGGCTGTACCCTTTTCCTTACCAGAGAGTGAGGCACCACCAGTTGTAGTACCCCTGTTTCGACTGAACCCTCAGGGGCGCCACAACAACAGGACATGATGCAGGAACGGCAGGAGCCATTGGCATGTTACAGAATGGTGGCAGTGGACCATTCCTTTAGTTCTCCTGTGGCGCTGGCACTATCCCAGAGTGCCCAGGGAGGTAGTAAGATATGTTGTGAACTGGGTCCTAAGACTATCGCGTTTTTTTTTTTTAAATGCCCCCTACAGGTGTGGTTGTCCAAAAGGGGTGGAGTCTCAAAAGGGGGTGGAGCATACAAAACCAGAATTGGTCACTGGTCGTGTGGGGATACTGCCTAAAATGACAATTCGACCATTGATAACTGGGTAGCTCCAGTAGAAGGGGTTGACACCATGGGAAGTGACACAGACCCCACAGCTGACAGTGACACTACGAAAGTAGAAAGAGAATTCAGTCAGGAGGAGTTAAATGAGGTGAGAAAGTCCCACTCTCGTCGAGCCACAAAAAAGTTGCTCCTGTAGCCTTTGCTGAAATGGTAAATAAAGAAAATGCAATGCTGTGTGCCTTTATTCCGAGTGTGGATCCTCCTTTAGACAACAAAGAAGACCAGGAGGAAGAGCTGGAGTGTGCCAGGCAGCAGTATCAGAGCGACGTGCAGCAACTAAGGAAAAACATGGAGAACGTGTCCAAGGACCAGCTGAGCCTGGAGTCTGAACGGAAGAAAATAAAACAGGTTGCGAGGAACCTGCAGCGAGAACTGGAGGAAAGCAGCGAGGAAATCAGCCAATGGAAGGAAATGTTCCAGAAAAATAAGAGGACCTCTGCAAAACCAAGGTGGAGGTTTTGCAGTTGAAGCTTGAGAAAGAGGAGTCTGAAGATGAGCTGAATAAGATGAAAAATCATTACTCCCTGGTGCAGTCAGAGCTGAACCAAGTGAAGAAAGGCTCTGTGGATGCGGAGGAAGCAGAGGTCACAAGAAAGGAAATGCAGAGATTTCAGGAGCAGGTGAAGCTGCTGGTGCAGGAGAAGCAAAGGCTGGATGAGGGTCTACACCAGAGGGATAGGGAGCTATCCGCCCTGAAAGGGGCATTAAAAGATGAAGTGTCTGGTCACGACCGTGAGGCAGAAAAGATGGGTGAAAAATTCAATAGGGAACTGCAACAAACCAAGACAGACTATGAGGATCTCCTCAAGGTTAAGAAAAAACTAGAGGATGATAAGGCTGATGCAAAGCACATGCGCCAAGTGATTGAGACCACTCTACAGGACACCCGTGATGAGAATGATGATCTCCGCAGAAAGATCCTCGGACTGGAAGCCCAGGTGAAAGATCTGAAGACGTTCTGTGATGATCTCCAGAGGGCAGAGACGTGCCTTAAGGATAGAATCGGCAGGATAGAAGCTGAGCGGAAAAAGATGGCGGAGTCTATCGGAGAAGCCACAGACCAGGGTCAGGAGTTTGCCACTGAAGAAGGGAAGTATGAAGCAAATACCACCTCGAATAATTCGAGCTTGGATGATTCGGTGGATGTAAGAGCCGAGATGAAGGAACTCAAGGAGAAGCTTGAGCCCATTTGAAGCAAGAGAAGCTTGAGAGGCTGGCTGTCGAGAGCCGAGTGGGTGCATTGGAGACAGAGAGGCGAGTAGCTGAGCTAGAGGAAGAAGTTTTCGAGCTCAAAGGTCGCCTGGTAAAGTACCAATCAGTGAACGAGGTCGCCTTGGAGAAGGAAAAGGGCAAACAAGTTGCGCTTAATCCTCTATACCATGAGAAGGTGGACCTGAAGAGACCTGAGGAAGTGTTAAAAGAAGATCAGTATGGGATGGAAATTGTCAAGAGGAGAATTCTTGAGTTCATAGCTGTGAGTCAGCTCAGGGGGAGCATACAGGGTGAAGAATCTGAAAGTCAGTTGTCCCTGAAACCTGAGCCAGATGATCGCTTGGAGACCACTGGTGAGACAGAAACTTCTCGGTACAAGTGCCTCATAGATGTACCCGAAGATTTGAGAGAAGAATGGACCAGAAAGTCAGTGCATGAAGAATTTAAGAAGGCCGTGGGAGCCTGTAAGGTGTACTTGACCTCAAAAGCTAAACAGCTGGTGGTCCTGTCCACAACCGAAGTCACAGTGAAGAGGGTGGCTGTCCTAAGTGAAATGCACTGGCGATGTGTTCGCACGAAGCGGATTGTCCGGTTGAAGACGGAACAAGTCATTAGACAACTGGAGCTTATGAGAAAAGCTCAAAGTCTGCGGGAAGAAGTCATCTGGGTGCCTCATGCTCTGGTAAGAAAGCTCATTGGGAGAAATGGCCAAGCCATGCTACAGCAACACGTGAGTAGCTGTTCTGGAGCGCATTTTGTGGAACCCAAGGTAGGACTGCCTGATGTTTTTTATGGTAAACAGCAAGATTTTTTTTTTCTTTAAAAATGCTTGTTATATTTTCGTTTGAGACCAAGGTCCTCTGGGAATGAATCGCAGCGCATTGGTTTTATTATGTCACTTTTGCGCAATGAACCACAGGGGTGGGCCTTTTCTCTCAAACCTAATGATCCGTGTTTAAGGTCTGTAGAAGAATTTTTTTCTGCTATGGGGCTATTATATGACAATCCTGATAGAATCTCATCTGCTGAGGCAGAACTCAGGCGTTTGAATCAGGGGTCAGGTGATGTTGAAAATTATTGCACACACTTCAGGAGATGGGCTTCAGAAGTTAAGAAGAATGATCCTGCGCTGAGATGTTTATTTCTTGCTGGTCTGAGTGAAAGAGTTAAGGATTTGCTAATTGCATTACCTGCACCTGAGACTCTGCAGGATGCCATGCAATTAGCTGTTCGTGTGGACAGGAGACTGAGGTCCAGGGTGAATGAGGTAAAGACTCCTGTAATGTCAGGTCCTAGTCCCCAGAAAATCTGCTCTGACGGCGGAGAACAGATGGAGGTTGGGGCGATGTCACTCCGCTCTCAGGAAAGAGACTGGAGGTTCGCCGAGGGATTGGGTCTTTATTGTGGTAAAGCTGACAATTTGATTAAGTATTGTGAGCTTCGTTTAAGTAAAGAAAAAAAAAAGTCAGTTACGCCCGTATAGCTTGTTTACGCTCTGCAGGAGTATTTCTTTCTGGGAGTACTACTTTGCAGGAAAATTTGATTGAATTTCAGGTATTTGTGGATTGCGGTTCAACACTTAATGTGATTGATAAAGGGTTTTTGGAAAACCTTAAATTGAAATCTAAACCTTTGTCATCACCTATTTCTGTGGTTGCTGTTGATAACACTCCCTTGAAATGTATTACTCACAAGGTTGCTGCATTTCCCCTCACTATCAATGGAGATCACCAAGAAATTTTGGACTTGGTTATATTAGATAATTTACCCTCTCCGGTCGTTTTAGGTTTATCTTGGTTAAAACTGCACAATCCTTTACTGGACTGGTCTACTAATGTGATTAAGTCTTGGAGCCCGAAGTGCTATGATAAATGTTGTAATGGTCGCATTGTGGCTGTGGAAAAAGGGGAATTACCTGTACCTATTCAAGATTTTTGGAGGGTTTTTTCAGAGGAGGAGTCGCAAGTTTTACCTCCTCATAGGGATTATGATTGCGCCATTGAGTTTGTTCCTGGAGCTACTCTTCCCAAGAGTCACTTGTTTAATCTGACTATTCCTGAAAGAAAGGCCTTGGAGGAGTACATACAGACTAGCCTGGCTGCTGGTCACATTAGACCTTCTAAGTCGCCGGTGGCAGTTGGATTTTTCTTTGTTAATAAAAAGGACGGGGGTTTACGTCCATGTCTGGATTTTCGTGAAATTAATAAGATTACCGTACGCAATTCCTACCCATTGCCCTTAATTCCTGACTTGTTTAACCAGTTAGTGGGGGCCAAGTGGTTCTCTAAAATTGATCTCTGGGGGGCATACAATTTGTTACGAGTGAAGGAGGGTGATGAATGGAAAACAGCTTTTAACACTCCAGTAGGTCATTTTGAGAATCTGGTGATTCCTTTTGGTCTTACCAATGCACCTGCAATTTTTCAGAACCTTATTAATGACATCCCGAGACCTTTGATTGGTAAGAATGTGGTTGTGTATCTGGATGACATTTTGATTTATTCACCAGATTTAGAGTCCCATTGGCAGAGTGTACATGAAGTTTTGCAGTTATTGAGTGATAATTCACTCTTTGCTAAGCTGGAGAAATGTGAGTTCGCTGTGCAGAAAATTAGTTTTTTGGGATGGACCCGGTGAAGGTTCAGGCGGTGCAGGAATGGCCTAGGCTTATTTGTTTGAAATCTATACAGAGATTTTTGGGTTTTGCCAATTATTACAGGAAATTCATTAAGAATTTTTCTATAATTGTTAAGCCTCTGACAGATCTCACCAGGAAAGGTACGAATACGGTCCAGTGGACTACTGAGGCCATTGAAGCGTTTGAGTATCTCAAAGAGAGGTTCAGTTCTGCCCCTATCCTTATGCAGCCTGATGAGACCAAGCCTTTTTTGGTCGAGGTCGATGCTTCATCGGTGGGGGTGGGAGCAGTTTTGTCTCAGTAGAACAAGGACGGAGTGCACCCTTGTGCCATCTTTTCTAAAAACAATTCGGAATCCGAACTGAATTATGATGTTGGAAATCGGGAGTTGCTGGCTATTACACTCGCGTTTGAACATTGGTGTCATTTTTTGGAAGGCGCTAGATTTCCTATTCAGGTTTTACACAGATAAGAATTTGATCTATCTGGATGCTGCCAAGCGCTTGAATGCCCGTCAAGCTAGGTGGGCACTTTTTTTTTCTCGGTTTCATTTTTCTGTTACCTATATCCCTGGTACTAAGAATGTTAAAGCCGATGCTTTATCTCGCAGCTTCTCTCCTACGGTCGGTGCAGAGGAGGAGGAGAGCATTTTACAGAAAGGAGTTGTGGTGGCAGCATTGGACTCCGTTTTGGAGAATGGGATTCTGAAAGCTCAAGATGATGCTTCATCTAACACTCCCCATGGGAGGTTGTTCGTGCCTAGAGCCTTTAGGAGAGATTTGTTTGTGGAGTGTCATGAGTCTCGGTTGGCAGGTCATCCAGGAATTTCGGAGACTAAGAGACTTATCAGTCGCAGTATTTGGTGGCCTGGATGGCAGAAGGAAGTCATCAAGTGGGTGCGTCAATGTACTGTGTGTGCTAGGTCAAAGGCTTCACATACTCCTGCTGCGGGGTTGCTTTGCCCTCTGGAGGTTCCTAGTGCACCTTGGACGCATCTCACAATGGATTTTATTACTGATCTTCCTGTGTCCGAGGGTTTTACTGTCATCTGGGTGGTCGTGGACCGTTTTAGTAAGATGTGTCATTTGGTCCCATTCATTAAGTTGCCCTGCACCAAGACACTCGCTAAGGCGTTTGTTAAGGAGATTGTCAAGCTCCATGGTGTTCCCACGGATATTATTTCTGATAGAGGACCTCAGTTTGTGGCTCGCTTTTGGCGTGCTTTTTGTGACAGGTTGGGAGTCCATTTGTCATTTTCGTCTGGTTATCATCCTGAGTCTAATGGACAGACTGAAAGAAAGAACCAGGATGTTGAACAGTTTTTGCATTATTTTGTGGCGGACAATCAAGAGGTGTGGTCTGAGTTTCTGCCTCTCGTAGAATTTGCTCTTAACAATCATACATCCTCCTCTGCTGGGTGTTCTCCATTTTTCTGTTGTACTGGGAGACATCCGTCTTTAGGTTCGTTCTCCAAATTGGGGTCGGCGGTGCCAGAGGAGGAGAAATTTTCCGGTGATTTGGAGAGAGTTTGGACTAATGTAAAGTACAGACCATCTCATTTAAAGATTTTTCTGTATTTTCTTGACTATGAAAATTGTACATTCACACTGAAGGCATCAAAACTATGAATTAACACAGGTGGAATTATATACTTAACAAAAATGTGTGAAACAACTGAAAATATGTCTTATATTCTAGGTTCTTCAAAGTAGCCACCTTTTGCTTTGATGACTGCTTTGCACACTCTTGGCATTCTCTTGATGAGCTTCAAGAGGTAGTCACCGGAAATGGTCTTCCAACAATCTTGAAGGAGTTCCCAGAGATGCTTAGCACTTGTTGGCCCTTTTGCCTTCACTCTGCGGTCCAGCTCACCCCAAACCATCTCGATTGGGTTCAGGTCTGGTGACTGTGAAGGCCAGGTCATCTGGCGTAGCACCCCATCACTCTCCTTCTTGGTCAAATAGCCCTTACACAGCCTGGAAGTGTGTTTGGGGTCATTGTCCTGTTGAAAAATAAATGATGGTCCAACTAAACGCAAACCGGATGGAATAGCATGCCGCTGCAAGATGCTGTGGTAGCCAGTGCCACCAGCAAAGCACCCCCACACCATCACACATCCTCCTCCGTGCTTCACGGTGGGAACCAGGCATGTAGAGTCCATCCGTTCACCTTTTCTGCGTCGCACAAAGACACCGTGGTTGGAACCAAGGATCTCAAATTTGGACTCATCAGACCAAAGCACAGATTTCCACTGGTCTAATGTCCATTCCTTGTGTTCTTTAGCCCAAACAAGTCTCTTCTGCTTGTTGCCTGTCTTTAGCAGTGGTTTCCTAGCAGCTATTTTACCATGAAGGCCTGCTGCACAAAGTCTCCTCTTAACAGTTGTTGTAGAGATGTGTCCGCTGCTAGAACTCTGTGTGGCATTGACCTGGTCTCTAATCTGAGCTGCTGTTAACCTGCAATTTCTCAGGCTGGTGACTCGGATAAACTTATCCTCAGAAGCAGAGGTGACTCTTGGTCTTCCTTTCCTGGTGCGGTCCTCATGTGAGCCAGTTTCTTTGTAGCGATTATAATAAAAACTACTTTACCAAAAAAGGCGCTCACTGTGCACCCAAGGACGCTGCTGCGGTTTTGGTGCTTTTTTTTCTCTAGATGCTTCTATGTGGAGCCTAAAAAAAAAGGCAGATACTATATTAAGTGCAGAATCAGTTTTTCTATACTATTAAAAGCACATTAAAAAAAGCGGCTTCACACCTGCACCAAAAATGCATCAAATAAGGGGGAGAAGATTGTTATTGCGTAGTTTGGTGTGGACATCTGCTGAAAACAAAAAACACAGTATTTCTGCAACGTGTGAACTCGCCCTTACAGAAACAAAAAAAGTCATATGTCATGTAGTGAAGCTACATAAAGATGAGAAAGTTCTGGCGGCTCCGACTGTGAATGAAGGAACAAAAAATAATTCACAGGTCCCAACTAGAGAGGAGCAGGACGCACAGATGACGTTGCGCTGCCCCGGGTGATCAAAAGCCGCCGGGGACACCGGAAGATAAGAGACTCGCGGCCTCCTGTCCAGCCACCCAGTACCACTCATCTGGACGGTACTGTACATTGCAACCTTCAAGAGGCTAACAAGAAGTCCAAGAAGTATTTTGACAGGAATCATAAGGAGGTTTTGTTTACTGTGGGTGACATGGTTTGGTTGTCCTCAAAGAACCTGCGGTTGAGGATTCCCTCTAAAAAACTGGGTCCTAAGTTTGTGGGTCCATTTAAAGTGCTTCAGGTTGTTAACCCGTCTGCTGTTAGGTTGGATGTCCCTACTTCCTGGAAGATTAATCCTGTGTTTCATGTTTCCTTGTTGAAAAAGGCTGATGTATCAGAAAGGGACTCCACTGTCACAGTTCCTCCTGTGGTGGAAGACGGCGAATATGAAATTTCTCGTATCTTGAATTCTAGATGGCGTAGAGGGAAATTACAGTATCTTGTCTCCTGGAAGGGTTTCGGTCCCGAAGACAACTCCTGGGTAAGGACGGATGATGTCTCTGCTCCTAGGCTTGTTAAAGCTTTCCACAAGAGGTTTTCGGATAGGCCTGGGCCTGGAGGATCCGGAGGATCCTCATAAAAGAGGGGGTACTGTTAGAACCCTCCTGTTCATTTTTTCCATCTTGTGTTTTGCGGTCACGTGACCATCTGCCTTTATATTCCAGCTCCACCCTTTTGACTGTGCTGGACTTCAGTGTTTGACTGTTTCTCTAGCCAGGTGCTTTGGTGCCTTTCTCTGTCAGTTCGCTTGGCCCTTCTGGGACCTCTAGTACCTTTTTGTCAGTTTGTCTTTTTGTGTTCTGCAACAACTTCTCTGTTTAGGAGGTGTCCCATTTTTGTCCCAGTCCTTAGTTCTTTTAGGGGCCCCTCCCCTTATGCTATAGGTCTTCGTTCAGACTAGCCGAGGACTAAGGCGGGTCTGTTCGCTAGGAACAGTCAGCTCACTACATCGTAGGGATTCAGCTTAGTCTTACTGTAGGGACAGCTTTCCCCTATTTTTCCTTAGTACTTGTTGCAGATCATAACACTGCGAATGGAAAGACAGCGTCGCCTGAGCAGCAGGAGATGGCAGCCGTCTATAAATTGTGAGACCAGACAGAGAAAGGGCCCTCCAAATAATAGAATGGCCACAGCATAAGTTAGAGACCTTTCAAGATGTCCTGAGGATAGTGGGCTTGGGTTTAGAGGTAGTGAGTCCTCCAGTAACTCAGGTCTCAGAGGCCCATGCAAACGACCCAATAGAGTACGAGACAGTACGGAGTCGGACCTCACCTTAGATATAAGGGCAAGTGAGTCACACTGCTGTTTTGACCGCTGGGAGCGGGGGAGGTCTGACAAGGTTACGACTTGGAAATGTGACTTGACGAAGTTAGTGACAATGACAGATGGTAGGTCCCTAAGGAATGGGCTAATGTTGATGACTAATGTTCCAGGAGTTGAGCAGCGCAAACGTCAAGTACATGGACTCTGTGTGAACCGTGGGTTATAATGTGATTGTATATATCATGTGTTCAATACCATGGGCTTGAACAAGAGGGGGAGGATATGTAATGCAGCGGCTTGCTGCATTGCCAAAATGTCTGAGGGGGTGAGTTCTGGCTGACCACGTACCTCCCCTTCAGGTGACTGATCACATGACTGTGACATCATCACAGGTCCTGTGCGCACAGAGGGATATATATATCCGGGTGGTTTTGAAACACAGGAGGCAAGAGACCTGATCCCGGTGTCTGGGACACCATTAGACTTGGAAGGCATGAGGCCTGGAGATCACGTCTGGTGAGCCTTAAACCACAGGTTTGGCAGAACAGAGCTGACGGAAGCAGCTAGACCTGGCAGAGGTAAATACGGTGCTTGATATGGACATTGATGTTGTTACCTTGCTGAAGACTGTATCTGAAGCCAAGCGGGCATAGCTGCCACTGAAGAGGCTCTAGGATATTGCATGTGTAACATTCCTGCGAGCCACTGAGATGGACGATGTTATAAGCAGTTTATGATGTGTAATAAACTGCTGGACTTCAGATTACCGGAAAAAGGTGCATGTGTGCTTTAATTGAAGTGAGTGTTCCTCAACATGATCAATAGCTGAACCTTACAATATATATAAATAGATATATTTATAAAAAATTATATATACAGTATATTATATATCTATTAAATATATATATATTCTCACATGTAAAGCGCCATGGAATTAATGGCGCTTTAATAATAAATTATATATATATATATATATATATATATATATATATATATATATATATATAGTGAGAACACACCTTTTCCCAGTTTACAAAAAAAAATAAAAATATCTGTTTTTGCGGCGTCCATAATATGAAAATATAAAATTAATTAACCTGTTAACCTGCATAAAAAAAATGGAAACTCCAGAATTAGCAGTTTCAAGTCGTAGCCCCCCCCCCCCAAAAAAAAAATGCAAGAAAAAAAATTATATATAATTATAAACTCTCTCTCTCTATGTGCACTAAACAAACCCTCACACGGTTCTGTGAAAAATAAAAACAAATTTCGGGTCTCGGAAAAGGGCGGCAAAAACCTTTATAAAGTTTGGAATTTTTTTTTACAATACTTGTAATAATGGGTATGAGTGCGGGGTACGGCCGCCTGCGTCCTGAGCGGGAGAATCTGATCACCGATCCTTCATTACCGCACGGTGATCAGCGTAAATAATAATAAAAAAAAACAATGGCGGAAGTGTTATTTTGATTTGTTTCTATTTCTCAGTAGATTATGTGGTAAAATTAATGGTGTCTGTGAAAACTACAACCCGTATAGGAGCCCTCACATGGTTATGAGGATGGAAAAATGTCATATAGCGCGGTATAACATAGGTAACGTAGCTCGCTGTGCGGTATTAGTGCAGAATCTACAACGTAACACTGTATACCATATCAGGGCACGAGGCTGTAACGCAGTATATAATATAACACGTTACTACTTGACTTGGCTACTGTTTTCCTCTCCTCCCTGCCTGCACTCCCTCTTATATTTATTACCAATGTCCCGCCCTCTCTCCATGGAAACGCTTCCACCAATAGAAATTCTGCCTCTTTCTCACACGTGACGTTTTTAGACCAATCACTTCGCCGGCTCCTGTTCTCGTCCCCTCGCTAGTCACAGAATCCCTTCCACCAATAGGAATGTGCAGATTCTCTCCCACGTGATATTTTTAACCAATCACTATGTCCGGCGCCCGTTCCCACAGCAACGGCGTCTTGGAAACACATACTGATGCCGGGTGCGGAGTATATTGAAGTTGAAGGTCCGGTGTGAGCCCCACAACAGACTGAGGTATGTGACCCACCCGCATACAGAGGCTGCGCACTTCTTATAGGACACGTCGGCTTTCTGTACCGTGCAACCACACTTAATTAGGTGTCCAGGTAGGTTGTGATACTCACTGAGCTGGTTTCCCATAGCAACCAATCAAATTGCAGCTTTTATTTTCTCAGCGCAGAATAAAAGATAGAAGCTGTGATGTAATTGGTTGCTGGGAATCAACATGGCGGTGGCCAGAAATCACTTTAAGTGGTAATTTACTCCACTTTACCAGCTCCATTTGCGTTAGGGCAGCGTTCACATTTGCCATTTTCTATTTTTTTGCATGTTTATTTTTTCTTCCTCTTCTTCAAAGGGCCCTAAGTATTATATTTTTTCTGCCGACATAATCGTATGAGGGCTTGGGGTTTTTTTTTTTGTATTTTGAGTGACGCCATTCTTTTTATTGAATAAGAAGAAAAAAAATTCCAAATGAGGTGAAATTGTAAAAAAAATACCATTTTTGGACACTTTTGATGTCTTTTTAGTGCGTTTTTTGAGTCGGTGCAACGACCAAAAGGAAAAAAAAAAATTCACAATTTTTTTTTTCTTTACGGTATTTACCATACAGGTCAAAATTACTTATAAATTAATAATTAATAAATCAATTAAATAATTTTAGATTTTTCGATAGATCGGTCTTTTATGGACACAATGATTGTTTTATTATTATTTTATTTCCCTTTTTTCTACTGGGAAAAGAGAGTGATTAATTTTCTATTTATTATTATTTTTAGTATTTTTTTTTATTATTATTTTTTTACATATTTTTAATAACTTTTTAAAAAAATATTTTTCACTTTTTTTAGCCACCTAGGGTACTTGAACCGGCGATGTATCACATGTACTTTATAATGTAATACTATAGTATTGCAGCGTAATGTTAAAATACTGATGCCCAGTCTCTAGCGAGGCTTCTTAGGAGTGCAGAGATGGTGGAGACTGTGGGGCGGAGGCGATGGGCTTCTGAATTGACGCCAGTGTCACAGATTGACAGGGTTGTCCAACTTTGACAGGGTTGTCCAACCACTAGATGGAGCTGAAGAGATTACGAAGACAGACCCAATATTAGTTCCGTGGGAGCTGTAAAAGTTCCTGTTCAGTTAGCTCCCTCTAGTGGCGGCTGCAGGGAAGCAAAGCAGGTGCTTTGACAAGGTCCTATCAGTTTCCCCGGCAGGTGTGTGATCTTTTCATTTTTCGGTCTCATCCTGATTGACATGAGCCCCCCTCGGGGTCAATCACAGACTCACGCAGAGGTTTCAGGAGTCACATGAAGACTTAATATGATCGGTGGAAAAAGGTGGTCGCGCGCGACCCCTTCCCGATTACTTTCTTTACTTCTTGGCAATGATTCCTGCATTATTTCTGTGAATGCTTCAGTCGAGATTTTATTTCTTCTTCTGTCACTTTCCTTCCAGCAGAAAAAAAACGTAGAATCCAAAATCATGAATTCTGGACATTTTACTGATCTGCGTCCCCTCACTCGGAGCATCACCTTCACCGGTCGGCCATGTTCTTCCCCGTGCCTGACCACGTCTCGAGGCAGCAGTGCCACGTCCGTGAGATCTTCTCTTCGTAAGTTTCACAGATTCATGATCATTTATCTATTCCTAAAATAGATTGGAAATACAAGGGGAAATGTTTTGACTCTCAGCCCAATGGTGGGGATTTACAAGTTAGTCATGATCACTGCTCAAGGGGGCGGAGAGCCGATGGGTATTCCCATGTCCAAGATCCTATCCCAATATGTAGTAGGTGTAATAATAGCAATATTGGCAAATACCTCAAATTAGAAATGTAGTATAGTTCTTCTGATTCGCTTTGTCACTTACCCCCATGTGCAGGGCATTGCATTAGCTTAGATATTCATGGTTATGACCAATAACAACTAACTGTCACTAAATGAGTGGTCGTAACCATGGATACCTAAGCTACTAAGCTATATGGTAAACGACATAGCTAATCAGAAGAACTATACTACATTTCTAATTGAAGGTATTTGCCAATATTTTTAATATTACACCTACAAAATATTGAGAAAGGATCTTGTAGATGGGAATACTCATTTAATTTCCCTAGATAATGAAATACGGAGCAAATGATTGCAGGTTCAAATCCCCAGGGGACTAAAAAATAACAGAAAACAATTGAAAACTGTAAAAAAAAAACGAATAAAAAACATTCTAAATACTTATTTTTTAATATTTAAGGGGGTTGTCCACTACTTCGACATTGATGCCCTATCCGTAGGATAGGGTGTCAATGTATGATCGGCCGGGGACCCGCACGCGGCACCCCCGCCGATCAGTTATCGGTGGCGGCGGCCGCCGGCCGGAAGTCCTTACCTGCAGTGCTTGGCCGTCAAGTTGGAGTGGCCGCCGCTTGTAACTGCACATCCGCCTCCCATTCAATTGAATCATACATTGATGGTCATATATTGCTGCCCTAAGGCATCAATGTCAAAGTAGATACAACTTCTTTAATTTCTATTATATTTTTTTTTGGTCCCGCTAGAGGAGATATATATATAAGCTTGTGGGTGTATTTGGATTTTATGTGATATACCAACACTAAGTAGCAAATATTTGTGAATTGTAAAGTAGATGATAAATGGTTTTCTAAATATTTTAAAAATATAAATCTGATCATTGTGACGTGCATTTGTATTCAGGCCCCCTGTAGTCTGATACCCCTAAATAAAATCCTGAGTGACCAGTTGCCTCCAGAAGTCACATAATTAGTCAATTGAGTCCACCTGTGTGAAATTTATTCTCAGTATAACTACAGCTGTTCTGTGAAGGCCTCAGAGGCTTGTTTGAGAACATTAGAGATCAAACAGCTCCATGAAACCAAGGAACACACCAGACAGGTCAGGGATAAAGTTGTGGAGGACAGTAAAGCGGGGTTAGGTTATAAGAAAAATAGCCCAAGCTGGTCACTGTGGAGGAGCTGCAGAGATCCACAACTCAGGCGGGAGAATAAGGACAAGTATTAGTCGTATGCTCCACAAATCTGACCTTTATGGAATAGTGCCATTTTTGAAAGCAAGCCATAAGAAGTCCAATTTGCATTTTGTAGCGGACACAGTGAGCATGTGGAAGAAGGTGCTCTGGTCAGATGAGACCAAAGTAGAAGTTTTTGGGCTAAATGCAAAATGCTATGTGCGGTCGAAAACTAACACTGCACGTCACTCTGAAAACACCATCCCCACCGCCAAACATGGTGGAGGCAGCATCATGCTGTAGGGAGGCTTTTCTTCAGCAGCGAAAGGGAAGCTGGTCAGAGTTTATAGGAAGATGGATGGAGTTAAATACAGGGAAATCTTGGAGAAAAACCTGATAGATGCTGCAAAAGACTTGAGACTGGGGCGTAGGTTCATCTTCCAGCAGGACAACGACCCTAAATATACTGCCAGAGCTATAATGGATGGTTTAGATCAAAGCATATTCATGTGTGTGAACGGCCCAGTCACAGTCCAGACCGAAATCCCATTGAGAATCTGTGACAAGACCTGAAAATTACTGATCACAGACGCCTCCATCCAATCTCACTGAGCGAGAGCGAGTGTGCAAAGAAGGGTCAAAATGTCACCTCTAGATGTGCAAAGCTGGTAGAGACAGACCCCAAAAGACTGCAGCAGGAATTACAGCAAAAGGTGGTCCCACAAAGTATTGACTCAGGGGGGCTGAGTACAAATACACGCCACAATTTTCATATTTTATATTTTTAAATAATTAGAAAACCTTGTATGATTTCCTTTTACACTTCACAAATACCAACACAAAGTAGAAAGTATATCACAAAATACATTTATGTTATGTGTAAAACAAAACCCCCAAAACAATGACAGAATTACATTTTTTTTTTGTTTTTTTTTCAACCCATTTGTAATGGGGAATTGAATGCTGTTTTCCAAACTACAATTCTTCCTGCAAAAAGAAAAAAAAAGCCCCCATACGTGAAACCGAAAAGATAAAAGGGAGGAGAAAACACGTGGAAAAATGGCTCTGGTGGGAAGGGATTAAAGGGGTTTTCTGAGAATGTGATAAAAGATCTAAAAAATGGCCGCCATCACATATTTTGAGCTGCAACCTGTCCTAGTCACGTGTCCAGACGGGTTATAGCCTGAAGAAACTCCGCTCGAGACTAGAAAAGGAGCAGCATCCTGAATAAATATACCTGCTCACTCAGCAGGTGATAAAAACCTTCTTTTTTATCCTCATCCTGCTCCATGTGCTCATCAGTCTGACAGCTTTACACTGGCAGGACTAGAACAGGAGAAAAATATAGAAGTTTTTTTTTCTTCTGCACCAGCCATGCCCCTCAGCTGACTGAGCAGACCACGTAAGTTTTTTCACCATGCCGCTCCTCTGACAGTTGAGACACATGTCTCGAGCGGTATTTATTCACACTGCGCCCCGTCCTGACACGTGACTAGGACAGGTTGCAGCTTGAAATATGTGATGGTGACCATTTTGAGCGGTGTTTCTTCACACTGCGACCTGTCCTGACATGTGACTAGGACAGATTGCAGCTTGAAATATGTGATGGTGACCATTTTGAGCGGTGTTTCTTCACACTGCGACCTGTCCTGACACGTGACTAGGACAGGTTGCAGCTTGAAATATATTAACGTGACCATTTTTTTTCTGTGTTTCTTCACACAGTGACCCGTCCTAACTTGTGACTAGGACAGGTTGCAGCTTGAATTATGTGATGGTGACCATTTTGAGCTCTGTTACTTCACACTGCGAACAGTCCTGACTTGTGAATAGGACCGGTTGCCGCTTGAAATATATTAAGGTGACCATTTTTTGCTGTGTTACTTCACACTGCGAACCGTCCTGACTTATGACTAGGACTGGTTGCAGCTTGAAATATGTTAAGGTGACCGTTTTTCACTGTGTTACTTCACACTGCGAACCATCCTGACATGTGACTTGGACAGGTTGCTGCTTGAAATATATTAAGGTGACCATTTTGAGCTCTGTTACGTCACACTGCGAACCGTCCTGACTTGTGACTAGGACAGGTTGCAGCTTGAAATATGTGATGGTGACCATTTTGAGCTCTGTTACTTCACACTGTGAACCGTCCTGACTTGTGAATAGGACCGGTTGCAGCTTGAAATATATTAAGGTGACCATTTTTCACTGTGTAACTTCACACTACGAACCATCCTGATGTGTGACTTGGACAGGTTGCTGCTTGAAATATGTGAAGGTGACTATTTTGAGCAGTGTTTCTTCACCCAGCTGTAGCACCAATCACCTATATGCTGCGGTACCCTGAAGATAGGTGATCACTTTTTTTCACTGGACAACCCCACTTAAAGTTAATTTTCCGCCATTTCTTCTTTAATGTTTTTACTATTGAAGGTTCTTCAGTCATCTCAGTCCCGGATCCCAAACTCTCAGGACAAGACATTGAAAAGATCTTATACCAAAGGGTCAACGAGCTTCAGGAAGATCTGAAAAATGCATTTCTAGTCTTGGATGTCGATCAGTCATTCACGGTGACCAAAGGCCAGATGTACCAAATTCTGAAAAACTTTATCATATCTCTGACTCAGCCCCAGTACGAGGAACTACTGACAAAGGTAAGCTGTCATAACGGTATATAACTTATTTTCTGCCCCGTTTTCATACTGTGGATGTATTGGGGGACTTCCACAGGGAAGGTAAAACGAGAAGAAAATCTGTTGCAAAATCCATATATGGATTTATTGCAGATTTTTTTTTCGCGGCAAAAAAAAAGTATAAACTTTCTCCTATATAAAATGTGGCTTAAATCTGCCCCCAAAAAAGGGTAAAATTAAAAAAATTAGTTTGTCGGTAAGGCCTGAATATTCCTGGTCATTAAAGAGTTTGTGCAAAAAATAATATATATCCTCTGTTTACAGGATAGGTGAAAAATGTATGATCGCTGGTGATCCGGCTACGGAGAGGACCACCAAATCTGAGAACAGAGGTCCCAAAGTCCCCTGTGTAAATGGAGAGGTACTGAGCATGTGCGACCACCACTCATATAGACAGTGGTTGAATCAGTCGTCGCACATGCTCAGTACTGGTTTATTTACACTCCCTTTCTTGTGAGTGGTGAGAGTCCAAGTGGTGGACCTCTAGTGATCATATCAGGGGCATAAGGTCCGAATTGGGGTCCCCATTTTCAATTGGGATCCAGGGCCCAATGGGGTGGAGGACTGAGGACCTCTCCATCCCGTCTAACCACTTAAATGCCATGGTCGCTCTTCTTCTTGCATCTAAGGGGTTGCCATCATTGCTAACTCCATACATAGCCATTGCCGGTGGGTGTCTGCATTGTAAAACAGCCGGCAGCTGCCGTGTATGGAGCAGGCTCTGTGCGTGAGCCCGCGCCATACAAATCCTCCCATGTCGGGAGGAATGGGCGGACGCCAGGTAGGTGGCAACAAGACACGCTTCTTATGGGCTCCATATTGGTCACATGGTCTGCTGCCATGGGTGGTACATACATACCCATGGATAATTGACGATGTTGTTTACGGGACAACCCCTTTAAGCTGTTGAGGTCCGTAAGGAAAAACTAAAACAAGGGCAATCTCATAGTTTTACAAGATTTGATGGCCATGGGGGTCCAACAACCATCAATTAACCTCACATCATCACCCAAGCTTTGAGCCATGAAACAGAATTAGGGTTATTTCCTTCAACATCTCGTGATCTTCTGTCCTCAGATTCTGGTCCTTGACAATGGCGCAATCCCATATCTCGAGTTTCTGGCACAATTCCTCCGAGTTGGCACCTGCGGATCCCAGGTGAAGAGAAGGTGGGTAGTAACACATGGAACACAACCAAAGACCGTACAATGCGGGAACAAAAGAAGGATCAAACACAAGACTAATAATCACATCGTCCTCCGTCACCATTGAATCAATAGAAAGCTTCCTCTCTTCCGGTTCACCTCCTGCTGCCTCGTGTGTAAAGTCGTCCGCAGGTGGTGACACATGAAGAAACGCGGAAACATAGCAACGTTCCTGGGTTTGTGTATACGGCAAACAGTTGTAGATCAGGAGCTGTCCATGGTACGGCCAAAACTACAGACACGTCAACAGATAACCATTTTTTTTTGTCGTGGGTTGCAGCACAAGAGCCAGGAGCGAGGAGGGACCGTATATAGTCTAATCTGGGGTCTGACTTTTTCTTACATGTGTTACCCACGGGAACTCAGAGCAGGGGGGCTTCACCTTTAACCCTGAACTTAAAGGATAGATAGATAATAGGTTCTAGATTGGAGGACTATGACTTCTGAGCCCCCCACCGATCACCAGAATATAGGACTTCTTCACCGCGCTTGAATGGAGAATTTATTCTGGTGCGTGCAGGTCTCAGTCATCGGACCCCCATCGAACTAGATGTGATAATTTCTCATTACCGGAATACCCCTTTAAAGTGTACTTATCACCAGTCTGGAGATACCCTAAGAGTGGGTGATTTTTCTAATTATCACCTATTAACAAAAGTAACTCCAATGCCAACCCTCCAAAAAAAAGGATCATAGTTTCTAGAAAAATATTAACAAAAGTAACTCCAATGCCAACACCCCCCAAAAAAGGATCCTCGTTTTTAGCAAAAGTTGGTCCTGAAATCCTTGGTTGTGGAATCCCACACCGCTCCACGGCTCCTTAACAATATGCGGTTTCCCACGAGCCACCAAATTAGTCCATTACTCCCACCATAACACAACGCCGGTGTTCTTGACTAGGACGGTAGCATTGAGGCTGTGACACGGTATTGCCGTCAAGTAACACTGGCCGGATAACGTCACGTGACCTCGAAAGTCGCGTCAACTTCCGACATGGTTGAAATTCTTGTGATTCTCACAAGACCTTCATGACAATCGCAAATTAACCGCAAAAAGTCACAGTAAAGCCCCCGCCGTACATTTTGAGGTGGTATTAAAAGGGGTCGTCTCATATGGTTAAATAGGTCAAATTAAAAAAGTGCTTCTAAAAAAATGAACAGTTTTTGTGCAATTTACCTTTTATTAAAAATCCTCTATGTTCTCAAGAATGGAGGGATTTCTAATTTTATAGTTTAATGCTTTTTTTTTTGCCAACGATACCGGCCACTTCTGCAGTCTATAAGAGGAGGCCGGTTTCTTAGTCAAGGAGCGCAGCGTTTACAAGCTTTTTACTATAGAGATGGCGGGATCACTGGATGTGGCCGGCTTTGGTGCGGCAGAGACAAAGTTGGGATCCTCAGTGTGAAAATGCTGCTGGTCAGAACTGTCACTCATCGGGAGCGCACCGCTCCTACTGGCAAACATGAAGTCTGGAGGCAGAGGAGCAGTGCGCTCGTGAAAAATGAAGATGCGAGTACGCCAATAACATAGCTGGTGTATTTAGATAGAAAGTTGGATTTGAATATTAATGGTTCACTTCAGGACACAGCTGTATTATGTCGTCACTTCGGTCGCACGCCGACCACTACACGTGACCCTACTCATAAAATACTCTGACCTCTCGATTTATGGTTGTTTCATCTTGTATTTTTTTCAGGTTGAGCTGTTCTCAAGCAAACCAAGTAATGACTCTGAACGAGCTGGAAACCCGACTGAAGCAAATGGTAACACATTACTATTCCCATCTTAAAAACATGATCAGTGGTGGGGGTCTGACCTCTGGGACCGCACAGATTTTGAAAATAAAGGGGGCCCTCCATTGGGTTTCTCCGCACAGTTCTGCAGCATAGTTTCATTCAAGGAAATGCAGTTTTCTTCAGAGCCACAAGTCCAAGGGAGGCGCTGTTAAGGGAAGACTTAGAAGGAGAATAGGTGCTACGCAAGTTGACTCTTTACTTTCTGTATTGGTGGGGGTCCGAAAGGTCCTATAGATCAGGGAATACCCCTTTAATGAATGGCCGTTGTCTTTCCCTGCACATTGTGCTGGAGGCTCTATATGAATGGAGCTGTGTTAGAGTTTCCCCAGCCACTGTGCAGGGTAAGATTCAGCAGTGCTCAAAAGGCTCTGCGACCCATTGCTTTCTAGGATCCGTGGGGGTGTCAGAGATCAGACCCCCGCCAAATAATGGCGATATACTGTCACTTTATGAAAAACATTCCTAAAGCCGGTTTTGACAGTTTTCATCAAATTTTTGTACAAATCGCAGAAAAAAATTGGCATTTTTACACCCAACTCCGGGAAAGAGTGTGACAGGCAAATTAAATTTATCATCATTTACACCAAAAAGTGACTTCATACGTTGATATCTCCTTAATTAATTTAGCTTTGGGGGAAGGTTTATTTTTTTTTTTATTTTACCCCTATGCTTTTTTTTCCCATTGCACTACCTCTTTTGACCACTAGGTGGTGCGTTGTGCTCCATGTCTCCTGAAAGAAAGCTGTTTGTGCTGGTTTGTTCTGAACAGCACACCAAGTGGTGAGGATTGGTATTACAAGTAAAACGCATAATGGTGTAAAGACCTTTGACTAATAAAGAGGGACCTGTCGACTCGTCTCTAGGATCTAAACTAAGGCGCCTTTTGGATTAGGATGACTGGCTTTGATAGAGTTAATTATATTTTATCTGGCATACATTTTTACACTGTCACATTTTTTTTAATGAAAATGGGTAGCAGGTGTGAAGGGAGAGGAGACATCTGGCTCAGCCTCCTGCGGCTCCTGGAGTGTTATCTCACTAGCAGGTAACACATTACCTGTCGTCAGTAATTCCTATAAGGCGAGAAACCGATCTATTAACTCTTGATGCCCCTTTGGCGTAAGATGGGGCCCTCTTCTTTAGATAAGGTAGGTCCCTATCCACAGGAGAAATGTTGATCACTCGGGGTCCGACCTCTGGGACCACCACCGCTACTGAGAATGGACTCTGAAGAGTCCTGTTAGAACAGCCGAGCTATCCTGGTGGGGTACTTCAGCTGGGGGTCCCAGCACTAAAACCAAGGCTGGGGGCCCCTCTCTGCTTTCGATTTTTTTTTATTTTCGCCTGATAAAACCTATTATTTTTATTATTTTTATGGTCAATAGAGTTGTAGAATTGTGGCTTGTTTTTGCAGGCGAGTTGTATTTTTTATTATCACCATTTTGGGATCCATATAACAATATGACCGCTTTTTTTTGGGAGGTGAAGTGACAAAAAAATATAGATACAGTCATTTTGATTTTTTTTTATTTGTCTTACACCATATGGGATAATTATCCTGCTATGTTATTACTTCGTACAGTTACAACACCAAGTTTATCATTTTTTTTAATATTATTTTTATATTATTATTCTTTTTTTATATATATATATACATTATATTGAATGCGGCGACACCAAGTATATACATTTTTCATTATTTTATGTGTGTGTATGTATGTGTGTGTATATATATATATATATATATATATATATATATATATATATGTAATTATTTTTGTTTCAAGATTTTATTATATTATTTTAGATTTTGTTTTGTTTTATTTTTATTATTTAGTGCAAAAAAAGGGAATTATGTGCATTTTTAGATTTTTTTTTATATTGTATTATATTTTATTTTCTAGATTTTATCACTTTATATTTTATTTTATTGTTTTTTTATTATTTCGTTCTGGGAAAAGGGGAATGATGTGCATTTTTAGTTTTTTTTGTAACAAAAAAAAAAATTATATTACATTTTATTTAGTTTCTAGATTTTATTATTTTATATTTTATTTTGTTTTCTTTTTGTTATTTTTTTTTCCAGAAAAAAAGGGATTTTTTTTATATATATATATTTTTTTATATTATATTTTATTTTCTAGATTTTATTATTTTATATTTTATTCTTATTATTTTGTTCTGGAAAAAAGGGAATGATATGTATTTTTATATATATATATATATATATATATATATATATATATAATTTTTTTTTTTTTTAATTGGTCCCCCTTAGACATGAGCCTGCGATCTTTTGATCGCTTTGTATGAGCCTCTGCATGATTATCAATACAGAGTATATACAGGTTAGGAGTAGAAACAAGGTACTTTAGTCGGCCCGGGTTCTGGAGGAGCTTATGGACGTCTGAAGGGAAAACTCCCCTGCAATCCCACCGTCTTAAAATGCTGTTGACAGTGGCATTTAAGGGGTTAAACTGCTGCAATCGGAGCTCCATCCACAGCCGTTAGACTCAGGTCCTGGCTGTATAACACAGCCGGCACCCACGCTGTATGGAGTGAGCTCCGGAGACCGTGTCATCAGCCGAAAATTGGATGGGCCCCAGCCCTGACCTAAGTGATCAGAAATGTATCCCGTATTTTGGGTTCCCATAACATCTACATAAGCTAATGTATTGGGATAAAGACATATATAATAGAGAAAATAAAGATTAATGTCTTCCTCATAGAGCCAGACAGTCACTCAATTCGCACATCCTCGTATCTTACCATGCTATACGTACGCCCTCAGGTTTTCGGGTTAGCGGTGGTGATAATTAAAATCTAGGTTAATTGGAATGAGCTAATTGCTTAGTAATTAGAGGCACCTCGTTACAATTTGCCTGATCTTGTTGTACCCTACAGATCTTTTTTTTTTTTTTCTTTCAAGATTTAACTAGTTAATATATCTTGCGTAGCCGCCTGCCGATACTGATACACAGGCATGAAATAATCTCAATTAGCTGGGTATTAGAGCAGAGTGCAATACTTCATACTGCCTCATAGATGGCGCTGTTGCTTTTGGTTGAGGTTTGGAAAAAAATTGTGATCGACATGATCGCTGTATATTACTAATTAGTGTGTGTCTGTGTGTGTATATATACAGTTAGGTCCAGAAATATTTGGACAGTGACACAAGTTTTGGCATTTTAGCTGTTTACCAAAACATATTTAAGATAGAATTATATAACCAATTTGGGCTTATAGTTCAGACTTTCAGCTTTAATTTGAGGGTCTTCACATCCTAATTGGAGTAAGGGTTTAGGAATTACAGCTCTTCAATATGTAGCTGCCTCTTTTTAAAAGGACCAAAAGTAATTGGACAGTTAGCTCAGAAGCTCTTTATTGGGCTGCATGGGTTATTCCCTCGTTAATCCATCATCAATTAAGCAAGTAAAAGGTCTGGAGCTGATTCCAGGTGTGGCATTTGCATTTGGAATCTGTTGCTGTGAACCCACAAAATTTGATCAAAAGAACTCTCAATGGAAGCGAAACGGACCATAATTAGGCTGAAAAACAAGAAGAAATCCATCAGAGAGCTAGCAGGGATATTAGGAGTGGCCAAATCAACAGTTTGGTATCTTCTGCAAAAAAAAAAGAGCTCGGGAACTGTAAAAGGCCGCCTGGAAGTCCACAGAAGACAACAGTGGTGGATGATTGCAGAATCATTCGAGAGGGGAAGAAAAACCCCTTCACAACATCCACCCAAGTGAAGAATACACTCCAGGAAGTCGGTGTTTCAGTGTCTAGGTATCATAAAGAGAAGACTTCATGAGAGCAAATACAGAGGATTCACCACAAGGTGCAAACCATTAATCAGTCTTAAAAATCAGAAGGCCAAATTAGACTTTGCCAAAAAAAACATCTGAAGAAGCCACCCAGTTCTGGAAAAGCATTCTTTGGGCAGATGAAACTAAGATAAACCTGTACCAGAATGATGGGAAGGCTTGGGGAGCCTGGTCTTGGGCCTGATGGTGAAATAGGGGCCTGGTCTTGGGCCTGATGGTAAAATAGGGGCCTGGTCTGGGGCCTGATGGAAAAATAGGGGCCTGGTCTGGGGCCTAATGGTAAAATAGGGGCCTGGTCTGGCGACTGATGGTAAAATAGGGGCCTTTCCTGGGTCCTGATGTGATTGTAAAATAGGTCCTGGTCTGCGGTTTTATGGTAAAATAGGGGCCTTGTCTGGGACCTGATTCTAAAATAGGGACCTGGTCTGGGGCCTGATGGTAAAATAGGGGCATGGTCTGGGCTCTGATGGTGAAATAGGGTACTGTTCTGGGGACTGATGGTAAAATATGGGGCCTGGTCTGGGGACTGATGGTAAAATAGGGGCCTGGTTTGGGGCCTGATGGTAAAATGGGGGCCTTGTCTGGGACCTGATAGTAAAATAGGGACCTGGCTTCGGCTCTGATGGTGAAATAGGGGACTGTTCTGGGACCTGATGGTAAAATAGGGACCTGGTCCTGGACCTGATGGTAAAATAGGGGACTGTTCTGAGGACTGATGGTAAAATAGTGACCTGGTTTGGGCTCTGATGGTGAAATAGGGGACTGTTCTGGGCTCTGATGGTGAAATAGGGGACTGTTCTGGGCTCTGATGGTGAAATAGGGGACTGTTCTGGGCTCTGATGGTGAAATAGGGGACTGTTCTGGGCTCTGATGGTGAAATAGGGGACTGTTCTGGCCTCTGATGGTGAAATAGGGGACTGTTCTGGGACCTGATGGTAAAACAGGGACCTAGTCTGGGACCTGATGGTAAAATAGGGGCCTGGTTTGGGCTCTGATGGTAAAATAGGGGACTATTCTGGGGACTGATGGTAAAATAGGGAACTGTTCTGGGGACTGATGGTAAAATAGGGGACTGGTCTGGGGACTGATGGTAAAATAGGGGCCTGGTCTGGGGCCTGATGGTAAAATAGGGTTCTGATATAAGATCTTCTTGGAGGTCTGATATTAATATAGGGGGCTCTTTTGTAGAACAAGTGCCCATCAAAAAGGCCACTGCCATTTTTGCCTCTAGCAGTCACGCCAGTATCCCCCTCTTGAATGACTCTCCGACGTTGACATCTCACTTCCTCGGATGTGTACCTTGAAGCTCCGAGGTCCTGATCTTGTAACCGCGCCTCTATCATGGTCTTACATAGGGTGTCCTCTGCCCGTTAGCTCTTCCATTGGTTTCCAGTGAGGATGATACCTCCATGGTGTCGTCAGTGTCAGTCCATGCTATGTACCCTCTTAGGGGGCAAATAGCGAGATGATAGACATATTACAGACCATATAACATCTCCGCTCTGTTTCTTCTCCGCAGGATAGTTTCTTACCGGCGTCTTCCGTCATTTCTAGTCCAGACTCCCCGCTTTTCTTAGTCTGAGGAGTGAAAATATTAGAAAATTACATGTGGTTCATAATTGCCAACTCTTCCCTGATTTACGAGTGTTTTGCCCCTCGATGGCGCTGTCGAGTATTACGACGTCCCGGCCCGATCTCGTGTTTGTCAGAGGGATGATAAAAAGACAACTGCTTATTGTACATCAGGTAATCCCTTCACTGCCGGTGGGGTCTGGAGAAGCGATGAACGACTCTGCTCGCTCGTAATAAAAGTCTTTTGTAAATTATTGACTTTAATCACGTCTCCGCAAAAATTATACAGACATTATAAATAAAACGCTATCGGGGAGAGGGAGAAGAACGCCGAGCGTGATAAACAGGGTCACCCGAGTGCTGCCAGCGTATGAGGAACGGCTGCGGGAGAAGCTGGAGGGTCTGTCTGGAATATATGCCAATGGCTTGTATATTATACGGCAATTATTAACCATCTACATGCCTGTCTGCTGAATCACCCATCCGCCTATTCATCCTACCATGCAAGGGCAAAATGGGGCACCACTCATCACCATTCTCTGTAATCCTTGCTACAATTCCTTTCTCAAACCTATGGGAGTCCCATTGGGGAATGAGGAATTAATCCGAGCTAAGCCTTTCTTCTTCAGCTGGAGGAGCTGCATCATGCTGGGTATGGGGAGAACCCAGCGTATAACGAGAAGAAAATGGAAGGGTGCCCTACTAGTTGGGAAAGGGGGAGTGGAGACCCCTAAACAGCTCAAACGACAAACCCTGACTCCCCTATGAACCCTATATAGGTTATGCCCCCAGCACCGAGCAGGAAACCTGGCCCTAGCTAACCCTAAAGCTAGGCCCTAGGTAGGGAGGGGGAGGGGTGAGCAGTAGTCAGCCCCACTGCAAACTACAGTACACACAAGGGAAACAAACAAGAGAATAATCTTAGCTTAAACTCAACACCGGAGAGAAAAAGGCAACAATCCACAAAGGAACTCCAAGAACATTCTAGTCGACTACTAGAATTCCAGGCCTGAATAGAATCAGAACATTCTATCAGCCAGCAACTCTCTGGAGAAACTGAGTGTATTTAAGGATACAGCAAGGGTGTGCTAATTAGCAACAGAAGGTGAGCATCACCGCTGGGTCCTAAAGGTATAATCCCCAAGCAAGGTGAGGATCACCGCTGGGTCCTAAAGTGAGAGGGATCATGAAAGGATCAGGAAGATGTTTGCAAGGCCAAACGCAGTGACCTACTAAAGCCCGACCCTGTATGACTGTCTGTCAAACCTGACACTCCCGTGACAAGATGTCTCAATATTATATACTTTCCAATTCTCCCCATACACCACCTGAAAAAGGGAAGAAAAACTTGCGAAACCTCCCAGAAAGCAGTGCTTCCAGGTTTCCTGAGCAAGATGTTTCGTCTTCAGAAGAAGCCCTGGCATCCTGGGTAAGAAATGGTCATGAAGGTTGCATGGTCTGGTTATGTACACCACCCATATGATCAGTTCCTAAACATTTTTAAGTATGGTGTATTGGTATCAATGATTTAAGACTGTATGCAAATCTGTTAAGGTTTCTCCGCTTTTTTTTTGGAAGGAGGAAAGAGAAAATCCCATAACAGTAGCTATTTTAAAGAGGACCTGACACTTGCTATATGACTTTATTTTTTTACCTGGTGTAAATGCCTCTGTTCTCTGAATCCGGCGATGCTTTTCTTTTTTTTCTCCTCTCCGTTTCTGAGATATGGCCTCTTCTTCTCCTTTCTATAAATCTAGTCTTGTTAGCCAAGAGGGCGTGGTCCACAACGCTTTACGGGATAGGAACACACCTGTTTGGATAAAAAGCCTAGGGAAGAAGAGGCTATATCTCAGGAACGATGGGGCGCAGGAAGAAAAGAAAAACAACACCGGATTCAGAAGAACGGCAGCATTTATACCAGATTAAAAAAAAATACATATTTATGGCAAGTGATAGGTTCTCCTTAAAACTGCCATACAGTGCACAGGAATCGAGCATACTTGCCAGCTCTCCTGGAACATCCAGAAGATAAAGGGGAGACCTCCCTGAATCCAGTAGACAAATTTCCTAGGTGTTGACTACAACCCCCAGAAATCTGAAGACCAGTGTTTGGAATCATGCACACAGTGGTGTCACCATACAGGGATAATCTACATGGGCTAAGTTTTGAATGTCACCATTCATAGTCATCACCTTATGGTTTTAATGTTGGCGGACATAGTAGTTGTTATTTTCGCTTCCCTGGTAATTATGCATATACAGGCATTAACACCTCACTAGTACGGCAGTTCACACGGACAAGGTCTACCAAAATTTGGAGTTCCTGCCAAGTCTGCTATTGATGAAAAGTAATTATTAGACAGACTGGGAGATTGGATTTAATATCCAAGTCTCCGGAAGAGTTGACAACCCTTGTGGGAAGTATAATAGTGACCTTATTGATTGTCATCCAGCTCCCATCGATACTTAGTATTTCCAGATGGGAAGATACATTTTTTTTAGAACAGCCCCTTAATAAGCCGCCTCTTTGATCCCCATATATACATGACAGTCCTGGATACATGCAAAATAAAGGTTCACCGAGATACCAATCAAATCAGTACATGGACTTTGTAACATCTTAACATTGTGGCCCCCCCATGGAATTCAACTCATAGCTGTTCTGTCTAGCTGTAGGATCTTTCAGATCATATGATCAGTCACATTTCTAGAAGGAAAAATGTATTGTATAGTGTGTGTTGTAGCTGAGCTGTATGTGCGTATTGCAGCTGAGCTTTGTGTGTGTTGTAGCTGAGATGTATGTGTGTGTACTGTCGCTGAGCTGTATGTGTGTGTTGCTGCTGAGCTGTATGTGTGTGTACTGTCGCTGAGCTGTATGTGTGTGTACTGTAGCTGAGCTGTATGTGTGTGTACTGTCGCTGAGCTGTATATGTGTGTTGCAGCTGAGCTGTATGTGTGTGTTGCAGCTGAGCTGTATGTGTGTGTACTGTAGCTGAGCTGTATGTGTGTGTTGCAGCTGAGCTGTATGTGTGTGTTGCAGCTGAGCTGTATGTGTGTGTACTGTAGCTGAGCTGTATGTGTGTGTTGCAGCTGAGCTGTATGTGTGTGTTGCAGCTGAGCTGTATGTGTGTGTACTGTCTCTGAGTTGCATGTGTGTTTACTGTCGCTGAGCTGTATGTGTGTGTATTGCAGCTGAGCTATGTGTGTTTTGTGTATTTTAACTGAGCTGTGTGTATAGTAGCTGGGCTGTGTGTGTGTGTGAATGTCGTTGCTGAGATGTGTGTGTTGTTGTTGAGCTACATGTGGGTATTGTGACAGCTGTATTTATGTGTGTTGTAGCTGAGCTGTGTGTATATATAGCACAGCTGTGTGTGTCATAGCTGAGCTGTTTGTATATGTGTTGTAGCTGAGCTATGTGTGTCATAGTTGAGCTGTGTGTGTATATGTATATATAGCAGGGCTGAGTGAGCATATACTGTCTGTGCAGCAGCGTAGTGCATATGTGTGCTCTGCATAGAGTGTACATAATGTGTGTGCTGTAAAGCTATACATGTATAACAAACGATAACAACAGATCTATTACCTCCTTATTGTAACCTAGTGCATTACAGTTAGTCATAATGACCCTTCCATTTCCTTACCCCACCAAGGAAGTTTTAATTAGTAGCTAATACATTATTTCCTATTTTCTGCTTTCGAAACCTCGGCTGCTTCCTATAGTCCGGAAAATCCGGTAATTGACTTGAATGGATTGTATGTGTGTCCAGTGCATCCTCGTCAAGAGCAAGTGATGATCCCTGCGTACAACAAGACCGGACCCGACCAAGGAGGGGGGGCATGTCGTCTCATCCTAAAACACATTAATTTTTATGTAAATGCAAGTCAACTAGCCATACTGGACACTCCAGTTAATTAAAAACAGAAGACGAACAAAGTAATAAACTCCATTTGTTTTTCTAGGCAGGCTGCCAGGGCCTGGAAGGCTTCCAAAGCGACCAGCTGGTAAATAGGATATCTGCACAGCAGGGCGCCAATACTCTGTAGAGTGTAAACAGATGGAATCAATAGAGAAAGACCAGTTAGAGCGCGCGACTGGCGGAATACTGCCGGAATACCGCCGGAACGCACAACCTCACTGTCTAGATACTTATCCTGTTCCAGTTCATTTAGTAGCGAATGTCTCTTGATATCTGCTCATCTGTGTCTTTTTTTTTTTTTTTTTTATCTTCTTCGTCTTCATTCTTTCTTCCACAATGACAATTTTCAAGACAATAACGCACAAAAAAAGAGAAAAAACAAACAAACAATGACCCATATTGTTCGGGTTTGACTTCTCTCGAAGGGTTCGCGTGACCAGTTGCCCCGTGCCGACTCCGGCTGAAGATGTCGATAAAAGGACCCCTCCAGGGAACAATTTTTTTCATTATTTCCGCCTTGATTGCATGCTTCGTATTGTTATGTAAATGTCTGGAGTGCCAAGGAGTGTCGGGAGCTCGTAACAGGGCTGCAAACTCCGAGAGAATGGTGGTCGACTTTCACAGTCAGTCAAAGGACAAGGAGTTTGCTTAGTGGTTAATAGAGCAGAGGGTTAAAGGTTTACCAAAATTTTTACCAAATTCTTGCCAGGATAACTTTATAGCAATTCTGTTTGATGTTGTAAGGGTGGCCATATCGGTGAGGTGTCCCACAGTTTTTGATGAGGCTCCCAAATTCACAAAATTCAGTAGATTAGTCCTTTTGCCGCAGGACATGATGCCCAAGGGACAGATTGGTTGTGATTGGGCACTATGGCTAGAGCTGGAAGACAATGGCTGTTATTGGGGACTATGGCTGGCACTGGGGCAGAGTGGTTGTGATTGGGGACTATGGCTAGCACCGGAGCAGAGTGGTTGTAATTGGGGACTATGGCTAGCACTGGGGCAGAGTGCTTGTGATTGGGGACTATGGCTAGCACCGGAGCAGAGTGGTTGTGATTGGGGACTATGGCTAGCACTGGGGCAGAGTGGTTGTGATTGGGGACTATGGCTAGCATCGGAGCAGAGTGGTTGTGATTGGGGACTATGGCTAGCACTGGGGCAGAGTGCTTGTGATTGGGGACTATGGCTAGCATCGGAGCAGAGTGGTTGTGATTGGGGACTATGGCTAGCACTGGGGCAGAGTGCTTGTGATTGGGGACTATGGCTAGCATCAGGGCAGAGTGGTTGTGATTGGGGACTATGGCTAGCATCATGGCAGAGTGGTTGTGATTGGGGACTATGGCTAGCATCAGGGCAGAGTGGTTGTGATTGGGGACTATGGCTAGCACTGGAGCAGAGTGGTTGTGATTGGGGACTATGGCTAGCACTGGAGCAGAGTGGTTGTGATTGGGGACTATGGCTAGCACCGGAACAGAGAGGTTGTGATTGGGAACTATGGCTAGCATCGAGGCAGAGTGGTTGTGATTGGGGACTATGGCTAACACCGGAGCAGAGTGGTTGTGATTGGGGACTATGGCTAGCACTGGAGCAAAATGGTTGTGATTGGGGACTATGACTAACACCGGAGCAGAGTGGTTGTGATTGGGGACTATGGCTAGCACTGGAGCAGAATGGTTGTGATTGGGGACTATGGCTAGCACTGGAGCAGAATGGTTGTGATTGGGGACTATGGCTAGCACCGGAGCTGAGTGGTTGTGATTGGGGACTATGGCTAGCACCAGAACAGAGTGGTTGTGATTGGGGACTATGGCTAGCACCGAGGCAGAGTTTCTGTTAATGGGGACTATGGCTAGCACCGGGGCACATTGGCTGTTATTGGGGACCGTGGCTATTACCGAGGCACAGTGGCTGTTATTGGGAACGATGGCTAGCACCAAGGCACAATGACTGTTATTGGGAACGATGGCTAGCACCGAGGCACAATGACTGTTATTGGGAACGATGACTAGCACAGAGGCACAATGGCTGTTATTGGGAACGATGGCTAGCACCGTGCCACAGTGGCTGTTATTGGGAACGATGGCTAGCACCAAGGCACAATGGCTGTTATTGGGAACGATGGCTAGCACCGAGGCACAATGACTGTTATTGGGAACGATGGCTAGCACCGAGGCACAATGACTGTTATTGGGAACGATGACTAGCACAGAGGCACAATGGCTGTTATTGGGAACGATGGCTAGCACCGTGCCACAGTGGCTGTTATTGGGAACGATGGCTAGCACCAAGGCACAATGGCTGTTATTGGGGACGATGGCCAGCACCGAGGCAAAATGGCTGTTATTGGGAACGATGGCTAGCACCGAGGCACAATGGCTGTTATTGGGGACGATGGCTAGTATCAGAGCACATTGGCTGTTATTGGGGATGATGGCTAGTATCAGGGCACAGTGGCTGTTACTTGGGGCACTGTATTATTAGGGCATCTTTGGTGAGGACTTGGGCACAGTGAATGTTAGTGGTGGCATTAGGGTTGATATTGGGGGACTGTTTCTTTTCGATTGGGGAACTATGGCTGTTATAAAGGCTAGCACTGGGGGACAATTTCTGTTGTTGGGGACATCGGGGTTGTTATTGGGGGACTATTGAGAGCACTGGTACACAATGGCTGTTATTGGGGGTCCTAAGGCTAGCTCTAGAGTACAATGTCTGTTTTTGGGGGACTGGGGCACTTTGAGTACCACATCTACACACCTCTCTATTAGGGACACCGACCGTTGATGTCACCAAGTCATTAGAGCAGACTGGCTCATGAAGCTCATGATCGTCAGGATCTCGGATTGTTCCCCACCCCAGGTTTCGGGCAGTGTGGTGGCATACATAGGGGAGGTGTAGTGATAACCGTGAATGGAGTCCTTGGAAGGTCCAGGCTCTACTTGTGAAGACCCAGCTGGTACAGGGAGTCTTGCAGTCAATGCTCCTTGGAAAAAAATGCAAATTGTCTCCTCCAGGATGGAGAACACTGTCTCCTTGGTGTCACCTATTATTTGTTCACATGAGAAGCTGTTGGTAGGTCCCGGTTTTCCTTGCGGAGATCCTGATGACCTCAATTCTGATGTTTGCCATTCTTCCACCAACAGATATCCAATAATCTGAAAAACATTGTCAGGTCCTTCCGGCTCTTCGATTACAATCAGAACGGGCAAATCCAGAAACATGAGCTTCGACGTGTCCTAGAAAATTACTGCTTCAAGATGAAAACCGTTGAGTACGAGAAGTAAGCGTGACGAGCCGCTAGGCATTAGCATTCGGATGGAATTTTTGACCACTTTCTGCTTCTAGTGATGTTAACGGGGTATTCCAGGATAGGTGATGGCTTCTGAATCAGCGGGACTACCGCTGATTTCCAGGATGGAGCTCATTTGTTCCTCATTTGAATGGAGCGGCCATGCGTATGCTTGACTGCCACGCCATTCATTCTGCATTGGACTGCCAATGGCTATCCAATAGTGAAGGGATAGTGTGGAAATTGAGCATGCGCATTGCCACTCCACTGATATAGAGGCCAAAAGTGCTCCGTTCTTGAAATTGGTGGAGCTCCTGTGGACAGGAACCGTGAGAACCGGCTCTTACCTGATGACATCCGCCACTCTTCTTTTGATTAGCCAGCCTGAAGCAACGTCACATGGGGCGTTACGCTGCAACAATGATGACATGCCAGGCCGGCTAATCGAAAGAAGAGCTGTTAAGCGGCGGTAATCTGGCTCCCGTTCAGCGGCCATAGATTACTGTCATGGCCGATGGATGGGGTCATGTCAATCTATTCACACCAACTCTAGTCTAAAGCAACGTTTTTCAACTGATGGAATATATTTCCAATTGTGTGAACAAGTATAAGCGTTTGGTTCAAAGGTTATGGACACATTTTTACTGTAATTATTATTTATTTTGTTTATTTCCTTTCTAAATACAAAGATGAACAGCTTTCTAAATAAGTTTCATTAAAAACTTCCTTCCATTTTACTGAGGAGCCTGTGCAACTCTGCTACATAACTGGCTATTCTGTTGATTCCGACACAGTTTCAACAGCAAACAGCTCCTGGCTATGTCGGCTCACTCTGCTCTACCCGTCTCTCCTCTCAGAACAGAGATGGTTATACACGGCTGTTTACAGTGTGGAAATGGGGGAAAGCATCCAAGTTGTCAGAGAAGGTAGATGACACAAGATGTATGAAGTCAGAGTAAGGGGAAAGAGGGAGGGGGAAAGAAAGAGAGAGGAGAGAACACAATTCAAAGCTAAAGGGGAAATCTGAAGCAAACTGCTCCTGGCTGTGTCGGCTCACTCTGCTCTACCCGTCTCTCCTCTCAGGGAGAAAAGAGATGGTTATACATGGCTATTTACAGTGTTGAGAGGGGGGAAAGCATTCAAGTTGTCAGAGAAGGTAGATCACACAGAATGTACTATGTCAGAATAAGGGGAAAGAGGGAGGAGGTAAGAGACAGAGGAGAGAACACAATTCAGAGCTGAATGGGGAGTCTTAAGCAAATTGCTCCTGGCTGTGTCGGTGCACTCTGCTCCATCCATCTCTTCTCTCAGGTAAAAGAGAGATAGTTATACACGGCTGATTACAGTGTGGGGAGGGGGGAAAGCATCCAAGTTGTCAGAGAAGGTAGATCACACAAGATGTACAATGTCAGAGTAAGTGTTTACAGTGTGTAGAGCAGGGAAAGCATCCAAGTTGTTTGACATAGTACATCCTGTGTGTTCTACCTTCTCTACCAACTTGGATGCTTTCCCTGCTCTACACACTGTAAATACTTACTCCGACATAGTACATCCTGTGTGATCTACCTTCTCTGAGTAAGTATTTACAGTGTGGAGAGGGGGCAAAGCATCCAAGTTGTCAGAAGGAAGATCACACAGGAATATACTATGTCCGAGTAAAGGGAAAGAGAGAGGAGAGAACACAAGGCAGAACTGTAGGGAAAGGGAAGTCTGAAATTAAAAGTAGGTAGCTACAAACTGCATATCAAGGCATCTGAATATAAATGAAGATTGCACTTTGAAACTTTATGGAGTTTTATTCTAAGGGGTCAAAAATGACGCTGCAAAAAAGGGTGTGTTCCGACAACTTTTTTTTCCAGTGTCTTTTGAATGGTACCGCTCCGTAAAATACAGAAAAAAAGTGCCGACAAAGCACTTCTTATTCATTTTTATAGAAGGTCATGACCAAGCGAGAACTCCCTCAAAACTACGGATATTTCCCTTGTTCTAGTTTGCAAAAAAAAAAAAAAAAAAAATGTCCAAACCCCTTTTGTACAATAAAACGCTCTTCTCTTACAGACGCCATTAATAAACCCCCATACTAAGTGGAAATAAAAACACATCTGCCGCTCTTAAGATCAGGCGAAGCGCTGCGATATTTCACAGATCATCACTTAGACGAAGGCTCGGGGTTTATATCCGGTGTCGCCGCTCCTATTTTCATCCCAGGATCAGAAAGTTACCACCGGATGAAGCCAGCGCCGATACTAAAGGCATACGTTATAGGGACGGGACGTCGTCCTTAAACATGACACCCCCCGATTAAAATAATACCCAGAGTCTGACGCCGAGCTCCCCTGTTCCCCGGCCAAAATCCCGCCGGCATTTAGGAAATTAGGAAGGCAATAACCCAGCGCGGTGTTTTATTTCGCACTAAACCCAGCGTATTTCACCGCAATCTCCGCAAAAAACAGCTTAGATCCTTAAATTGAATTTGTATCCATTCCAGAATCACATAAGCAGTAAATTACAC
The DNA here is from genome assembly GCF_046119375.1 of Phyllobates terribilis. Taxonomy (NCBI): domain Eukaryota; kingdom Metazoa; phylum Chordata; class Amphibia; order Anura; family Dendrobatidae; genus Phyllobates; species Phyllobates terribilis. The sequence continues at coordinate 160,823,004 of NW_027362770.1, forward strand.
AACGCCTGCACAGTTTTCAATTAAACTGCAAAAGGGTTTAAAAAGAGCGAGCGATTGCGGATGGTGGTGGTAGTAGTGGTGGTAAGTAGGACTGGTGGTGGAGGGGCGGGCGACGGCACTAGTACGACACAAGCCAGTGCACGCAGGAATAAAGAGCGCAGCGAGTAGCGGCGGCGCTGTAACTTTTCATGTCCGTAATAAAGAAACGCTCGCATGTGGGGCGATAAAACAAAATAAATTAAAAATCTAATGTATGGAAATATATGAAGGAAAGAAACATGGGGCATTAAAGAAGGAGATAGATAAAGCAGGGCTGGACTCTAGGTAATGCGTGGGCCGCCCGCCCTCGATGTAAGATCGTTTTTCCAATACGCCAGGGGCATCGCTGTTCTTATAGGTGGTATATACATTCCTCCACTCCTGTGCTAAAGAGGGTTACTCAATGGGGATCCTGTCCAGCTGAGACAAGGTGGAGAGATAGGCATGTGTGTGTGTCCCTGTCACTTTATAAGTCTAAAACTCAGTTGTCTCTGTACAGGTAGAACAGGTAAAGAGCGGTACAGTACATATAGTACAGGTGCAGAGCGGTACAGTACAGGTAGTACAGGTGGAGAGCGGTACAGGCAGTACAGGTGGAGAGCGGTACAGGCAGTACAGGTAGTACACGTGGAGAGCAGTACAGTACAGGTAGTACAGGTGGAGAGAGGTACAGTACAGATAGTACAGGTGGAGAGCAGTACAGGTGTAGAGCGGTGTAGTACAGGTGGAGAGCGGTACAGTACATGTAGTACAGGTGGAGAGCGGCACAGTACAGGTAGTATAGATGGAGCTCGGTACAGTACTGGTGGAGAGCGGTACAGTACAGATAGTACAGATAGTACAGGTAGTATATGGAGCGTGGTACAGTACAGGTGGAGCGCAGTATAGTACAGGTAGAGCGTTACAGTACTGGTGGAGTGCAGTACAGTATAGGTGGAGGTCAGTACGGTAAATATAGTACAGGTGAAGAGCGGTACAGTACAGGTAGTATAGGTGGAGCATGGTAGAGTATATATAGTACAGGTGGAGAGCAGTACAGATAGTACAGGTAGAGAGCGGTACGGTACATATAGTACAGGGAGAGCGGTACTGTACAGGTAGTACAGGTGGAGAGAGCAGTACAGTGCATATAGTACAGGTAGAGCGGTACAGTACAGGTGGAGTGGTACGGTACATATAGTACAGGTAGAGCGGTAGATGCACACTGTGTAGTTAGGGCAGTATCACACCCTGCAGTTGTCTCATCTGATGGTCACACACCTCCTTGCTCGCTGTGCACCTCTGGACGCTTCTTACCGGCCCCTTCGGAGGGGGAATGTCAGATGTCGCCTTTTTGTGCAGTTTATTATTTAGTATCCTCTCTTATATGTTGGCATCATATTCCGCAGCTCTTTACACCATCACCATCACTGTCCCCATCGGGGCTCACAATCTACCTTCCCTCTCAGTCTGTCCTTGGCGTGTTCGGGGTCCCAATACAGCCATGGTCCTTGTATTCGGCTGGTGAGCCCCCCGGGACCTTACATACTGCCTGACCATTACCAGCCGCCATTATATCGTCTGCTCATCTCTCTCAGATTCTGGAGCCGATACTGTATCGGTAAGAAGCACACGCTGGACTACAAGGAGCTGCTGAGAAATCTCGGGGTCAGTGTAGAACGGCAGAGCAGACCCGGGCAGGAGGGTGTCGCACAAGGTAACAGGACCCCGGAGGCGGGAGCGTCTTCGTTTCAACCATCTGTGAATTAAAGGATTCAATTCGTCATATGATTAGTTGATGTTTCCTTAAAGGGGCTGTCCAATCTTTGAATAATGTCTTGTACTGCAGATTTGCTCTAAGAAAGTGAATAGGGGCTTAGCTGCAATACCACACACAACCTGTGAACAGGTGGGCGCTGCTTGTGAAAGAAAGCAGTGATAATATTCAATCTCTGGACGACTCTCCTTTAACATGTGTCTGTTAGATGTAAGATGTGCTATCAAATCTTCATCTTATAGTGCAGATTTGGCCAAAAATGTCATCCTTGTTCCGCCCCCTTTCCTTTTATTGAAGGGGGCTGGCTGATTGCAAATTTCACTAGTGAAATCAACCCCCTGCTACAGCCCATGTATAGAAGGGGGTGGTCTGACAGCCCATTTCATTAGTAAAGCCGGTGCCCTTTACTGTTGTGTCATATGTATAGAAGGGGGCTGGCTGGTTGACTGCTCATTCCAGTAGTAAAGCCAGTGCCCTTTACTGTTGTGCCATATGTATAGAAGGGGGCTGGCTGGTTGACTGCTCATTCCAGTAGTAAAGCCAGTGCCCTTTACTGTTGTGTCATATGTATAGAAGGGGGCTGGCTGGTTGACTGCTCATTCCAGTAGTAAAGCCAGTGCCCTTTACTGTTGTGCCATATGTATAGAAGGGGGCTGGCTGGTTGACTGCTCATTCCAGTAGTAAAGCCAGTGCCCTTTACTGTTGTGTCATATGTATAGAAGGGGGCTGGCTGGTTGACTGCTCATTCCAAAGGTAAAGCCAGTGCCCTTTACTGTTGCGTCCTGTGTTGGAAAGGAGCTGGCTGTCAACTCATTTCAATAGTAAAGCCACAGCCCTTTCCTGTTGTGTCATATCTATAGAAGGGGGCTGGCTGGTTGCTTATTTCAATAGTAAATCCAAACTCTTTACTGTCGTATCCCATGTGTAAAACGGGGCTGGCTGAGTTGCTCATTTTAATAGTAAATCCAGTTTCCCTTTACTGTTGAGCCCCACGTATAGCATGGGACTGGCTGATAGCTCATTTCAATAGTAAAACAAGTGTCCTTTACTGTTGTATGCCATGTATAGAAGGGGGCTGGCTGACTGCTCATTTCCATAGAAACACCAGTGCCCTTTTCTGTTATGTCCCATGTATAGAAGGAGGCTGGCTGACAGCTACTTTAAATAGTAAAAGCCAAACCCTTTACTGTTGCGTCCAATGTACAGAAGGAGGTTGGCTGGCTGATAGCTCATTTCAATGGTAAAGCCAGTGCCCTTTACTGTTGTGTCCCATATATAGAAGGGGGCTGGCTGACTGCTCATTTCAATAATAAAACCAGCCCCCTTCCCTGTCACAGCCCTCATGACTAGAGTTGTGAATGAAGGGGAAAGGCTGATTTCAGTAGCTACGCCAGCCCCTTCCATACACGGGCTGTACCAAGGCCTGACTATTGATACGAGTGGTCCGCCTGAGCCCTTCACACAAAGCTCTGGTCACCCAGATAGCGCAGCGGCCGCAGATCAGGGCACATAACCTTCATGTAAGCAGATTTATCGACATGAAAACTGAATCTGAAATGTAACCTTTTCTGCATTTTACTCTTTTTTTCCCCTTTTCGTTACTTTCATGGAATCAACTTCTCCCCTGATGAAGTGAGTGCTCACCGGTTTCCAGTACTTGTTATATTTCCTTTTTTATTCTTTTTGCTGTGGTTATTTGCGTTACATTTGCCCGTCCCCTTTTATAGGTAAAAGCAACTGACATCTCTAAGGAAAGGGTTTAGTCCTGTACATCTCCTGTTGTGTTCTCATTACCGATTCATGCTTCTTTTATGTTATTTTTTAACTAATTCTATACCTCTGTGCTCGTGTGTAAGCAGTCCCCATATAAAAATAGAATGAAAATTCCATCAGCACAGAAATTCGGACCCATTTCGATAAACATCGAAAAGAAGAAATCAGTAAGAGCTTCGTGACGACCCCTTTTAGAAGCAAAATGGTGACCTTCAGGGTTGTCACCCAGCTAAGAAATGCCTTAAAGGGTTATATTCCCTTCTTCACAAATGGGTATTGTCGGATAGAGCTCGTAAAAACAAACACTTTTGCAATTTACTCCTGATTAAAATTTTGAACTGTTCTTGAGAGGTTAACACTTTTCTTTCATTTTACAGTTTGTTGCCTTGGAGACCGAGGTCTTGGAGAGGTGGTCGGTCTCCAAGGCAACAAGCTGTAAACAAAATATCTAATAGCTAATATCTCAAGAACGGTTGCAAATTTTTAAAAGCAGTAAACTGCAAAAGTTCTTGTTTTTATTAGCCCTATCCAACACAATATCCATCTATGAAGATAGGAGTAACCCTTTAAGTAGTTGGTCCCTATAATAAAGTCATTACCTGTACTGATGGGTACACTTTAACATGTAGACTGTAGTTGACACATCTTTTTTCTTAAAACAGATGATACCCTAAAACTTTTCAAGGTCAGAATACCCCTTTGAGATGTTTTCTCATTACTTTCATGCTTTTGCTGTACTTTTTGTTTTGAATGTGGACTGTGTGTATATATATATATATATATACATATATGTTTTCAAGCATTAACCTGGGAGGCAACCAAGATACAACAGGAGAAGCAGAAAAGGTGGAGGTCACCTTCTGTATCCAAGGGGTTTAACACTGAGGATTGTACATTGGAAGACCTCGAAGGGATTTTCAGGAAAAAGGTAATTAAAAAAAGATATATTTATTAAACCATTAGACACTAGAGCACCAGGAGTAATATTTTTATTCCCACCAGGTACCAGACATATGATTTATCACCAACTATATACAAGAGATAAAAACAAAAATCTTCACCCCCTATTGGGTTCCATAAATGATGTACCCAATTGAATTCCTACAAAACACTAAGGATATACTGTAGTTAAAGGCCACTAGACACCAGGGATGATATTGTTAGACTTGTAAGATATTATCAGTATCCCAAAAGGCACCATGAATAATATTAAACCCCTCGACACCATGGATAATATAATAAACAGGAAGAATAATATTTTTATTGATACATGAGATACAAAAGTTATTATCGGTATCCCAAAACATACCAGGAATAATATTACACCCCTAGACACCAGGGATAAAATTTAACTTCTAGATACCAGGGATAAAGGGATAATATTGAACTCCTAGGCACCAGTGATAATATTGAACTCCTATACACCAGGGATAATATTGAACTCCTAGGCACCAGGGGTAATATTGAACTCCTAGGCACCAGGGGTAATATTGAACTCCTAGGCACCAGGGATAATATTGAACTCCTAGGCACCAGGGATAATATTGAACTCCTAGGCACCAGGGGTAATATTGAACTCCTAGGCACCAGGGATAATATTGAACTCCTAGGCACCAGGGATAATATTGAACTCCTAGGCACCAGGGATAATATTGAACTCTTAGGCACCAGGGATAATATTGAACTCCTAGGCACCAGGGGTAATATTGAACTCCTAGGCACCAGGGATAATATTGAACTCCTAGGCACCAGGGATAATATTGAACTCTTAGGCACCAGGGATAATATTGAACTCCTAGGCACCAGGGGTAATATTGAACTCCTAGGCACCAGGGGTAATATTGAACTCCTAGGCACCAGGGATAATATTGAACTCCTAGGCACCAGGGATAATATTGAACTCTTAGGCACCAGGGATAATATTGAACTCCTAGGCACCAGGGGTAATATTGAACTCCTAGGCACCAGGGATAATATTGAACTCCTAGGCACCAGGGATAATATTGAACTCTTAGGCACCAGGGATAATATTGAACTCCTAGGCACCAGGGATAATATTGAACTCTTAGGCACCAGGGATAATATTGAACTCCTAGGCACCAGGGGTAATATTGAACTCCTAGGCACCAGGGGTAATATTGAACTCTTAGGCACCAGGGGTAATATTGAACTCTTAGGCACCAGGGATAATATTGAACTCCTAGGCACCAGGGGTAATATTGAACTCTTAGGCACCAGGGATAATATTGAACTCCTAGGCACCAGGGGTAATATTGAACTCCTAGACACCAGAGATAATATTGAACTCCTAGGCACCAGGGATAATATTGAACTCCTAGGCACCAGGGATAATATTGAACTCCTAGGCACCAGGGATAATATTGAACTCCTAGACACCAGAGATAATATTGAACTCCTAGGCACCAGGGATAATATTGAACTCCTAGGCACCAGGGATAATATTGAACTCCTAGGCACCAGGGGTAATATTGAACTCCTAGGCACCAGGGGTAATATTGAACTCCTAGACACCAGAGATAATATTGAACTCCTAGGCACCAGGGATAATATTGAACTCTTAGGCACCAGGGATAATATTGAACTCCTAGGCACCAGGGATAATATTGAACTCCTAGACACCAGAGATAATATTGAACTCCTAGGCACCAGGGATAATATTGAACTCTTAGGCACCAGGGGTAATATTGAACTCCTAGACACCAGAGATAATATTGAACTCCTAGGCACCAGGGATAATATTGAACTCTTAGGCACCAGGGGTAATATTGAACTCCTAGGCACCAGGGGTAATATTGAACTCCTAGGCACCAGTGATAATATTGAACTCCTAGGCACCAGGGATAATATTGAACTCCTAGGCACCAGGGATAATATTGAACTCTTAGGCACCAGGGATAATATTGAACTCCTAGACACCAGAGATAATATTGAACTCTTAGGCACCAGAGATAATATTGAACTCTTAGGCACCAGTGATAATATTGAACTCCTAGGCACCAGGGATAATATTGAACTCCTAGGCACCAGGGATAATATTGAACTCCTAGGCACCAGGGATAATATTGAACTCCTAGGCACCAGGGATAATATTGAACTCCTAGGCACCAGGGATAATATTGACCTCTTAGACACGAGGAATAATATTGAACCCCTAGACATCAGGGATAATATTGTTATTGATACATGAGACAAACAGAATATTATGAGTATCCCGAAAGATATCAGGAATAATATTTAATCCTATGTAAAGTAAGTAGTAAAAGTAACTACACGGTTAACGAGCCAAAACATGAGAAATACTCTACAATTGTAACCAAAGGACAACCTAAAAAAATGCCCATCAGTAGTACACAGCACGGCTATGGAGACAGAACGCTACCTCATTTGCTTGAGCCCATTTTTGATGACCCCAAAAAATAACTTTTATACACACACACATACACATATATATATATATATATATATATATATATATATATATATATATATATATATATATATATATATATATATATATATATATACAGTGGTGTGAAAAAGTGTTTGCTCCCTTCCTGATTTCTTATTCTTTTACATGTTTGTCACACTTAAATGTTTCAGATCACAAAACAAATTAAATTAGACAAAGATAACACAAGTAACCACAAAATGCAGTTTTTAAATGAAGGTTTTTATTAAGGGAAAAAGAAATCCAAACCTTCAGGACCCTGTGTGAAAAAGTGATTGCCCCCTAAACCTAATAACTGTTTGGGCCGCCCTTAGCAGCAACAACTGCAATCAAGCGTTTGCGATAACTGGCAGTGAGTCTTTTACAACGCTCTGGGGGAATTTTGGCCACTAATCTTTGCAAAATTGTTGTAATTCAGCCACATTGGAGGGTTTCCGAACATGAACCAGCTGTCTAAGGTCATGCTACAGTATCTCAATCGGATTAAGGTCAGGACTTTGACTTGGCCACTCCAAAGTTTTCATTTTGTTTTTAAGCCATTCAGAGGTGGACTTGCTGGAGTGTTTTGAATCATTGTCCTGCTGCATAACCCAAGTGCGCTTAAGCTTGAGGTCACGAACAGATGGCCGGATATTCTCCTTCAGGATTTTTTGGTAGACAGCAGATTTCATGGTTCCATTTACCACAGCAAGTCTACCAGGTCCTGAAGCCGCAAAACAGCCCCAGGACCATCACACTACCACCACCATATTTTACTGTTGGTATGATGTTCCTTTTCTGAAATGATGTGTTACTTCAACGCGAGATGTAATGGGAATTACACCTTCCAAAAACTTCAACTTTTGTCTCCCCAGTCCACACAATATTCTACCAAAGATCTTGGCGATCATCAAGATGTTTTCTGCCAAAACTGAGACAAGCCTTTGTGCTCTTTTTGCTCAGCAGTGGTTTTCGTCTTGGAACTCTGCTATGCTAATGTTTGCTCAGTCTCTTTCTTATGGTGGAGTCAGGAACACTGACCTTAACTGAGACAAGTGTGGCCTGCAGTTGTTTGTATGTTGTTGTGGTTTTATTTGTGACCTCTTGGATGAGTCATCGCTGCGCTCTTGGGGTAATTTTGGTTGGCCGGCCACTCCTGGGAAGGTTCATCACTGTTCCATGTTTTCGCCACTTCTGGATAATGGCTCTCCCTGTGGTTCACTGGAGCCCCAACGCTTTAGAAATGGCTTTATAACATTTCCAGACTTATAGATCTGAATTACTTTGTTTTTCATTTGTTCCTGAATTTCTTTGGATCGCAGCATGATGTCTAGCTTTTGAGGATCTTTTGGTCTACTTCACTTTGTCAGGCAGGTCCTATTTAAGTGATTTTTTGATTGAGAACAGGTGTAGCAGTAATTAAGCCTGTGTGTAGCTAGGGAAATTGAATTCAGCTTCCCAAAGATGTGATAATCCACAGTTAATTTATGTTTTAAGAGGGGGGTGGGCAATCACTATCACACAGGGCCCTCTAGGTTTGGATTTCTTTTTCCCTTAATAATATAGACCTTAATTTAAAAACTAACTTTTGTGTTTACTTGTGTTATATTTGTCAAATGTTTCAGATCACAAAACAAATTTAAATATTAGACAAATATAACACAAGTAAACCCACAATGCAGCTTTTAAATGAAGATCTTTATTATTCAGGGAAAAAAGAAATCCAAACCTACAGGACCCTGTTTGAAAAAGTGATTGCCCCACTTAAATCTTTTCAAATCACAAAACAAACTTAAATATTAAAATGTGACAAACATGCAAAAGAGAAATCAGGAAGGGGGCAAACACTTTTTCACACCACTGTATATACATATATAGCATTTAGATACATTGCTTGACTGTGGTGCGGACATATTATAGGAAGCAAATGTGTGTTCAATTAAAGGCAAGTTAATTTCCAATCCAAAAAACCATCTGTCGTTGCTTAAGTAAACAGCCGACAGAGAAAAAAAATACTATCCGTGTATGTGTGGCTGTAAGGCAAGTTTTACAATTACATGACGGGCAGATGCTGCTACACTGGGATTTCATTTTTCATTGTGTCACTTTTTTACCCGTTACATTTCTTTTTTTTTCTTTTTTTTTTACATTGAACCAATGTGATGAAAATTAGAGATAAAATCCTTATTAGGAATTCGGCACAGATTCCGAGGGCCCTGAGGGGCTCACACACACAATATAGGCCCATATTGTACCACCATGTGTTTCTGGTTTTATACCGGGGCACATAGAGGTTTCTTTCATTCTTTCTATACCAGGGTCGGCGTTAGCAGACATCCGTCGGGGATCACATGCCTATTGGCGACTTCAGCATCTAAGTGGTCAAACAGATTGGAGGCCCCCATTTAAGAAGGTGATCAATTGGAATTTTTTTTTTAATTTTTTTTTTTAAAAAAGTCTAAAAGCCTGTGCCATCACCTTCCTTTTCCCAATTCTATAGCTAAAAAAATAAACCCATTTCTTTTAGATCCATCTATAAAAGTCAGAACTTTTAAATTATCACATTATTTATCCTGTGTGGCCACTAAAATAAAAATGCCAGAAATTATTATTATTATTTTTTTTTTTATCACCACCTTGAAAAGCAAGAAAAAAAGGTACATGTTCCTTTAAGAAGTTGGACAACTCCTTCTTATACCCCACGCTTGGCCCTGATGAAATAAAAAAAGCCTATACAAACTTCCCATGCGGTGTCGGCACTCGCGGTACCGGGACTGTGATACGGTTGTTGTGACACGTGAGCCAGATGTCCAATCAGCACTGGCGTAACTGGCCCCGCCTTCGGACAAATCGACCATGAAGAGGAAGTCAGAGATCAGCTGCAGCCCGGACTTCCTCTTCATTGTCAATTCGACAGGAGGCGGGGCCAGTGAAGCCAGCGCTGATTGGACGCCTGGCTCACGTGTCACAACAACCACACGAGAGCCCCGGGACCGCGAGTACCGACACCACTGGAACGGCGCCGGCATGGGAGGTGAGGATAAACTTTTTTATTTTATCGGGGCCAAACTTTTAGATCAAGAAGGGGTTGTCCTAGTAGTGGACAAATCCTTTTAAATTAGTACTGATTAAAAAATCAGTTCACAATAATAATAAAAATATAAAATGAAAAGCAAGAGAAAAGCTGCATGTTCCTCAAATTAGTACTAATAAAAAATTCACTTAATAATAATAAAAATGTAAAAAAAATAAATTTTCCCCATGTAACTCCACAAAGAATTTTGTCTTCATTATATGGTAAATTAAATTGTGGAATTCATAATTACAACACGACCTACAAAAAATAAATAAGTTAGGGTTGCCATACAAATCGAACGGAGATCGTAACGCAATGCTCGGACTGGCCACCGGCTCTCCCTACCCAAGTGTGACAGCTTTATTTATTTCTATGCAGCTGTAACACTTGGTAGGTAGAGCCACCGGCCAGTCCAGGCACTGCGTTACGATCTCCGTCCAATTTTAAGGGCTGTCTCACTGCACCTTTATACAACTATACCAGTGGAAAATGAAAAAAAAAAATGTTAACTCTCTTTGAAGATAAGAATGGGGAAACAAAAAGATGGCCCAGGCAGGATCTTAAAGCGGTATTCCCATCTCCAAAATCGTATCCCAATATGTAGTATGTGTAATATTAGCAAATACCTCCCAATTAGAAATATAGTATAGTTCTTCTGATTTGCTATGTCTCTTTCTCCATGTACCGAAAAATCGAAAGCTAAGAGAGCACCACTGTGACTTTGTCGCAGAAGGACCGGAATAAACCTGGAGCTGACCCTGGCTTATAGGATTGTAACAATCCCTATTTATGTTATGGGACTCTCTGTTGGATCATTTCTTAATTTTTAAGGGCTAATATTTCTGCTTGTGGAGAGTGACAAGTCAAGCCTGGCATGTCAGAGTGAGGAGACTTAAAAGCCATGCATGCTCCTCTGGGAAATTAAATATGCAAATTGTCTCTTCAGAGAGGAAGAGGACTAGAACTCTAGAGCTACTATAGGTGGTGTTAGAGTTTAAGTCCTCTTCCTCTCTGAAGAGACAATTTGCATAATTAATTGTTTAGAAGTTTCCATAGAATTATGTCTAAGCCTTTATTTTTTCTACTGTAAATAGATTCATAACCTGAACCTGTTTTTTTTTTGTCTCTTGCCACCCCACAACCCCCAGTGTTTTTCTTATTCAGTCTGGGAATATAAGATTACCACCATGAATATTTTAATTAGCATAAACTGACAGATGAAAAACGAGTGTAAATACGGCTCAAGGCTGCGTCGCTATATTTAAATACAGTCCATATATGCGTCTGCTTCGAGAACGGAATTAATCATTTTTATTTTATTTTTAATAGCAAAAAGTGCATAAAAAAATAATAAAAAAATAGAATAAAAACTAGAATAAAAAGCAAAAATCAAATAAACAGTTTGAAAAACAAAATGTAACTCAATTTTCTATAATTGAAATATGACAAACCTCTCAGTGTGTGTTTCCATATACATTACCAGATAGGAAATTTTATTTTATAATATATATATATATATATATATATTTTTTTTAGAAAAATATTCCTAATATCTATACATATGAGAGACTCTTTTTGAGCTCAGCAGGTAGTATTTAATGCACAGAACGGTCCCAATATTTTTGCATCTCACTTTTCAGAAGTCGTAATTATACCAAAAGAATAAAACTTGTCACTTGAGCCTAATTAGTATAGTACAGTCGGCTTTTAGGCAACTGTAAAAACGTATCAATTAAACATCTGAAGACGCTCATCTGACATTAAATACAAATACGCTAATGTTAAAAAAAGAGAAATATATAAAAAAAATAAATAAAGTTTCCGTCTTATCAAAAATTAATGAAGCCCGTTTTATGAACAAAGGCTGTACAATGTCTTCCCATGCAGATGTCCTCCTCCCACCCAGATCTTGTGAAAGCCTTCAGATCATTTGACGTAGATCACACTGGATGCGTTCCTCTCGATGCCTTCAAGTCAATCATTAATAACTTTATTTTCCCGCTACCCGACCGAACATTTCACGAGTTAATGAGCAGGTAAGACCCCTGATGTTTCCTCCAGAGTGTCTTGAAGTGTCGTGGAAGATGGATTAACCTCTGGCTCCATTTGATGAAAATTATTCCAATTTATTCAAAGAATGAAAAAGGCAAACTTTTTACTTATTATGCTCCTTTTTTTTTAAAATGTTTGTTACAGTTTTTATAGTCGTTTTTGCTTCTTTTGTACATAGCACTGGTCAACTAAGATAACCAGTTCCTCAGAGTTTAGCTATGTTGTTCTTTATAGTATTTTTTAGAAAAAAAAGAAGAAAAAGTAGCAAGAATACTATAGGGCCAATTCATCAAGACTGGCATGGCACACATCTGTCTTGCTGGAGGATAATACGCTGAGTTAGTTTAAGGCAATCCACTTAATGGATTTGGCGCCTCTTCTGTGTGGCCTGCTCCACTGTGTGCTCCAGTCAATGAAGACTCCACTCAGAAAGGAAGATTGTCGGGTGGTCAGGGCAGGCGGCAAACAAGAATCAAAGTCAGGCGTGCAAGCTAAAAAGATTCTACCCAGAAAAGAAGATTGGTGGGTGGTCAGGGCAGGCGGCAAACAAGAATCAAAGTTCTGGGTGCAAGCTAAAAAGAAGATTCCACTCAGAAAAGAAGATTGTTGGGTGGGCAGGGCAGGTGGCAGACAAGAATCAAAGTCAGGCGTGCAAGCTAAAAATATTCTACTCAAAGGAAGATTGTTGGGTGGTCAGGGCAAGCGGCAGACAAGAATTAAAGTTGGTAGTGCAAGCTAAAAATATTCTACTCAGAAAGGAAGATTGTTGGGTGGTCAGGGCAGGCAGCAAACAAGAATCAAAGTCGGGGGTGCGAGCTTAAAAGAACATTCCACTCAGAAAGGAAGATTGTCAGGTGGTCAGGGCAGGCAGCAAACAAGAATCAAAGTTGTGGGTGCAAGCTAAAAAGATTCCACTCAGAAAGGAAGATTGTCAAGTGGTCAGGGCAGGCAGCAGACAAGAATCAAACTTGGGGTGCAATCTGGGATGCTAAGGCTGCGTGCCCACGTTGCGGATTACAAGCGTTTTTGATGCGGATTTTCCGCAGCGTAAACGCTTGTAAAACGCTTGTTAATCCGCACCCCATGGTCCCCAATGAGAATCCGCAAGTTCTATGCCCATGCTGCGGATTTTTCCGCAGCGTTTATGCTACGTTCAAAAATCCGCAGCATGTTCATTAATTTTGCGTTTCCGCATGCGGAATTGCCTTATTCAATGCATGAAAAAACGCAAGGCAATTCCGCATGTCGAAAACGCGTGAAAAACGTGCGATAAACGCGTGCGGAATTCCGCATGCGTTTTTCCGGGAGAGGACATGCGGAAATGAAGCAGAAATTTTCTGCTTCATTTCCGCAACGTGGGCACATAGCCTAACTGGAAAACTGAACTGCACTGAAGAGTATTTTAGACAGACAACATCTAAAGAGCCTTATGGCTAAGGCAAGGAACATTGGAGGTGGGTCTCTTAAGTATCCTGAGCCAGCTGGACATTGGTGAAGATGGAGTAAGATGCATACTGTTCATTTAATGGAGTCAGCGTAACTGCACCCTAGAGGGAGCACCAGAGGTTCCAGCCAAAGGAAAATGACGGCGGCCTTGTGACAACAACTAAAGCACCGTGTGGGAGGAGGAGACGGCTGGTGGGACTGGGGAGTCTTTAGGGGGCGATGCATAAAAAGACTCGCAGTGTCACCAAAATAAGAAAATACTTTCTTGCTCCGCCTCGTCTGACCGTCTACTAGAAAAATCGAAAGTATCAGGAGTGTCCCTTTTAAAGGGTTTTTAACATGTTTATAACCATAAGATAGGTGACACCCTACTAATGGGGTCTTAAACTGCTTGGACTATCACCTATCCCAAGAACGGGACCCTGCAGAGACTCACCTGAATTGAGCGAAATTTGAGCATCGTCTACGAGACTGCCGGAGAAAGCCAAGTAAGGGTATGTTCACACGTGCCGTTTTTGGGTGCATCTTTTTTTTTCTGCTGCAAAAATCGCTGTTTTTTCAAGTACCTGCAAAGCGAATGAGATTTCAAAAATCGGTGGGGGTCCCAGCCGTCAGGCCCCATGCGGATCTGTAAGTTATGACCTATCCTATGGATCGGTGATAACTTACTAACTTGGTACAAAACTCTTTAAGTAATTACCTTTGTGAATAGCGGCACAGAAAAATAATAAGCCATTACTTTAGCTGAAAACAGACCGCCGCATCCGCAGACTCGTTTTAGCCGCTTTTCCATACACTAATAGATTACAGTGTTCAAAAGGAAGGCAAATGAAGGTGTTCCAATTTCCCTTACCTGCGATGATTTACTCCTAGAAGCACAATGCCTCCAAAAATAGGAACAGTGTTTCTGAGATGAGCAGTACATCTATAATGAGAGGCGATATTCAGAATTTTCAGACGTTCCAGTTTCCCGAAAATAAAGCCTTTACTTTATGAGTGTAGTGTATTTAGTGCGTTTATAGAGTCTATTAACCCTACACTTCTTTGTCCTACCTGCAGATGTACAGGCATGTTTTTGATAGCGATACAAATAAAGATGCCTCAATAATTGGGACTAAATTGCAGTATCCTTTTGCCACAGTAATAGGCTATTACCTTAAAGGGACCCTATCAGGATGAGTTTACTACCAAAACAAGGGTTACGGTTGTATACGTCCTAGTACAACAATAAAAATGATACCTGTCTTGTAGTAATCGGATGTCCCAGTGCTGAGAAATCGAGCTTTGAGTCCACATGCAGATTAGTCTGGAAGTACTTAGGGGGCGTGTCAGTGCACTTATGCACTTCCAATCTAATTTGCATATAGTTTTGAAGCTCAATTTCTCAGTGCTGGCACATCCGATTGCTACAAGACAGGTATCATTTGTATTGTTCTACTAGGATCTATACAGTCACAGCACTTGTTTTGGTAGTAAAAAATCCTGACCGGTTCCCTTTAAGGGGTTAACGTATCTAAACCACCATCCAGCTTATAGCATTCAGTCTCTAATAAACAGAACGTAGGCTCAAATTAGTTAATTTGCAGGTTATTAAGAAAAGTAATTAAAAGAGCTCGCCGCCTGCTGCAGTAATACCTGGATTTAGATGAGCATTTCTTTCTTTTATTATAATTAATATGATGATTATCAGACTTTTTTGGAATTATTTGCTCTCTCCCTTTGTTGCGTGGAGCGGTACAATATAACATTCGAGAGAATCGAGCAGATTCATTGTTAATGGCATCGGTAAATGTTAAAGATGCCCAAGATAGTGTGCTGCTGCATGCCGAAAGTGTTCTGCTGCATGCCGAAAGTGTGCTGCTGCATGCCGAAAGTGTGCTGCTGCATGCCGAAAGTGTGCTGCTGCATTCAAAAGTGGCCCCACAATCCTTGGACACTCACTCGCTCCTGCATGCGAGTATGACTTTTGGCTGAATGCGGGGGCGCACTATGGAATCATACTTTTGTTGATGATATTACCGAGTTACGACTATCAACATCGTAGGCATTTTATAGCTACGACTTTAGGATGTGGCCCCAAAATATGGCCACAGTTTGGTTAAGTGATCCTCTACTAATGCTTTTAGCACACGCCCTGGGCCGGGTCTTCTCCTTCCTACATGTACCTGAGAAACTCCAGACTTTAGAATTTAGTAACGATGTTTTAGAACATCAGTGCACCCCACAATATCTGAGACCACCTTTAAAAGACTAAAGGGCACACCAGGTCATCCAACCATCTAATGTGTATGGGAAGAGATCACCAAATTGGCGTTTGTCTAACATGGCTATGATGGCTTAAATTCAGAAGAACCATATTGTCATGAGTAGTCTATTCAAATCAAGGAACATTTCACTGGCGATGAAGACACGACTCGTACATGGTTTGGTCTTTTCGGTGGTAACATACGGATGCGAAACCTGGACAATAAAGAAACAAGACGGAAGAAGAATCGACGCCTTCAAAATGTGGTGCTGGAGAAGGATGCGATCAATACCATGGATGGCAAGAACAATTAACGTAAATCAATTTTGGAACAAATCAAGTCAGACATGTCACTCAAAGCAAGGTGTCACGCACAGTGTAGGAAAGACACGAAGGGATGAGGGGAAGGGAGCCCAGTTACTAGGGAAAGAGGGAGTGGAGACCTCCTAAGCTGATCTAATATCACCCTGTCTCCTCTACCGTCCCTATATTGGTTCCTCACCAATCACCGAACAGGAACCTAAACCGTGTAAATCCCTAGAGCTAGGCCCTGGATAGGGAAGGGGGATGAGCACTGGTCAGTCCCTACTATAAACTAAAGACAACAAGGGAGACAAATACAGGGGGAAGAAACTTAGCTTGAGCCAACCTCAGAGAGATTACAGCAAACGTCTTCCAAGCACCGGAAAGGAAGTAAGCAGACTGTAATAGCTCCAAGCCTTCACAAGGGAACATGTGAATATCAACGGCACCTCCCTGCTGAAGTATTTAAACACGCAGGCCAGAGTGTCAATCAAAGCAGGAAGGAGGTAGCCGCTGGGTCCTAAAGTAAGACAGATTTAAGAATACCAAACAAAGTGAGCTTCTGCAACCAGCTGCAGAACGACTGTCTGCTACATCTGACACACCCGTGACACAAGGATCACCAAGCTACGATTTTTCTAATTTGGATAAATCATACGAAGAGAGCTATCACTGGCATTGTAGAGAACAACTTGTGGCAAAGTCAAGAACATAGCCAGGGGTCATCAACGAAACATTAGCCAGGACAAAATAAACCAGATGACAGCCAGACATTGATACCAGGAGTTGAACTGTAAGAACTGGGCAACGAATCCAATGAATGATGAGCGCAACCCAGGAACAGAGTCAAAAATTGCCACACAAGTGTGAACAGTACCTCAAACTGAAGGAAATGAAAATAGACTGAGGCTTTACTAAATTTATTCCATGGCTTGTCTATCTGTTAGACATGTTCGATCCACGACCACAAGAAATGCAGACTTGGGTAACGTCAAAGGAAGCTCCAGTTCCCAAGGACCCTAAATGTTTTTATAGCAGAGTGGAGGATAGCTGAAACCAGATCTGGTAAAGGGAGTCTGACAGCAGGTTTTGCTATTTAATCTGAGAACATGAGAACAGCATGATATAGGGGCAGAGACCCTTATTCCAGGGATGTATCACTTACTATACCATGTGTTATTGTTTCAATAAAATAAGGGTTTTTTTTATCAACAGGAGATTATCACTACAGGACTAGGTGTCTTGTGCCTCCTAGTCCTCCTGCTCTGTGAAACTCCGCCCCCACCACTGATTGGCAGCTTTCTATACAGCGTGCACAGAAAGCTGCCAATCAGAGGTGTGGGCGGGGTTATACACAGCTCAACATTCCGAGCAAAAAACAAACAAACTGTGGTTCTATCACAACTGCTGCACCCAGTAAACTAAGTCACACATCACTGGAATCAGGGTCTCTGCTCTTACATTATGCTGCTCTAAGACTAGGTAGCAAAAAAATGATGACAGATTCCCTTTAAGTCACAGTTGGCAGGAAAAAGAGTGGCCATGGGACATGGCGGGAACATCTAGTTGACTTGAACTCAACCCTGATGCATCATATGATTCACAAAGACCTGATTTGGGTCGAAATATACCTTTTTTTACGTGATGGAGGAATAAAGAAGTTCTATTTTTTCATGTGGAGCTCTATCCTGGGTCTGGTGAATTGATGCTTTGGTTAAGGAGAGAGTGTAGTGGACATTTGTGTGTTTTTTCATGGTCAACTACTTTCAGATTGTGACCACCAGAGAGGTCCTGAAGAAGGAGCGAGGGCATTCTATCCACGACTGGTAAATATGGCCACAAAATCGCAAATTAATCGCCCTGTCGAAACCCAGCGGAGCAAATGTTCTGGGCACCCATGATCAGCACCAATGGTAATTACCAGTCGGCCCGTTGAAACATTTGGTTGGATTGGCAAAAGTCTGCCTCTTTTGTTGGTTAGACTGCAGGATTTTCCTGGCAGAATTGGGACTGTTAGGCAATAAGATATAGGGAAGAGTACAGAATTTTTTTTCTAAAATAAAGTTGTTTTTTGGATTAGCGTTTCGCCGATGCTTCATCTGGGGTAGTTGTCTAGGAAATAAATAAAAATCATCCCTGTGCCGACCAGGCCAGACATATGACAGCGAATCATGGCTGGATTGTAATGCTCACACATAAACATTGCCTTCTTGGTTTTTTGATTCCAGGTTCAAATTCAGAATCACAGATCGGATTTGTTGGGAAGATTTTCTGCAAATGTTCAGAAGACCCGCTTGTATTGAAAACGGACAAACTCTGCCAATGAAATCCAATCACAGGTAGTGAATCCTCTCGCCCTCTGTTAAATCCAGTCATTCTTACACAGTCCTGGTGTGAAACGTGGGGCAAGTGACAAATAGAGCGGGGGATATACATTTCTATGAAGCATGGGTGACTTTGTGACAACATGGTTGTCCCATGACTGCCTTTCAGGGCTGCTGTAACTTTTCATCCATGTAGCTGACATTGGAAGAAAAACAAAATTTTCTATCTAGAGATAAACAAAAAGGTTCGCACTGCCCTGCTCCGGTATTAAGTGTGGTCCTCAGTGGCAGCCGGACCAGGGCTGTCTTTACCTTTGCAGCTGGTACTATCCTCAGCCCGGTATCATGGACACCTCTGACCAACCAATGAGTCCGAAGATGGATTTTAACAAGTTCCTACAGAAGATAAGCTCCTGCCAGATGAGCCTGGCATCATCTTATTCTTCTCTACCCATTGAAACCACATGTATGGTTGGCAGAGGTGTGCATATTTATGGGAGATTTGTGCTGACAGCTGTTTAAGCCCACAAACACATCAGATTAACCCTTCCAGAGTGGACATTTTTATTTTTTTTATTTTTTTTTAATTCTCCCCTTCTGTCGAGAACCATTATATATATATATATATATATATAATATATTCATTCTTTCTACCCTATAAAAAAAAGCTTAATAGATATAAAGTGTCAAAAGTTCAGAGGGCTATGTTGTCATGATGAAGGAGATCTATACTTACACCTACCCAGTAAAACACTGATGTGAGTTTCATCCTGGGTAGTTGGTAAATAATCAGAGGGGACTATTTAACATAGGACAGATTTCTGAAAAGCACCAACGCGCGTTTCCACGATGTTTCATTTGGGTTAGTTGGTAAATGGTCAGTGGGGACTATTTAACATAGGACAGATTTCTGAAAAGCACCAACGCACGTTTCGCCGATGTTTCATCTGGGTAGTTGGTAAATAATCAGAGGGGACTGTTTAACATAGGACAGATTCCTGAAAAGCACCAACGCGCGTTTCGACGATGTTTCATTTGGGTTAGTTGGTAAATGGTCAGTGGGGACTATTTAACATAGGACAGAGTTCTGAAAAGCACCAACGCGCGTTTCGCCGATGTTTCATCTGGGTTAGTTGGTAAATGGTCAGTGGGGACTATTTAACATAGGAAAGACCTATGAAAATCAGGGTTTTTTATTAAATGGATTACAATTAGTGTTTTCAAAAATTGATAGGCCTAAGCCTCGAGATAACTTCATGTAGGACGATCTCTGATCCTAGATTCAGAATCTTCATACACTTCCTGTAGAATCAGATTGAATAATACAATCCAGTCTGTATTTGCCGATCTGGATTCTACCATTAGTTACACACTCAATTTTACATTTTAGGGTCAATTCTGTAAAAGCCAAAGACCTGCATTTTTCAAATGATCACATCTTACAGAAACTTCACCAGCACTTCCAAGAGGCGTATCCCTCCTTAAAACAGGCCTTCCTGATCCTTGATGAGGTAAGTAGGTGTAATCAATGGCTACTCCCTATGGTATGGCAACTTTGAAGTAATGGGACCAGGGTGGCAATTCTTCCACGATGGTCACCCTTTGGTTTAGGGGGTCTGTTCAGTCCTATTGTCCATTTCATCAGTCATCACCATGGACTCAGTCTTCCGTGACAGTTACTTTCTCCCGACCAAGGAAGTAGGGGCGTATTCTGGTTTACCAAGCTTTTGTTGTCCTTTGCTTTAAAGAGGTATTCCCATCTCCAAGATTCTATCTCAATATGTAGTAAGTGAAATAATAATATTAGCAAATACCTCCAATTAGAAATGTAGTATAGTTCTTCTGATTTGCTATATTGTTTACCCCATGTGCAGGGCATTCCAGTAGCTTAGATATCCATGGTTACGACCACTAACAACTATCTAACTGTCACTATATGAGTGGTCTTAACCATGCAATGCCCTGCACATGGGGTAAGGGACATAGCTAATCAGAAGAACTATACTATATTTCTAATTGGAGGTATTTGCTAATATTATTATTATTACACCTACTACATATTGGGATAGGATCTTGGAGACGGGAATTCCACTTTAAGTACCCAGATGGAAGGTTTTATTTATAAGGGACACATGGAAGTGGCTATAGGTTGGCACCTTCTACAGCATCAACTCATACTTAGAGGTTGTCAATTACTTTTCTTTATTATTTTCTTTATTGATGGTCTATCCCTATGATAGGCCATCAATATCTGATCAGCTTATGTGCAGCTGTTACCGGCATTGGCTTTTATGTTCTCAGATGCTGCTGGAATATAGCAGCTCCACCAAAACTATAATGGATGGATCTGCAGTACCCAACCATGGCCACTTAAGAAATGGTGGAGCTGCTGTGTTCCAACAGCATCCGAGAACTGCCGGCCCCGGTAACAGCTGATCAGTGGCGGTGCCTGGTGGTGCACCACCATTGATTCGATATGGATAGGCCAATTATAAAAAAAAGTAGTAGCCAACCCCTTCAAACTTTTTAACATAGGGGATCCTCTGAAAATGTCTAAAAGGAAACCGTCATTATAATTTTTAATTCATAAATCAATAGTACAGAAGAAAATAAGCAACTTTTTAATATATCTTATCAGAGAAATCTCCTTCTTTCTCCTGATCGTTCATTCTCAGTTCTTTGGAAAATAATCTGTAAAATCTATATTCAGTGAGCAGGGAGGAGCTAGAGCCAGGCACAGACATTCTAGGGAGGAGATAGAGGCTGACACAGACATTCTAGGGAGGAGCTAGAGGCAGGCACAGACATTCTAGGGAGGAGATAGAGGCTGACACAGACATTCTAGGAAGGAGCTAGAGGCAGACACATTCTAGGGAGGAGCTAGAGGCAGACAGACATTCTAGACAGGAGCTGGAGACGGACACAGACATTCTAGGGAGGAGCTAGAGGCAGACACAGACATTCTAGGGAGGAGCTTGAGGCAGACATAGACATTCTAGGGAGGAGTTAGAGACAGACACAGACATTCTAGGGAGGAGCTAGATGCGACACAGACATTCTAGGGAGGAGCTAGAGGCAGAGACATTCTAGGGAGGAGCTAGAGGCAGACACAGACATTCTAGGGAGGAGCTAGAGGCAGACACATTCTAGGGAGGAGCTAGAGGCAGACAGACATTCTAGTAAGGAGCTGGAGACGGACACAGACATTCTAGGGAGGAGCTAGAGGCAGACACAGACATTCTAGGGAGGAGATAGAGGCAGACACAGACATTCTAGGGAGGAGCTTGAGGCAGACATAGACATTCTAGGGAGGAGCTAGAGACAGAGACAGACATTCTAGGGAGGAGCTAGAGGCAGACGCAGACATTCTAGAGAGGAGCTAGAGGCAGACACATTCTAGGGAGGAGCTAGAGGCAGACATGGACATTCTAGGGAGAAGCTAGAGGCAGACAGACATTCTAGGGAGAAGCTAGAGGCAGACACAGACATTCTAGGGAGGAGCTAGAGGCAGACATGGACATTCTAGGGAGGAGCTGAAGGCAGACACGAACATTCTAGGGAGGAGCTAGAGGCTGACATGGACATTCTAGGGAGGCGCTAGAGGCTGACATTGACATTCTAGGGAGGAGCTAGATGCGACACAGACATTTTAGGGAGGAGCTAGAGGCAGACACAGACATTCTAGGTAGGAGCAGAAAGTAGACACAGACATTCTAGGGAGGAGCTAGAGGCAGACACAGACATTCTAGGGAGGAGCTAGAGGCAGACATGGACATTCTAGGGAGGAGCTAGATGCAGACACAGACATTCTAGGGAGGAGCTAGATGCGACACAGACATTTTAGGGAGGAGCTAGAGGCAGACACAGACATTCTAGGTAGGAGCAGAAAGTAGACACAGACATTCTAGGGAGGAGCTAGAGGCAGACACAGACATTCTAGGTAGGAGCAGAAAGTAGACACAGACATTCTAGGGAGGAGCTAGAGACAGATACTGACATTCTAGGGAGGATCTGGAGGCAGACACAGACATTCTAGGGAGGAGCTAGAGGCAGACACAGACATTCTAGGTAGGAGCAGAAAGTAGACACAGACATTCTAGGGAGGAGCTAGAGGCAGACAAAGACATTCTAGGGAGGAGCTAGAGGCAGACATGGACATTCTAGGGAGGAGCTAGATGCAGACACAGACATTCTAGGGAGGAGCTAGAGGCAGACACAGACATTCCAGGGAGGAGCTAGAGACAGACACAGACATTCTAGGGAGGAGCTAGAGGCAGACACAGACATTCTAGGGAGAAGCTAGAGGCAGACACAGACATTCTAGGGAGGAGCTAGAGGCAGACATGGACATTCTAGGGAGGAGCTGAAGGCAGACACGAACATTCTAGGGAGGAGCTAGAGGCTGACATGGACATTCTAGGGAGGCGCTAGAGGCTGACATTGACATTCTAGGGAGGAGCTAGATGCGACACAGACATTTTAGGGAGGAGCTAGAGGCAGACACAGACATTCTAGGTAGGAGCAGAAAGTAGACACAGACATTCTAGGGAGGAGCTAGAGGCAGACACAGACATTCTAGGGAGGAGCTAGAGGCAGACATGGACATTCTAGGGAGGAGCTAGATGCAGACACAGACATTCTAGGGAGGAGCTAGATGCGACACAGACATTTTAGGGAGGAGCTAGAGGCAGACACAGACATTCTAGGTAGGAGCAGAAAGTAGACACAGACATTCTAGGGAGGAGCTAGAGGCAGACACAGACATTCTAGGTAGGAGCAAAAAGTAGACACAGACATTCTAGGGAGGAGCTAGAGACAGATACTGACATTCTAGGGAGGATCTGGAGGCAGACACAGACATTCTAGGGAGGAGCTAGAGGCAGACACAGACATTCTAGGTAGGAGCAGAAAGTAGACACAGACATTCTAGGGAGGAGCTAGAGGCAGACAAAGACATTCTAGGGAGGAGCTAGAGGCAGACATGGACATTCTAGGGAGGAGCTAGATGCAGACACAGACATTCTAGGGAGGAGCTAGAGGCAGACACAGACATTCCAGGGAGGAGCTAGAGACAGACACAGACATTCTAGGGAGGAGCTAGAGGCAGACACAGACATTCTAGGGAGGAGCTGGAGGCAGACACAGACATTCTAGGGAGGAGCTAGAGGCAGACACAGACATTCTAGGGAGGATCTGGAGGCAGACACAGACATTCTAGGGAGGAGCTAGATGCAGACACAGACATTCTAGGGAGGAGCTAGAGGCAGACACAGACATTCTAGGGAGGGAGCTAGAGGCGGACACAGGCATTCTAGGGAGGAGCTAGAGGCAGACACAGACATTCTAGGGAGGAGCTAGAGGCAGACACAGACATTCTAGGGAGGAGCTAGAGGCAGACACAGACATTCTAGGGAGGAGCTAGAGGCAGACACAGACATTCTAGGGAGGAGCTAGAGGCAGACACGGACATTCTAGGGAGGAGCTAGAGGCGGAAACAGACATTATGCTGCAAATTCAATTAAAACGACAGTTGCAGTTCTCCATTGAACTTAATGAGCACCAATTTCCATCTCCTATCTCAGTAATGGGAAAATCTGTATTCAGTGAAGACACATTTTACCCCTAAATTGTGAATTTTAAGAACAAAACATCAGTCCAGGAAGAGAAAGAAGCCGATTTTTCGATTAGGGCACATTTCTAATTGAAGGTATTTGCTAATATTATTATTATTACACCTACTACATATTGGGATAGGATCTTGGAGATGTGAACACCCCTTTAAGTCTTCCCAAATCGAACACCATAGACATGCGCAAAGTTCCTTTTCCGTAGCTGTTTTCCACTTTTAGGCCTGAATTGGACTGACATCGGTATCGGTCAAGATTTATTGTTATTTTTGTGTTTCCGTGTCTTCTAAGGGGCGCAATGGGAAAATCAGCAGGAAGGAGCTGCGCCGCATCGTCGACAGCATGATGTTCCGAATCACAGACGAGCAGTTCAAGGAGTTAATGATCATCCTTGACCCGGAGCACACCGGATTCATCAGCTACCACCACTTCTTGGACTTGTTTGAGGAGAAGGAATCTGTTGTACGTGCCCATTAGCAGCTAAAAGCTGTTTTCCTTTTTTTTTTTCTTTCTCCATTTCTGGCTCATTCTCCCGCTCCTGAGAATTAGCCGAGCTCAGATAACGATGCGCGGGGATGAATGCCGGAGCGCTCGCTCGTACTGCACCAGCCTAATGAGCATGATACATTAACACTACAGAGAACGGTGGCTGAAAGTTCTTTACCGGGATGATTGCCGTCTACGTCTGGAGCGGTGCAAATGATTATCAATTATTACATATTTGGAATGTGCGGGAGCGATCATTTCCTGATAGTTTAGCAAATGCTTTAGGCAGATTCTGAAGCCAAATTAAAAAAAAAAAATAGCTTGACTTATAATGTAGCAAAATCATTGTGCAACCATAATACGGTGAAAATATGGCACCCATCGACCTCCATGGACTTGAAGAGTTTTCTTTTCTGTTGAAGTCCATATGGGTCTGATAGAAAAAAAATAGTGGCATACTTTATCTGAGGAGTTATTGCGATACTATCTGTGCCTAAATCATATCTAGAGAATGGAAAGCAGTACTATCTGTGCCTAAATCATGCATAGAGGGAGACAGGGTATCTCTAAATCATATACAGTGCTGTTCATAGTTATTGGCACCCATGAAGTGTAAGTACATAATGTGGAATATCTCCTGAAAAAAATGAATCACGTGAAACAGTTTTTTTGTATAGAGACTCGTGTTAAATACAAAAGAGCAAATGATAAAGAATAATTTAAAACCAAAAACAATGGGAGAGAAAAATAGAAAAACCTAAAGCTTGCTGTGTCACTGGTGTTGGCACCCTTTACATTAATTTAGCATGGAAACACATTTTGACTCACAAAAGAGATTCACCTGTGATTATTCGTTGGTGCCCATGTGACATGAATTAGCCAATGAATGATGACTTCAGTGTTTTAAAAAGCCACATGGTAGGCCCTGTTCCTTTGTCACAATGGTGAAGACAAAGGAGTTGTCTGAGGACATCAGAACTGCTATTATTAGCAAACACAAGACTTCCAAAGGGTATAAAGCCATCTCCAAAGACCTTGGTATCCCAGTTTCAACAGTGCACAATGTTATTAAGTTTGCCAAGCATGGAACCATCAAGAATCTCCCTGGAAGTGGGGGAAAGAGGAAAATTGACAAGCGAGGTCTTCGAAGGATGGTGCGAAGGGTGGAAAAAACATCACGTCAAACATTCAAAGACCTGAAGGCCAACCTGGAAGAGTCTGGGGTCATGGTTTCAACAAGTACCATACGCCGCACACTAAACCAGGCAGAGCTTTATGTGTGAAGGCCAAGGAAGAAACCATTGATGAAGAAAAGACATAAAAAGGAACGACTGATCCTTGCCAAGAATACCTTGACAAACCACAATCCTTCTGGCAAAATGTTCAGTGCACAGATGAAACAAAATAGAGCTTTTTGGCAAAGCAACAGTTTGTTTACAGACGGCGCAATGAAGCTTATAAGGAAAAGAATACCTTACCAACCTGTAAGCATGGTGGAAGATCTGTAATGCTGTGGGGTTGCTTTGCTGCGTCTGGTACTGGAGGCCTTGACCGTATCACAGGAATCATGAAATCAAAGAATTATCATGAGATTTTAGAGTAAAATGTCCTACCCGGGTGTAAGAAAACTTGGTTTGAATCGAAGATCATGGGTCCTCCAGCAAGACATTTACCCAAAGCACACAGCCAAAAGTACACAGGAATGATTGAAAAATAAAAAATGGACTGTTTTAAAATGGCCAACAATGAGTCCTGACCTCAATCCCATAGAAAATCTTTGGGGTGAGCTGAAATCTGCCATTGGGAAGAAGAACCCTGGAAACATTCAAGAGCTTGAACAATCTGGAAAGGAAGAGTGGGAGAAAATTCCAGCTGAGAAGAGCAAGAAGCTTATAGATGGCTACAAGAAACGTTTGGAGGCTGTCAGCAATACCAAAGTGTGTGCAACCAAGCATTAATTAGGGGTGCCTTTATTGCTGTTTATTCTGTTTCTTCTTTGAAATTGCAACATGGAAGTTGAAAAAAACAATGTTTTATTGTTGTATTACTTTGGACCACTAATTAAAAAATCCTGAGGATATAACTTTGGTACATTTCCATTTATTTCTGAAGATATTGTACAGTCTATGAAAAAAATGAAGGGGTGCCAATAATTGTGAGCAGGACTGTATGTGCCTAAAGCTTATGTAGAAAGAGACTGGATGGCAGTACCATGTGCCTACATCATATATAGAAATATACACAAAGGCAGTATCATCTGTGCTTAAATTATATGAAGGAAGAGGCACGGAAGCAGTACTATCTGTGCCTAAAGTATGTATAGAAAAAGACTGGAAGGCAGTACCATCTGTGCCTACATCATATGTAGAAAGTGACAAAAGTATGTGTATATATGTGGAGGAAAAGTGAAGGAAAAGACAGGAAGGCAGTACTATCTGAACCTAAATCTTATATTAGAAGAGAATAGATGGAATTACCATCTGTGCCTAGATCATATATAGAAAGAGACAGGAAGGCAGTACCATCTGTGTCTAAATTATATATAGAGACCGGAAGGCAGTGCCATCTGTGTCTAAATTATATATAGAGACCGGAAGGCAGTGCCATCTGTGTCTAAATTATATATAGGAGTAGACATCCGTAAATCTTAGAAGAGACTGGTACACAGTACTATCTGTGCTTTCATCATAGGAAAACTGTAATACCTGTGCCTATATCATGTTCAGGGCAAGACAAGACTGATTCAGTATTATTTGTTCCTATAAGTACAAGGAGAGACCGGGTGGCAGTAATGTCTGTGCCAACAGGATTGTGTATTTAAAGGGGTATTCCCATCTCCAAGATCCTATCTTAGAGATGGGAATACCTCTTTAATGCTGTACTGCCTCTTCAACCTTCTGATGTAATTTAACCATTGCTAGTCCATGTGCTAGAATAATATATTATGTACATTTTTGCCTTCATTTAATATTTTGTATGTGTTTTTTGTTGTTTTTTTAATCAGACAGGTCACAAATGGTTAAATAACACGCGGCAGCCTGCAAAGGAGACTCCGGCGGCTTTGGCTGTGGATACAGTGAGTGTATAGAAATGATTAAATGTGCCACGTGTGCATTCATTTTTTTTAGGATTTAAAGGTTTTTTTTCTAGAATATTATTAAAGCTGTATGGTAATATAATAATTTATATGGGGAATATAATATAAAAAAATACTATAATACACAATAAAAATAATGCAGCATAATCCTCTATGAGATTCTACATTCCCTTGTCCTCTGTTATGTCAGACATTGAATGCACGGAGATTGCTGGGTACCCATTCACACAACTTTCTGCTCTGTGTCAGGTGTCTACAGTGTTGCTTCTATTATTTTCAGTGTGAAAGCAGCTTATCTTGGCTCAGGCAGAATATTCTTCCATTAATTGGTGTAAAAAAAAATGTTAGCTTCTTAGCATTTTACATTTTTTAAAGGTTTTTTTTTTACGTTGGGTACCCATTCACACAACTCTTCTCTGTGTCAGGTGTCTACAGTGTTGCTTCTATTATTTTCAGTGTGAAAGCTGCTTATCTTGGCTCAGACAGTACGTTCTTCGAATGTTCTTCCATTAATTGGTGTAAAAAAAATTGTAGCTTCTTAGCGTTTTGCATTTTTTTAAGGTTTTTTTACGCTGGGTATCCATTCACACAACTCTGCTCTGTGTCAGGTATTTACAGTGTTACTTCTATTATTTTCAGTGTGAAAATTGCTTATCTTGGCTCAGGCAGCATGTTCTTCCATTAATTAGTGTAAAAAAAAATTGTAGCTTCTTAGCATTTTTTACATTTTTAAGGATTTTTTATGCTGGGTACCCATTTACATAATTCTGCTCTGTGTTACATGTCTACAGTGTTGCTTTTATTATTTTCAATGTGAAAGCTGCTTTTCTTGGCTCAGGCAGCATGTTCTTCCAGTAATTAGTGTAAAAAAAAAAGTAGCTTCTTAGCCAATGTAAAATATTTTTTAGGATTTATTGCACGCAGCACTATTTTTTTTCCTGCAAAATAACAGACACGTAAATGTCTGCTGTGCCGCAGCTCTGGCACCGTATTGTGGTTCCTGCTTATAATGGAAGCTTCAAATGAATGGACACAGAAAAAAAAACTAAAAATGTATTCCAAAAAAAATGCAAGCGTGATAGGGGATAAATTGCTGACCACTGGGACCCCCCACTCAATGCTTCCAAAATCTGGGCTCTGGAACCCCAAGAATGGGGATTGAATGTAGAAGAGGTGCGCATGCTCGTTATCTGCTACATTCATTCTCAATGGGACTTTCTGTAATCGGCAGTCCCATAGACAATGAATGGAGCAGAGGTTGAGCACACGCACTTTCACTGCTTTTAAGAAGGGGCTGCAGAACAAAGTTCTATGGATTATGTGGTGGTGTGGGGGTTCAGGTGTTCGGACCCCTAGCAATCATTTGTTTATCCCCTCTCCTAAACATAAGGGATAACTATGGATTGGAGAAAAATACCCATTTAAAATAAATTAATTGAAATAAGTGACTGCTGCAACATTTCGTACATTTTTTGATCGCAGGTGGAAGACATTCTCCGAGACAAGATCACTACACACTGGAAGGACTTCTACAAGGCAATCCAATCATGTGACACCAAAGGATCTGGAGTGATCAGCAGGGACCAGTTGAAAAGAATCCTTCAGTCATATTGTCCCTCAGCGTCAGATGATCACTGTCAGATGTACGGTGTAGACTAATACATTTGGTATGACGAAGGCCGGCTTCACATACCTGACAATGGTCATACCAGCTATGGGTCTCCTGATGACTTCAGGTCAGGAGACCCACGGCCAAGCCGGACATTGCAGCCCATACTTGGCCTACACCGGCTAAGGCTAAATGGTGACTTTAGTTGTATAACCTACACTGAAGGTGTTTCTTGTCTAAGGGGTTACTCCACAGATGATTTTCCTGGAGCCTCTCCAGTCTTCTGTTTTCCTGCTTGATGGATGGGCAGGTGCTCCTGCTTGATTGACAGTTCAGACCCACAGCTTCACCACTGCTGAATTTTTTTTAGATCTCTTTTTCATGCCTTTTAATGGGAACCTCCACAAAGACGACAACCTAGTCTCTAGTTTTCTGATATTACATTCAGTTTTCCAATTTTGATACATTTTGTACTTTTCAGGATTTTCGATCAATACAATTATGGCCCTTCTGATGCCGTGCCGATCATGCAGTTCCTGCAAGACTTGGGGGTGTGTGTCTCTTGCGCTGGTGACACCAATGGCGTAAGCACTGACATATTTGAAAGAAACCAGTTCCAAGAAGAATTAAGGCAGTTTGACCATTCAGACAGGTAACTTAAATCATGTTCTTAACCCTAAAATAAGTGCAACCATGATTCCCATTCAATCAATCTACAGTATATTCTATTTATGTAGACACCATGAAGCTCCTTAATCTCATTTGTGTCTCTGGCTCAATATTTCAGTATTACTGTAACCCTTTACTCTCTCCCTGCTGAGAGCCAGATGGATAGATAGATATGATATATATGATAGATGGATAAAATAACCAGAATATCTTGTTGAAAGAGAGGATTTCAAGCTGTCTATGGAGGTGAATTAATAACGTCCTGTGATTACAGCAGCCTCAACATTAGGTCCTCTAATTACAGCAGGCTCAACATTAGGTCCTGTGATTACAGCAGCCTCAACATTCGGTCCTGTGATTACAGCAGTCTCAACATTAGGTCCTGTGATTACAGCAGCCTCAACATTAGGTCCTGTGATTACAGCAGCCTCAACATTAGGTCCTGTGATTACAGCAGCCTCAACATTAGGTCCTGTGATTACAGCAGCCTCAACATTAGGTCCTGTGATTACAGCAGCCTCAACATTAGGTCCTGTGATTACAGCAGTCTCAACATTAGGTCCTGTGATTACAGCAGCCTCAACATTAGGTCCTGTGATTACAGCAGCCTCAACATTAGGTCCTGTGATTACAGCAGCCTCAACATTAGGTCCTGTAATTACAGCAGCCTCAACATTAGGTCCTGTGATTACAGCAGCCTCAACATTAGGTCCTGTGATTACAGCAGCCTCAACATTAGGTCCTGTGATTACAGCAGCCTCAACATTAGGTCCTGTGATTACAGCAGCCTCAACATTAGGTCCTGTGATTACAGCAGTCTCAACATTAGGTCCTGTGATTACAGCAGCCTCAACATTAGGTCCTGTGATTACAGCAGCCTCAACATTAGGTCCTGTGATTACAGCAGCCTCAACATTAGGTCCTGTGATTACAGAAGCCTCAACATTAGGTCCTGTGATTACAGCAGGCTCAATATTAGGTACTGTGATTACAGCAGCCTCAACATTAGGTCCTGTGATTACAGCAGCCTCAACATTAGGTCCTGTGATTACAGCCGCCTCAACATTACTTCCTGTGATTGCAGCAGCCTCAACATTAGGTCCTGTGATTACAGCAGCCTCAACATTAGGTCCTGTGATTACAGCAGCCTCAACATTAGGTCCTGTGATTACAGCCGCCTCAACATTAGGTCCTGTGATTACAGCCGCCTCAACATTAGGTACTGTGATTACAGCAGCCTCAACATTAGGTCCTGTGATTACCGCAGCCTCAACATTAGGTCCTGTGATTACAGCAGCTTCAACATTACTTCCTGTGATTACAGCAGCCTCAACATTAGGTCCTGTGATTACAGCAGCCTCAACATTAGTTAAAGTAGTTATATAAGTGTACTATCTTTATAAAGGGACGGAAAGTGGAGTAAACAATCCATAAGATCACAAAGATGGAGTCCAGAAAGCTTAGATCACTGACATTATCCAAGACTGAGCTCAGTAGCTCCACCCATGATATTTTTGGCTGGATTTCCCCCTCTTTTAGTTATTTAATTCTATCCATGTCACAGTCCCAACTTACTGACATGTATTTCACTTTATTACAAGAATGAAAGAGATTGATAATCAGGCCAGCAACCTGATCAGGAAGATTACTGTGGATGAGGTGATTGACAAGTTAAAGGACTGCTTCACCAAACATGAGTATTCCATAAAGGAAAGTTTTCTTGCCTGCAACAAACAACCAAATGGAAAAGTCACAAAAAAAGATTTTAGAAAGGTAAGCTTAGCCTTGTGCCAGTGTATTGGTAACCCTGTAGTTGGAGAATCAAATTCTTTGAGTTTCCTGAAATTACAAATGAGAGCTTCCAGCTTGTTGTCTCCTACGTTTCAATCACAGAAAATTTGTCCAGCTCCAGCTATGCAGCAATATAAGAGTGGGTGTGAGGAATTTTTTTTAGGGGTGTGTCTGCTAGTAAAAAATACAGCTGAGTTCAAGAGGAGATGAACTTGGGGTGACTGGAAACAGATGTAGAGGTTGTTATAATGAGTAGGCTCAAGTTAGCGACAGTAGCTAAGGGGTGCTGCAAAAAGATCGACCAAGAGTGGCAGCAGAGTTAGCTGAGTGATTGACCCAAGGACCAGTGGGGTTGAGGTGGTGGCTCTCTGCAAAGTTCAGTAAAGTTAGTGGAAACCCAGAACAGTCTCTAATATTCTTCTTTGGGCTCAGAGTCGGAGAGAACATTAATCATGGTGCTATAGCGGGAGCAAATAAGACCACTGTAATTGGACATCTGAAGAAAGAATGAGTAAATCAAAGAGGGCACCTGGTGTACCAACATAACCACGGTTTAGAGGACTGAATGAGACTGCATTGCAAATATAGAGACCGTAGTAAATCTAGTGCTTGAGGTCTGAACCCACTGGGCTAATTCAAGCAAGTTACCGTACTGGGGGTTAGTCACCTAGTGCACCACATCCAAGAGAATTAGGATCCTGTGCTGAGCAAGGGTACCACCATAGGCCCGTAGATGGTGATGGATGGTCAGATAGACTTCATTGGGACTTTCTGTGGCAGTGAAGGTTTTCAAATAACAGCATGGCGTGTCCCCAAGTGCTGGGAAGGCACTGTTTATGATGAGACACAGTGGTGGACGCTCAGTGAAAATTACATAACTAGAGTCAACAAAGTGTTTATAGGTGGATTGGCAGATAGATTTCAGTGGGACCTTCGGTGGCAGTGAAGGTCTCCAAATAACAGCATGGCGTGTCCCCCAGTACTGTGAAGGCACTGTTTATGATGAGACACAATGGTGGATGCTCAGTGAAAATTACATAAATAGAGTCAACAAAGTGTTTATAGGTGGATTGGCAGATAGATTTCAGTGGGACCTTCGGTGGCAGTGAAGGTCTCCAAATAACAGCATGGCGTGTCCCCCAGTACTGTGAAGGCACTGTTTGTGATGAGACAATATGGTGGACGCTCTAGTGCACCACATCCATGAGAAAGGGGATCCTGTTCTGATAAAGGGTACCACCACTGACCCACAGAAGCCCGTAGATGGTGATAGATGGTCAGATAGACTTCAGTGGGACCTTCTGTGGCAGTGAAGGTTTCCAATTAACAGCATGGCGTGTCCCCAAGTACTGGGAAGGCACTGTTTGTGATGAGACAATATGGTGGATGCTCTAGTGCACCACATCCATGAGAAATGGGTTCCTGTTCTGATAAAGGGTACCACCAGTGACCCACAGAAGCCTGTAGATGGTGATAGATGGTCAGATAGACTTCAGTGGGACCTTCTGTGGCAGTGAAGGTTTCCAAATAACAGCATGGCGTGTCCACCAGTACTGGGAAGGCACTGTATGTGATGAGACACTATGGTGGACGCTCAGTGAAAACTACATAAATAGAGTCAACAAGGTGTTTATAGGTAGATGGTCAGATAGACTTCAGTGGGACCTGCTGTTGCAGTGAAGGTTTCCAGATAAAAGCATGTCGTGTCCCCCAGTACTGAGGCCCGTAGATGGTGATGGATGGTCAGATAGACTTCAGTGGGACCTTCTGTGGCAGTGAAGGTTTCCAAATAACAGCGTGGGTGTCCCCCAGTACTGAGGCCCGTAGATGGTGATGGATGGTCAAATAAACTTCAGTGGGACCTTCTGTGGCAGTGAAGGTTTCCAGATAGCAGCTTGGGTGTCCCCCAGTACTGAGGCCCGTAGATGGTGATGGATGGTTAGATAGACTTCAGTGGGACCTTCTGTGGCAGTGAAGGTTTCCAGATAACAGCGTGTGTGTCCCCCAGTACTGAGGCCCGTAGATGGTGATGGATGGTCAGATAGACTTCAGTGGGACATTCTGTGGCAGTGAAGGTTTCCAGATAACAGCGTGGGTGTCCCCCAGTACTGAAGCCCGTAGATGGTGATGGATGGTCAGATAGACTTCAGTGGGACCTTCTGTGGCAGTGAAGGTTTCCAGATAACAGCATGGCGTGTCCACCAGTACTGGGAAGGCACTGTATGTGATGAGACACTATGGTGGACGCTCAGTGGAAACTACATAAATAGAGTCAACAAGGTGTTTATAGGTGGATGGTCAGATAGACTTCAGTGGGACCTGCTGTTGCAGTGAAGGTTTCCAGATAAAAGCATGTCGTGTCCCCCAGTACTGAGGCACGTAGATGGTGATGGATGGTCAGATAGACTTCAGTGGGACCTTCTGTGGCAGTGAAGGTTTCCAGATAAAAGCATGTTGTGTCCCCCAGTACTGAGGCACGTAGATGGTGATGGATGGTCAGATAGACTTCAGTGGGACCTTCTGTGGCAGTGAAGGTTTCCAAATAACAGCGTGGGTGTCCCCCAGTACTGAGGACCGTAGCTGGTGATGGATGGTCAAATAAACTTCAGTGGGACCTTCTGTGGCAGTGAAGGTTTCCAGATAGCAGCTTGGGTGTCCCCCAGTACTGAGGCCCGTAGATGGTGATGGATGGTTAGATAGACTTCAGTGGGACCTTCTGTGGCAGTGAAGGTTTCCAGATAACAGCGTGTGTGTCCCCCAGTACTGAGGCCCGTAGATGGTGATGGATGTTCAGATAGACTTCAGTGGGACATTCTGTGGCAGTGAAGGTTTCCAGATAACAGCGTGGGTGTCCCCCAGTACTGAAGCCCGTAGATGGTGATGGATGGTCAGATAGACTTCAGTGGGACCTTCTGTGGCAGTGAAGGTTTCCAGATAACAGCTTGGGTGTCCCCCAGTACTGAGGCCCGTAGATGGTGATGGATGGTCAGATAGACTTCAGTGGGACCAGTGAAAGTTTCCAAATAACAGCATGGCGTGTCCCCTAGTGCTGGGAAGGAACTGTTTGTGATGAGACACTATGGTGGACACTCTGTTGACTCTATTTATGTAGTTTTCACTAAGTGTTTATAGGGTCACTCAGGGGAATCTGAAGACCATGCCCACTGGCGGGAGGGAATAAGTGTTTGCCAGTAGCACCCTACAGATGGGCTTTTAACTTATGTCGCCGTCGCACTTTGTAACCGTACAATGATCAACAGAAGTTGTCCGTATCTGGTACGGTCGGCCTGGTCTTTCATTGTATCATTTCTAACTGGTTGGAAGCAAACTTTTCGAACATCATCAAAAATGTACATGGAATAAAAAAATAATCAGAGGCTAATTAGAGCGATTCATCCCCCTCCCCCACACCCCATGCAATTCTCATTGGCTTGTCACATGTCAAATCCATTTAATTGTGAGATGTTACATAATAGCGATCACAGGTTGACTCGGGGCTCGCGCTGATGAAAAGGCTCATTCTGTTGTACTGTGAGACTTCTTAGCACAACGAGCACAGTGTCAAGTTGTTAATGAGAGATTTCTCATTCTGTTAACACATCGCGTAGCCCCACGAGCCACAAATCATCCTCTTTATACACTTAGCAATTAACACTTACTGCAAAAAAAAAGAGAAAAAAAAATACACAACGCGGTAGATAAAACAGGAGCGATCTGCCACATAAGCTCCAATAATAAAGAAAAAAAAAAAGATTTTCTCCCAATTAGTGATGAAATCATAGATGATATTTTAGAAAAGTTGAAATAAAATATTTTGTATTTTTTATTATAAGTCGATAAGTAAAAGCTTAAAACGTTAGCGTTTGTATTGTTTGTGCCTATTCGGTAATTATTTAGATAGTACGGGTTGTGGGATACTGGCTCTCAGTATGGAGACTTATCTTAAAGGCAATGCCCCATGGCAAAAAAGAAATATGCAGATTACCTCATATGGGCAGCACAGTGGCTCCTTGGTTAGCACTGTACGGTGGCTCAGTGGTTAGCACTGCAGCCTTGTTGCGCTGGGGTCCTGGGTTCAAATCCCACCAAGGACAAAATCTGCAAAGAGT
This sequence comes from Phyllobates terribilis, assembly GCF_046119375.1. Lineage (NCBI taxonomy): Eukaryota > Metazoa > Chordata > Amphibia > Anura > Dendrobatidae > Phyllobates > Phyllobates terribilis. The sequence continues at coordinate 160,858,854 of NW_027362770.1, forward strand.
TTGTATGTTCTCCCCGTGTTTGCGTGGGTTTCCTCTGGGTTCTCCAGTTTCCTCCCACACTCCAAAGACATACTGATAGGGAATTTAGATTGAGAGCCCCAATGGGGACAGTGTCGATAATGTCTGTAAAGTGCTGTGGAATTTATGGCGCTATATAAGTTAGTACAATAAATAAATACCGGCTAAACCAAAGATGTATCTGTAGACAGCACTGTTTCAGGGTTTTTGCCTCTCATTAGCGCAGTGAAAGTTATTGGGCAAGAATCTGTACACAGCGCTGTTTCAGGGTTTTTGCCCCTCATCAGCGCAGAGAAGGTTATTGGGCAAGAACCCTGAAACAATGTTGTCTACAGATGGGTCTCTGGGTACGGTAACGAGAGTTTTTGGGCCTTTATGTGCCATATGGGGCTAAACAGTTCACACATCCTGGTCCTCTTGACCCCATTGACGGTTCTTTGTTTTTTTTTGCGACTGTAGGAAAGCTGTAGGACAACCATTAAAATATCACGATATGTAAAGATCGGAAATGACTGAATATCATAAACTCAGCCATCTTGAAGGTTGCCTAATCACACGAACAACTTCAAGAGATCAGCTCCATGTCACTTTTTGTTTAGCTAAAGTCCTTGTCCGAGAGTTCGAAAACTTAGGCTAGCTTATTTATTAATGATACTTATTAAACCCCCTGTTAATCTTTTCTTTAATTTCCTTGGAGTGATAATGGCCGTACTAGTATGTGATCACGTCTGTTTTGCCATACTTTCCAACGCTTGAATCCCACCTTTTGGGGAATTCTAAGTATCACCCTTTTCTCCTCGGAGACTCCACCTTCACCTCCACCTCCACCTCCAAAAGCCCCTCCCTTTTGGAGGACCCAATTTGTGGATAAGTCTCGTGAAAATGAGGATGTTTGGCAAGTATGCTTCACATATAACACATTATTTATAGACCTTAATTGAGAGGTCATGGGCTCCGACTAGTTTTCTGTTATTAGGGTCTTTCTGAAATTAAAATAGGACCAGGGCTACTTAGCAAAATCCCATTAGGGCATGGATCGTATTCTGGCTGGAGTTACAGAGCACGAGAGAGGTTGCATGGTCAAACTTCGCTCTGTGTAGCTGCTCCATCACTGTGTCCTACAAGTAAATGGTTTCGCATTGCGGTGCCTAGTGTACTGCGACCCCACAACCCCCTATACACAGTATGATGGCCCACAGGTCCTCTGTAATACAGTATGATGACCCCATAGCTCCCTGTATAAAGGATGATATCTACATAGCCCCCTTTGTACAGTATGATGGCCCCACAGCTCTCTATATAGAGTATGATGGCCCGACAGCTCCCTTTGCACAGTATGATGGCCCCACAGGGCCTCTCTAATACAGTATGATGACCCCACAGCCCCCTATTTAAAGTATGATGTCCTTATAGTCTCCTTTTTACAGTATGATGGTCCCACACCTGCTTATACACAGTATGATGCCCCACAGGTCCTCTGTAATACAGTATGATGACCCCACAGCTCCCTGTATAAAGCTGTGTATAAAGGATGATGTCTACATAGCCCCCTATGTACAGTATGATTGCCCCATAGCTCCCTATAGGGAGTATGATGGCCCGACAGATCCCTATACACCGTATGATGGCCCCACAGGTCCTCTGTAATACAGTCTGATGACCCCACAGACCCCTATTTAAAGTATGATGTCCTCATAGTCCCCCTTTACAGTATGATGGTCCCACACCTGCTTATACACAGTATGATGCCCCAAAGGTCCTCTGTAATACAGTATGATGACTCCACAGCCCCTATATAAAGTATGATACCCACATTGTCTCCCTATATACAGTATGATGGCCCCACAGCTCCCTATATACAATATGATGGCCCCACAGCAATACATACAGTATAATAGCTCCACCTCTCCCTATATCCCTCTGCAAGACATCTACAAGATTAACAGGATCATGTAGAAAGTCCTGCATACTAAAAACAGAGAAACAATATAATTTTTCTAGGTTTATCAGTCCGGCCCCATGCCATGGGACCACTTAATTTTAGTAATTGGATGGGGAAGGTCCAGCTGACAGACCAGGGCAAAATTTGTTAAATCTGGTGGATCCCTTTAAATTTTAGTGGCAGGTATAATATGTTTTATTTTAGTTCTATTTTAGTGTAACATATAAAAAAAAATAGGTATTTTATTGAAATGTATTTATTTTTAGGTCCCCCGCTAGGTATTAGATTTGCATATTTACCTGCACAGAGCATAAGCCCATACATATGTGCGCCCTAATTTAAATTATTTATGACTAAATTAACAACTTATAAAGACTTGTTGTCTTAAAGAAAAAAAAAAAAGAATAAAAAAATAAAAACATTTCCCTGCTGTCAAGCACGGAAGAAATGAAAATGTTCATTTTGGATGGCTGCTGTCATTCAACCAGTTAAGTCTCCTGAAATAATTCATTGCATCTCATCTGTCAAGTCCTCGTTATGTAAGATGCTTCTCCTTCCCGGGAGAAGGAAGATATTTTACCCACGAGACCCAAAGGAAACTTTTGAAAGAAAAAAAATAAAATAATAAAGTTACGGAATATTTTTGTGGTTCCCTGTGGCGGTATTTTTTATTTTTTTTTCCCAACTCCTCGGAGAGCACGTTCCATTCATTAACACACTTGGAAATACTTGATATCATACATCCCTTCACTGTAAATTCCTCAACTCTTCTGTTATCTGACAATTTGCACCTTCGGAATTCGGCACACACGTATCTGAATGTGTACGTCTCCTTTTCCGCAGGTTCTGCAGGATCACGAGCTGCAACTAGATGAGGAGCAGTTTAATGCATTAACTAAAAAATTGGGATTTACAAAGGAAGGCCTTAGTTATCTGGATTTTGTGTCATTATTCGAAGGTATAGTTTCTTTAAATAACAGCATCATCATATCAAAGTCTGATGCGTCTATGGCATATAATAAAAAAATAAAATAAAGGGATAGTCTACACATCACTTAATATTACAGTAAGGTTGGGAAATAGGAAAATATAATCACATAAATATCATATATTATTTTAGTTATGTCTGAAGACACATCATTTTCTATCAAACTCCTCTATGAGAAGACAGAGACGGTTTATTGCCATCTCTGCCTTACCGATCGCACTTACAGTGCTTCCTCCTCTGGATCCAGCAAACTATGTGCAGGGAGGGAGTAGGAGTTGCTGGGTCCTAGGTCTGCTATGCAACAAAGAGGATGAATTTCTCATGTAATTGGGGCTAATATACCAGTGAATAAACAATTTTATAAATAGTTTTGAGGACTAAAATAGAGTTAACATGTAACCTCAAAAATAAAATCTATACTTTATTAGGTAATTTTAAAATACTGACTGACAGACAAATATCCAATCTAGAGGACACAAAGAGCCACGTTGGGTCACTCAAATTTTATGCATACTATATGGTGAGATCTGAACTCATGGATGAAGTACTATGTCCAATTAACAAATACAAATAGCAATCTCAACCTTTGATTACCAGCTGAATCGGTGACCCGAGTGGACCCAGATCATTGGGTATTGAGTGTCCTCAGGATAAAGTGACTAGGTGCAAAAAAAGGTGATATAGTGCAAAAAACACACAACACATACACAAATAAGTCTACACATCCCTATCCATGCTACCAGGCCCTATGATATAAGGCTACACGATATACCCTTCCTAATATACCAGCCCCAGTTACAGGAAAAATCAGGTAAAAAAAAATATTTCATCATTTCATTGTTTTTACCTAATTTCCCTGTAACTGGGGCTGGTATATTAGCCCCCCAGTTACACGGAAAATCAGGAAAAAAAAAATTAAATGATGCAAATTCTCCCCCCAAGAGGTCTTTTATGCGTGGCACAATGTGTGAAATGAATGAATGAATAAATAATTAATGAAAAGGAGGAAATAAAAGCTGATACTGCCCGAAAAAAAAAATGGGAAAAACTGACACTTTCTCTTTTTCTTTACCTCTGATAGTAGCAAAAAAAAAAAGAAAATAACTTAAAAATTTGGTCCCACATAGTATGAAAAAAAGATGCAAAAATTATTTGAATATCTGAAAGAGAAAAATATCTACAGTTCTTAAAACAGAATGTACAAAAAAAACTCGAAAATGTGCCTCGTCAGGAATGGGGGTGGGGGGTGGCCCAGTCCTGAACTGGTTAATGTGCCATTCTCCATCTCTGATGTAATTTCTCTGCACAGCTAAATTAATATATAAGATATGTTTTGTGATTGCATGTTAAAATTTCCAACCCTTATCAGCCTGTTTTCCTCTGACTGCGTCTCTGTAAATGATGTGGGAAAATATGTGTCTTGTAGAGAACACCACGTAAATCTTATCATATTAAAGCTGTCTTTAAAATTGTTACACCACCAATAAATCATACATTCACTGTTAGATCGTTATGTTTGCCATTTACCTGCTGTTAGAAAATGATTGAATGAAGAGTAATTATTTGCATAGTGGTGTTCAATGTAAACAACAATGAGCAGGTCCATGGAATAACCTGAGTACTAGCGGACACACATGCTCAGTCATTCTCCCTACCTCCCTACAGCTCCCTGCCTGCTTGTCCGGAAAGGAGCAGAGCTTATGTGCTAATGCACAGGCTCTGCTCTTTTCCCTGACAAGCAGTCAAGAATAGCAGTATAGCTGAGAACACTGTAAGTAAAGCTTATATTGTCAGCTGCCAGATGGGGAAGGAGACTCAGGCTGCCAGAAGGGGAAGGAGATTCTGCTCAGAGGCCACACCCCCAAAAAACAAGAATTGATTAAATAAATATATATTTTTTTATTCTAGAAATACTGTATATTACTGTAATAGTTTATTATTCTGAATATATTTTATTATTAGTCCCATCAGGAGATGGGCCAGGAGAGAAGTTATATAGTAGCCCCAATCATCGAGTGAATAAGACCAAGTGTCATTACATGACCGCGGAAGAGTGTCTCAGCCAGATGCTGGATAAATTAAGAGAAGGTTATGGGGTGAGTATGGATGTATATTATGGGATACTGACGTGGTCCATAGAATACAGATCTTTAAAGAGCCATCAGCAGTTTCTTGAACATTTCCACAACTCCTATTTGAACAGAAGGTACAGCAAGGAACTCCAACCACTCTACTGTCAGTCCCGTGTGCTCCGAACCCTTGTCACCAATCTGATTTTCTAATCTTTAGGACACATACAGCGCCTTTTACAAAATGGACAGCAACCGGGATGGCCTCATCACAATGCATGACTTCCGTCACCTGCTGGACAGCTTCATGTTCCTCATCAATCAGAAGGAATATGAGCGTCTCCTCCACCTCCTCGGACTGAATCTAATGTCCACCCTAAATTATACCGAGTTCCTTAACTTACTACAAAGGCAGGAGAAAGAGGACTACCCGCCATGGCTCAACTCATTCTACAGGTACCTACAGTATATCTATACGCCTATGTACAGTATATCACCTGCAACAATGGACTGATGTGCAGACTTGTCAACCATGTAGATATGGCATGGCAGTTAAGGAGTTGACTGTCCCCATTGTGGTAGTGCCGCTTTCCTGGGCTACTTTTAGGTCACACACATTCTATGTCTTGAGAAAATTTGAAGATACCAGGAGAAATGTTTAAAAGACCCTTAAATCCACATAAAAAAATGTGACGGCTCTACTGAGTTTCTGATCATGCCCCTTACATATATATAATCCACAATGCAGAATTTTGGAGTGTTATGCCCCCTTCAGCACAACGAAAATAAGTACAGACCACAGACAAGAACCCCTACTAGACACATACAGACACCCACCAGATCGGACCCATAAAGAAATGCAGACCCCCTAAATAAATATAGGGCTCAGACAAAAAAAGGTCTCTATCTCTCTACAGAAAGCTGGGGGTGGGTCTCTTTCTCTGTACAGGAAGTCGGGGTGGGTCTCTTTCTCTCTACTGGAAGTTTGGTGGTAGGTCTCTGTCTCTACAAGAAGTTGGGGGTGGTCTCTGTCTCTACAGGAAGTTGGGGGCGGGTCTCTGTTTTTACAGGAAGTTGGGGGTGGGTCTCTGTCTTTCTACAGGAAGTTGAGGTGGTCTCTGTCTACAAAAGAAGTTGGGGGAGGATCTCTGTCTCTACAGTAAGTTTGGACTGGGTCTCTATCTCTACAGGAAGTTGCGAGCGGGTCTCTGTCTTTACAGGAAGTTGGGGTGGGTCTCTGTCTTTACAGGAAGTTGGGGTGGGTCTCTGTCTTTACAGGAAGTTGGGGTGGGTCTCTGTCTTTACAGGAAGTTGGGGGTGGGTCTCTGTCTTTCTACAGGAAGTTGGGGGTGGGTCTATGTCTATCTACAGGAAGTTGGGAGTGGGTCTCTGTCTATCTACAGGAAGTTTCTATAGGAAGTGTGGGTGGGCCTTTATCACTACATGAAGTTCAGGCAGGTCTTTGTTTCTCTACAGGAAATTTGGGAGGGTTTTTGTCTCTACATGAAGTGGGAGCATGTCTTTACCTCTCTACAGAAGTGGGAGCATGTCTTTACCTCTCGCTACAGGAAGTGTGGGCTAGTTTTCGTTACTCATCTCCTTTCCTCGTGCCTGTCAAAATTCATACCAACATAACAGAGGGACTTTTAGCTTACATCAGGCACGTTCATTGGACATTGCCAAGCGTAATCCATGCTGCTATGGTGGGTAAAGCTAATCAGAGCACCTATAGTGCTGGCAGAAAGCTGCTAAAAAGCATAAAAATTGTTGAAGTTTCTGGACATATTAACCCAACTCTGATGTTTGGGTTATGAGTGCACCAAGACCATGCTTTCCAGCTCCGTCATCAGAATCTCTCAGTAGTGCAGACTATGGCTTTAGACCTGTAACTTCAAGGGGTCATATCTCAGCTTAAAAGTAAGATATTAAAAAATGGTATTCACATTTTCTGCGTACACTAATATGCCATTTCTTCTGGATGCTCTTCTAAAGGGTGACCATTTTTTATGCTCGAGAGCTTTTTTGTAGATCTGGGGGGGATGATGTGCCACTTGATAATTCTTCTTGTCTGATAACATTATTTTCTATTCTTTGCAGATTATAACGTTACTTTGCAGGATAATTGCCGTTCGTACATTCGCCGACATATTGTAGCAGCAGCCCTGCCTCCAGCTCACACATGAATACATCTCCGTTAATTAATACCAACTCTTTTCATTTCTCGAAGGCCCAAACAAAGCCAGGACTGCGCAGATCTGGCCTGTGAGCAGGCTCATTACTATCTCGTTACAAAGGCACAAGGCAGATGGCACGACTTAGCCAAGGTAAAAAAAAATGTGTGACTTAATTCATTAATCCAGCGCTTGTTCGCAGCGTCAGCAGCCCTGCGCCACACTTTGTCCTCCAGGAAGCGTCTATCAGCCGGCGAAATAAAGATTTATTCAAATGATATCCTAAAAGGACCAAAAACGCAGCCCATAAAGAGTTAAAGAGGTTAATTTATTTATTTTTTCAAGGATATTCATTTCCCATATAGATAAGCTGATTGCCGAGATCGCAGCGATCACTAGACCCAGAATCCTTTGCCCACTTCCTGTAGGAGGAGCTTAGTGCTCGCGGCCACTCCAATCCTTTCTGTATTGCTGATGAAGGCAGTCGAGTCCCATACAAGGCTGTTTTCGACCCCATAAACATTAACCTTTTTTTTTCGCGGCAAAATGGGAGTGCATCCACGAGACTCTCCTACAGCCACTATACAAGTGGTGGAGCGTGTTCTGTGCAGCTCCGAAACTGATCACACCAAGAACAACTGATCGGCGGGAGTGCCAGTTGTGTCACACTCCCCACTGATCTGATATTGATTATCTTTCCTTAAAATAGACCATCAATATAAGGGTATTGGACAACTCCTTTAAACAAGAGATCCTGAACCCGCTTCATACATACGGACCAGACATAGGACGAACTACTACGTACAGTGTCAGGAAGGAGTTAATTTGAGATTAATTGGACCTTCCATGCTCCTCTTCACTGAAAAAGAAAAGACGAGGGTTTTGGAGTCCTGTTCTAGCGATCATGGGGGTCCCAACAATGGGGATCTCAGTGATGAGATATCACCTCTTAGATCCTATGGATAGGTGATAAGTGTGGGCTGTGAGGATACCCCTTAACTGTTCCCTATCCTCCATTGCATCATGAGTTATAATTAGAGGATCACAATTGCCATTTGGAGTTCAAGTCAAAAGACGCCCACTGAATCCACCTGTGGGCCAGTAACAGTACCAGGAAGGCCAAATGATTAGTGTTCTGTATTCAAGAAACAAAGCACTGGTCCCTTGTCTGGGCACAGCTGTGGTGCCCATTACGGTACCCAAACATTGTACTTTTGAATCAAGTTAGAAATGAAATACTAAAAATGCAGGCTTTAAATAATAATTAAAAATGGGCATTTATTAATGTACATCTTGACCGTACTTAGCAAATTTGAAAAATGGATAAGTGCAATTTTTTATGCTAAGCAATGCCCCTATTCCCGCTCCATTATTTTTTTGCACCCACAATGAAATACTGCCCCTAGTAAAGCCGGTAAGTGTTCCAGCACAGTAAAATCCCAATACACAGTACAATGCCGCTCCCCACAGTATAATTCCAGTGTCACACACACAGTATGATGCAACCACAGTGCATCACACACAGTAAAGTGTCCTCACAGTGCCCACACACACTATTGCGCCCAGGCATCCACACATTGTACTCTCACAATGCCAACCCGCACAACGATACTGCCTACACAGTATAATGCCCTCACAGATTAGTGTCCACACACACATTGATGCCTCCTCACAGTATTATGCCCCCCACAGAGAATGATGCCTTCACGGTGCCGTTTACACAGTACAGTGCCCACACCCTTGATGCCCCTACTCAGTATTACACTCCAGCAGTGCTGCCTACACAGACTGATGCCCACACACAGTATAATGCCCTCACAGTATAGTGCCCACAGACACATTGATGCCTCCCACAAAGTATGATACCCCCATAGTGCCCAGACAATGATGCCCCCACAGTACCTACACAATGATGCCCCCCACGGTGTGATGCCCCCACAGTACCCACACAATGATGCCCCCCACGGTGTGATGACCCCACACTGCTGTCCACACAGGATGATGCCCACACACACACTGATGCCCCCCCCACACAGTATGATGCCCCCACAGTTCCTTTTACACAGTATAGTCCCCACACCCTTGATGCCCACTACACAGTATTACTCTCCTACAGTGCTGCCTACACAGAATGATGCCCACACACAGTATAATACCCTCACAGTATAGTGCCTGCAGACACATTGATGCCTCCCACACAGTATGATAGCCCCACAGTGCCCACACAATGATGCCCCCCACATGGTATGATGTATCCACATAAGGATGCCCCCCACATGGTATGATGACCCCACAGTGCTGTCCACACAGGATGATGCCCACACACACACTGATGCCCCCCCCCCCCACACACACACACAGTATGCTTCCCCCACAGTGCCTCCTACACAATACAATGCCCGCACCCTTGATGCCCCACCCCCACAGTATTAGTATGATCCCACAGTGCTGCTCAGACACACACTGGTGCCGCTTACACAGTACAGTGCCCATGCACACACTGTTGCCCCCCATTTCACGCTTTCACGGCCCCCATAGTGCTGACACTCGCATGACAGTAAGGCCATGTACAGAACATTTAGGTAAATTGCAGAGATGCAATTCCACCTAAAACCTGTAGACATGTGTGGCGCTGTTTTTCCATTTTTATCTTCCGTTTCCGCTGCTTCTGTCTTGTAGACGTTCTGTGAAATCGACAGTGACGGGAATGGCATCATTCAGAAGAAGGATCTGAGGAATGTTTTGTACAGGTTTTCTCTTCCTATTACAAAGAGTGAATTTGAGAAACTCTGGCAAAGGTGAGCGCTATGGAATTACGAGATAAAACCCTTTAATACCGGATTAACAAAACAGATGCCAGATGATCAAATGTCCAACCGATCTCGACTCAAGGGGCCTATCCCCACCTCTGTAGGCCTTACTGTCCTCCTTACCAGCTGGATACAGCTCATTACTAGCACAGTACAGACAGATATATGGCATCTTATAGAATAGCCTTGGGGCCGCGTCACGTAAGGTGAAGCCTTATCAACTCCAATTACACACTTCATACCAAAATAGAAAAATCCTCTGCATGAAAATTGATTTTTTTTAATAATGTATTTGCACATCTCTGACGTAGCTAAGTGCTCACACTGGAGGGTTTGATTGCACTTATCATACTTTACAATTGAAAATATTTCATTACGTCCGATATATTAAAATTCCTTCTCTAATGTGAAACGTTTAAAGAGAAAAAAAAAATCACATTCTGTTTCTAAATGCATTAAAAGTACATTTTTCTAAAGTCACTAAAAAGTGAAGAAATCAGTAAAACTATCGAAGTATAAAATATTATTATTATTAGTCTCAAAAATGTAAAAGTAAAATGTTTTTTTTGTTTAACCAGTACATTTTATTATTTCATGCTTGTGCTCTAATTTTTGTTTTTAATTTTGGAAATATTTATAATAATTAAAATAATAATAATAAAATATATATATTTTTTTTTTCCTCATTCGTTTATTCAAATTATTTTTGCTACATTTCTCACTCACTCTCTTTTTATGGCCAAAAGTGTTGGCACCCTTCAAATTGTTCCAGAAAATGTAGTATTTCTCCCAGAACATTATCACAATTACACACGTTTTGTTATATACGTTTATTCCCTTTGTGTATTGGAACAACAGGAAAAAAAAAAACAGAATAAAAAGGCAAATTAGACATAATTTCACACACAACCCCAAAAATGGGCCGGACAAAATTGTTGGCACCCTCAATTTAATATTTGGTGCACACCATTTGGAATAAATAACTAAAATCAATCGCTTCCTATAAACATCAAAAAACTTCTTACACCTCTCAACTGGAATTGTGGACCCCTCTTCTTTTGCAAACTTCTCCAGGTCTCTCATATTTTAAGGCGTTTTCTCCCAACAGCAATTTTAGGATCTCTCCACAGGTGTTCAATGGGATTTAGACCCGGACTCATTGCTGCCACTACAGAACTCTCCAGATCTTTCTTTCCATCCATTTCTGGGGGCATTGTCCTGCTGTAAGACCCATGACCTAGGACACAAACCCAGCTTTCTGACATTGGGCACTACATTGCAACCCCAAAATCCTTTAGTAATATTCAGCATTCATGATGCCTTACACACAGTCAAGGCACCCAGTGCCAGAGGCAGCAAAACAACCCCAAAACATCTTTGAACCTCCACCATATTTGACTGTAGGTACTATGTTCTTTGTAAGCCTCATTCCATTTTCAGTAAACAGTAGAATGATGTACTTTACCAAAAAGCTTTATCTTGGTCTCATCTGTCCACAAGATGCTTTCCCACAAGTATTTTGGCTTACTCACGTACATTTTGGCAAACTACAGTCTAGCTTTTTTGTGTCTCTGTGTTAGCAATGGGGTCTTCCTGGGTCTCCTGTCATAGCATTTTATTTCATTCAAATATTGACTGATAGTTCGCACTGACACTGATGCATCCTGAGCCTGCAGGACAGCTTGAAATTCATTGGAACTTGATTGGGGCTGCTTATGCACCATCCGGTCTATCCTGCGTTGCAACTTTTCAGCAGTTTTTCTTTGCCTTCCATGTCTAGGAAGATTATCCGCAGTGCCATGGGTTGTAAACTTCTTGATTTATGTTTTACACTGTGGACAAAGGAACATCAAGATCTGTGGAGATGGACTTGTAACTTTGAGATTGTTGATATTGTTAAACATGTTAAAAATTTTGGTTCTCAAGTCCTCAGACAGTTCTCTTCTCCTCTTTCTGTTCTTCATGCTTAGTGTGGCACACACAGACACACAATGCAAAGATTGAGCCAATTTATCCCTTTTTATCTGGTTTCAGGTGTGATTTTCATATTGCCCACAACTGTTACTTGTCACAGGTGAGTTTGAACGATCATCACATGATTGAAACAAAGTTCTTTACCCACAATTTTGGAAAGATGCCAACAATTTTGTGTGGACCTTTTTTTATTTTTTTGATGAAATTATATCCAATTTGCCTTTTTTTCTCCGTTTTTTTTTTTTTTGCACTGTTCCAATACACACAAAGGAAATAAACGTGTATAACAAAACATGTGTAATTGCAATAATTTTCTGGGAGAAATACTTCATTTTCTGGAACAATTTCAAGGGTGCAAACACTTTCTGCCATACTGTATGTTTTTTGTTTTCTATCCTAAGGCATGGAGGGGACGTTATTGGGTGAAAATGAAAAGAAAAGTAGGAAAACTGTAACGGGTCTGGGAGGCGGAACCTCTGAGCTACTATACAAGGGGGCGGTCCTTGTAAGGGAGCGGGTGGCGACCAGGGTAGACGGGCAGGCCGTCACAGCAGGTGACTGGGACAGTCTCTGAATGAATGGACAGGAGGTCATGGCAAGTGACCGGGGCAGTCTCTGGATGAACGGGCAGGAGGTCACGGCAAGTGACCGGAGCAGTCTCTGGATGAACGGGCAGGAGGTCACGGCAATTGACCGGGGCAGTCTCTGGATGAACGGGCAGGAGGTCACGGCAAGTGACCGGGGCAGTCTCTGGGTAAAGGATTGGTACGACCTGTGGCGGCAGATGATAGACGTGAGCTCCCAGGTGAGCAGGCGAGAGTCTCTGGATAATCGGGTGGTCACAGCATGTGATGGCGGAGCCTCCAGGAAGACCAACAGACAGGTAGCAGATGAGCGCTCCCAGGTGAGCGGGCAGGAGTCTCTGGACAGGCGGGTGGTCACAGCACGTGACGGCAGAGCCTCCTGGTAGGCTAGCAGACAGGCAGCAGATGAGCGCTCCCAGGTGAGCGGGCAAGCTGGTCCTTAGACAGACTGACAGGAGTTGGAAGGCAGACCGTCGGACCTCAGGCAAGCAGGCAGGTAGAATATGTGCGCTCCCAGGTGAGCGGGCAAGCTGGTCCTTAGACAGACTGACAGAAGTTGGAAGGCAGACCGTCGGACCTCAGGCTAGCAGGCAGGTAGCAGGATATCAGGCACGAATTAGACAGCAGACTGGCAGGAATCTGGCAGGTATCTGGCAGGTAACTGGCAACGGGACCTGAGGGCTGAAGCAGAGTAGTGAACAGTGCTACAACATTGCTCGGGCACCTCCATTTTGGAGGAGGTGCCTTTTATATGGGAGGTCCTCCGGCAATTGGCCGGGGACTCCTTAGGACGGCGCGCGCGGTCCCTTTAAGAGAGGGGGAGCGCGCGCGCCCTAAGCACACTGCCGGGGAAGGAGCGCGTGCCGGAAGCAGCGGGGAGAGAAGCGCTGGAGGACGCCGCGCCAGGAGCGGGGAGGTGAGAGGGACGGCGTCTCTGCCTAGAACGGGGCAGAGACTCCGATGCTACAGTACCCCCCCTTTAGGGCCCCTCTTTTTTTGGCCAGAAAGAAATTTCTCAAGGAGAAGCGGGGCGTTGATGTTCTCCCTGGGTTCCCAAGTTCTCTCCTCAGGACCAAACCCCTTCCAATCTACCAGAAAAAAAGGTTTTTCCTCTTACCCTCTTGGAGGCCAGAATACTCTCTACCTCAAAGATGTCATCAGCGGAAACCGGAGCAGGAGGGGCACCTGGATTTTTGGAAAAAAAGTTAAAGACAACGGGTTTGAGGAGAGATACGTGGAAGGAGTTGGGGATCCGTAGGGTGGCCGGGAGTTTTAATTTGTAGGCCACAGGGTTAATTTGCCTGAGGACTTCGAAGGGGCCGATGAATCGAGGACCCAACTTGTAGGAGGGTACTTTGAGCCGCACATGTTTGGATGAGAGCTAAACCTTGTCTCCCGGACGGAATTGGGGCGGATCCAGACGTCTCTTATCAGCATATCTCTTCATCCGCTCAGAGGAGAGAAGAAGAGCGAACCTGGTGCTCTCCCAAATAGTAGAAAATTCGCTGACAAGAGACTCCGCAGCAGGGTTGTCCACAGAAACGGAGACAGGAAGTGGAATCCGGGGATGTTGGCCACCGACTATAAAGAACGGGGATTTGGAAGAGGACTCGCTCTCATGGTTGTTATAAGAGAACTCGGCCCATGGTAGGAGATCCACCCAGTCCGAGTGGTGAGCATCAACGAAGTGCCGGAGGTAGCTGGACAAGATCTGATTGATCCGCTCCACTTGACCATTGGACTGAGGGTGGTAAGCGGAGGAGAAATCCAGGGTAATGTCCAGCAGCTTACATGTGGCTCTCCAGAAGCGAGAGGTGAACTGAACCCCACGATCCGACACGATGTGGAGGGGCAGACCATGGAGACGGAAGATGTGGCGGATAAAGTCTTTAGCCAGCTCGGGTGCAGACGGAAGACCAGGTAGGGGAATGAAGTGGGCCATCTTAGAAAAACGGTCAGCGACAACCCAAATGACAGTACAACCGTCAGAAACTGGAAGGTCGGTGATAAAGTCCATAGCGATGTGTTGCCAAGGAGCAGCAGGTACGGGAAGGGGCAGGAGATGGCCGGCAGGTAGATGTCGGGGAACTTTGTTACGGGCACAGGATGAACAGGCCGCGACGAAGTCTACCACGTCCTTACGCAGGGTAGGCCACCAGTAATGCCGGGTAATAAGTTGGAAGGTCTTCTTTTGGCCAGCATGGCCAGCTAGTTTAGAAGAATGTCCCCAGCGAAGAACCCTCTCCCGATCTGGCACAGCTACGAACGTCTTACCGGGTGGAAGACGAGTCAGATCCAAGGGGGCCACATTCATCACCTTGGAGGAGTCGATGATGTGCGTAGGTTCCTCCTCTTGATCGGAGGACAGGAAGGACCGGGACAAGGCATCAGCTTTGACGTTCTTGTCCGCCGGACGGAAATGAAGAATGAAGTCGAAGCGGGCAAAAAACAACGACCACCGGGCCTGACGAGGATTGAGTCTCTGGGCATTTTGGAGATATGCCAGGTTTTTGTGATCCGTGTAGATAATTACCGGGTAGAGAGCCCCTTCAAGCAGATAGCGCCACTCTCCCAGTGCCAATTTGATGGCTAGCAATTCCCGGTCTCCAATGGAGTAGTTGCGCTCCGACGAGGAGAAGATTTTGGAGAAGAAGCCGCACGTTACCATTCTCCCGGTAGAAGACTTCTGGGTGAGCACCGCTCCGGCTCTGGAGGAGGAGGCATCAACCTCCAGGTAGAATTGTTTATTACAGTCCGGACGGTGCAGGACGGGAGCAGAGGCGAAGGCTTTCTTTAGGGAAAGGAAGGCCTCCTCGGCTTCAGGCGACCATGTCCTGGGGTTAGCCCCCTTACGGGTAAGTGCAGATATGGGAGCAGTCCGAGACGAGAAGTGTGGGATGAAAAGACGATAATAATTAGCGAAGCCCAGGAATCGCTGTATCGCCTTCAAACCTTCAGGACGAGGCCATTTTAGAACGGAAGAGAGCTTCTCGGGATCCATTTGCAGACCTGTTTGGGAGATGACATAGCCCAAGAACGGAAGGGAGGTCTGATCGAAGAGGCACTTCTCGTATTTGGCGTAAAGGTGGTTCTGCCGAAGCCTAAGCAGGACCTAACGAACATCCCTCCGGTGTGTGGGGAGATCCGGAGAGAAGACCAAGATATCGTCCAGGTATACCACTACGCAGGAGTACAGGAGGTCACGGAAGATGTCGTTGACTAGTTCCTGAAAGACCGCGGGAGCATTACAGAGACCGAAGGGCATCACAAGGTACTCATAGTGACCGTCCCGGGTATTGAATGCCGTCTTCCACTCGTCTCCTTGACGGATACGGACCAGATTATACGCTCCTCGTAGATCCAGCTTGGAGAAGATCCTGGCGCCCTTGAGACGGTCAAACAATTCGGAGATGAGTGGCAGGGGATATTTGTTTTTTACCGTGATGAGATTGAGTCCTCTGTAGTCAATACAGGGACGTAGCGAGCCGTCTTTCTTTTTGACAAAGAAGAATCCGGCTCCAGCCGGGGAGGTAGATTTTCGGATAAATCCCCTAGCCAGATTCTCTTCAATGTACTCAGACATGGCTCGGGTCTCGGCTGCAGACAATGGGTAGATACGACCACGGGGAGGAGTGGTGCCAGGTACCAGGTCGATCGGGCAATCGTATGGCCTATGGGGTGGCAACGTCTCAGCTTCCTTCTTACCGAAGACGTCCGCATAGGGCCAGTAGGGAGCCGGGAGACCAGGTAAGTTAGCTGGAGTAGGCTGAGGGCGAAGTGGACGGACCGGGACCAGGCAGGTCCTATGGCAGTCAGGACCCCATCGGAGTACTTCACCGGACCGCCAGTTCAATACGGGTTCATGTGTCTGGAGCCAAGGTAGACCTAGCAACAGGGAGTGAGAAAGTCCGGACAGCACATGGAATGAGATCTCCTCAGAGTGCAGCATTCCCACCTGCAGGGTTATGGGTTCGGTGACGAGCAGGATGGTCTCCGAGAGAAGTCTTCCATCCACGGAGGCGACTGACAATGGTTCAGCCAGGGACTTGGTGGGATTATGGTATCTCTCTACCAGAGACTGGGAGATGAGGTTTCCAGCAGCTCCAGAATCCAGATGGGCGAGTTCAAAGAGACGGTTTTCTCCCCAAGCAATAGAGACCGGTAAGGTCAGAGACGGAGAGGGCTTACTTTTGTCTAGGACGACCTCTCCGAGTGGTCCTAGACACTGGCGTTTCCCGGCTTTTCCGGGCAGGAACGGATGAAGTGCTTCATACTGCCACAATAGAAACAGCTTCCCTCGGCTCGGCGAGATTCTTGGCGAGAACCGACCATCTTGGTCTGGTCGACCTGCATAGGCTCAGGAGAGTGTAGCTGAGGAGAGACGGAGGGAGTGACGGGTTTCTGAAAAGTAGGAGCTAGACGTGGAAACCTCCTCTCACGGGTGACCTCTTTGGCACGCTCCTGGAACCGCAGGTCAATCCGGGTGGCAAGAGTTATTAGGTCATCGAGAGTGGTAGGAATGTCCCGACCGGCAAGTTCATCTTTAATACGGCCGGACAGACCCTCCCAGAAGACTGAAACCAGAGCGTCATTATCCCAGGCCAGCTCCGAGGCAAGGGTACGGAACCGTATGGCATATTGGCCCACGGTGAGACTTCCCTGACGGAGGCGTAGCAGAGATGATGCGGATGAGGTCTTCCGTCCGGGTTCGTCGAAGACTTTCCGGAAAGCCGTGAGAAAGGCAGGCAAGTCGGACACCAGGGGGTCTCCTCTCTCCCATAGAGGATTTAGCCAGGCCAGGGCCTCTCCGGTGAGATGGGACATGATGAAGGCAATTTTGGCCCGGTCGGAGTTAAACTGGTGAGACAGGAGTTCAAAGTGCAGGGTGCACTGATTTATGAAGCCCCGAGCCTGGGCGGAGTCGCCTCCGAAACGAGGAGGTGCAGAAAGCCGGGGTCCGGGGTAGGATACCATGTTATTAGTGGGCAGTGGAGCTGCCGGATTGCGAGTCATGGCACTGGCGGTGGTTGCAGGCAGAGCAGTCAGAGTGTCCAGGCGAGAATTGACATTCCGCAGGTGACCCAGGATGGACTCCTGTTGGGACCTCTGACGGGACAGTTCATGACACAGGTCCGAGAGCGAGAGAGCTTGGGCGCCACCGGGTTCCATGGCCCGAGCAAACTGTAACGGGTCTGGGAGGCGGAACCTCTGAGCTACTATACAAGGGGGCGGTCCTTGTAAGGGAGCGGGTGGCGACCAGGGTAGACGGGCAGGCCGTCACAGCAGGTGACTGGGACAGTCTCTGAATGAACGGACAGGAGGTCACGGCAAGTGACCGGGGCAGTCTCTGGATGAACGGGCAGGAGGTCACGGCAAGTGACCGGGGCAGTCTCTGGATGAACGGGCAGGAGGTCACGGCAAGTGACCGGGGCAGTCTCTGGATGAACGGGCAGGAGGTCACGGCAAGTGACCGGGGCAGTCTCTGGGTAAAGGATTGGTACGACCTGTGGCAGCAGATGATAGACGTGAGCTCCTAGGTGAGCAGGCGAGAGTCTCTGGATAATCGGGTGGTCACAGCATGTGACGGCGGAGCCTCCAGGAAGACCAACAGACAGGTAGCAGATGAGCGCTCCCAGGTGAGCGGGCAGGAGTCTCTGGACAGGTGGGTGGTCACAGCACGTGACGGCAGAGCCTCCTGGTAGGCTAGCAGACAGGCAGCAGATGAGCGCTCCCAGGTGAGCGGGCAAGCTGGTCCTTAGACAGACTGACAGGAGTTGGAAGGCAGACCGTCGGACCTCAGGCAAGCAGGCAGGTAGAAGATGTGCGCTCCCAGGTGAGCGGGCAAGCTGGTCCTTAGACAGACTGACAGAAGTTGGAAGGCAGACCGTCGGACCTCAGGCTAGCAGGCAGGTAGCAGGATATCAGGCAGGAATTAGACAGCAGACTGGCAGGAATCTGGCAGGTAACTGGCAACGGGACCTGAGGGCTGAAGCAGAGTAGTGAACAGTGCTACAACATTGCTCGGGCACCTCCATTTTGGAGGAGGTGCCTTTTATATGGGAGGTCCTCCGGCAATTGGCCAGGGACTCCTTAGGACGGCGCGCGCGGTCCCTTTAAGAGAGGGGGAGCGCGCGCGTGCGCGCCCTAAGCACACTGCTGGGGAAGGAGCGCGTGCCGGAAGCAGCGGGGAGAGAAGCGCTGGATGACGCCGCGCCAGGAGCGGGGAGGTGAGAGGGACGGCGTCTCTGCCTAGAACGGGGCAGAGACGCCGATGCTACAAAAACCATCCGTTTTCCACTTTTATTTTTTTTATTACATAATGTGCTATCATAATAATATGCCCTTTGCGTTACAATTATTTTTATATGTTGGACATATACTTTTTTTTTTGTTAGTGGGGCTAGAAACTGCAGCTTGGACAGGCAGTTTCTTTCATTTATGAATTTATTTTTTCTTTTTTAGTATTCATTTATTAACCAGTTCTGGACCGCCCACAGACTTTAAATGTCCGGGTGGTCCATACTTTACTCTGTACTGACATACTAAAACATTAATCAGCTGCTGGCATGAGATAGTGTCAGAGACAGCCGGAATCCTCATAGAGAAAACGGAGATGGTTTATTACCATCACTGCCTTCCTGATTGCTTTATACATAGGCTGAACAAACATTTCACAACAATCCTCTTCTGAGTGTATTTTGGGAGAGCAGCAGCCACCAGATCTTAGGAGACCTAGTCAGCTCTGCTATGCAGGCAAGAGGATGCCCCCAACGAAGGCTAGTCTGAAACGTGCGTCGGGGCGGACGCGCGTACCGTGGAAGCTCCTGTATTTGATGTAAAAGGCAATGCAACATAGCTCTCGCTGGGCTTAATAATACATTTTAATATGCTTATATATGCCCTTTTAGATCTACCAGAGTCTCAATGCAGAATTATTTATATTGTTTGTATGATATGACATTTCTTTTGTGTTTACTGCATTATAATATATGACATATCCAATTGATTTATCTATATTATTGCTTCAGTATTGCGCGCCCCTGTTGTTCACAACTGTCCTCTATGCAGGCAAGAGGCTGAATTTTCCCTGTAAAAAGGTAAATCGACAAAAAAAAGAATGTATTGATATAGTAAAATGCCCCCCTCCCCCAAAGTCTTTTAATGGGGGGCACTATGTGTAAAATAAATGAAGAAAAAAAAAACAAGAAAAAAAAGTAACGCAAAACTAAAAAAAAGGAACAAAATAAACAACACATTTTCAGTCCATAATTGTTGTTTTTCGCCGAACCCCTGTAAAAAAAAAAAACATGTCCAATATATAAAAATAATTTATATGGAAATAGGAGCGCATTTTAAAATATTTTTAGCAGTCTCTTGTGGTCGTAAAAAAAAATATGTGGAAATATACACTTGTATTTCCTATTTTTCCTTTCATCATTTCTTTCCCTGTTATCAGCAAAAAAAAAATCTGTCTTATCTATTTCACACAATATGTCCCCCAAAAAGATCATAAAAGACTTTTGGTGGTAATTTCGAGTTTACAGTGTATATTTTTTATTTGCTAATTTTCCCTGTAACTAGGGTCAGTATATAAATTCAAGTTAAAGAGGAAATTCAGCCTCCTGATCTGCGTTTGCTAAGACCCAGCAGCTCCTGCCATCAGCCGACACCTGATGAACACGTGATCGCTGGAGCAAGTGCCATTAGTCTCTTCTGTTCCCTTTTTATTCCTTATTCCTCTTATGACTTCCATGTGGGAATCTGAAAACCGTGGCCCACGGGCCACACTGAGCCCACTACTGCCCGTCCGCCTCCTTCCGCTGTCACCACTGTCCTTATCCTCAGGATGTGGATTTGGTGAATACATTGGTGGAGGACAGGGCTGCTGGCTCCTTCTTCCACCAATCAGCATGCGAGACAGCAGATGCGATGAGTCCGGGCACAGGAGTAGAGCGCTGGGGGAACGAGAGGGAGGCGAGTATGTTTTTTTTTTTTCGTTCTTATTTGTATGGAATGTTTACATGTATATGTGAGGAATGCTTATATGTGGGGGCTCATACTATATTAACGGGACTATGTGGGGGTTCACACTGTATAAAGGAGGCTATGGGAGGGCTCATGCTGTATTTAGGAGGCTATGTGGGGCTCATACTGCGTGTAGGGGGGCTATGTGGAGGCTCATACTGTATATAAAGGACTAAGTGGGAGCTCATGCTGTATATAGGAAGGCTATGTGGGGGCTCACACAGTATTTAGGGGGTTATGTGGGGGCTAACGCTGTATATAGAGGGCTATGAGGAGGCTCACGCTGTATTAAGGAGGCAATATAGGGGCTCATGCTGTATATAGGGAGGCTGTGTGGGAGCTCATGCTGTATATAGAGAGGCTATGTGGGGGCTCATACTGTATACATTTGTGCTCAAAAGTTTACATACCCCGGCATCATTTTTCCTTTCTTGGCCTTGTTTCTGAGAATATGAATGATAACAAAAAAACTTTTTCTCCACTCATGGTTATTGGTTGGGTGAAGCCATTTATTGTCAAACTACTGTGTTTTCTCTTTTTAAATCTTAATGACAACCAAATCATCCAATTGACCCTGATCAAAAGTTCACATACCCTGGTGATTTTGGCCTGATAACATGCACAGAATTTGACACAAATGGGTTTGAATAGCTACTAAAGGTAACATCCTCACCTGTGACCTGTTTGCTTGTAAGCAGTGTGTGCATAAAAGCTGAGTGAGTTTCTGGGATCCAGACAGACTCTTGCATCTTTCATCCAGCCACTGACTTTTCTGGATTGTGAGTCATGGGGACAGCAAAAAAATTGTCAACGGATCTACGGGAAAAGGTAGTTGAACTGTATAAGACAGGAAAGGGATACAAAAAAAAATCCAAGGAATTGATAATGCCAGTCAGCAGCGTTCCAACTGTGATTAACCAATGGAAAATCAAGGGCTCTGTAAAAACCAAACCACGGTCAGGTAGACCAACAAAAATTTCGGCCACAACTGCCAGGAAAATTGTTCGGGATGCAAAGAAAAACCCACAAATAACATCAGCTGAAATTCAGGACTCTCTGAAAACTAGCGGCGTGGTTGTTTCAAGATGCACAATAAAGAAGCACTTGAAGAAAAATGGGCTGCATGGTCGAGTCGTCATAAGAAAGCCATTACTGCGCAAATGCCACAAAGTATCTCGTCTACAATACGCCAAACAGCACAGAGACAAGCCTCAAAACTTTGGAGTGATGAGACCAAAATTCAACTTTTTGGCCACAACCATAAACGTTACATTTGGAGAGATGAAAGGAACACCATTCCTACAGTAAAGCACAGAGGTGGATCGCTGATGTTTTGGGGATCTGTAAGCTACAAAGGCACAGGAAACTTGGTAAAAGTTGAAGGAAAGATGAATGCAGCACGTTATCAGAAAATACTGGAGGCAAATTTGCACTCATCAGCCCAGAAGCTGCGCATGGGACGTTCTTGGTCGTTCCAACATGACAACGATCCAAAACACAAGGCCAAGTCGACCTATCATTGGCTACAGCAGAACAAAGTGAAGGTTCTGGAGTGGCCATCTCAGTCTCCTGACCTCAATATCATTGAGCCACTCTGGGGAGATCTCAAGCGCGCAGTTCATCCTAGACAGCCCAGGAATTTACAGGAACTGGAGGCTTTTTGCCAAGAAGAATGGGCAGCTTTACCATCTGAGAAAATAAAGAACCTCATCCACAACTACCACAAGCTGTCATTGATGTTAGAGGGGGCAATACTCGGTATTAAGAACTGGGGTATGTGAACTTTTGATCAGGGTCATTTGGATGTTTTTGGTTGTAATTAAGATTTAAAAAGAGAAAACACAGTAGTTTGATAATAAATGGCTTCACCCAACCAATAAAAAGTTTTTTTGTTATCATTCATATTCTCTGAAACAAGGCCAAGAAAGCAAAAATTCTGCCGGAGTATGTAAACTTTTGAGCACAACTGTATAAGGGGCTAAGTGGGGGCTCATGCTGTATATAGGGAGGCTATGTGGGGGCTCATGCTGTATTTAGGGGGCTATGTGGGGGCTAGTGCTGTATATAGAGGGCTATGAGGAGGCTCACTCTGTATTAAAGAGACAGTATGGGGCTCATGCTGTATATAGGGAGGCTGTATGGGGGCTCATGCTGTATATAGAGAGGCTATGTGGGGGCTCATACTGTATATAAGGGGCTATGTGGGGTCTCACGCTGTATTTAGGGGGCTATGGGGGCTAACGCTGTATATAGAAGGCTATGAGGTGGCTCACGTTGTATTAAGGAGGCAATATGGGGGCTCATGCTGTATATACGGAGGCTGTGTGGGGCTCACGCTGTATATAGGGGGCTCATGCTGTATATAGGGAGGCTATGTGGGGGCTCATACTGTATTTAAGGGGCTATGTGGAGGCTCAAGTTGTATATTGGAGGTTATGTGTGGGTTCACACTGTATATAGAAGGCTATGTGTGCGGCTCACACTATATATAGGAGCCTATGTGGGGGCTCACACTGTATTTAGGAGCCTATGTGGGGGCTCACACTGTATATAGAAGGAAATGTGAGGACTCCTACTGTATATAGAGGGCTATGTGTGGGCTCATCTTGTATATAGAGGGCTATGAGGAGGCTTACGCTGTATTATGGAGGCAATGTGGGGACTCATGCTGTATATAGGGAGGCTGTGTGGAGCTCATGCTGTATATAGGGGGCTATGTGGGGGCTCATGCTGTATATAGGGGATGCCAGCATATTTTATTCAGCTCAGTATTAAGTGATAATATAAATATAAAATGATCATTATAATTGTAATTAATATGTTAATATTAATAGTGAACATAATTAATTTCAGCGTATTGGTTGGTCCTCCACAGCAGTCACAATCATGGGGCTGTGTCACGTAAGGTGAAGCCTTATCAGTGCCAATTAAACAGTTCATACCGAAATAGAAAAATCTTCTACATGAAAATTGATTTATTTTTTTTTAAACAATTTATATGCACATTTCTGTCATGTCTAAGTGCTCACACTGGAGGACTTTATTGTACTTATCATACTTTGCGCTAGAAAATATTTCTTTATTTCCGTTGTATTAAAATTCCTACTCTGATGTGAAATGTTTGAAAAGAGAAATTACATTCTAGTTTTTATTTTTTTTACTTAAATGCATTAAAAAATGTTTTTCTGTGAACACCTGAGCTTGTAATTAGTGTGATAAGACGACTCACTCTGCTGCTTCCAGAAGTATACACAGGAATGTTTTCATCTACTGGTTTATGTACAAGGTCATAAAGCACTGCAGGTTCCACAAAATAAACATGGCCTTGCTGGCATGATGGTAAAACAAAATATAAATGATGGCACAGTCCATATTCATGCAGGATTCACCCTCTTAAGTTGCAGCACACTTCAGCTCCTCCTGAGCTGAAGTTCCACACAGTCTGGAGACTTCCTTCTCCAAACTCACAACAGAGTAAAAAAAAAAACAGTGACTGAGCATTGAACTTCCTCAGCTACACCCTTGAGGTGGAGATATGGTGAATGACCTCCCACCCTTAACAATGGTCATTCGCAAAAACCCACTCCCTTTAAAAATGGTGGTTTAACCACCAACACATAACATGCTGGAGAAAACATCTCCCCTCACATATATCCCTAGTGTCACATTAGTTATCGTAAGTTTTTGATCTTTTTTTATGTTCTTGGATGATGGAGAAAACTAAAATAGTCGCCACTTAAAGCGCCATATCTGGTTTAGTCCTTAGTGATCATCTTCTCCGCTGACTCATCTTGGCCTGCGTTTGCTTGTAACTGTGATCGTTTTTACAATATTCATAGAGGTTTGGGGGGCACAAGGGATTTTTATTTGCGTAAACATACCCCTTTTCTGGAAGGCTACCCCCATCAGTGCCGTATTTATGCCCCCCTGAATAAAAAGGCAGGGAGAGAGTTTCTTTCCGGGAGATATTGGGAGGCTTCTCTGAAACTGAGGAGATTTACCAACTCTTCTGGGAAGTCCACGTGGTCTCACCTTTTTACATCTACTCCTCTTTTATTATTCTAGCCCTCATAAGTTAATTCTGTCTGACATAGCTTCAATCAATCATTTCCAGCCACTATAAAGAGATGGTCCATAACTTATATTTTGGAGGCCTATCCTTGGGATAGGTCATCAATATCAGATCGGTGGGGGTCCGACACCAATGATCAGATGATTGAAGCTCCCACTGTGGCCGGATGTGGTGGACGGAGGCGGTACAGCTCGGCTCCATACACTGTGTAGTGGCCATTCTCGGTACTGCAGCTCGGCTACCTGTTCTTCCACTATAGTGCTCCTTACACAGGGCCCTGAACAAACCTGGTGTCAAATAGTGACCCAGACAAAAACCTACCAAGCAGATAGTACTTCTGGCACTACGCCACAGCCACTCAACTAAAAATATTAATTGGAGCAATCACAAAGCCCACATGGTGTCACGGGTCTGCCAAATGTAACAGACAGTTGCTCTGGATCTGGCTGCTGAAGGACACTGCGCTTGGCATTGCAGACGCCTTCTTAATCCTTTGTACTTTTGGACCCAGCGGCAGCCTCCCTCCTGCTCTGATATACACACCCTGGTCTGGGTGTTTATAAACTCTAAGTCTGCTTCAGGGAGTCGCCGGTGATATTCTCATTTTCCCTTGTGAAGGTTTGGAGCAATAGCAGTTGGCTAGCTTCCTCTCTGGTGCCCTTGGAGGACGTTTGGTGTTATCTTTCTGGTGTCTGCTCAGGCAAAGTTTTCCCCCCTTTGCTTGTCTCCCTTTTTGTCTTTAGTTTATAGTGGGGACTGACCAGTGCTCACTCCTCCTTCCTATCTAGGGCCAAGCTGTAGGGATATCCTGTTCGGCGATAGGTGCAGAACCTATTTAGGGACGGTTGGACAGATAGGGTGATATTAGATCTGCCTAGGGGTCTCCACTCCCCCTTTCCCTAGCATTTGGGCTATCCTCCCCTCATCCCTTCGTGTTGCACTTAGTCTTTCCCACACCATGCGTGACACATGGTGCCTAGATGCGAGACCCTAATAATAAATCCCATCCTGAAGAATTTTTTCCAATCAGATTCTCTCCACTGAGAGTGACACTTGAAGTACGGTCTAGCTGGGACTCGTCGGTGATCGATATGCATCTCCAGGCTCTATCCTGTGACATTTTCATTCCATTGTCAAGTTGTCCAAAGATCTTGTGAACATTGTCTTCCTAGGTATGATCCCGAAGGTAAAGGCCATCTCACCCATCAAGAATTCCTCCAGAAACTAGGAGTGAACTTCGCCTCCGGAGACAGCGGTCCAAGCAAACGCATCATAGAAGACAACCACCAAACTCTAGAGAAACACTACAGCTCCCAGCAGAAGATCCTCCAAGATATGCACGAGTTTCACAAGCACCAAACCCGAGCCCTGAACATGAACGATGTAGAACAGCAGATCAAGTAAGACCTTAAAGTTATTTATTAATTGAACCATTGTGCCAATTGTGGCACTTGGTGAAACTTTATTATCAGCTGTGACTCCGGGGCCCCTGCCTGCTTTGAATCAAAACTAAAGCACCACAAAAATGTCACTGTACAAAAAAAAAATGTAGGTTTACTTGCCACACATTTTCATAAATGGCCATGAAGTTTTGGCACTTTAGCTGTTTACCAAAACATATTCAAGATCCAGTTATATAATCAAGATGGGCATAAAGTGGTAATTGGACAATAATCTCAAAAGCTCTTTAATGGGCTGCCTAGGCTATTTACTTGTTAATCCATCATCAATTAAGTAGGTAAAAGGTCTAGATCTGATTCCAGGTGTAGCATTTGCATTTTGGAATCTGTTGCTGTGAACCCACAACATGCAGTCACAGGAGCTCTCAATGGAAGGATCTCCTGTATCTGAGTGTGGTGCCCTGGGAAATCTGCCCACTACTCCCATCATATCTCCAAATTGATGGGTTGTTTTTTATTTTTAAAATCACCATATTAAAAAAAAACACCCAAATCTTGCCATTTTCGTACTGGCCACTAGGCTTAATATTAGGCTACGGCTCCATTATCAGTATTTGGTCAGTATTTTTCCTCAGTATTTGTAAGCCAAAACCAGGTGAGGAACAATCAGAGGAAAAGTATAATAGAAACAAGTCACTAATTCTGCATTTTTGACCCACTCCTGGTTTTGGCTCCCACTCCTGAGAAAAAATACTGACCAAATACTGATAGTGGGGCCGTAGCCTTAGACTCTAACTTCTTGTTCTTTAAATGGGCATTAGAACTAATAGACTGACTCAGACACTATTTCTTGGCATCATCTGCGCATGCTCTAATCTACGTCATAGTGAAGGGAGGGGGAGGGGGTGAGCTGTGACATCACCTATTGTGTATGGTGGATCCTGTGTTATCTCCTGTATATAGAAGTGTTATCAGTCATTGTACAGGAGGGGGAGGTGAGCTGTGACATCACCTATTGTGAATGGTGAATCTTGTGTTATCTACTGTATATAGAGGTGTTATCAGTCATTTTACAGGAGGGAAGGAAGTGAGCTGTGACATCACTTATTGTGAATGGTGGATCCTGTGTTATCTATTGTATATAGAGGTGTTATCAGTCATTGTACAGGAGGAGGAGGTGAGCTGTGACATCACCTATTGTGAATGGTGGATCCTGTATTACCGTATCTACTGTATGTAGAGGTGTTATCAGTCATTGTACAGGAGGAGGAGGTGAGCTGTGATATCACCTATTGTGAATGGTGGATCCTGTGTTATCTACTGTATATAGAGGTGTTATTAGCCATTGTACAGGAGGAGGAGGTGAGCTGTGACATCACCTATTGTGAATGGTGGATTCTGTATTATCTACTGTATATAGAGGTGTTACCTGTCTGTGATGATAATGAGACTACTTAAAGTTTTCTATAGAGCACAATAATAATGAGTTTAATATGAGTATTTGTAAAAATTGCAAGATTTCTGTTTTTTTTTTATATAACACAATGATATAGAAAGATGAAAAAAAATTGGCAAAAAATGTAAAACACATATTTAAAATTAAAACTTGATTTGAAACAATTATCTGATGACACTTTCCCTTTTTCATTCCCCCGCCTTCTGTTATAATCCTGATGCTTAGTAATACACTGGGCATGATGTCGGCTAGTTTCTACCTTTCTGATATATTTACACCTTTGTATCCGCAGAGACAAGTTCAGAGAGTATTACCCCGACTTTGCGGCGGCATTCACTAAAATAGATAAAAACAAGGACGGATTGATCACCACAGACGATTTCCGGCTAATGCTTGAAGACCTGAACTTTCATTTAGATGACGATCAATTCCTCAACCTCTTGTACAGGTAATGTGAGATCGGACCAGAAGAAGAAATTACTGACTCCAGCAAATAATGGCGTTCTAGTCTCGGGATGGGTTGTCCCATCTCGGTAAGTTATCATCCATCCATCATTATTGGTGATAATCTGCTGATTGCTGGGGGTCTGACTTCTGGGGAACCCACCGATCTCGAGAGCAGGGCTCGAAGATTATCTGTTAGGATGGAGTTGAGCACGACACCAATGTATTTATTGTCTATGGGACTGCTAGAGATAGTGGAGTACAACGCCCAACTATCTCCAGCATTCCCAGGGCTATGTATTGGAAAGTTGTACTACCCCCACAGGCCATATACTGCCCCCACAGGCCATATACTGCCCCCACAGATCATACGCTGCCCCCACATGCCATACACTGCCCCCACAAGCCACACATTGCCCCCACAGGTCACACATTGCCCCACAGGCCACACATTGCCCCCACAGGCCACGCACTGCTCCCACAGGCCACACATTGCCCCCACAGGCCATGTGCTGCTCCCACAGGCCATGTGCTGCTCCCACAGGCCATATGCTTCTCCCACAGGCCATATGCTGCCCCCACAAGCCATGCGATGCCCCCACAGGCCAGGACAATATCCAGCTGTCACTTGGTATCGGGATGCAGTCAACGATGGTGGGCCAGGAGCAGAGGAAAACTCAAGAATAGGGAGTGATGAATATGTGGGGAACCTGGGAGCTCTGATGACACTTCCAGAAGAAATCCCCATGTTCTGGGAGTCTTCATGACTCTGGGAGTCTTCATGGTTATGTGAGTCTTCATGATTCCGGGAGTCTTCATGGTTCCGGGAGTCTTCATGATTCCGGGAGTCTTCATGGTTCCGGGAGTCTTCATGGTTTCGGGAGTCTTCATGGTTCCGGTAGTCTTCATGGTTCCGGGAGTCTTCATGGTTCCGGGAGTCTTCATGGTTCCGGGAGTCTTCATGGTTCCAGGAGTCTTCATGGTTCCAGGAGTCTATATGTTTCTGCGAGTCTTTATGGCTCTGCGAGTCTTTATGGCTCTGCGAGTCTTTATGGCTCTGCGAGTCTTTATGGTTCTGAGAGTCTTTATGGTTCTGTGAGTCTTTATGGCTCTGTGAGTCTTTATGGTTCTGAGAGTCTTTATGGTTCTGAGAGTCTTTATGGTTCTGTGAGTCTTTATGGTTCTGTGAGTCTTTATGGCTCTGTGAGTCTTTATGGTTCTGAGAGTCTTTATGGTTCTGAGAGTCTTTATGGTGCTGTGAGTCTTCATGGCTCTGGAAGTCTTCATGGCTCTGGGCATATTCATGGCTCTGGGAGTCTTCATTGTTCCGGGAGTCTTCATTGTTCTGGGAGTCTTCATGGCTCTGGGAGTCTTTATGGCTCTGGGAGTCTTCTTGGCTCTGGGAGTCTTCTTGGCTCTGGGAGTCTTCTTGGCTCTGGGAGTCTTCATGGTTATGTGAGTCTTCATGATTCCGGGAGTCTTCATGGTTCCGGGAGTCTTCATGGTTCCCGGAGTCTTCATGGTTCCGGGAGTCTTCAAGGTTCCGGGAGTCTTCATGGTTCAGGGAGTCTATATGTTTCTGGGAGTCTTTATGGCTCTGCGAGTCTTTATGGCTCTGCAAGTCTTTATGGCTCTGCAAGTCTTTATGGTTCTGCTAGTCTTTATGGTTCTGCTAGTCTTTATGGTTCTACGAGTCTTTATGGTGCTGTGAGTCTTTATGGCTCTGCGAGTCTTCATGGCTCTGCGAGTCTTCATGGCTCTGCGAGTCTTCATGGCTCTGCGAGTCTTTATGGTTCTGCGAGTCTTTATGGTTCTGCAAGTCTTTATGGTTCTGCGAGTCTTTATGGTTCTGCGAGTCTTTATGGTTCTGCGAGTCTTTATGGTTCTGGGAGTCTTTATGGTTCTGAGAGTCTTTATGGTTCTGAGAGTCTTTATGGTTCTGGGAGTCTTTATGGTTCTGGGAGTCTTTATGGTTCTGTGAGTCTTTATGGTTCTGTGAGTCTTTATGGTTCTGTGAGTCTTTATGGCTCTGTGAGTCTTTATGGTTCTGAGAGTCTTTATGGTTCTGAGAGTCTTTATGGTGCTGTGAGTCTTCATGGCTCTGGAAGTCTTCATGGCTCTGGGCATATTCATGGCTCTGGGAGTCTTCATTGTTCCGGGAGTCTTCATTGTTCTGGGAGTCTTCATGGCTCTGGGAGTCTTTATGGCTCTGGGAGTCTTCTTGGCTCTGGGAGTCTTCTTGGCTCTGGGAGTCTTCATGGTTATGTGAGTCTTCATGATTCCGGGAGTCTTCATGGTTCCGGGAGTCTTCATGGTTCCCGGAGTCTTCATGGTTCCGGGAGTCTTCAAGGTTCCGGGAGTCTTCATGGTTCAGGGAGTCTATATGTTTCTGGGAGTCTTTATGGCTCTGCGAGTCTTTATGGCTCTGCAAGTCTTTATGGCTCTGCAAGTCTTTATGGTTCTGCTAGTCTTTATGGGTCTGCTAGTCTTTATGGTTCTACGAGTCTTTATGGTGCTGTGAGTCTTTATGGCTCTGCGAGTCTTCATGGCTCTGCGAGTCTTCATGGCTCTGCGAGTCTTCATGGCTCTGTGAGTCTTTATGGTTCTGCGAGTCTTTATGGTTCTGAGAGTCTTTATGGTTCTGCGAGTCTTTATGGTTCTGCGAGTCTTTATGGTTCTGCGAGTCTTTATGGTTCTGCGAGTCTTTATGGTTCTGGGAGTCTTTATGGTTCTGAGAGTCTTTATGGTTCTGAGAGTCTTTATGGTTCTGAGAGTCTTTATGGTTCTGGGAGTCTTTATGGTTCTGGGAGTCTTTATGGTTCTGGGAGTCTTTATGGTTCTGGGAGTCTTTATGGTTCTGGGAGTCTTTATGGTTCTGGGAGTCTTCATGGTTCTGCGAGTCTTCATGGTTCTGCTGGGCACACTGCATGTCCATTTGGTTCCCTGAGATCTTAGGCAGCAAGTGTATATAAGCACTTGGACGTACTGAATTCTTGTTGCCAAATATTGCAATTCAGGAGTGGGCTACGTATTACACCCCATCATTACAGTTCACTAGCAAGGTCTTCTCCATATTTATCTATTTCAGTCAGGCTGATTAGGGTGTCAATGGCTGGTATAATGCCGGGTAAAGGAGAGCATTCCGTGTGTTCCTTTCTGTGAGTAGATTCTTCTCACCATGGTCGCCCCACTCCCTAGTTTTTGTAATATTGGAAAAACATAAAGGGGAGATCTGGCAGCTGACAGGAGCCCTCACAGGCAGCTGCCCGGGTACGGTGCCAACTCCTCCCTCATAGGCTGCAGATGTTTGGAGCTTGACTTGCAGGCACGTGTTCCCAGACCTCCGCACATCACAGCCTCTTACAATGTAGAAATATTCTTCTACGGTACCACGGTCTTTCAGAATGATTTTGGCAATACCCTGCGCACCCCTCTGGCAAAGCTGACGGGGAGACGGCTGTTTGTTTAACGTTACTCACTAATTAATTATATGTGCGGCCCCATAGGAGGCCGGTAACTGGAAGACAGATAGGAGATAAAGGCTGAAAAGGCAGCGAAAAAGATACTAGAATAAATAAAATGTGCTGTAATATTGGGCATAAATATTAATAGCTCTGGGCTACATACGGTCACACAGCACAGTCGCATATTTGACTTTAGCTCAAGTTTTG
The DNA here is from genome assembly GCF_046119375.1 of Phyllobates terribilis. NCBI lineage: Eukaryota > Metazoa > Chordata > Amphibia > Anura > Dendrobatidae > Phyllobates > Phyllobates terribilis. The sequence continues at coordinate 160,890,478 of NW_027362770.1, forward strand.
TGCATATTTTACTCCAATTTTTTTGGTAAGTTATGCAACACCAGGCCTCTCTACAGTGGGTACGGAAAGTATTCAGACCCCTTCAAATTTTTCACTCTTTGTTCCATTGCAGCCATTTGGTAAATTCTAAAAAGTTCATTTTTCATTTTTTTTTTCATTAAAGTACACTCTGCACCCCATCTTGACTGAATAAAAACAGAAATGTAGAAATTTTTGAAAATTTATTAAAAAAGAAAAACTGAAATATCACATGGTCATAAGTATTCCGACGCTTTGCTCAGACACTCATATTTAAGTCACATGCTGTCCATTTCCTTGCGATCCTACTTGAGATGGTTCTACTCCTTCATTGGAGTCCAGCTGTGTTTAATTAAACTGATAGGACTTGATTTGGAAAGGCACACACCTGTCTATATAAGACCTCACAGCTCACAGTGCATGTCAGACCAAATGAGAATCATGAGCTCAAAGGAACTGCCCAAGGAGCTCAGAGACAGAATTGTGGCAAGGCACAGATCTGGTCAAGGTTACAAAATAATTTCTGCATTACTCAAGGTTCCTAAGAGCACATTGGCCTCCATAATCCTTAAATGGAAGAAGTTTGGGACCACCAGAAGTCTTCCTAGACCTGGCTGTCCAGCCAAACTGAGCAATTGTGGGAGAAGAGCCTTGGTGAGAGAGGTAAAGAAGAACCCCAAGATCACTGTGGCTGAGCTCCAGAGATGCAGTAGGGAGATGGGAGAAAGTTCCATAAAGTCAACTATCACTGCAGCCGTCCACCAGTCGGGCCTTTATGGCAGAGTGGCCTGACGGAAGCCTGTCCTCAGTGCAAGACATATGATAGCCCGCATAGAGTTTGCTCAAAAACACATGAAGGACTCCCAGACTATGAGAAATAAGATTCTCCGGTCTGATGAGACGAAGATAGAACTTTTTAGTAATAATTCTAGTCAGTATGTGTGAAGAAAACCAGGCACTGCTCATCACCTGCCCAATACAATCCCAACAGTGAAACATGGTGGTGGCAGCATCATGCTATGGGGGTGTTTTTCAGCTGCAGGGACAGGACGACAGGTTGCAATTGAAGGAAACATGAATGTGGCCAAGTACAGAGATATCCTGGATGAAAACCTCTTCCAGAGTGCTCTGGACCTCAGACTTGGCCGAAGGTTCACCTTCCAACAAGACAATGACCCTAAGCACACAGCTAAAATAACAAAGGAGTGGCTTCAGAACAACTCTGTGACCATTCTTGACTGGCCCAGCCAGAGCCCTGACCTAAACCCAATTGAGCATCTCTGGAGAGACCTGAAAATGGCTGTTCACCAACGTTCACCATCCAACCTGACGGAACTGGAGAGGATCTGCAAGGAAGAATGGCAGAGGATCCCCAAATCCAGGTGTGAAAAACTTGTTGCATCATTCCCAAGAAGACTCATGGCTGTACTAGCTCAAAAGGGGGCTTCTACTCAATACTGAGCAAAGGGTCTGAATACTTATAACCATGTGATATTTAAGTTTTTCTTTTTCAATAAATTTGCAAAAATTTCTACATTTCTGTTTTTATTCAGTCAAGATGGGGACAGAGTGGACTTTAATGAGAAAAAAAAAATGAACTTTTTAGAATTCACAAAACGGCTGCAATGAAACAAAGAGTGAAAAATTTAAAGGGGTCTGAATACTTTCCGTACCCACTGTATAACGTGAATGTCACCCGCAGCCTTTTTAATGCTTATTTTTTTTTCATAATATCATCTGACTTAGTAGACTTAGTTGACTTCAATCGTACTTGCCAATTCTCCCGAACCATCTGGCTACCAAGTCATGAGGAACAGGAAAGGGCCTTCCCCAAACTGTTCCAACAAAGCCGGAAGCTACAATTGTCCACAATGTCTTGTGCTGAAGCATTGAGATTTCTTTTCACTGGAACTAAGGGCCCAAGGCTGACCCCTGATAACAAGCCCATAGCATTATCCTCCACCAAACTATAGCGGGCACAATGCAATCAGGTGGTAACGTTCTCCTGTCATTCACCAAACCCAGACTTGTCCATCAGACGCCAGATATAGAAGTGTGGTTTGACACTGCACAGAACACGTTTCCTCCAGAGTCCAGTGGTCGCGGCTTTACACCACTCCATCCGACTCTCGGCATTGTGCTTGGTGATGTACGGCTGCACGCAGCTGCTCGGCCATGAAGCTCCTGGAGGGGACGCAGTGTTTGCGCTGATGTTATACCAAAGGAGGCCTGGACTTTGCAGTTATGGAGTCAGCAGAACACTGGTGATTTTTCACATTCGGCCCCTCGCCCCCCGGTATATGTTATACATCAGGGAGTGAGGGTCAGATGTTATACGAGGGGGGTGAGGGACCGGCGTTATAAAGTGGGGAGCGAGGAGCCAGATGTTATACACCAGGGACGAGGGGAGCAAGGGACTTGATGTTATATACCGGTGAGCGAGGGGCTGAATGTTATACATTATGGAGTGAGGGTCAGATGTTATACACCAGGGACCAGGGGGGCGAGGGACCAGATGTTATACACCGGGAACAGTGAGGACGGATGTTATACACCGGGGACAATGGGGCTGGATGTTATACACCGGGGACAATGGTGACGGATGTTATACACCGAGGGCAATGAGGACGGATGTTATACACCGAGGGCAATGAGGACAGATGTTATACACCGGGGGCAATGAGGATAGATGTTATACACCGGGGGCAATGAGGACAGATGTTATACACCGGGGGCAATGAGGACGGATGTTATACACCGGGGCCAATGAGGACGGATGTTATACACCGGGGCCAATGAGGACGGATGTTATACACCGGGGCCAATGAGGACGGATGTTATACACCGGGGCCAATGAGGACGGATGTTATACACCGGGGGCAATGAGGACGGATGTTATACGCCGGGGGCAATGAGGACGGATGTTATACACCGGGGGCAATGAGGACGGATGTTATACACCGGGGGCAATGAGGATGGATGTTATACACCGAGGGCAATGAGGACAGATGTTATACACCGGGGGCCATGAGGACGGATGTTATGCACCGGGGGCAATAAGGACGGATGTTATACGCCGGGGGCAATGAGGACGGATGTTATACACCGGGGGCAATGAGGATGGATGTTATACACCGAGGGCAATGAGGACAGATGTTATACACCGGGGGCCATGAGGACAGATGTTATACACCGGGGGCAATGAGGACGGATGTTATACACCGGGGACAATGGGGAGGAATGTTATACACTGGGGGTGAGGGGCTGGATGTTATACACCGGGGGACGAGGGGGACGGATGTTATACACTGGCAGCAATGGAGATGAATGAAAAACTGGAATTGAATGATTAAAACGTGTGCTCCAATATCTTTCCACGTCCATTTGGGCACTACATTATATGGTTACCATATGGCAGTGGGGGCACCAGCAGCAGGTATGACACCGGGCCTTATTCATGGTGGCGCAGCACAGATTACAGTACTGAGCCTTCATCAGTATAGACAACTTATCGGAGTTAGATTGGGAAATGAATAAGATATGACTTCCCGGTGTAAGTGCTCTTCGTTTCTCTTAAAGGTTAAGGCTAAGAGTTTTTGACAACAAACTCTCCTACTTTGACTTCCTGAAAATGATTGACGACGGGAGGGCTTCAAAATACGGACAGAGGCGCGAGATGATTGCGCCCACGGAGACCGTCCAGCACATCAGTCCACAGAAGGCGCTTGTTAAGCTGAAGGAATCAGTGAAGAACTGTCAGGAGGAGCTGCATAAAGTAAGAACTGGACACTGTATTTGCTCTCCAGACTCTGTCGACCTGTTAAATCCATTTTGCTTACTGCAAGCTAAGACATATACAACCCCTGGCAAAAATTATGGAATCACTGGGCTCGGAGGATGTTCATTCAGTTGTTTAATGTTGTTGTGAAAAAGCAGATCACAGACATGGCACAAAACTAAAGTAATTTCAAATGGCAACTTTATGGCTTTAAGAAACACTAAAAGAAATCAAGAAAAAAAATGTGGTACTCAGTAAGGGTAATTTTTTTCAGACCAAGCAGAGGGAAAAAATTATGGAATCAGTGAATTCTGAGGAAAAAATTATGGAATCACCCTGTAAATTTTCATTTCCAAAACTAACACCTGCATCAAATTAGATCTGCTCGTTAGTCTGCATCTAAAAAGGAGTGATCAGACCTTAGAGAGCTGTTGCACCAAGTGGACTGATATGAATCATGGCTCCAACACGAGAGATGTCAATTGAAACAAAGGAGAGGATTATCAAACTCTTAAAAGAAGGTAAATCATCACGCAATGTTGCAAAAGCTGTTGGTTGTTCACAGTCATCTGTGTCTAAAATCTGGACCAAATACAAACAACATGGGAAGGTTGTTAAGGGCAAACATACTGGTAGACTAAGGAAGACATCAAAGCGGCAAGACCGGAAACTTAAAGCAATATGTCTCCAAAACAGAAAATGCACAACAAAACAAATGAAGAACGAATGGGAGGAAACTGGAGTCAATGTCTGTGATCGAACTGTAAGAAACCGCCTAAAGGAAATGGGATTTACATACAGAAAAGCTAAACATAAGCCATCATTAACACCTAAACAGAAAAAACAAGGTTACAATGGGCTAAGGAAAAGCAATCATGGACTGTGGATGACTGGATGAAAGTCATATTCAGTGATGAATCGTGAATCTGCATTGGGCAAGGTGATGATGCTGAAACTTTTGTTTGGCGCCGTTCCAATTAGATTTATAAAGATGACTGCATGACGAGAACATGCAAATTTCCACAGTCATTGATGATATGGGGCTGCATGTCAGGTAAAGGCACTGGGGAGATGGCTGTCATTACATCTTCAATAAATGCCCAAGTTTATATTGATATTTTGGACAGTTTTCTCATCCCATCAATTGAAAGGATGTTTGGGGATGATGACATCATTTTTCAAGATGATAATGCATCCTGCCATAGAGCAAAAACTGTGAAAACATTCCTTGAAAGAAGACACATAAGCTAAATGTCATGGCCTGCAAATAGTCCGGATCTCAAGCCAATTGAAAATCTTTGGTGGAAGTTGAAGAAAATGGTTCATGACAAGGCTCCAACCTGCAAAGCTGATCTGGCAACAGCAATCAGAGAAAGTTGGAGCCAGATTGATGAAGAGTACAGTTTGTCACTCATTAAGTCCATGCCTCAGAGACTGCAAGCTGTTATTAAAGCCAGAGGTGGTGCAACAAAATACTAGTGATGTATTGGAGTGTTTTTTTGTGTGTTTGTTTTTCATGATTCCATAATTTTTCCTCAGAATTGAGAGATTCCATATTTTTTTCCCTCTGCTTGGTCTGAAAAAAATTACCCTTACTGAGTACCACATTTTTAATCTTGATTTCTTTTAGTGTTTCTTAAAGCCATAAAGTTGCCATTTGAAATGACTTTAGTTTTGTGCCATGTCTGTGATCTGCTTTTTTACAACAGCATTAAACAACTGAATGAACATCCTCCAAGCTCGTGATTCCATAATTTTTGCCAGGGGTTATAGAAGACCTGGATCAGATCAGTCTATATAATTTGTATATCATCCTTCCGTGTTCTCTCAGATCTGTTCCTGGTGCAAAATGGAAGGCGGTGATGATGTCTTAATATGTCTTCATATAATCAGAGCACTGTCAGAGCTCCAAATCTCGTTTTACATAGTCCTTGTACTTTGAGGTAACTTTTTAGAACAAGCTGTTATGTGTACATGAGGAATAACACAATTTATACCCATTACATGACTTGTATCATGCATTTGTCACCAGTTTTCCCCTCTGCAGGCTCTATTTCTAATTTTCAGTTGTCTCTGAGCTGGTGGGTGGTGACTAGCTGCTATAATGTCCTACATATACAGCGCACACAGACATGAGCGATTCCTGCTCTCTCTCGTCTTTATGCACCACATGCTCTGAAGCCACAGCAGCAGTACTGAGCAGTGTAGATGTGTATCCAGGTATCCAGAAGTCCGTGTAGCTATGTGCTTCTCGCTACTCCTCCTCTCCTCTGTATAGACTTCAGCTGTAATCTGATCCCTCAGTGAGATGACAGTTTGTCTTCTTTTGCCCGAGGCTGATTTTAGCTGCTTTTCGGAGCGAATTATGAGTACATGAGGCCAGGGAAAAGGATAAGAAGTGGCTCATAAGTGGAGAAAGAAGCAAGGTTCTCTGATAAGATATATTCATATATTCAGAGATCAAAATCTGGCTACAAAAAGTCCCGCTGACAACGGCATTTGGCACGTGTCGGCATAAGGGCACGTGTCACGCTCCCATCGGCACACCCGTGACATGTTCGCAGGGCGCCAATGGGTTTTCATGACAGCCGGGGGTCTGCTGATGAGCCCCGTGCCTGTCATTACGATCCTCCTGTGAAAGCCAGCCCGTGGCTGGTGTTCATAGGAGATCGTGATTTTAGCTATACATAGCAGTGCTGATGCATTGTATGTATAGCACAAGCGATCGCAGCTTCAAGTCCCCTAAGGGGACTATTAAAAACAGTTAAAAGTGAAAAAAAAAATGTTTTGAAAATATGAAAAAAAAACACTAAAGTTCAAATCACTCCCCATTTGCCCCATTAAAAATAAAACATCAAATATGTGACAGAAAAATAAAAAAAGTTATGGCTCTTGGAAGAAGAGGAGGAAAAAGTGAAAACGGAAAATCACCCGGGGGTGGAGGTTTTAAGGGGTCGCTCACTCCCTCTACGATTTTATAAAATTTGCCTATTTGCAGGCAATGTGATACCATAATAAAAGAACTTTAACTTACCTTTAAAATCCTTCCATTCTATCATCACTCCACGGGTCGTCTCTGGTCATGCAGCTGGTCACATGCTATCAAGCTATCGCTGCAGCCAATCACTGGCTTCAGTGGTCCCATGCCCTACACGCCAGTATCACCGTTGAGGCTAGTGATTGGCTGCAGCAGTCATGTGAGCTATGTAAGTGATGATGTTGCTGGAGGACAGGTGTGAACCCCAGGGGAAGCGGCACCGAACAGTGTAGAATTTTGAAAGGTAAGTTATTTATTCTATTTTATTATATCATCACGTTATCTGCAAATTTCATAAATTCCTTAGCCTTTTAGAGGAGGGGACTTTACATGAGGTAAGACAACCACATGTATTTAAAGTCACGATATCGAAAAACGCCTTGTTTCATGCTTGTACAGTTCATAGATGCTTAAAGGGGAACTCTCACTTGTCATAAATATGTATTTTTTGTACTTGGTATTAATGCCGCTGTTCTCCTGAATCCGGCGATGTTTTTCTTTTGTTCCTGCGCCTCTCTGTTCCTGAGATATGGCCTTTTCTTCCTTGTGTATATATTTAGTCTTTTTAACCAAGTGGGCGTGGGTTTCAATCCCATTTGGTTAAGAAGACTAGATTTACATACAGGAAACAGAAGGCCATATCTCAGGAACGGAGAGGCGCAGGAACAAAAGAAAAACATCGCCTGATTCAGGAGAACAGCGGCATTAATAGTTGGTTACAAAAGTGAAACATTTATGGCAAGTGACAGGTCCTCTTTAAAGGCATTGTCCACTATTGGACAGCCCCTTCTTAACATTAGTTGAATAGAAAAAATATTCTCCTCCCTGGTGCCATTCAGTGCTGCATCCTCACACGGTCTGCAGACATCAACATCCAGTGGGGCATCACGTGACCGCTGCAGCCTATCAGTGGCTGCAACGTTCACCTTTCGTCTGAGCCCGGCTGCATTGCTCACGTCACGCCCCGCTGGATGTTGATTCCAGCTGGAAATGCAGCGCTGAGAACGGAGAAACAGCAGCAGTCTGGGAGGTGAGTATCGGTTTGGTTTTTTTGCCCCCATCCCCAACACCTTTAAGTTGATTATGAAGGGGTCCTGTAGTGGACAACCCTTTTAATTGTTCCCTTTAATATATAAACAGTATGCAATATGTTCCTGAGCTCCCCCCAAATGGTGACCATGGACAGCAGCTACTAGAGCGATCAGTTGATTGCCCCAGGTCCAGCCAACAACTAGACGTTTTCTCTGCAGTGACCTCTGCAGGGGAAATATAGTATTACATGGCTGACATTCAGATCAAATATAAGGCGCCGCTCAAATTTGCCACAAAGGGAGACACTCTTACACAGTGGCACAGATGTCATAGACGGGAAGTTTGGTGCCTGAGACTCCCCCTTTATGATGTCCATAGGGTATCCCTTTAAACCTTCTATCATCTTCTTCCCTCCTGAGCTCAATATCACAATTTTCTCTTCTCCCTATTTTTATGACAGTCACATTTTGCCCGTCATTACCTCCTGCATCAGTCGTACCAAGATGGGAGTTGTGTGAGAAATCTATTGTTTTTACATAAGAACACGGCAGGCGGAGAAGACGTCGGCCATAAAGTCATCGCGCATTATAACTACGATTGAAAACTAATTCAGCCCCTTCTCCTGTCACCTTCAGGCGTTCTCTTCATTTGATAAGGACGACACCGGCACAATAAAGTCTTCACAATTACACCGGATTCTTGACAGTTTCTGCTTTAAGCTTACGGACAAGCAATTCAAGTACGTCCTGAGTAAACTGGCGCCGAGCGAGAGCGACACAATAGACTGGAGAAGCTTCCTACATAATTTCTTTACCTTCACCGACGAGGTAGGAACGACCGCCTCACGTACAGAAGCACTATGAATTTTTTTTTTTTCTTCCTTTGTTGTTCTCGCATCAAGAATTTCCAAATAAAACCTATAATTTAGTGTAAAACTGACTATTAAGCTCCTGACCGAAAAACACTTTTAAGAAAAAAAACACCGCTGACATGCAAACAATAAGACGCGAGGCCGTCTGTCTTCTCCGTAGTTTGATTACCAGGAACGGACGTTTTACTAACGAGTGACGATTTCGACTACTTGTTGCAGGAAAAAGAAAGAAAACGTCTGTCAAGATAAACACAATCATTATTACATAATGGATGGTCACATTAGATGCTTGGTGTAAGTGTGGGAACAGTCGCGAAAAGGCTAGGTGTAGGCAAGGCATCAGAGCCGACCACGCTGATGATTAGGGGACCGTGAAAAGTGAGGAGCCCAACTCCGGGGGATCCACCAATGGCCTGACACCCTAGGATTTATGGATTTTAAGATTAAAGGGATTTTCCAGACCTCTTATCCACAGGACGGGTCATCAATATCAGATCGGTGGGGATAGGACACCTTGCACCCATACTAGAGTTGAGCGAACAGTTTACCAGGTCATTCCATGGCCACTAGACCAGAGCCCTGTGAACCTCCTCTTACTTGCCGATATCCCCGGTACCTCCTTCTAGTTTCCTGCAATTTCAAAAGCATGACGTCATGTCAACCCTACTAATCGAAAGAGGCACCAGTGTTGATCAGAGCCCTTAGAACCTCCTCCTCCTTGCCAATATCCCCGATACCTCTTTCCTGAAATTTCAAAAGCATGACCTAATGTGAACCCTACTGATAGAAAGAGGCACCAGGGTTGATCAGAGCCCCGTGAACCTCCTCCTACTTGCCGATATCCCCGGTATGTCTTCTACTTTCCTGCAATTTCAAAAGCATGACGTCACAGCAACCCTACTAATCGAAAGAGGCACCAGGAATGCCGGCAGATAGGAGGATGTTCACAGGGCTCTAGTCCTGCAGCCACAAACTACCAAGCAGGTTCCTGCACATCTTTTTGCTCAGCTGTAGCCCCTACTAGTTGGCTATTTTCAGTTCCCACCGAGGCTGGATGTAAGCAGTGACATGGTATTTTATATGGCAGCAGACAATATGGAGGACACAGGGCACCATCCAGCTCAAGACCAGTCGTAGTTATGATTTCACCTATTTTAGGTGGCACATGGACATGTCAGAAGAGGACACCATTGGTGGACCATGAGTTAGACCCCAATGATTCTCTCAACTAGTGGCTGGTACATGGTTCCAGAGGCATATTCCTCAAGTCTTTCACCATTAGCATTCTCACCATTTGCCAGTGACTTATGGTGCAAAATACAGACTTCCTAAACCCATTCTCCCAACTTGTGTCTAGGGCCATAGGCGCATGCCCACATCTTCCCAGCACCTAGAGATCGCTACATTAAATTTATATTCTTCACTTCAGTGGCCCATGATGCCACAAGTTCAGAATTTACTTACACCCCCAGGGGCCACAGCTCTCCATAGACCATCAAACCTACAACTTTCTTCAACATTTTAATGTAAAATCCATTAAAACACTAATTTTTCTCATGTCACAGCCGGTTTCCACCTGGGTGGAGAGAGTGGAGAGGGCCACCAGGCCAAGATCTGGTCAAGATCTGACAATGAAGGACATCGTGACACATATACGGGAAGTTACGGCCTCTCGCTTTTACTCCGTCGCTAAGGACCTCTTCAACATAGATTATGCCGGCATCAATGTCATCTCAAAGGAAGACTTCCGAGAGTTTTTTTATAAAAATTTCATGTTGCTAACAGATGACCAGGTAAGGGGAATCTAAGTCACCACTATCTGCCATTAATAACTGTTAGAAGGGACTCTTGGCCAAAAAGTTGATCACAAGATGCCTTCCTGCTGGGACCTTCAGTGATCACCCGTGATCTGTGGTGGAAATTGGTAGTAAGTGTTCAGTTTCCCTTCAGTACCATCACAGGGGAACTTCAGCATTACACTGCACCAATTCACATCAGTATGTTGTCTTCTTCGTAGAGAAAAGGGATAACCACTCTCTAGTTTGTCTTACAGATTAGAATCCTGAAAGGGTGACCCTTTAATTTAATATTTAGAACATGGGTTTTCCAAAATAGATCAAGTGTTTATGTAGACAATGACCTTGTGATCAACTTAATGGTTTAACTTAGGAAAAATGCAGTATTACTTCCCAGCCAATTATTCCGCGCTCTCCAATTTGGCTCCTTGAAGGGAGTCCTTAGTGGGTGATCCCTCCTTAATGACCTGTTAATGCTTTTAAGATGGTGTTCCAGCTAGAAGCATTTTTACTTCATTACCTCTAGCTGGTAATTTGAACCGAGCGATGGTCGAGCATTCGCCCCTCGGCTACATTCAAGTTTATGGCACAGTTGGAAACAGTAAATGTTTTTGACTGGAATACCTATTTTAAGGGTTATTTCTAAAAATGTAAATTAGGATTAGGAGTGACTTACTGACTCCATGCGATCCTGAGAATGGGCTTCTGGATCCGCGGGGGCAGGCTCTGTTGAGTTTGTCTTGACTGACAAGCCCCTAATGATAGAGTGACTTACTGCGGGAACCACCTGTGATCCTGAGAATGGGTTTCGGGATCCGCGGGGGCAGGCTCTGTTGAGTTTGTCCTGACCGGCAAGCCCCTATTGATAGAGTGACTTACTGCGGGAACCACCTGCGATCCTGAGAATGGACTTCTGGATCCGCGGGGGCAGTCTCTGCTGAGCTTGTCTTGACCGGCAAGCCTCTATTGATAGTGAGTTACTGCGGGAACCACCTGCGATCTTGAGAATGGGCTTCTGGATCCGCGGGGGCAGGCTCTGTTGAGCATGTCTTGACCGGCAAGCCCCTAGTGATCGAGTGACTTACTGCTGGAACCTTCGATCCTGAGAATGGGTTTCGGCATCCGCAGGGGCAGGCTCTGGTGAGCTTGTCTTGACCGGCAAGCCTCTATTGATAGTGACTTACTGCGGGAACCACCTCCGATTCTGAGAATGGGTTTTTGAATCCGTGGGGGAAGGCTCTGCTGAGCTTGTCTTGACCGGAGCAGGGGTGCGCATGCTCCACCTGTGCTCCATTCATTATCTATGGGACTGTCGGTACTCTCATATACAATGAATGGAGCAAAGGTTGAGCATGCGCACCTCTACCCAATTCTGCAGAGCCACGTTCCATTCGATCTGTGCCCCCCCAGTGATCAGTAAATTATCCAATGGATAGGAGATAGCTTACAATATTGGCAAAAACTCTTTAATAGGACATATGGGCATAGGTTCTCCTCAACCTCTTTCAATTTTAACACAGGTCTAACGCAACAGAATAGCCGGTTATGTAGCAGAGTTGCACAGGCTCCTCAGCAACATTGAGAACTGTTAACAATCCTGTATAGAATGGAAACAGTAAACTGATTGTTTCCACTATTCGGCACAGGCGAAAATTGCCCTCTGCCATATATATGTTATAATTGGACATTTAAATAAAAATATGTATTTTATATTCATTTTATTTCTTTTTTTGTTGTTTTTTTACTTCTTTAATCCTCTCTTACTGTAGGACCAACTACTTTTAGCTCACATTTATGGATATTTATTGAAATGTCCCTTTTTCTCCACAGTTTGACCACCTTTGGAGCATTTTGCCTCTGAATACATATGGCAATCTCAAATACCATGATTTCTTGAAGATGTTTAGCAGTGAAGTGCCAACTACTCCGTTACCATTACCACGTAATGCAGAACCGAACTATAAGCCAGAGCAATCGGTCACACAAGCTCGGCCACCGGTGACCAGACGACCTAAAACAGCGCCATCTACCTTAAATAAACCTCCTGTAAGTTCTCCTTCACATATGACCATTACATGGAAAACAGGAAACCTACACATGGGTTATAGTATAGTAATATGAGCATTATCATGTTGATATGACAGTGACTAAAGATGCCTTAATACCTTAGATAACGCTCCATTAGCTGACTGTCGTCTCTCCCCATTCCCCATGATTGGCCAATTTGAGAGAGGGGAGAAATCCCCTGCCAGACATTTCTGGCAGCGGCTTATTTTCCCTGAGAAAAAAAAAGTTTGGGCATTTGAATCCAGACTCCCTCATCCTTCCCTGATCCAATACATCATTTGCCTGGGGTGAGTCTGGAGGATCCCGACTTTAATGTAATGTCTATATTCCCATCTCAGCCTTTAAGGGCAGAGACGGTAGTAACTTCTTCCTGGGAGGTGGATCTATGGAAATAATGGAGGAAGGCAGAGCTTTTGGTTGGGGCTACAATGGAGTTATTACCGTCTGTGCCCTGAAAGGCTGAGATGTGAATAACCTATTAAAGGGGTTGTCCGGCCTTAGGGTACAAGTCTGCAGTCACTCTTTGTGAATCCTGACATTGCACGCTGCAAGGATTACATACTTGCATGTGACTGCAAGTATGTAATTTGCATAGATACGATCACATGCCGACTAGACGTGTCTGGCCTCGCTCAATACACTTGCATTGAGCGAGACCGGACATGTCTAGTCGGAATGTGGCCGGAAATATGCAAATCACATATTTGGGGTCACATGACGGCCCACTCCCGGCACCAGCACCAGAGAATCCTCACAGCGTAGTGCTCGTTGGAAAGGTTCACAAGTCTGCAGTCACATAGAGTGGCTGCAGTTTTCTACCCCAAGGCTGGACAACCCCTTTAAGGCTCTGTTTGCATCACGTGAGCTACGATTATTAGAATTACTACTGTGAGACCTATCCATAGGGCTCCATTCACCTAGTGTATGCCAATTTACCCATTGAAGTGAATGGCACTGAGCTGAAATACCATGCACAGTCTGTAGTCCGAAAGAAAGCAGCCATATTTTTCAGGACCACAGCTTTAACCCTTTCTTCCTACAGACTCCTGCTCCGAGACCACATACAGCGGCACCACACCCTGCTCCGATCATCAATTGTGAGCAAATCGAAAATAAGTTGAAAAGTAAAATCTCCAAACGCTGGTTGGACGTTCATAGAGCATTTCGAGAAAAAGACCTGCAAAAGGAGGGTCAGGTCACACCCACGGATTTTACAGGTAGAGTAAATAACACACAGGGCTAACACTGCAATCTTTTTTTGGAGGCCTCTTATGGAGTAACTCCTAGCCCTTGGCATAGGAGGTGGTGACACCAGCAGGGAGGATTTTGGATCTTTACATTTATAGGGCTTTTTCGGTTTAGAAAAACTATTGCCATGTATACATTTACTAAAGGGGCATCCTTATCTCTTGGAAAGAGATTACACAGACAACCCAGTGATTTCAATGAGTATTGTGTAATACCTAATTTCTCCTGCGGGAGTGCTGCAGTGAAATTGGACAGTTACTGACAAATTTCTCAACTGAGACAACCCAGTGATTTCAATGAGTATTGTGTAATAACCAATTTCTCCTGCGGGAGTGCTGCAGGGAAATTGGACAGTTACTGACAAATTTCCCAGCTGACGACAGCAGATCACTTGGGGACTCTGCGGAAGACACATTCTAGTCTTATTATTGTCAAGAGACCTTCCTAACAAGTAGGGATTGTCCAAAGTGGAGACTGCCTATAACCATTGCAAAAGGTGTGACAAAATGACCCTCAGAACGATTTACAATTTGGGGTCCCTGGCCAGGACTTGGCAGGTTATACTCTTTATACTCTACATTTCCAGACAAAGTAAGAGAAAATCATTCCTATTCGGTCCATTTTGTCCACGACCTCTTTACCTCTCGCAATCTCTCCTTCCTGGGCATCACAGAAACATGGCTGACACCCTCTGACACTGCCTCCCCTGCTGCGCTGTGTTATGGCGGCCTCCACTTCACCCACACTCCTCGCCCTGGAAACAGACATGGTGGAGGAGTGGGTCTTCTCCTCTCTAACAACTGCACCTTTAGCCCTACTCCTTCTCTTCCCTCCCTTATTCTCCCTTCTTTTGAAGTCCACTCCGTCCGCATTTACTCTCCCTCCAACCTCCAAGTGGCTGTCATATACCTACCCCCGGGCCCGATCACTGCCTTTATCGACCAATTCTCCACCTGGCTTCTTCACTTTCTCTCGGCTGACATTCCCACAATCATCATGGGCGATTTCAACATCCCCACTGACACTCGCCAGTCAGCAGCATCAAAACTCTTGTCGCTTACTTCATCCTTTGGACTTACTCAGTGGTCCTCATCAGCCACCCACACAGACGGACACACACTAGACCTCATCTTCACCCGACTCTGCTCCCTATCTAACCTCACAACCTCCCCCCTACCCCTATCTGACCACCACCTACTCACATTCTGATCCCTGTACTCCTCACCTGTCACCCATGTCCAGCAACTAACACACCCCCGCACAAACCTTGCACATCTAGACACTCACACACTCTCTGACTCTGTTCTACCACTGACATCCATATCCTCACTCCATGACACAGACAGCGCCACTGCTTTCTACAATGCCACTCTCGCATCAGCTATTGACTCAGTCGCCCCTCTTATGCATGGCAGAGCGCGACGAGTCAACAGGCAACCCTGGCACAACAACCTCACTAAACAGCTTCGACAAGCGTCCAGGGTTGCGGAGCGGCGTTGGAAGAAAACACATACTCAAGATGACTTCACTGCATTCAAACAAGCAACGCTCGCATTCAAATCAGCACTCACCTCTTCTAAACAGGCCTACTTCACAACCCTCATATCTTCCCTATCCTACAACCCCAAACAACTATTCAACACTTTCAACTATCTCCTCCGCCCTCCACTGCCCCCTCCGACCTCCATCATCTCTGCTGAGGAGTTTGCAACACACTTCAAAAACAAGATTGACCAAACACGGCAAGTCTTTACTGTCCGACCACCACAACCCCTCTGTCTTCCACACCACTTCCCCACCCCTATAACCTCCCTTCCCAACATCACGGAAAGAGAACTTACTCGTCTCCTCTCCAAATCACACCTCACCACATGTGCACTCGACCCCATCCCATCCCACCTCCTCCCTAACATCACCCCCACACTCGTCCCATCCCTAACCCATCTCTTCAACCTATCACTATCCTCTGGTACTTTCCCTGCTGCCTTCAAACATGCCACAATCACACCCATCCTCAAAAAGCCATCCCTCGACCCAACCGCCCTGTCCAGCTATCGCCCCATATCGCTGCTCCCATTTGCCTCCAAACTCCTTGAGCAACACGTTCACGCTCAACTTTCCTCCCACTTTTCATCTAACTCTCTCTTCGACAACCGACAATCCGGCTTCCGCCCCCACCATTCCACCGAAACTGCCCTTACCAAAATCACCAATGACCTACTTACAGCCAAAGCTAACAGACAATTCTCTGTACTCCTTCTACTTGACCTGTCTTCTGCTTTCGATACACCACTGCCTCCTACTACAGATCCTCTCTTCCTTTGGCGTTAAAGACCTTGCCCTATCCTGGATCTCCTCATACCTTTCTAACCGCACATTTAACGTCTCCCACTCCCACGCTACCTCCTCACCCATCCCCCTCTCTGTTGGAGTCCCTCAAGGCTCTGTCCTAGGACCCCTACTCTTCTCAATCTATACCCTTGGCCTGGGACAGCTCATAAAATCCTATCGCTTCCAGTACCATCTGTACGCTGATGACACCCAGATCTACCTCTCTGGCCCAGACGTCACCTCTCTGCTGTCCAGAATACCAGCATGTCTAGCAGCCATATCCTCCTCCTTCTCCTCCCGCTACCTCAAGCTCAATGTGGGCAAAACTGAACTCATTATCTTTCCCCCATCTCGTATATCTTCCCCACCTGATCTATCTATCACAATAAACAACATCACTCTTTCTGCTGTACCGGCAATCCGCTGCCTCGGAGTAACCCTTGACTCTGCCCTGTCCTTCAAACCCCACATCCAAGCTCTCGCCACCTCCTGTCGCCTCCAGCTCAAAAACATTTCCAGAATCCGTCCTTTCCTCAACCCTAACTCTACTAAACTGCTTGTGCACGCCCTCATCATCTCCCGCCTCGACTATTGCAACATCCTCCTCTGTGGCCTCCCTGCTAACACTCTCGCACCCCTCCAGTCTATCCTCAACTCTGCTGCATGACTCGTTCACCTCTCGCCTCTCTACTCCTCTGCTACCCCCCTTTGCAAATCTCTTCACTGGCTCCCAATTACCCAGCGCATCCAGTTCAAACTACTAACACTGACCTACAAAGCCATCCATAACCTCTCTCCTCCGTATATCTCTGAACTAATCTCCCGATATATTCCCTCACGTAACCTCCGGTCCTCCCACGACCTCCTTCTCTCCTCCACACTTATCCGTTCCTCACGCAATCGCCTCCAAGATGTCTCCCGAATATCCCCCATCCTCTGGAATTCTGTGCCTCAACACGTCCGATTATCCACCACATCCGGATCCTTCAGACGGAACCTGAAAACCCATCTCTTCAAGAAAGCTACAGCCTACATTGACCACGCTGCCTCCTCAACCACGCCGAAGCTACTACTACTGCAACCCCCCAACCTACTGTCTCCTCCCTATTCCCATAGAATGTAAGCCTGCAAGGGCAGGGTCCTCTTCCCCCGTACCAGTCTATCATTGTTACTTTGTTTACTGTAGTGATATTCTTATTTTGTATGTAACCCCTTATGTACAGAGCCATGGAATCAATGGCGCTATATAAATTAATAATAATAATAATAATCTGACCATGATCTAGTCCTGGTGGTAACAGGCCAGAGCTGTTGATAGAAGGCAGGTGGTAGTGGCGCCCATGACTTCTTTGTCCGATACCGCCCCGGCATCATGGGTGAAGTGATGATATAGATTTTTATCATTGTTTATCTCACTACAATTAAAGTTAGATGCCCACAGGGGTCCTCCCTTTTAGCAAAAACTTGGTTTCCTACGCTGAGATGAACACACAGCTAATGACGTTTAATGAAGAGTTACAGATTTTATGGAGATAATTAACTGTACAGTTTGTTTTGATCATTAGTACAAAAAACCCATTCCACGGCCAGCGTCATTAAACCTTCTTTAATTTAGCAATAAATGATTATATATATTTATATATATATATATGTATACAGTATATCTCAAATCTTTTATATTTTTAATATAAACTGCACCCCCAATTGTCCACAGGTTGGATGTGGTATTGCAGTTTACAGCGGTCACTTGAACCATATAGCTAGGTAAAAATCGATCCCCTGATAATCCTTAATTAGGACCTACTAACCCATTCTATAGATAAGCACAACTCTTTGGCTCATATCAATGTAGAACCCCTTCGCCGGTGGCTGCTCCATCGCAGATGGGAACGCTACTGGGATCTTCACTGGGATCCAGAATGGAAAAGAACCAAAAATTAGGCCCATATGTCCTCAGGCACTGATACTTGGCTGGAGAGAAGGACTTAATGTCTACAGGGGTCTTCACAAAAGACTGTTTTTATATTAAGGGCCTGTCATATAAACAGCAACCACATCACAGGTCATAAATGTACGTTGAATGATCGCAGGCGACCAATCACAAAGACGGAGATCTCAAAGTCCCCTGTTTGAATGAAACGTCAATGAGCATGTACGACCACTGCCTGTCTGTTGGAGCAGTGGTCGCACATGCTCACTACTGTTTCTTTCACACAGGGGACTTTAGACCTTGTTTCTCAAGATCTTGAGATCCCAGCAGTCCTACATTTATTTGTTAGATAACCTCTAATACTAAAATTTATCGATTTTTATTTTGTTTTGACCCCCAAATCTTTTTTACGTGATGTACATGGCCATATAAGTCTCCTTATATCAACTAAGATACTTTCTACACCTTGTAGCTGTTCTGCATCAGTTTAATATGGACCTTTCTGATGAAGAATTGAAGAGTTTAATACTGAAATATGATTTGGGAAACAGTGGAAAGGTCTCCTATTCAGATTTCCTTCGGACCTTCACCCCCGGAGCAACACCTCAAAATAATACTCTCCTACACAGGATGAAACTGCAGAAGCCGCGCATACCGGTATGTAGGAAATATACTGATCTCTAAATCATCATGTCTTAAAGTGTTCCTGGACTTTCACAAAACTTGGTCTCATTTGATAGATAATGTTATAACTAGACAATCTGCAAATCACTTTGTTTAAAAACTATGTTGTTTTACCCCTGGAAGATCACATTAAAGTGCCAACCACTAGGTGTTTTCCTTCTGCCCGTCTTGCTGTTAATTGCCTGTTGTCAAGTGTAATCCATCTCAAGTTGCAAATACGACAGTTTTAGGAAGTGGGGGTGGGACTTTATCCCTCTACAGGAAGTGGGGGCGGAGCTTTGTCCCTCTACAGGAAGTGAAGGTGGGGCTTTGTCCCTCTACAGGAAGTGAGGGTGGGGCTATGTCTCTCCATAGAAAATGGGGCAGGTCTTTGTCTCTGCTTCTGCTCTCCTATCTGTCAACCTTGCATATAAGAATAATAGAGAGACAGGCATTCACTTCATGACAGGGAAGCCAATGGGCAATGCAAAAACAATGCATACTGGGTAGTGAGGAGAAAGGAAGTTCCAGCACCTATAGTGCTGGCAGAATGTTGATGAAGAGAAACAGCGCACTGATAAAAAGTGGATGGCAAATTGCAAAGTATGAGAATCAGGATCGGTCCTGGGAATATCAGACTTTTATGCGAATGAAAAGCAGTTTTACTCTTATTGTAGGTGATGGGGGCAGCAAGACCACTCTTTTCGACCAGTTTTGTGTACACTTTAACAGTTTTTTGGGGGGGTATATGATATGTCTTTTACTTATTGTCATTCGGATTGAAGAATAGTTCTCCTTCGCCACTCCTGTTACTTTTTATTAAAAACAGGCAGGGATGAGAATGCATAAAAATGTCAGTGGAGGTCTCAATTCTCCAAAGCTGCCTTCTACCTAAAAGTGGCATTCACATTGTGTGTGTTATTTTTTATGGTTAAAGGGGTTATCCACCTTTTAGGGCTAAGTTTTTTTTTCTTATATGTCTGTATGTGGAGCTTAATATCATTTTTGCAATTGGGTTTCATTAAATAAAATTACACCCTTGGCTTTTACAGATGTTGTTTCCTTTCACATTCTACTTTGATGTGGTCTGTGGTCATAAATCAGCTAAGAGGAGCTCAGAAAAAGACAGATAAAAGAGATAGAAACTCTCCCATTGGACCATCAGAATGAACTCACTGACATATTCTCAGTTAACCCATTCTGCAGGCATCAATAGACCCAGAGGCTAAAACAGGCTAATCACAAAAAAATTATTTTTAGCCCCAATTACATGCATTTAAGTAAAAAAAAATATCCCCAAATGTGAACAACCCCTTGTAAGATGTTTCTGTCATTAACTTGCATATTTTATTGGACTAGATGGGTACTGGATTATACGGACCCTATTTCCTTGATGCCATGCTTAGGATCCAGCCACAGATCCTGAGCAACTGGAGACCAATTAGAAGAACTTTTCAGTCTTACGATGAGACAAGGTCTGGCTATATCAACATTCAGGATTTTAAACAGGTAACATAGGAATGATCACAGAAAAGTGTATAAAGGTTGTGGTGGACCCAAAGGTGTAGAATTTTGCATTTTTTGAGATCGGATTCACCTTTTGGACCTGCATCTGTCCTGAGACCAGGAATGGAGAGGTGGTCACACAAGGACTTCTCTCTCCATTTATTTTTACGGGGTTTTGGAAATTGACCAAGTACGCGTCTCTATTCTTGGTGTTACACAATAGGGCCCCAATTCCAAAATAGATCTTAGTGCCATACTTGAGACCAGGAATGGAGAGGTGGTCACACAAGGACTTCTCTCTCCATTCATTCGTATGGGAGTTCCGGAAATTGCCAAGAACGCATCTCTATTCTTGGTGTTACACGATAGGGCCCCAATTCCAAAATAGATGTTAGTGCCCCAATTCCAAAATAGATGTTAGTGCCATACTTGATACCAGGAATGGAGAGGTGGTCACACAAGGACTTCTCTCTCCATTCATTCGTATGGGAGTTCCGGAAATTGCCAAGAACGCATCTCTATTCTTGGTGTTACACGATAGGGCCCCAATTCCAAAATAGATCTTAGTGCCATAATGGAGACCAGGAAAGGAGAGGTGGTCACACAAGGACTTCTCTCTCCATTCATTCGCATGGGAGTTCCGGAAATTGCCAAGAATGCATCTCTATTCTTGGTGTTACACGATAGGGCCCCAATTCCAAAATAGATCTTAGTGCCCCAATTCAAAAATAGATGTTAGTGCCATACTTGATACCAGGAATGGAGAGGTGGTCACCCAAGGACTTCTCTCTCCTTTCATTCATATGGGAGTTTTGGAAATTGCCAAGCACGCATCTCTATTCTTGGTAGCACACAATTGGGTCCCAATTCCAAAATAGATGTTGGTGCCATACTTGAGACCAAGAATGGAGAGGTGGTCACCCAAGGAGTTCTCTCTCCTTTCATTCATATGGGAGTTTTGGAAATTGCCAAGCACGCATCTCTATTCTTGGTAGCACACAATTGGGTCCCAATTCCAAAATAGATGTTGGTGCCATACTTGAGACCAGGAATGGAGAGGTGGTCAGACAAAGACTTCTCTCTCCTTTCATTCGTATGGGAGTTTTGGAAATTGCCAATAAAGCATCTCTATTCTTTGTAGTACACGATAGAGCCCCTATTCCAAAATAGATGTTGGTGCCATAGGTAGACATATATATATATGACATATACTGTATATCTAAGATGTATATATCCAACTGTAATCCCATCACCGATTGCATTTAGTACTGTATGTTTGATTATTGTGATTTACATCCATTTCTCATTGCAGGTTCTACGAAAATTTGGCTTCAACCTTTCCGAGGATGAATTCTTCTACATTTTTGGTTACTTTGACAAAGATTTAAAGTCTAAAATATCTTACAGCGATTTTTTGAGGGAATTCCTAAAATAATTACATAAGATGAAATGTGAATATTTATCTCACGAAATGTGTGAGGTTTTTTTTTGCTTTGACTCCAATAGGATAAATCAATTGATGTTATGGAATAAACCAAAGATATGTTAACAATTAACCACAGCTCCTAAGCCGCATCATAATACACAAAAAAAAGAATTTCCAAATTTAAGGGTTGGCTTTAATTACTCTAATTACTAGACTGAGACAAAAATAACAATGGCACTTTAAAATAAAAAAATTACATTTATTACCTACAAACAAAAAAATTCCTCTAGTTCATGGAGGGATATGTGATGGGTTTTTTGTTGTTGTTTTTTTTCGAATCATTTACTATACAGAAGTCATAAATAAACATAATTATTATCTGTGCATTCGATAAAACTATTAATTAAATCTGCTTCTGAATAGAAAAAAATAAATTGCAATGGTGCTTTTGTTATTTGCAGAAAGCATTTATAATTTTAATACTTTGTCTTTATATTTTTTGAATAAATGAGTTTGGTATTGAAAAAAAATGGCTTGTTTTGGTTTTTTCCTATTTTTAAATTATATTTTTTTAACTTTTTGTAATTCATTTTTTCCCCTCAAGTAGGTGATTTTTATATATTTTACGATATGTACCGTAAGTATTTTAAATATGACGATTTTAAAATTATTTAAAAAAAAAAAAACATTAATTTTGCCTCTATAAAATGCTACTATTATCCTGACACCGTTTTCCAGATGTACAAGGAATAATAAGGGGAAAACAAATCCTAGAAATATTATTTGCTTTTGTGAAATTAATCTACAGTGTACCTTTGTCCTTACCATTTTGCCCTATAATAATGGAGCACACTTTCACGAACAATGTTTCATTACAATATAATAGGATCCAAATAAGCCGGGCGTCACACTGTAAGGCGGCTTCATATTTGTCTGGAATCAGAAAAATTTATTTACATGCATGAGAGGAAATAATAGACTTAAAATTGAAGTCGTCGAAGCAAGAAATTATCATATGGCTTGTAGCATTATCTTTAACTTGACTTAATACAGGTATCGGCATTCCTGCAATCCAAGGAATTTCTCAAGCTCATCATTTCATTTAAACCGGGGGCTGAAATTATTTTTATTCTTTAACCGTTCCCGCTGTATTGTGAAAAAAATAATATATATTTATTTTTAGTTAAATTCTAAGAAGATTGCATGTTTTTATATACTACAGGTAATATAAAAAGTACTCGAAATTAGAAAATTAAATATTAAAATATATTTAACTTGAAACAATATGTAAATTCAATATATAGTTATTTGCTTTCAAGAAAATGCTAGTATTTGGATTATTTTTTTTACAGAGAAAGAGCATAATCTAAACACAAAAATCTTATTTCTTTTTTTTTTTTTTTTTCACTTTTTTTTAATGTTACAAGGGGTTGTGCACTACTCGGCCTATTCTTAAAGGGAAGGTGCCATGATTTTTATTTTTGTATTAATAATTTAGTATATAATCAATTATTTTTAAGACAAAATGAAATGTCATATTTAAACAGTTTTTTATTTATTAATTTTTTTCTGCAGCCGCCCAGGGACTGCAATTTTTGTTTTCTGGTGTGTGAGCACGACACCTCAGATATGGCAGCCCCTTTACATAGGAGACTGCGGTCAGTGTCCAATCACATCTCCTACATTGTTGCTGCCTTCAGCTGTGAACTGGGCGTACCCCCTGGGCTGTCCAAGTCACAGCTTTGGGGGGTGTCAGGTGCCCTTTACCCCCATCACCGCTCACAGTGCTCAGCACAAGCGGTGACAGGAGGTGCAGGGATGCGGTGAACACTGGGCGGAGGTCCGGGATGAGGTGAGTATCAGGGCAGTAAG
Source organism: Phyllobates terribilis (assembly GCF_046119375.1). Taxonomy (NCBI): domain Eukaryota; kingdom Metazoa; phylum Chordata; class Amphibia; order Anura; family Dendrobatidae; genus Phyllobates; species Phyllobates terribilis. Next base: position 160,914,053 of record NW_027362770.1, read on the forward strand.
CGGTGCACTACTGTCAGGCTACTGTGCTGTTCTTGACGCGCCCCCTGGGCCGTGTGTGTAGGGGAATACCCGGAGCCAGGTCTCTGTGTAATGCTGGGGGTTGTAGTTTCCGTGGCGGCGACCCGGTCCCGTGGCTCAGGTTGGTCAGACCAGTGGCAGTCTATTTATGTGTTTTTTTATGATTAAATGTCCCACTACGATGGCGGTGCTGGTCCCTTGCGTGTGACTGAGCCTCCGGGCTTTCTATGGCCAGAGGACCTGAAATCCCCTGCCAGGTGGTTTCTGCTGCTGGGCTTGAAGGGTCCCACAGCCTCGGACTCCAGTGTCCGGTTCTCTGCGTCTTTCTGCCCGGGCGAGCTCTGCTCCAGCCCCTGGTCTTCAGCTCCTGGCTCCTACAGAGCTCCTAGCTGCTGCTCTGTCCCTTCCTGGACTCTGACTAGATTCTGACTCCCTAACTTCGCCCCAGACCCAGTTTATAAAGGGCCCCCTAGTAAATTTTAGTACTCCGGGACTAAACACATTTTTGAAAACATAACATAACAGGGTATAAGCAATAATGCAACATATATACAAGAAGTTTTGTCTTTATAGGTCACGGCGCTTCCGTAACCAGGTGTCCATGTCACCCAAGAAGTATTTTGAGGGACCCGTCCCAAACCCTCCTCGTAGGCCCTGGGGTGGCTACAGGGCATTGATGATCCGGCGTTGGACCACGTCTTCAGCCACCTCCACGGGTTTTTGTTCTGTGGTCTGGGACAAAAAGGCACTTCACAGGTGCAACTACAAGGTACAGTTCCGGTTATTCATTGTCCATAACCTGTCAGTCCATAAACCCTGTCGGGTAACTAGAAAAACACAATTAGTATGCAGGCAACAAACATTAAACGTTTCAACAGGTGCAATATACAGATATATATCACATTTAAATTTTCCAGCGAGCGGACATCTGACCCCTAGTGCTCCTGGTGGACCTACATAACACACTATCTGGTGGTGCTCTTTCTGGGTCCCCTGTTTCCACCCCTTGTGTAGTGGGCTTTCTAGTGTCTGCACTACAGGTGTTTGGAGATGTTACGGGTAGGTTGGGCAGCTTTCTACGTACTCTTTGGCTTACCACGGGCGCGGCAGGCTCACTACTAGCAGAGGGTTGATTCTCCTGGGCTGCTGGTATGGAATCTTCTGCCTCCGGGGCCGGTTGCTCTCCCAACACCACTTGCTCTTCTGTAGGCCCTTGAGGGGCTGGCTGGAGAAAGGTAAGGATGGGTACCACAATAGCGTTGTTAATTTGTGTCCAGGACCGTGGAAATTCTCCGAGTACTGTACTGACCATTTCTTCCCTTTCCTCTGCGGGTTGAGGGCTATCTTGGTCTTCATCTGTGCCTTGCAGCTGCTCGGGACACTTCTTCAGGTGGTCTCTGGAGACAGTGGCTGTGGTCTCTCCTCCATCCTTACTGATAACACATACTTTCGGATTTTCATGGCTTGAGGGCAGTACTGTGTACGGTTCTTTCTCCCACTGGTCATCCAACTTATGGAGCCGCCTCTTCCTTTTCAAGACCTGCTCTCCAGGTGCCAGGGGAGCAGCGGAAGCATGCTGGTTGTAAGTCCTCTCTTGCCTTTCTCTTGCTTGAGACAGACTTCTCTTAACACTCTCCTGTACTTTCCGGTACTGCTGCTGCCGTTCTGTATCCCAGTCTGCCTCTGGCGAGGTGTCCTCAGGTGTCAGGACTCCCATATCCAGGTCAATAGGCAGCTTACCGGGTATTGCTCTCATTAGGTAAGCCGGGGTGCAGTTGGTGGAATTTACTGGGATGTGTTTATACAAGTCCACCAGATCAGTCAGTTTTTCAGGCCACAGACTGCGCTCTTCCAGGGGCAACGTTTTCAGCAAGTCTATCACCACCTGGTTCATCTTCTCGCATAATCCATTGGTTTGGGAGTGATAGGGCGTTGTCCTTATCTTCTTGCAGCCATACAGGTTACAGAACTCCTGGAAGACCTCCGCTTCGAAGGCTGGAGTTTGGTCAGTCAACACTTGCTCCGGATACCCGTGTGGACGGCAGAAGTGCTGCTGGAAGGCTCTAGCTGCTGTCTGAGCCGTTAAGTCCTTGACAGGGACCACCACCAGGAACCGGGAGTAGTGGTCTACGATGGTGAGGGCGTAGACGTACCCGGACCTACTTGGAGCCAGCTTCACATGGTCCAGGGCTACCAGTTCTAGTGGCTGCTTGGTGATGATGGACTGCAGGGGAGTCTTCTGGCTGGCACGGTCCTTTCTTCTCAGGTTGCACGGGCCGCAGTCTCTGCACCATCTCTCAATGGCCCCTCTCATGCCTACCCAGAAGAACCGTTCACGTAACAGGAACTCCAACTTCTTCCATCCAAAGTGCCCTGCTCCGTCGGGGTATGCCTCCAGGACCATAGCCACGTCTCGTCTCGGGACCACTACCTGCCAGGTCAGCTCATGTGTCCGGGAGTTGACAATTCTCCGGCACAGCTTTCCCTTGTTGAGAAACAGCTTACTCTTCTCCTTCCAGAGCTGTTTGGTTTCTTCTGGAGCGTCTGGGTCAAGGTGGGCATCAGTCTGTGTCAGCATCTCCTTTACCAGGTGGACTGCTGGGTCACTGTCTTGCGTCTCCGCCCAGCTGTAGTGGGGTAAGGGATTGAACGTGGCAGAGAGCCTGTCCCTTACATGGTGGGAATACTGGGTAATCCCATGACGGTGGAACGCAGGGAGTTCAATCTCTTCCAGTTCTTCTGGATCTTCCCCTCCGTCCGGCAAGTTTGGCATCCTGGACGTTAGCGTTTGCGCGTCCCGCCCGATATTTGATGGTGAACTCAAAGTTGGATAGGCGGGCCACCCATCTCTGCTCCAGGGCACCAAGTTTTGCAGTGTCCAGGTGTGTCAACGGGTTGTTGTCCGTGTACACGGTGAACTTGGAAGAGGCAAGGTAATGTTTAAAGCGCTCTGTCACTGCCCATACCACCGCGAGGAACTCTAGCTTGAAGGAGCTGTAATTTTCAGGATTCCTTTCTGTGGGCCGGAGCTTCCTGCTGGCATAAGCGATTAACCGTTCTCTGCCCTGTTGGATCTGGGACAGCACCGCCCCTAGCCCGATGTTGCTCGCGCCCATGTGGAGAATAAAAGGCTGGCCGTAATCAGGGTACGCCAGGATTTCATCCCCTGTGAGGGCCATCTTCAGCCGGCGGAAAGACTCATCCTCCAGCTTGTCCCATTTGAAGGACGGCTTCTGGTTTTTGGCCTTCCTGGACTGGCCTATCAGGAGGTCCTGCATAGGAGCTGCCATTTTGGTGAACCCAGAGATGAATCTTCGGTAGTAGCCTACCAACCCGAGGAACTGCCGCACTTCCTTTATGCTGGAGGGTCTTGGCCAGTCCTTAATCACTGTGATCTTATCAGGGTCTGGAGCTACTCCGTCAGCACTCACCACGTGTCCCAGGTACTGTACCTTTGGTTTCAGTAGATGACACTTGGAGGGTTTCACCTTTAGGCCGTAGCCTGCCAGGGCGTCAAACACCTCTGCCAGGTGTTTCAGATGGTCCTCGTATGTTTTGGAATACACGATGACATCATCCAGGTATAGCAGGACCGTCTCGAAATTCCTGTGCCCCAGGCAGCACTCCATCAACCGCTGGAAGGTTCCTGGTGCGTTGCAGAGCCCGAACGGCATACAGTTGAATTCGCTGAGACCCATCGGGTGGTGAACGCGGTCGTCTCCTTGTCGGCCCCTGCTACAGGAACCTGCCAGTACCTGCTAGTAAGATCCAAAGTGGAGAAGAAGTTAGCAGACTTTAATGCAGCTAAAGATTCCTCTATCCAAGGTAACGGGTACGCATCTTTGTGTGTAATACGGTTGACCTTCCTGTAGTCTACACACATTCTCATGGTGCCATCTTTCTTTTTCACAAGAACTAGTGGAGCTGCCTAGGGGCTACAGCTGTCCCTGATTACCCCAGCCTCCTTCATTTCTCGCAACATTCCCTTGGCATTCTGATAGTGTGCAGGGGGTACAGGTCGGTATCTTTCCTTTATGGGTGGATGGTCTCCTGTGGGGATGTGGTGTTCTACCCCCTTTACTTGCCCAAAGTCTAGCGGGTGTTAGCTAAAAACTCTTTCGTACTCCTGAACCACCCGGTAGACTCCCTGTTTGTGGTGTGGGAGAGTGGAGTCGGTGCCAACATGCAGTTTCCGACACCAGTCCTCCATTTGTTTCTTGGAGCCGTTACCCTCGTCTGGTTGAGATGGAGGCAAGGGTTCCACGGCCTTTACAGAGTTTTGGTTAACGGTGAATAATTTGGCTAGAGTGGCATACCGGGGCAAGTGTACTTCTCTTTCCCCAATGTTTAGGATACGGACGGGTACCCTCCCATGGCGTACATCGACCACCCCCCGTGCTGTCAAAATGTTGGGCCTACTGTCTGAGTAGACGGGTTCTACCATACCTTGGTAGTCCCTTCCTCTTAACCCGATTGCAGTCCGGCACCAGATCATCTCACTTTTTAGGGGCATAGCGATAGGGAACGGGTCACTCATCCTTACACTACCAATCTCACCACCAGACAGTTCTACTTGTTGCCTTTTCATCAGGGCTCTGATCTCTTTTTGTAGGACACGCTGCTGGCTGGAGCTGGCATTCACCGCAACCTGCTGTAATATGAGAATTATCTCTGCAAGACAATTTTCAATAACATTAGTATCCAAGGTTATCTTAGGGTGGCTTTCACGACGGTCAATGTCCACAATAATCAGTCCTTGCGCTGCTGTTCAACTTTACCAATTTTGATGGTCACCTCTTTGAATCCCACCTGCGGTACGGGCTGACCATTGCTGACGATGATGCTCAAGTCGTCGTCTGGGTAGCGGGTAATATCTGAGTCATTCCAGTACCGCTTAAAAAGCACATAGGGGATGGTGGTTACCTGTGACCCGGTGTCCAGTAGTGCACTCATAGGAATGCCATCCAGCACCACAGGCAAGACCGGTCGTCCCCCTACGTACTTGTCACGCCAGCTCGATGGGCCTGATGATCTTATGCCTGGGGGTCGGCCCTCTGCCCCAGGTTGAGCCCGTTTAAATGACAGTACCTTGCCATATGTCCTGGTTGGTTGCAGCAGCGGCAGATGGGTTGTCCGTCCTGGTTGTAGCGGTCGCTGGGCCTTCCTCTGGGCGATGGGATCCTCCTCCGTCGACTCCAAGGGACGTCCTCTGGACTGGAAGCCAGCTGGATCTTTCCTGGGGAAGACACCTGTAAAGACTGCACAGTTCTGGTTAACGCGGCAACGCTTTTGGTCAGTTCTTGGACCTGATGGTGCAGGTCTGTAGCCGGGTCTTTGCCAAAGCCCGTGCATCGGCTCCCACAGGCTCTGCAGACAAGGGCGCCGCCTCCTGGTGATAGGTGATAGCAGGGCGCATGTGGGTTACAGCGCCACTTGGTGCTGGTTCTCGGAGCACCCGGATGGCCCTGTCTTTGAACTGCACAAAGTCCAAATCAGGGTTCTGCAAGGCAATTACACGCAACTGGGTTCGGTGGGCGCTGGACAGCAGACCCTCAATGAACTGTTCAGTCAACAGCTTATCCTCATTCCACACGCTGTCAAGGTCTGCCTGCTTAATGGCTCTCAGGGCCTCCTGCAAATTCAAAGCATAGTCCCGTATACTGTCTTGTGCCCACTGTTTGCATCCATAAAATTTTAGTTTAATCTCTGCTGAGGTGCGGGTATCAAAAGTGTCCTTTAGACGGGCCAGTATTTCCTTTACAGTCCCCTTTTCCCTGGCTGACCAGGACTTCACTTCTCTTTGGGCTGCCCCGATTAATTGGCCTGTCAGGATGCTCACTTTTTGTTCCTCGGACAGGGGGTATACTTTGAATAGGCTATTCAGTCTTTCTTTAAAGTCGCTCAGGGTATGCGACTCCCCTGAGTACTGGGGTAGCCATGCCGCTCCGGGGATATACGGCATCGTGAACGGCATCACTGCGGCAGCAGCCGCACTGGCGGTGGGAGCTCCCTCCATTCCTGGTGTCTTCCTTCCCCCTAGTTAACCGTGGCCTACCTTCCGTTGCTTCTTCTCCGTAGGCCGCGGCTCCGCAGGCGATCTTCGGCGTCCGCTGGGCTCCTTCCAGGACCTTGCGCAGCGTCAGTGCGTAAGGCGGGGCTTCAGCTCTCGCGTGCTTTTGGTGTCCACGCCCCTCTTCTTCCCGCGCGGCGTCCCAGAAATGGCGCCCAATGGCGGGAAAATGGCGGCGGATGGCGGGAAAATGGCTGCGGATGGCGGGAAACTTCACCACAGTAAGTATCACAGTCTTTCTTCAGGCACGCAGTACCCGGTGGTTGCAGGCACGAAATCCTGCCGACTACGCCAAAGTTGACGCGCCCCCTGGGCCTTGTGTGTAGGGGAATACCCGGAGCCGGGTCTCTGTGTAATGCTAGGGTTTGTAGTCTCCGTGGCGGCGACCCGGTCCCGTGGCTCAGGGTGGTCAGACCAGTGGCAGTCTATTTATGTGTTTTTTTATGATTAAATGTCCGACTACGCCACCCATGGATTGTGGTCACTGAGAACCACCGCTGTGGGGCAGACCGCTGAGGCTGATGTTGTGTGCGCAGCCGAGGGTAGTATAACTCCCCACGGGAGGAGTATAGCCTCAGGGCAGCGTCTATAGATGGTGAGGGTTGTGGTGCGTGGGTGCAGCAGAAATGACTCAGAGTCCGTGCAGTGCAGTTCAGGGTCTTTACTGTTGGTAATGCAGAAGGCCCTGCCGGGAGTACTGGCTAACATTGGAGGCCTGGTCAGTCTGTGAGCGAACAAGAGTCCCCCTGGCCAGGTGGAGGTGTAGGCCTTCCCGTCTGACTGCACTCTTCCTGGCTACCCTGCTGTAGTCGTGTAGTAGCCCACGTCCCTGAGTGTACCGTGTGGTGCACACCCGTATGGCTGGTGACTTGGGGCCTTTGATTCCTTCCGCTCCTCGATGGCGGTGCTGGCCCCTTGCGTGTGACTGAGCCTCCGGGCTTTCTATGGCCAGAGGACCTGAAATCACCTGCCAGGTGGTTTCTGCTGCTGGGCTTGAAGGGTCCCACAACCTCGGACTCCAGTGTCAGGTTATCTGCGTCTTTCTGCCAGGGCGAGCTCTGCTGCTCCAGCCCTGGTCTTCAGCTCCTGGCTCCTACAGAGCTCCTAGCTGCTGCTCTGTCCCTTCCTGGACTCTGACTTGGCTCTGACTCCCTAACCCCGCCCTAGACCCAGTTTATAAAGGGCAGGTTCCTCCCCTCCCTGGACTGGGGCAGGAGGTGTGGCATGCAATAATGCTCTTGACCAGGAAAACCCATGCTCGCTCTCAGACATGGTATTTCTACCACTGTGGCAACCAGACCCCTGGGGTGCCACATTCTCACTGCTGGAGAAGTCACTGCTCTCAGCATTGAGAACATTTTGTACTCGGAGACTTCTTCCTGCAGTGCTCAGAGCACAGCAGTGTAACCATCACGCTGCTGTGTTCTGTGCACTGACTGAGCTCTGCTATGTCAGTGTAACAACTGGTTCAGACATCCCTGCGTTACAGACATCTGAAGGAGGCCTACACTGACATAGCAGAGCCGTATATCTTAACCCAGCATGTGTGATACAGCCTGTAGAGCCACATATCTAATCCCATCATGTGTGATACAGCACGCAGTGCCTCATATCTAATGTCCATCATGTGTGATACAGCCTGCAGAGCCACGTATCTAATCCCTGTCATGTGTGATCCAGCCCGCAGTACCATGTATCTAATCCCCACCATGTGTGACACAGCCCGAAGTGTCATGTATCTAATGCTGAGACACATATCTAATGCCCATTATGTGTGAGACAGCCCGCAGAAATGCCTATCTAATCCCCATCATGTGTGCTACAGTGCACGGTGCCAATTATCTAATGCTTATTATGTGTGATACAGCAAGCAGTGCTGCGTATCTAATCCCCATCATGTGTGATACAGCCCACAGTGCCGCCTATCTAATGCCTATTGTGTGATACAGCCTGCAGAGCCACGTATCTAGCCCCTGTCATGTGTGATACAGCCAGCATACTAATGCCCATCTTGTGTTAGACAGTCCGCAGAGCTACCCCACCATGTGTGATACATTCGCAGAGCCAAGTACCTATCCCCATCACGAGTGATGAGCTCGAGGAAAAGCATATCTAATCCTAGTGCGTGATGCAGAGACGCGTATTAAATTCCAGTATGTGATACAACTCCATGTATCCAATCCCAGCACATTATACAGTCTGCTTGTCCAAGCTCAGTGCATTATATACTCTGCATATCCAATCCCAGTGCGTGATACATGGCGTGTATCTAATCCAAGCATATAATACAGTCCTTTTATTTAATCCTACCCTGTGTAATACAGTCCGCTGATCCCTGAATGTAATCCCATTATATGTAATACACTACACAGAGCCCTGTATCTAATTCCAACGTGTGATACAGTCCATGTGTCTAATCCCAGCACATGATACCCTTCACGTATCTAACGCCAGCAAGTGATACTACGAGCAGCACCAACTAACAGAATCGGTGCTGCCGGCCGTCCTCTGTGACATTGTCCACGTCTATCACATTGCAGTCACCAACACAATGTCTCCGCACTGTGATCCTAAACTTCATCCTCCCTTATCCTTTTACAAACAACCAGAAGGGGAGGAGAGGAGACATCAGACAGGTGAGAATACCCCGCCCACTTTTACTGCAGTCGTAATTTGAGCTAGTTAGACACTAGGTTTTCATGCAAACTTCAACAGATGCTCCCCCTAGTGTTTTAAAAGTGGGAAACATCAAACTTTTTAAATTATTTTTCATATTTTAGAGCATTAAAAAATGTTAAAAAATGCAATTGTGGCACCCCAGGAGTCTGGTTGCCACAGTAATAGAAATATTATGTCTGAGAGCAAGTGGGAGGTTTCTCTGGTCAGGAGCCCTAAGCATGCAACACCGCCCGCTCAGACCTGGGAGGGGAGGAATCTGCCCTTATAAACTGGGTCTGGGGCGGGATTAGTGAGTCAGAGCTTGGAGAGGGAAAGATACAGCAAGAGCTCTGTAGGAGCAGGAGTGAGTGCCAGAGGCTGGAAGCTAGATAGCTCGCCTTGGCTGAAGACACTATACCCGGACATGGAGTCCGAGGCTGTGGGGACATCCAGGTCCAGCAGCAGAATCCAACCGGCAGAGGATTCCAGGCCCTCTGGCCTTAGAAGCCCGGAGGCACGGTCACAAGCAAGGGACCAGCACCGCCGTCATGGAGCGGAGGCTAACAGAAGGCCCCAAGTCACCGGCCATACGGGTGAGCACCACACGGTATACTCAGGGACGTGAGCTACTTCTACCCGCATAGAGCAAGGTAGCCAGGAAAGAGTGCAGATAGACGGGGAGGCCTACAACTCCACCTGGCCAGGGGGAGATCCTGCTTGCTCACAGACTGACCAGGCCTCTACTGCTAACCAGTACTCCCGGGAGGGTCTGCTTTATACCATCAGTAAAGACCCTGAACTGCACCACACGTCTGTGTTTCATCGCCGCACCAGCACCATTAGTACTGGGACGCTCACACCATCACTCCCATCATCCACACTAGCTGCCCTGAGGCAATACTTCTCCCGTGGGGAGTTATCCCATACTTGGCTGCGCTTACAACATCAGCCTCAGCGGCCTGCAGGGCAGCGGCGGTCCCCACTGACCGCAATCCACGGGTGGCGTAGTCGGACATTTGTTATTACACTAAGACTGCCACTGGTTTGACCACCCTGAGCCACGGACCGGGTCGCCTCCACACTGAGACTACCACCCCCAGTATCCCACCAGAGGCCCGGTTCCGGGTTCCAGATGCGGCCCAGGGGGCAAGTCACAATTGTTGAAAAAAATTTTTTTGATGGTACATTCCCTTCAAGTACTATAGTATCCAGTGTAAAATAAAAATTACAGCTACTCATCTCCCGCACTGACAAAATTCCAGTGATATCATCGCTCGGTCTCCCGGGGCTAGCGTGACATTGGCTGCAGTACTCACATGGCCTAAGAATCAGCGGTTGCTCACACTTCCTTCAGATTAACCTCAGACATCTGGTCAAAGTGTGAGAACAGCAAGCATAGTGGCCACTGATTGGCTGCAGTGGCATAACAATGTCACGCAAGCCCTGGGTGACACAGCATCAATAGTGCTAGGACAGCACTGGTGCAGGAGGTGAGGATCTGTTATTTTTATTTTACACTTGGGGATATAATATTTAAGAAAGGGTTGTCTGAGTAATGGACAACCACTTTAAGAATTGTTCCTAATGTAAATATATAGAACCTAATACTAATATTACTTTTATCTCAAAGGTGCCCCAATCTACAAGCTCCACTTTTCGCTTGTGCTAGGCAAAGGAGTTTCCTTCGCCGATTTGTTACAAGGGCTGTCTGACAGCTCATTTCAATAGCTAAGTCAGGTCCCTTCTCTTTCTATACTAAAGCCTTGATAGAGAAGGGGACTGGCTTAGCTAATAAAAAGATCAGCCAGACAGCCTGCTTCCAAAATAGCACCGGTCACATGTCAACATGGTACACTCTCTTCTGTATCAGATCAGGGAAAATCAGAGCACTGTTGGAAATAAAAGTGTTTTAGTATCTTTTGTATATTTAAATTAGGCTCCTGTCACATTGCGTTCTTGCCGACGTTCAGTGGTCCCGTCGGTGCTTGCATCTGAACCACAAAACGGGATTCGGGTGTATGCCACTTCTTACTGCCACCCATCTGCCTCCTGAACTCATTATTCACTATGAAAAAAAAACATCTTGGTCAAAACAGTATGGACTGTCAGCTCACTGAGGTATCAGGTTACACCTCCTATTATCTTCTATGTAGAGGAGACAGGTCAAGAGCAGTGAGGAGCACTCAGCATAGTGAGAAACATTGAGATTGTGCTGCAGCTTTCTAGTATGTGCTGGATTCACAACCACACAGCTCAGTACATTCACCTTGACCTGCTCTGCGTACATGCAGTGAAGGAGCTGCGGGAATGATTACAGTGCACTCACTGTGTACTGAGCTCTGACTGATCACTGCCCAAGCAGAGCAACAAAATGCTGGAGAACCAACTCAAGTTCTGGGTTAAGCAGTGCAAAAATATCCAATTTGGTTCTTACTTTGAATATCACAGGTAATCACCAGAAACTATTTTCTAGGAATTTAATAGGATTTTCGGGAGTGTGTATGGAAACTGAAATATGTGGAAGAAACTGTCGCGCAAGGTGTGGGAAAGACTTAGTGCAACACAAAGGGAAGGGAAAGGGAGCCCAGACACTAGGGAAAGGGGTGTGTGGAGACCTCCTAGGCTGATCTAGCATCACCCTGTCTCCCCAACGTCCCTTTATTGGCTCTTCACCAATCGCCACACGCGTGCCTCGTCCAGTCTTTCCCTGGCGTATGGCTAAGGCTAGGGAAGGGAGAAGATGAGCACTAGTCGATCTCCACTAAACACTAAAGACAACAAGGGTGGACAAACAGGGGAATTTGCTTAGCTTTAGACAAATTCAGACAAATGCGCACATGTCCTCAAGCTCCAGAGAGGACGAAGTACTGCTCTGCTAAACTCACAAGTAGTAATGAATATCGCTGGCACCTCCCTCTGAAACACAGCACCCAGGTAGGGTGTTAATTAGCCAGACGGAGGTAGCCGCTGGGTCCTAGAGACAGCCTCTAAGAAGATGTCTGTAATGTCAAACGTAGAGATCTCCTGCAACCAACTGCAGGGCGACTGTCTGTCACCTCTGACACACCCGTGACAGAGACCAATGGAAAATGTACTAATCCCATGCCAATGTTTCTCTCCTAGGCTTTACATTTTGGAGCTCTATTCTGTATGCCATCTTAATTTAACCATGTGTATGCCTTGATTATTTCTTTTAGTCAGGAGTACTCTGTAACGTAGGATGGGAGGGACTTCATTATATTAGGACAGTATTTCCCCACCATTCACCCAGGTATCCTTTATTTTGCTCCTTGACTGTTGACAACTGCAGATAATTTTGTCCCTTAGTGGCACTTGGAAGATCTTAGCATTACTAAAACTTTATACAAGAGTCAAAAACTTATCGCTGACAGTTAAAAAGGGCTGTCCGACCACTTTTTTTAAAAATGGTGTAAAATAATTTAAAAAAATAGGTAATACACACCTTACCAATCCCTCACTGCTCAGGCTTCAAAGTGTCTTGGGTTCCCCCATCAGTCCAATTGATTGGCTTTGATCAGATGACCTCTCAGATTTTGTACTTCCTTTGCCATCTAGATGAACATGAGTACACTGCAGCCAATCACTGCCTGCAGTGGTTGCAGGAACTACAAAAACTAGGAGCACATGTGACTGCCAGAGCAAGTCATTGGCCTTGGAAGTCACAAGGCTACCCAGATGGACAAGGATACACAGAGACTGGTCAGGGGCTCTAGTAACGTCAAAACGGGGGCGGCAGGGAATTTGTATGGCATTACTTAGTGATTTTGTCTCAATGGTTTTTTTTTTAGTTTAAAACATCCCTTTAACATTAGTGTAATATCAGTATCATCATTTCATCAGATTTTTATTTTCTTAAAAGGGTTTTAACTAACTTGAGAAAAGGGCTCTGACTCTCTGCGACAATGAATCGGTAGCCGCATATGTGCACCATCACCCTTTTTAATTTTCTCATGGAGGTAGCGAAGCACAGCTTTCAACTCCCATCTGCTGTCCCATAGGCAATGCATGGAGTGGTGGCGTACACGATTAGTCTTTACTTCAATGTTATGGGGCATTTCGGACCCCTGATTTCAAGAACAGTGCTGGTCCCAACAACCAAACACCTAGTGATCAGCAAGTTATCACCGATCCCGTCGACAACTTTTACATTTTTTCGCTGATCAAAATGCTATGTATTTTAAAGTTGGCTTGCAACCTACAAAAAGTTGCACTAGAATAAGACCCTACCCCATCATGATTTCCCATACATGATGACAAGTAAAGAAAAAAAAACAAATATCAACAAATATCCAAACCCAAATTTTTTTTAAAGCTGAAATAGTTAAAACTGGGAATTTTTGGGAGTTGGCAGACTAGCCCTTAAAGAGCCGTACAAGTACCTATTTGCATCCCCAGTTGCGTTTCAGTACATTGATTGAAGTGTTACGTATATGCTAGTTATTTTTCGGACTACGGTGTGATTTTTACGGCTTTTGTGTTGTTTTTTGCATGCTCGTGTATCTCGTCTCCTCCTCTCCGAGAAGCTCTAGCGTCTGATAAACCTAATCAACAGTTATTTTAGCAATCCACTTAGCACTCAGCCTAACAAAAACATCCATTTCAGATGTACTTTATCATCAAGCATCTGTTCTACGCGCCTGATTGTAACAAACAAGTGAGAAGGACATCCTTCTTACTCATCCCTCATTCATTTCTGGCGTCCCCGCTGCCGCCGTCTCCGCTTTCTATCTGTACAGAAATACATTTCATCCCCAATGTCTTCATCTTAACGTGAGCTGAATATCGATCAGCTTCATGTAGGGATTCTGAAGCCATAATTAAATGAACATTTCATATTCTGTCTGTTTCTGTCCGTGAAAACACAAATCTGATATTAAGCGCCGTCCGCGCACCCGGTAAAACATCTCTCACTGAGTTTTCGTTGGAAGCTGATGGGAGTCGTCCATCACGATATACAAGTAACGCTGAAGATTTATGGGCACTCAGAAAATTTTCAATGACAAACGTTTACTAGTTTCACGTCAGAAAGCGGCAATTCAGTCCACTGTTAACGTGCGGAAGATATTCTATTACTTGGCAATCTAGTTAACCCTTTCAATGTTGCACTAAAAGGAAGTTCTACCCCCAAAAAAATATAAAAATGCATGTAAGCAGAAGCCATTAATTTTAGCCATTGATTTTCCTTTTGAGAAGCTAGTTAAACTAGTATTCTGTATATCACTCAACATGGCTGCCACCAAAGCTCCTCTTAGGAGGGGTCATCCAATGTTTCTAGAGTCCTCAATGGCAAATCATCTTACATATACCAGGATATTTCAAACAAATCACTATTGAGTAAGACAGATGTCCATCTCCTTACATTTCCCCCTTCTTTAATGATGGTCGTCCTCGGCCATCCATAATCTATAATACACCAATGCACCCTCCTGTACATAACTTATAATCATCAATTGGAGTTGACACCATGAGGGGTGTACAACCTGTGCGCTTCCATGTGGCACATAAATTTTCCCTACCTAATGGGGGACCAGTAACCCCGATAGCTCAAGGTTTGTTCCACTACTTTGATAATGATATTAATGACTTTGGAACAAGTCCTTGATATTGATGACTTTGGAATAAAAATCAGATCGATGGGGGCCTGACACTCAGCATCCCAACCAATCAGCTATTCATAAAGCTGAACAGAACACCTCTATCAACTATTTAGTGGCCACTGCAGATTGGCTCTGAGAACAGCTGAAGCCGGGTGTTGGACCACCACCGATCTGATATTAATGACCTATCCTTAAGATTGGTAATCAATATGAAAGTATTGGACAACCCTTTAATTAGAAGAGTATGACTTCATTTAAAAAATAGTAATTTTGGCTACACAGTATTGGTTGGAAAAAAAAATCTTGCGTCTTCCGCACTTGTATGTTTTTTTAAGAAACCAATACGAAACGTAACAACGATAGGAACAGGGTATTTAACATTGTACTTCATTACAGATAGAGGGTTCAAAAAGAACAAATACAATACCGTTTGTTAAACAGTATTAAATGTATTATTGTATCTTTTCCTTGGTTGTCAGAACATACCTGGAAAATGAGTCCCGCAAGGTTGTTAACAATTTAAACATGCTTTCAAATTTCAACCCCATGTGCCTTTTATAAGTCAAGCTAAAGAGTAAAATACTTCATGAGTCCAAGTGTTTCAGTCTCTGCCCACCAAGCCTGACTAAGGGATACAAGCAGATGATTGTCCTGAGCAGTGTGAGATTTAATCAGCAGCAGGGAGGAGGTACACTCAGGAGCTGTCAATTAGGCTAAATGGGCTGAGATTCAGCATCAGAGAGGGGAGATGCTGAGGAACTGTCGGTCTGGGGGAGAGGCAGTGAATCAGCATCAGAGAGGAGGGACATTGATGTGCTGTCAATAAGGCTAGGTAGACAGACTCAGCAGCAGAGAGGAGGGACATTGACGAGCTGTCAATCAGGCTAGGTAGGTCAAAGATTCAGCAGTAGAGAGGAGGGACATTGATGAGTTGTCCATGGGGCTACCTGAGTGGAGATTCAGCAGCAGAGAGGAGGGACATTGAGGAGATGTCAGCCTGGCTAGGTGGGCAGAGATTCAGCAGCAGAGAGGAGGGATGCTGAGGACCTCTCAGGCTAGATGGGCAGGAGATCCAGCATCAGAGAGGAGGGACACTGAGGAGCTGTCAATCAGGCTAAATAGGCAGAGATTCAGCAGCAGAGAGGAGGGACATTGAGGAGATGTCAGTCTGGCTAGGTGGGCGGAGATTCAGCAGCAGAGAGGAAGGATGCTGAGGACCTCTCAGGCTAGATGGGCAGGAGATCCAGCATCAGAGAGGAGGGACACTGAGGAGCTGTCAATCAGGCTAAATAGACGGAGATTCAGCAGCAGAGAGGAGGGACATTGATGAGCTGTCAGTTTGGCTAGGTGGGCAAAGTTTTAGCAGCAGAGAGGAGGGATGCTGAGGACCTCTCAGGCTAGGTGGGCAGGAGATCCAGCATCAGAGAGGAGGGACACTGAGGAGCTGTCAATCAGGCTAAATAGACGGAGATTCAGCAGCAGAGAAGAGGGACGTTGATGAGCTGTCAGTCTGGCTAGGTGGGTGGAGATTCAGCAGCAGAGAGGAGGGATGCTAAGGAACTGTTAGGCTAGGTGGGCAGAGATTCAGCATCAGAGAGAGACACTGAGGATCTGTCAATTGGGCAAGGTGAGTTTATAGATTCAGCAGCAGAGAGGGGGGACACTGAGGAACTGACAATCAGACTGAGTGAGTGGAAAATGAGTTTTGTTTCAAGAAGGATGTTATAGTCATTCTGACATGGATTTTCACAGTAAGTACACTAGTTCCATAAGGTCTGAGATCTATTAAATAGTGTATGCAGTTTATATTCTGAAATCTTATGACACTTTATGCTATAAATGTAACTTTGTTTAATGATTCCGTGTTTTATTTGTTTCTTTTATTTTCATTAAATTGTCAAAAAAAAAACAATTATGAGCAAATCCATCAAGTTGCAATCCTGCCTGGCAAATATCAAAACTGTTGACCAAATGAAAGCTGACGAGAGGCGGGTGAGTACCAAGTAGACTGCTGTCACTATCTTTCTCTGCATTGCTGGGCATATAGAAAAAAAAACAAGATCCAGCAGCTCCTTGTGGTGTATTCTTGGGAGATGTGTTAAACATGCCTAATTTCCATTTTTAATTTGCATTTTAATTACCTGTCTGAGTCTGAAATGAGAAGGATAACCAGAAGAGAGCTTTCTGAATCTCACTGGCTTGCATCAGGACATTTAGACAATGTACAAAATAACCTGAGATTTTTCTCAATATACTTTGCCTACTATAATGTTTTTCTTGTTACGGCAAAGGCCTTAGAAGCCCCAGCCTACGGGGCAAAAATGTGAAGCATGCAAACTTCTTTTCAGATGATGCCAAAAATTGTTAAATTTCACCTGCAGAACAATTGTTGACATTGAAATGAAAGTCGGCCGAACACTCTGATATTTTCCCCTTGGACAGGCCAGACATCTAATGTTAATAGGGGCCTTTCTGATTTTCTCTGACAGATGATGTTGGGGAATTCCTACCTGACAGATGATGTTGGGGAATTCCTCCCTGACAGATGATGTTTGGGAAAAGAAGTTTAAATTTAAATGCCCAGTCATTTTGTTCTCTCTTCCTGGAGGGGCGTCTGGCAGAGGTTTACTTTCCTCCACCCATACAGAACACATGCATACAGAAAAGATTGAAAATCATTTGACTATAGGGACATGTTAGACTAAAGTGTGCCCTGTAATCAGCATCACAGGTGTCTACAAACACGTAATCAGTCAGTCTGCCTATTTAAAGGGTGAAAAGTAGTCAATGTGCTGTTTGTTGTCATGGTGTGTACCACACTGAACATGATCCAAAGAAAGGTAAGGAGAGATTTGTCTCAGGAGATTAGAAAGAAAATTATAGACCAACTGTAATGCTATTGCCGGCATCCCTGCATGGTTCCCCTCCCCATGCAAGGACGCCGGCATACTCACTGTCACTGCATGGTCCTCAGCATGCTCACTGTCTCCAGCACATCGTGGCAACGTGACTAGTGTGTGCGCAATCCTGCTTTTAAAGGGGCAGAGCGCACAAAGTAAAATGCCCCCAGCCAATGGCTGGAAGGCATTTAGTATTAATGTGCACCTGCAAGATGGCTCCCAGCCAATGAGGCATCCAATAGGGAGGGGCCAAGCAACACTGACAATCATTAGGCAGTGTGGTAGTCTACTAATGAATTGTTAGGTCCCCTGGTCCTGGTGCGGCCAGTGTCCTGAATTTTTAGTCCCTGGCTCTTGTGTGGCCAGTCCTGAATTCGAAGTCCCTGGTCCTAGTACGGCCAGTGCCTGAACCTCATCCCCCTGGTCCCAGTCCCTGAATCAGTATCCGAAATCTGTGTCTGAACGTGTGTGTATCCGAGTACCCCATATATCCAGATTACTACAACCAGTCCCTGAATCAGACCTGATGAGACTCCATGTCACAAACCGTTCTGTCAGTAACTGCTCAGGAGAGGATCCTGGAACTAGTAGTCTGAATAGAGACTGTGTCCGTATCAGTAACCGTTCTACAAAGGATCCAGAACTTAGTAGTCTGAACAGAGCCCTAGTCCTATCTATGTCTGCGTACTTGACCCCTGGAGTCAGCACTTGCAGTACCGGGGACTGCCTAGGAGTGGTACCTGGCGGCTACCTGCAGCCAAGCCTCACTCCACCATCTGGAGCTCCAGTGAACACCTGGTCGCCGCTTGGCTACTCCCCTCCTAGGTAAGTCGGGCCCCATGGCACAGTGGGCTTCAAAACCACGTGCGCCACCTGCGTGCGTAACACAAACATGTTAAAGGTAAAGGCTATAAGATCATCTCCAAATAACCTAATGTTCCCTTTTACTACAGTTGAACATATTATTCAATATGCAAATTGCCTCTTCAGACAGGAAGAGGACTTGAACTCTATAGCGCCACCTATCGGAAGCAGCAATCCTACAAGTCACAATCAACCCTTTAACAAGTCTTACAATATGTCTTAGGATAAAAGCCAAATCAGAATCTCAATTTGGAGACACAGTATTTCTGGCTATTGCCCCTCATCAGTATAAAGTATGAGAACTTATTTGACTAGATGAGAGGCTCTGGAGTGAGGTCTAAGGGGTAAAGTTTCTCCTTGTGGAGAGTGACATACAGGCTCTGGCATGTCTAGGTAAGGAGGCTTATTCACCGTGCAATGCTCCTCTGGGAAATTTAATATGCAAATTGCCTCGTCAGAGAAAAAGAGGACTTGAACTCTATAGCGCCACCTATTCAGAAGCTTAAGGTCTTTGGGATTGTAGCCAACCTCCCTGGATATGCCTGAAAGTGAAAAATTGATGACAAATTGAAGAGATAGATAATACGATTGTAACTAAAGAGCCCAGAACAACTTCCAAAGAGATTAGAGGTGAATTGCAAGGTCAAGGTACACCAGTATCAGATCGCACCCTCCGTCACTGTCTTGGCCTAAGTGGACTTCATGGAAGACTACCGAGGAGGAAACCACTGTTGAAAGCAAATTATAAAAAAAAGGCCAGACAAAATTTCTTAAAATGCATATTTGAAAGCCGCAAAGCTTCTGGGAGAATGTCTTTTGGATGGATGAGACAAAACTGGGGCTTTTTGGCAAGTCACATCAGCTCTATGTTTTCCGATCTAAAATGAAGCATGCAAAGAAAAGAACATTGTACCTACTGTAAGACATGGAGGAGGCTCGGTTATGTTTCGGAGCTGCATCTGGCACAGGGTGTCTTGAATCTGTGCAGGCTACAATGGAATATCAGGACTATCAAGGCATTCTGGAGCAAAATGTCAGAAAGCTTGGTTTGAGTCGTAGACCATGGGTCCTCCAACAGGATAATGATCCAAAACACACAGCTAAAAACATCTAAGAATGGCTCACAGCAAAGAATTGGACTCATCTGAAGAGGCTTCTGTAGCGCCCCGAGGGTTCGGTCGCTACAGAGGTATTGCATCTCACCCAGAGATGTGATATCTCACTCTCAGGTAAGGACGGAGTATGGCTCAGGATCCTAACACTACATCCACTACACCACATTTCCGGGGGACAGGGCGACAATGCTCCTGTGGGGAAGCACAACTGTCCCTGATCCCTGGCTGGAGTGGGGAGGAACCACCTAGAGAGGGGGAACTAGGTAGTGGATGGGTGGAGAACGTAGATCCTGGGAGCACTGGAGTAGGAGCATATAAAAGTAGGAACCATCTTGGTTCAGTAGTCAGACAGAAGTGGAGAGGAGTTCAGTCAGAGGGGAGAAGTGAAAGAGCAGGGCTCTGTGGAGCTCTGCTCCAGGAGGCGGGCCTAGCCTGAGAGGCCCAAGATTGAGAGGAGAAAGAACAAAGAGGGGAGGGAGCAGGAAAGGCTCCAGGAGAAGAAGGGATCCCAGGGGTACGGGCCGTGCAGCAAGCCGGCCGTACGCCCGCCGCTACCTGGAGGTAGGGGGGTCAGGCCAAGACAGGGAACCGGTCCCTTAACTAGTGGAGGCAGAAACCACGCTCAGCTAGTCACCGGAGGCTGTGGCATTGCATGTGTCACAGCCCCTCACAGTCCACGCTAGGAAGGCACCACATAGGGTCCAGGGGACGGAACACATGTCGCCCGCCAAGACCCGAGGCAGCTGGACAGAAGCGGTGTAAGGTGTGAGGCACGAAGGGCCAGAGAAAGGACACATGAAGGGGGGTCCTGATAAGTACTCCAAAGATATCTGGGAGTCGGCCGAGCCCCTCACTTGGTGAACGCAGTACGACGCGGGAGATTATGACCGGCTGTAATAATCTGGATTAACAACTGTGAGTAAAGACCCTGGACTGCACTGCAAAGACTCTGAGTCGTTTCTGCTGCGCCCTTGCACCACAACTCTCATCTTCCACTCACGCTGCTCTGAGGCAATACTCTTCCTGTGAGGAGTCACACCATCTAGCTGCACACCTCATCAGCCTCAGCGGCCTGCCCAGCAGCGGCAGTTCATCCTAACCGCAATCCACAGGTGGCATTGTCGGACATTTAATAATAATAAAAAACACATAAATAGACTGCCACTGGTTTGACCGCCCTGAGCAACGGGACCAGGTCGCCGCCACGGTGACTACAACCCCCAGCATCTACAAGGCCCAGCTCCGGGTACCCCCACTGCCCAGGGGGCGCGTCAACTTTGGCGTAGTCGGCAGGATTACGTGCCCGCTACCACCGGGTACTGCGCGCCTTCAGAGACTGATACTTACCGTGGTGAAGGTTTCCCGCCATCCGCAGCCATTTTCCCGCTATTGGACGCCATCTTCAGGACGCTGCGTGGGAAGAATAGAGGCGTGGACGCCAAAAGCACGTGAGATCTGAAGCCCCGCCCTGCGCACGGACGCTGCGCAAGGTCCTAGAAGGAGCCCAGCGAGCGCTGACGTCAGCAGTGCGCGACGCCAGGTCCTCAACGCAGACCATTACCTGTGCAGCTGCGGCCTACGGAGAAGAAAGAAAATAAGGTAGGCCACGGTTCACCAAGGGGGAGGAAGACGCCCAATATGGAGGGAATTTCAGCCGCAGGCGCGGCCGCTGCCACGGTAATGCCATTCTCCATGCCGTGCACACCGGGGGTGGCGCTGCAAGTGATCGGCGGCGCCCAAGCCCCGGCGGAGCTGCTCGTGGATCGGGAGGTGATGTGCCGAGCTGAAGCGGTCGCGGGAGCAGGTAAGAGTGATGTCCCTGTCCCGGACGCAACTGGCGCTGCACAGTCCCTGGTCCCCCAGCCAGAACCGCTTATCCCGCTCACTCACACCCCAGAACTGTACGCTGGTGATCACGTCATCTGCACCAGGCACAGCAGTGAGAGGGGCTGGTATGCCCTGAATGTACACAGGGTGGAGACAAAGAAAAGTCCTTCACCCTACAGCGCTGAAGACCAGGCTGGCCAGCCTATGGAGGACAAGAGCCTCCCCGGAGGGAGCACCCTTACTGAAGGACAGTAAGTGGGACTGAACTGTACATAGTTACCCGTCGGGGTGAAGAACGAGTTAAAAAGTTACAATCTGTTGAAAAATCGTTACCTGTTTTATTAGTTACCCGTAAGGGTACAAAAACATTGGGGCAGAGGACGGTGATCGCCCTGAAAACTTTCCCATGTAGATAGTTGCATCTGGTAAGGTGCCCTCTTTTGAAGTTGACCAAGGAAGAAAAATCTGTCCGGCGTGGCCCCCTTGTGGTCCAAGTAGTTAGTTAAGCCTTGCCGCCACGCCCAGGGCTAGGAACTTGGGGTTTTGTTGAGACAGATCCCCGCAACGTTTGAAAGCTGCACCTTGTATATTGCACTTTGTTATCCTGTTGATATGGATACCTGGCCGCAGCATGGACTGTGACCTACTAAAGAGACTTCGTCGCAAGAATGCTGCTGAGAATAGTTTGTGCTTTCTACTTGAAGAGATGTTTTATATACATATATATGCCGAGAGTTATATATTTGAAAGAAAATTTTATATATATTAAAAAGTAAAGTTTAATAATGCTGAAGGTAACAGTTAGGAAAAGTTGTCTCCCATAAAGGGAAAAAGAAAATGTTGAATTGCTTTTATATGGTTGCATTTAAAATGTTTTTGCATGTCTTGAAATAAAATTGTCTTTTACTCTGTTCCAGCCCGCGGACGTGCTGTGATTTACCAAGGGGGAGTGTAGCACCCCGAGGGTTCGGTCGCTACAGAGGTATTGCATCTCACCCAGAGGTGTGATATCTCACTCTCAGGTAAGAACGGAGTATGACTCAGGACCCTAACACTACATCCACTACACCACATTTCCGGGGGACAGGGCGACAATCCTGGGAGCACTGGAGTAGGAGCATATAAAAGTAGGAACCATCTTGGTTCAGTAGTCAGACAGAAGTGGAGAGGAGTTCAGTCAGAGGGGAGAAGTGAAAGAGCAGGGCTCTGTGAAGCTCTGCTCCAGGAGGCGGGCCTAGCCTGAGAGGCCCAAGACTGAGGCTATGTGCCCACGTTGCATTTATGAAGCAGAAAATTTCTGCTTCATTTCTGCAAGTCCTCTCCCGGAAAAACGCATGCGGAATTCCGCACGCGTTTATCGCGCATTTTTCGCGCGTTTATCACGCGTTTTCCACATGCGGAATTGCCTTGCGTTTTTTATGCATTGGACAAAGGCAATTCTGCTTGCGGAAACGCAAAATTAAATGACATGCTGCGGATTTTTGAACGCAGCATAAACGCTGCGGAAAAATCCGCAGCATGTGCATAGAACTTGCGGAATCCCATTGGGGACCATGGGGTGCGGGTTACCAAGCGTTTTACAAGCGTTTCCGCTGCGGAAATTCCGCATCAAAAACGCTTGAAAAACGCTACGTGGGCACACAGCCTGAGAGGAGAAAGAGCAGAGAGGGGAGGGAGTAGGAAAGGCTCCAGGAGAAGGAGTGAAGGGACCCCAGGGGTATGGGCCGTGCAGCAAGCCGGCCGTACGCCCGCCGCTACCTGGAGGTAGGGGGGTCAGGCCAAGACAGGGAACCGGTTCCCTTAACTAGTGGAGGCAGAAACCACGCTCAGCTAATCACCGGAGGCTGTGGCATTGCATGTGTCACAGCCCCTCACAGTCCACGCTAGGAAGGCACCACATAGGGTCCAGGGGACGGAACACACGTCGCCCGCCAAGACCCGAGGCAGCTGGACAGAAGCGGTGTAAGGTGTGAGGCACGAAGGGCCAGAGAAAGGACACATGAAGGGGGGTCCTGATAAGTACTCCAAAGATATCTGGGAGTCGGCCGAGCCCCTCACTTGGTGAACGCAGTACGACGCGGGAGATTATGACCGGCTGTAATAATCTGAATTAACAACTGTGAGTAAAGATCCTGGACTGCACTGCAAAGACTCTGAGTCGTTTCTGCTGCGCCCTTGCACCACAACTCTCATCTTCCACTCATGCTGCCCTGAGGCAATACTCTTCCTGTGGGGAGTCACACCATCTAGCTGCACACCTCATCAGCCTCAGCGGCCTGCCCAGCAGCGGCAGTTCCTCCTAATCGCAATCCACAGGTGGCGTAGTCTGACATTTAATAATAATAAAAACCACATAAATAGACTGCGACTGGTTTGACCGCCCTGAGCCACGGGACCGGGTCGCCGCCACGGTGACCACAACCCCCAGCATCTACAAGGCCCGGCTCCGGGTACCCCCACTGCCCAGGGGGCGCGTCACTTCTATGAGCCCTGACCTAAATCCTATTGAACATCTGTGGAAGGAGCTGAAACCTGCAGTCTGGAGAAGGCACCTTCACACTTGAGACACAAGGAACAGTTTGCGTACGACGAGTGGACCAAATACCTGTGGACGAGAACAGAAGTCTCATTGGGAGTTACAGAAATCATTTGTTTGTGATTCTCGGGTAATGAAGAAAATCTTTCATTCTACTTCCGACAATTTAGTGTCCTAAAAAGAGAAGGCCAAGACATCAGAAGAAACTTTTTACCAATTAATTAAACACAATAATATCGGCTTCTCTACTGAATGGGCGCAGTGTGTAGCGAGCGTCACTAGAACGGCTCTTGAAAGCTTTCAGACTGAGGACAGTGGTCATTTCAGCTTCTATAACAGGTAAACAACGCGCTGGGATCGTATCCGAGGTCCTGTCACCCGCGATAAGTGACTTCTAAAGTGAATTACTTTTTTTTCAACAAACTTCATTCAATTGTCGTTCTGCCTTGACTGGAACGAAAATGGATTATGGTTCATTGTTGCTGTGATTATCGGGAGTCCGTGAAGCTGCTGGATAGAATAGAAAAGATTGTACAGACACAATTCTACCCCGATCTACCCTCACTTTACAGACATAGAGGTAATTTAATGGTCAAGGTAGTCAGTCTACATTAGTCTACAAGTGCCTCTTTCTAGCGAGAGATTAAAAAAAAGGGATTAACAAGAACTCCATTGAGACCATATTTAAGCAGGGAACATCGGTATTAGTGGAAATCAGTCCAAGTGGAAAACAACAAATAAAGCAGATGTTTTGTAAGGTAAAGAAAGGTAAAAAAGTAATCAAGGTAGATACAATGTCATACGGGCAAAGTTAATGGGGTTGTTCAGGTTTGTGAAGAAAGTCTACAGTCACTCTATGTGACTGCATACTTTGGAATCCCCATAGAGCATGTACCATGCAGTTGTAAGGAGATGGTCCATACTGCCCATGTTCCTCCTTGAAGAAGTATCGTATTTTGCCCACCATAAGACGCACCCCAAATTTTTGGGATGAAAATAGGAAAAAAAATGTAAAAATAAAACGGTGGTGAGTCTTATAGTCCATTTTAACGGTAGCTTACTGTGGGGGGTGGCGGTGGTGGAGCAGGGTCACAGGAGGCATGGTCACTACTTAGGAGGCCGGCAGTAAGAGAGGGCTGATGCTTCGGGCCCTGGGATCATAAGATGTCGGCGCTGGTGAGCGGAGTCCTCTTTCCCTTTGATTTCCATGCGGTGGCCGACAGAGGTAGCGCATGCGCAGATTGAGATATCGGGAGATGAGATCTCATCTCCCGAGATCTCATCTCCCAAGATCTCAATCTGAGCATGTGCCGCCTCCGGAGACCATTTTCCCAAAGCCCGATGCAGGGAAATCATTAGGAAAGGGGTCTCCGCTCAACAGCACGGACATCTTATGAGAGCCCAGGGCCCGCAGCATTGCCCCAATCCTGCTGCCACTGCTGGCCTCCTGAAGCAGCGACCCTGCCTCCTGTAACCTTGCTCCACCACCGCTGTCCCCTCCCCAATAAGCTACTTCAGAGATTATAAGATGCACCCCCATCTTTCTCACAAATTTAGAGGGAAAAAAAGTGCGTTTTATAATCTGAAAAATATGGTATATTGTTATATTTTGTAATATGAATATATGTAATATGCATTGATGATGTTTGTGTAGTGATTTGTGTTGTTGGTGACGAGGCTGTACTCTGCCCAGCAACAGGTAGTTACCAGGGAAAGTGAGTTTTAATGTTTGTGACTAGCCCAAAGTGGAAGTGAATAAGCTGAAGGGAAAGTGACAGTTTCCTGTTAGAATTTCAGATAGGGCTTGGAGTGCATAGAAAGAGGACCTAAGGTCCATTGTGAGCAGTGCCGCATTCTGGGATGTCCCTAAAGTGAGAGGAGGCAGAAGGAAAGAGATAGCGTGATCCGGAGTAGAAGTGACAGAGTGATCTACCGGAGAAGGGTCCTCTGGGAAAGGACACATAGCAGAAAGGCTCCTGAGATGCTAACAGCTCTTGAAGGTAATGGGCCTAGACAGGACTGAGTACGTAAAACAAATAGATTGTACTGGGCGGGAGTTCCAGAGTGTCAGTGTGGCGCCCCTGAGGGTTCAGTCGCCACAGAGGTACTGCACCTCACCCAGAGGTGTGGTGTCTCCTTCTCTCAGGTAAGGAGGGAGTGCTGCCCGGAACCCCAACACCCACATTCAACACTGCACTACTCCAGGCCGGAGTGTGCACTGTGTTTCCTGCTGAGCCCTGTCCCTGGCTGGAGTGGGGGGAACCAAAGGTAGGGTGAACCAGTAGTGGGTGTGGGTGGAGGATGTAGAGTAGGGGAGCACCATTGTAGGAGGTATATAAAGGGAAGCCATCTTAAGGGTGAGAACAGTATGGAGTAGTCAGAGTGAGTAGCAAGGAGAGGAAGGGAGCAGAGTCTCTTCAGGAGCTTCGCTCCATGTGTGGGGCCTAGTAATAGAGGCCCAGGAGAGGAGCAGAGGAGTAAGGATCCTTTCTACAGAGGGGATCCCAAGGGATACGGTGAGTGCAGGACGACACCCGTACGCCCCGAATCTGCCAGTTGTCAGAGGGATCAGACCGCAAGAAGGGACCGGTCCCTGGACCAGCCGTGTTACTCCAGGTCTCGGCTGGAAAAACCGGAGGCTTCTGCACTTCCATGGTGCAGTTGCCACAGTCTCACCTTAGTCACCGGGAAGGTCAAGTAGGTCCGGGAACTCCAGGTTGCCCAGAGGGACTTCAGAGCACCCGATCGGGACTGTGTGTGGGAAAGCGCAGGGCAGGAGGGAGAAGACCCGGCGCGAGAAGTCGGTCTAGTAAGGAACATAAAGAAAGTGGGGTTCCGTCAAGCGCTCCTGATCTATTTGAGAAAGTGCTGAACCCCTTGGCTGGTGGACGCAGTGCGACGTGGGAGGCTGACACCCGTACAGTGTACCTGAGAACCTTGAACAAGAACTGTGAGTAAAACTCGGATGACTGCACTGCACTGCACTGCTTCTGTCAGTTATTTCCTCTGCGCCATCCCTCCTGCACCACAAGTCCCAGCATCACCACCATTAGCACCTACTCTGCCCTGAGGCCCGCTCCACCTGTGGGGAGCCGTTCCATCCCAGCTGCCCTATCAACTGCCTCAGAGGTCTGAAGCAGCGCTGGTACAAATTACCAGAAACCACAGGTGGCGTCACGATCAAACTACAAACTCCATATAAACAATTAACCCCCTTTTTGTTGACCGCCCTGGGCCACGGACCGGGCCGCCGCCACTGTGACATATATCTCATCCCTCAGTATCTGTGAGGCCCGGCTGCCGAGTACCCCACTGCCCTTGGGGCACGTCATCAGTACTAGAGAAGATAAGTACCGGCCATACTGGCACCATAGCTTCCATAAGGGGAGAGAAGATGCGGCACTGCAGGTCGAGTAAAAGACTTGTAAAACAGGACTGTAGTGTCAAGCTGGGTTGTGGTGAAGTAATGAGGAACAGTGGATATGACGCGCCCCCTGGGCCGCGCGTGTGGGGATACCCGGAACCGGGCCCGTTGTGGATGCTGGGGGTTGTAGTCCTTGCGTGGCGGGGACCCGGTCCGTGCCCCGGGCGGTCAAACCAAATGGCAGTCTATTTATGGTGTTTGTTATTATTTATAAATTGTCTGACTACGCCACCCATGGATTGCGGTCACTGAGAACCGCCGCTGCGGGGCAGACCACTGAGGCTGATGTTGTGTGCGCAGCAGAGGGTAGTATAACTCCCCACGGGAGGAGTATAGCCTCAGGGCAGGGAGTGCAGATGGTGGGGGTGATGGTGCGCGGGAGCGGCAGTAACGATACAGTCAGTGATGCAGTCCAGGGTCTTTACTCACAGTTCTTATACTCCAGGCCAATTCTGCAGGCAATGGCCGCACATGTCGTTCTGCGCTCACCAGGTGAGGGGCTCGGCCGACTCCCAGATAACTTTGGAGTGTTTCACAGGACCCCCTTCGTGTGTCCTTTCTCTGGCCTGTCATACCCCACAAGTGACCACGCTTCTGTCCAGCTGCCTCGGGTCTTGGTGGGCAAACGTATGTTCCGTTTCCCTGGACCCTATATGGTGCCTTCCTAGCGAGTGTAGCGAGGGGCTGTGACGCATGGAACGCCACAGCCTCTGGTTCCTAGCTGAGGGTAGTTTCGCTCCTCCACTAGTAAGGGATCCGGTTCCCTCTCTTGGCCTGACCCCCCTACTCCGGTAGCGAAGGGCGTGCAGTGGCGACTGGCCGGTCTGCACCCCTGGGGTCCCTTCACTCCTCTTCCTAGAGCCTCCTTCTCTCCTCTCCTTTCCTCTTCTTCTCCTCCAGGCTCGGGCCTCCTGACAGGGCCTGCCTGCGGAGCAGAGTCCATGCAGAGGGTCTGCTCCCTGTCTTCTCCTCTCACTCTGAGCCCTGATCTAAGATGGCTCCCACCTTTTATATCTCTCTCTCCTGTGCACCCAGGAACTACTCTCCCTACCCATGCACTACAGGGTTCCCCCTTCCTAGGTGTTCCCTCCCCCCCACTCCAGCCAGGGACAGGGACTGTCGTGCTCTACTTGGAGCATATCGGTCGCCCTGCCCCCCGGAAATGTGGTGTAATGCATGCAGGTGTCAGGGTCCTGATCCACACTCCATCCTTACCTGGAAGTGAGATATCGCACAGGAGGATTTAGATAAATTGGGGAGTTGGGCCAAAAAATGGCAAATGGGGTTCAATGCCGATAAATGTAAGGTCATGCACATGGGAAAGAAAAACAGCAGTCACCCATACATATTAAATGGGAAACCGTTGGGGAAATCTGACATGGAGAAGGACCTGGGCGTCTTGGTTAATAGCAAATTAAATTGGAGTGCCCAGTGTCAGGCAGCAGCTGCGAAGGCAAATAGAGTCATGGCATGCATCAGAAGAGGAATAGGGGCATATGATGAGAACATTGTTCTTCCTCTGTATAAAGCGCCGGTAAGAATCATAGAATCATAGAATCATAGAATGGTAGAGTTGGAAGGGACCTCCTGGGTCATCTGGTCCAACCCCCTGCTCAAAGCAGGATTCACAGCTCTGAAGTATAATACAGGATGTAACTCAGGATCAGTGCAGGATCAGTAATGTAATGTATGTACACAGTGACTGCACCAGCAGAATAGTGAGTGCAGCTCTGGAGTATAATACAGGATGTAACTCAGGATCAGTACAGGATCAGTAATGTAATGTATGTACACAGTGACTGCACCAGCAGAATAGTGAGTGCAGCTCTGGAGTATAATACAGGATGTAATTCAGGATCAGTAATGTACTGTATGTACACAGTGACTGCACCAGCAGAATAGTGAACGCAGCTCTGGAGTATAAAACAGGATGTAACTCGGGAACAGTACAGGATCAGTAATGTAATGTATGTACACAGTGACTGCACCAGCAGAATAGTGAGTGCAGCTCTGATCAGCTGTTGCTCACTGTGGTGATTGTGGATGTGATGGCTGCAGATCCTGCTGTGTGCTCCTGAGCTCTGAGAACAAACACGTCTCCACCTGGGGATCTGCTCTCTCTCCTACCCAGGGAGAGAGTGGGTTTCCTGGGATGAGTGATGGAGCCAAGTTCCAGGCTTCTGCTTCCCGAACCAGGCCAGCGGGGAGCAGGAGAAACCAGCAACCGGCCTGCACATTGGGGGACTCGGGGGTGAGACGCTCCATCAGGAGTTGCAACAATGTGGCTCCTACTCCCCACGGGACTGTGGAGAATCCTGGAAGCCGCAAAGCTTCCAGCATGGAGGTTAAGCCTGACAGGGTGCATGATGGCGCTCCTTGCAGAGGAAAGCTGAGTGCTCACGGGGGTGTGGCCAACCTCACTGAGGAAGGTTGGGCGATTCAAAGTCCCCGGGAGTCTGTGTCCACCTATGCCTCCTGGGTCATGAGCCACCTCCATGAGTATGAAGATGCAAGTAAACTCGTCAGGAGGCTCTGGGAGGAGCTGAGCTGCACAAGCGCCAAAGCTGCAGATGCCTCCAAACCGAGGAAGGCTAAACTCCAGGCGAAGGTAAAGAGGCTAACAAGTGAAATAAATGTGTTTGTGATGCGCCCCCTGGGCCGTGTGTGCACGCGTGTGGGATACCCGGAGCCGGGTCTCTGGGGGTTGTAGTCTCCGTGGCGGTGACCCGGTCCCGTGGCTCAGGGTGGTCAAACCAGTGGCAGTCCTTTATAGGTTTTAGGTTAATTGTCCGACTACGCCACCCGTGGATTGCGGTCAGGGTGTACCGCCGCTGCGAGGCAGACCGCTGAGGCTGGTGTTGTATGCGCAGCATTGAATGGGATGACTCCCCACGGGAGGAGTATAGCCTCAGGGCAATAAGTGTGGATGATGGGAGTGATGGTGCACGAGCGCAACAGGAACGACTCAGAGTCTTTGCAGTGCAGTTCAGGGTCTTTACTGATGATAATAAGGCAGACCTTCCCGGGAGTACTGGCTAGCATAAGAGGCCTGGTCAGTCTGTGAGCAAGCGGGACCTCCCGTGGCCAGGTGGAGTTGTAGGCCTCCCCGTCTGTCTGCACTCTTCCTGGCTACCTTGCTATAAGCGGGTGATAATAGCCCACGTCCCTGAGTGTACCGTGTAGTGCTCACCCGTATGGCTGGTGACTTGGGGCCTTCTGTTAGCCTCCGCTCCTCGATGGCGGTGCTGGTCCCTTGCTTGTGACTGAGCCTCCGGGCTTCTATGGCCAGAGGACCTGAAATCCCCTGCCGGCTGGTTTCTGCTGTTGGACTTAGACATCCTTCCATCCTCGGACTCCGGTGTCCGGTACTTAGATTCTTCTGCCAGGGCGAGCTCTGCTCAGCTCCAGCCCCTGGTCTTCAGCTCCTGCTCCTACAGAGCTCCTAGCTGTTTCTCGCCCTGTGTCTGGAACTTCACTCCAGGCTCTGACTCTCTAATCCTGCCCCAGACCCAGTTTATAAGGGCAGATTCCTCCCCTCCCAGGACTGGGCAGGAGGTGTTGCATGCTTAAGGGCGCCTGACCAGGAAACCTCCCACTTGCTCTCAGACGTAATATTTCTATTACTGTGGTAACCAGACCCCTGGGGTGCCACATTCCCCCCTAGTAAATTTTAGTACTCCGGGACTAAACACATTTTTAAGAAAACACAAGTACAGGGTATAAACAATAATACAACAACATATGTAGAAGAAGCTTTAGTCTTTAGAGGTCACGGCGTGTCCGTAACCGGGTGTCCATGTCACCCAACAAGGTGAAGTCTTAGAACAGAGTAGGGGACCTGTCCAAAGCAAACACCAAACGTTGGCCCTTGGCAAGGCTGAAGCTAGCTACTTTGGGCCACAAGGAGGCCACGCCAGACAGGTTTTTCTCTTCGGCGGCCATATTCGCAAGAGGCACCAAGGTGCAACTATCTACAATGTAGTTCAGGTTACTCAGCGTCCATAACCTGTCAGTCCAAATAAACCTGCAGGGTAACTAGAGAAACATAATTAGTAACCAGGCAACAAAAACATAAACCTTTTCAACATTGGCAATTTACAAGCAAATTCACATTATATTTTAGATTCTCCAGCGAGCGGGCATCTGTCCTCTAGTGCTCCTGGTGGACCTACTTAACCCACTATCTGGTTCTGCACTACAAGGTGTAGGAGGTGTTACGGGTAGGTCTGGCAGCTTTCTGCGCACTCTTTGGCTTACTAGGGGCACGGCAGGCTCACTACTAGCAGAGGGTTGATTCCCCTGGGCTGCTGGTATGGATTCTTCTGCCTCCTGGGCCAGCTGCTCTTCTGACACTACCTGTTCTTCTGTAGGCCCTTGAGGGGCTGCCTGGAGAATGGTGAGGACGGGTACCAACACTGCGTTGTTGATTTGAGTCCAGGACCGGGGAAAGTCTCCGAGTACGGTACTGATCATTTCTTCCCTTTCCTCTGCGGGTTGAGGGTTCTCATGATCTTCGTCAGGGCTTTGCAGCTGCTCGGGACACTTTTTCAGGTGGTCTCTGGAGACAATGGCTGTGGTCTCTCCTCCATCCTTACTGATTACACAGACTTTTGGGTTCTCATGGCTTGAGGGCAGTACGGTGTACGGGGTCCTTCTCCCACTGGTCGTCCAACTTGTGGAGCCGCCTTTTTCTCTTCAAGACCTGCTCTCCAGGTACCAGGGGAACAGCGGGAGCATGCTGGTTATAAGTCTTCTCTTGCCTTTCTCTTGCTTGAGACAGACTCCGCTCGACACTCTCCTGTACTTTCCGATACTGCTGCTGCTTTTCTGTATCCCAGTCTGCCTCTGGCGAGGTGTCCTCAGGTGTCAGGACTCCCATATCCAGGTCAATAGGCAGCTTACCAGGTCTTGCTCTCATTAGGCAAGCCGGGGTACAGTTGGTGGAACCTACAGGGATGTGATTATATAAGTCCACCAGATCAGGCAGTTTTTCCGGCCATAGACTGCGTTCTTCCATGGGCAATGTTTTTAGCAAGTCCATCACCACCTGGTTCATTTTCTCACATAGTCAGTTAGTCTGAGGGTGATAGGGCGTTGTTCTTATCTTCCTACAGCCATACGGATTGCAGAACTCTTGGAAGACCTCCGCTTCGAAGGCTGGTCCTTGGTCCGTCAGCACTTGCTCCGGATACCCGTGTGGACGGCAGAAGTGCTGCTGGAAGGCTCTAGCTGCTGTTTGAGCCGTTAAGTCCTTGACAGGGACCACCACCAGGAACCGGGAGTAGTGATCTACGATTGTGAGGGCGTAGACGTACCCAGATTTGCTTGGAGCCAGTTTCACATGGTCCAGGGCTACCAGTTCCAGTGGCTGCCTGGTGATGATGGGCTGCAGGGGAGTTTTCTGGCTGGCGTGGTCCTTCCTTCTTAGGTTGCACGGGCCACAGTCTCTACACCACCTCTCGATGGCTCCTCTCATGCCTACCCAGTAGAACCGTCCACGCAACAGGAACTCCAGCTTCTTCCATCCGAAGTGTCCTGCTCCGTCATGGTATGCCTTCAGAACCATAGCCGCGTCTCATCTTGGGACCACTACCTGCCAGGTCAGTTCATGTGTTCTAGAGTTGACCATTCTCCGGCACAGCTTCTCCTTGTAAATAAACAGTCTACTTTTCTCCTTCCACAGTTGCTTGGTCTCCTCCGGAGCGTCTGGGTCAAGACGGGCATCAGCCTGTGTCAGCATTTCCTTCACCAGACGGACTGCGGGATCACTGTCTTGTGTCTCCACCCAGCTGTAGTGGGGTAAGAAATTGAACGGAGCAGAGCACCTGTCCCTTACACGGTGGGAATACAGGGTAATCCCATGACGGTGGAACGCAGGGAGCTCAACTTCTTACAGTTCTTCTGGATCTTTCCCTACGTCCGGTAAGTTTGGCATTCTGGACAGGGCATCCGCATTGACATTTGAGCGTCCCGCCCGGTATTTGATGGTGAATTTATAGTTGGACAGGCGGGCCATCCATCTCTGCTCCAGGGCACCAAGTCTTGCAGTGTCCAGGTGTGTCAACCGGTTGTTATCCGTGTACACGGTGAACTTGGAAGAGGCAAGGTAATGCTTGAAACGTTCGGTCACTGCCCACACCACTGCCAGGAACTCTAGCTTGAATGAGCTATAATTCTCAGGGTTCCTCTCCGTGGGCCGTAGTTTTTGGCTGGCATAAGCGATTACCCGTTCTTTCCCCTGCTGGATCTGGGACAGTACGGCTCCTAGCCCGATGTTGCTCGCGTCCGTGTGGAGGATAAAGGGCTGGCTGTAGTCAGGGTACGCCAGGATTTCATCCCCCGTGAGGGCCATCTTCAGCTGGCGGAAGGACTCCTCTTCCAGCTTTTCCCACCTGAAGGGCGGCTTCTGGTTTTTGGCCTTCCTGGATTGACCTATCAGGAGGTCCTGCATAGGAGCTGCCATTTTGGTGAAACCGGGAATGAATCTTCGGTAGCAGCCTACCAACCCGAGGAACTGCCGCACTTCCTTTATGCTGGAGGGTCTTGGCCAGTCTTTAATCACGGTGATCTTATCGGGGTCGGGAGCCACTCCGTCAGCACTCACCACATGTCCCAGGTACTGTTCCTTTGGTTTCAGCAGGTCACACTTGGAGGGTTTCACCTTTAGGCCGTAGCTTGCCAGGGCGTCAAACACTTCTGCCAGGTGTTTCAGATGGTCCTCGTAGGTTTTGGAATAAACGATGACATCGTCCAGGTATAACAGGACCGTCTCGAAATTCCGGTGTCCCAGACAGCATTCCATCAACCGCTGGAAGGTTCCTGGTGTGTTGCAGAGCCTGAACGGCATACAGTTGAATTCGCTGAGACCCATCGGGGTGGTGAATGCAGTCTTCTCCTTGTCTGCCTCTGCTACAGGAACCTGCCAGTACCCGCTAGTAAGATCCAAAGTGGAGAAGAAGTTAGCAGATTTCAATGCAGCTAAAGATTCTTCTATTCTAGGTAACGGGTACGCATCCTTGTGTGTGATGCGGTTGACCTTTCTGTAGTCTACACACATTCTCATTGTGCTGTCCTTCTTTTTCACCAGAACTAGTGGAGCTGCCCAGGGGCTACAGCTGTCCCTGATTACCCCAGCCTCCTTCATGTCCCGCAACATTCCCTTTGCATGCTGATAGTGTGCAGGGGGTACAGGTCGGTATCTTTCCTTTTATGGGTGGATGGTCTCCTGTCGGGATGTGATGTTCTACCCCCTTTACTCGCCCGAAGTCTAGCGGGTGTTTACTAAAAACTCTTTCGTACTCCTGAACCACCCGGTAGACTCCCTGTTTTTGTTGTGAGGGAGTGGAGTCAGTACCGAAATGCAGTTGCTCACACCAGTCCTCCATTTGTTTCTTAGAGCCGTTACCTTCCTCTGGTTGAGATGGAGGCAAGGGTTCTACGGCCTTTACAGAATTTTGGTTTATGATGAACAATTTGGCTAGCGTGGCATACCGGGGCAGGTGTACTTCTCTCTCCCCGATATTTACGATGCGGACAGGTACCCTCCCATGGCGTACATCGACCAATCCCCGTGCTGTCAAAATGCTGGGCCTACTGTCTGAGTAGACGGGCTCTACCATTGCTTGGTAGTCTCTACCTCTTAGACCAATAGCTGCCCGGCACCATATCATCATCTCACTTTTCGGGGGCATGGCAATAGGGAACGGGTCACACATTCTCACGCTACCAAACTCACCACCAGATAGTTCCACTTGTTGCCGTTTCATCAGTGCCCGGATCTCTTTTTGGAGGACACGCTGCTGGCTGGAACTGGCGTTCTTGGCAACCTGCTGTAAAATAAGAATTATCTCTGCAAGACAATTTTCAATCACGTTAGTTCCCAAGGTTATTTTAGGGTGACTCTCATGACGATCAATGTCCACAATAATCAGTCCTTGTGCCGCCAGTTCGACTTTACCGATTTTAATGGTCACCTCTTTGAATCCCACCTGCGGCACGGGCTGACCATTGCTGGCGATGATACTCAGGTCGTCATCTGGGTAGCGGGTTATGTCCGAGTCATTCCAGTACCGCTTAAAGAGCACATAAGGGATGGTAGTTACCTGTGACCCGGTGTCTAGTAGGACACTCATTGGAATGCTATCCAGTACCACAGGCAAGACTGGACGTCCCCCTACATATTTATCACGCCAGTTTGAAGGGCCTGATGATCTTATGCCTGGAGGTTGGCCCTCTGCCCCAGGTTGTGCCCGTTTAAATGACAGTACTTTGCCATATGTCCGGGTTGATTGCATCGGCGGCAGATGGGTTTTCCGTCCTCGTTGTATCTGTCGCTGGGTCTTCCTCTGGACGATGGGATCCTCCTCTGTCGGCGCCACGGGACGTCCTCCGGACTGGTGGCCAGCTTGATCCTTCCTGGAGGAGAGACCTGTAAAGACTGCACAGTTCGGGTTAGCGCGGCTACGCTTTTAGTTAGCTCTTGGACCTGATGGTGCAGGTCTGTAGCCGGGTTGTTGTCCAAAGCCTGCACACCAGCTTCTATATGCTCTACAGACAAGGGCGCCGCCTCCTGGTGATAGGTAATAGCAGGGCGCCGGTGGGTTACAGCGCTACCCGGTGCCGGTTCTCTGAGCACCCGGATGGCCCTGTCTTTGAACTTTGCAAAGTCTAAACCAGGGTTCTGCAAGGCCATTGCACGTAACTGGGTTCGGTGGGCGTTGGACAGCAGACCCTCAATGAATTGCTCGGTTAACAGTTCATCTGCGTTCCGCACACTGTCAGGGTCTGCCTGTTTAATGGCTCCCAGGGCCTCTTGCAAACTCAAAGCATAGTCTCTTATACTGTCTTGGGCCCGCTGCTTGCACCCATAAAATCTCATTTTGATCTCGGCTGAGGTGCGGGTATCAAAAGTGTCCTTCAGACGGGCCAAGATCTCCTTTACGGTCTCCTTGTCCCTGACTAACCAGGACTTTACTTCACGTTGGGCTGCGCCGGTTAGCTGGCCTATCAATATGCTCACTTTCTGGCCCTCCGTCAGGGGGTATACCTTAAATAGGCTGTACAGTCTCTCTTTAAAGTCGCTTAGGGTATGCGACTCCCCTGAGTATTGGGGCAGCCAGGCCGCTCTGGGGATGTAAGGCATTGTGAACGGCATTACTGCGGTAGTGGCCGCGCTGGTGGTAGAGGGTCTCTCTGTGTCCGTCATCTTCCTCCCCCCTAGTTAAGTGTGGCCTACCTTCCGACGCTCCTCTTCTGTAGGCCGCAGCTCCGCTGGTGCTGCTCCGGGCGAGGACCCATTTCCTGGTGACGTCAGCGTTGCTCTCTCTCCCTTCCAGGACCTTGCGCAGCGTCGGTGCGTAGGGCGGGGCTTCAGCTCTCGCGCGCTTTCGGCGTCCACGCCCCTCTTCTTCCTGCGCGGCGTCCCGAAGATGGCGCCCGATGGCGGGAAAACAACTGCGGATGGCGGGAAAACAGCTGCGGATGGCGGGAAAAGGGCTGAAGATGGGGGGAACCTTCGCCACGGCAGGTATGACAGTCTTTTGAAGGCGCACAGTACCCGGTGGTTGCGGGCACGAAATCCTGCCGACTACGCCAAAAGTTGACGCGCCCCCTGGGCCGTGTGTGCACGCGTGTGGGATACCTGGAGCCGGGTCTCTGGGGGTTGTAGTCTCCGTGGCGGCGACCCGGTCCCATGGCTCAGGGTGGTCAAACCAGTGGCAGTCATTTATAGGTTTTAGGTTAATTGTCCGACTACGCCACCCGTGGATTGCGGTCAGGGTGTACCGCCGATGCGAGGCAGACCGCTGAGGCTGGTGTTGTATGCGCAGCAGAGAATGGGATGACTCCCCATGGGAGGAGTATAGCCTCAGGGCAATAAGTGTGGATGATGGGAGTGATGGTGCACGAGCGCAACAGGAACGACTCAGAGTCTTTGCAGTGCAGTTCAGGGTCTTTACTGATGATAATAAGGCAGACCCTGCCGGGAGAACTGGCTAGCATAAGAGGCCTGGTCAGTCTGTGAGCAAGCGGGAGCTCCCGTGGCCAGGTGGAGTTGTAGGCCTCCCCGTCTGTCTGCACTCTTCCTGGCTACCTTGCTATAAGCGGGTGATAGTAGCCCACGTCCCTGAGTGTACCGTGTAGTGCTCACCCGTATGGCTGGTGACTTGGGGCCTTCTGTTAGCCTCCGCTCCTCGATGGCGGTGCTGGTCCCTTGCTTGTGACTGAGCCTCCGGGCTTCTATGGCCTGAGGACCTGAAATCCCCTGCCGGCTGGTTTCTGCTGTTGGACTTAGACCTCCTTCCATCCTCGGACTCCAGTGTCCGGTACTTAGATTCTTCTGCCAGGGCGAGCTCTGCTCTGCTCCAGCCCCTGGTCTTCAGCTCCTGCTCCTACAGAGCTCCTAGCTGTTTCTCACCCTGTGTCTGGAACTTCACTCCAGGCTCTGACTCTCTAATCCCGCCCCAGACCCAGTTTATAAGGGCAGATTCCTCCCCTCCCAGGTCTGGGCAGGACATGTTGCATGCTTAAGGGCTCCTGACCAGGAAACCTCCCACTTGCTCTCAGACGTAATATTTCTATTACTGTGGTAACCAGACCCCTAGGGTGCCACACTTGAACTAAGGAAAGCTGTCATCCGAGAGCAGAGTGGTCCTTTTAAGGAAAAACTGATAAATGAAGACTGATTCAGAGAAATGGCTTATAACAGAGAGCAAAGACAGATGGGTCTGCAGCCTGAGAGCCAGATGGATGATGAGAGTGATGATGAGCAGCAGAAAGCCCCACCTGGCAGCCTGCAAAGTCACCCGCAGGCCACGTGCAGCGAGCTCCCTGCAGGGACAATGACATTCGATCGCAGTTCTGCCGGCTCTGGTGAGGACAGTGACAGCAGCGGTCAGGTAGGGGCATTAATGGTGGAAATAACGCTCCTGGAGTCCCCAGTGTGCCTCCAGAACTTCCATCTTGGTGACGATCTACCAGAAGAGGCAAGTGGGGGCCAGAAAAAGGCTAAGAAGAACTAGCCAAAGCTGCAGGAAGAGGTAAGCTATGTCTATTCCCCCCTCCCTGTACCCCCTGAGTCGGCGGCAGGCTCAGCTCGCTGTATAAGCCTCATTGCCCAGCCCAGCCCGGGTTCTGTTGTGGGTCTGGTGCAAAGGCACGGGGAGAATACACAGCGTGGTAGTGAGGCGCAGAGCTCCGTCTCTGCTTGTAGTAGCGGGGACGCAGCAGGAGGTGCATCAGCCGAAAGGCTGGACAGTGAGGGCGGCCCGGCGGCGGGCGTTCGGACAGGCCACGATGCTGTGGTGCGCTCCTCAGTGGGAGGAGGGAGCAGCCCGGTGTCGGGTGCAGCTCCGGTAGCCTCGGCACCTCTGAATGCTGTTGCCGCTGATCACTTAGTTGAGGAGCGGCGGCAGTGTGAGGGGGCTGTCGGGGCTGAGCGTTTCGGTCCTTCCAAAGTGTTATTTTGTGTTGGAGCCGCTGGTCAGGAAGATCTTGATGCTAAAGATCAGCGGCGCCTCACAACAGCTAAAGATCAGCGGCGCATCGCTACAAATGCAAAACAACGAAAATTACCGACTGATAATGTGGAGGGCACACATAAGATCAGGGGTGAGGTTGCGCCTCCAGTTCTTTGGAGGTGACTGAGCCCCTTGTGCCTGATGATGCTGAGGTCAAAATGTCATCCACCATTGTTACTGGTCCAGCAGGAATGAATGTGGTGGTGGGTGTGAATGAGTCCAATTCATTGTCTAGTGTGGTTGCTAGTTTGGTGGAGGGTGAGATGGAGGTGGGTAATGGTGATGCTCTTGGGGCTGATGTAGTCACTGGTCCAGTTGCCCCCCCCAGTGGTGGCAATGCCTGTCCAGAGTTATGCCAGTGTCACCTCTGGGGCAAATAGGGCATCCTCCTCCTTCTCGTCTCCGGGCTTTGGGGACGGCATGTTGCAACGGCGTCTTCTGGAGGCCCTAAAGAAGAGGGAGAGATCACTAATGGTAGAGGGTCGAGAGGTTGATCTATCCTTCTGGATAGAGAGGCATGGCCTTGGGACCTTCCGAGAGCAAAAAGGGGGGGATACAGTGTGGTCCCTCCCAACAGCCGGGCCAGGCAGTGTGCGTAGGAATGTGGTCCGTCTTCGGTGGAGGGGCAGAGATGCATATTCTCCAATGTCTAAAGTTGTGAAGCTCCTGCTGAGGATGGGCTTCAAGGCTATTGACATCTACGCATTGATACATCCCTATTCCACGCCTGAGTTTGATGTCAGCTTTGTTCGGCCGGAGGGGCTTGAGCTCTTCTCTTGTCGAATTATGAGTTGGCAAAAAATCAGCCCGGCTGGCGAGACTTTGCCGTTCAGGCAGTTTCTCGCCAAAACCAAATTAAGAAAGTGACCGTGATGACTTGTAACAAGTCGCTTTCTTGTTATGACATCATGACGTGGCTTGGTCAGTATGGAGAGGTGGTGGAGATATCAAAGAAAAACCTCGACGAGTTTGGTATCTGGTCAAGGGCCTGGACATTTATGGTAAAACTTAAGCGTTCAGGTGGTACGGTTGCCCACATTCCATCATCTGCCTTCCTGGGTAGGGATCGTATCCTGGTCTTCTACCAGGGGCAACCAAAGCTCTGTCTCAGGTGCAGCGACCCCACACACTTCAGTGCAAACTGCACTGTGCAGAAATGTGCATTGTGTGGGGGTGTCGGCCATCTTGCTTCATTTTGTGTGGAGATTAGGTGCCACCTGTGTGGTGAGTTAGGTCACCCATTCAGCCCGGTGGAAGAAAGCCATGAGGCCGATTCTGCTGGGGAGGGGACAAGCAGGGGTGGGGGAGCTGAGGGGCCAAGCAAGAAAAGCAATAAAAAGAAGCCTGCCCAGCTGAGGTGTCTAGACAAGCGCAGACAGGATAGGGAGCGGGGCGAACCCCGGGCTACTGGGGCAGCCCCTGTCCTGGATGCCAGTCTTGCTGCTGAGGCCCCGAGAGATGATGAGTTGGATGAGGAGGTCAGGAGGATCCACAGGGAGGAAACCGCCTCTGCCTCAGAATCCTCCCATTATGAAAGTATGGATGAGGATAATAAACTGTGGCTAGAGGACAAGAGTAAGCTCGGCACCAAAAAAAAAGAGAAAGAAGGGATATAAAACATCTTCTCCCACTCTGACCAAGGTATCTAAGGAAGGTAAAACTGACTCCCCTCTAGTTGGTCTTTCTAACCGGTTCCAAGCCCTTGAGAACATCTCTTCCTCTGAGGAGGAGGCGGTCGAGGTTGAGGTTCCGGCTTCGGCGGAGCTTACAGGGGGCGCCGAGTCTCCTTCTCCTGAGGATGCAAGGTCCTTGGGGGAAGGGACTGGCCCAGAGTCTGGAGACGAGGATGAAAAAAGAAGGAAAAATGCGGGAATGGATACCTCTGTATCGTTAAAGAGGGGGAAGGATTCCTCGTCTGAGGCAGAGGATAAGAGGAGTGAGAAGAAGAAAGCCATCGAACTCAATCACCAATGATGGCAGTACCCACTCCGTTGACACTGGCATCCATTAATGTCGCCAGCATCTACTATATAATTGTCTTATCACGTCTGTCTGTCTGTCTGTCTTTCTGTTTGTCTGTCTGTCTGTCTGTCCTGGAAATCCCGCGTCGCTCATTGGTCCGGCAGCGGCCAATCAGCGCCGCGGGATTTCTGAAAAAAGATGGCTGCCGTTAGCGGCTCATTTGGCGGACGGAGGTCACCTGCGATGCAGCGGGGAGATGAGCGGCGCTAGCAGCACAACTACCCCGACCGGCGCCGCTGACCTCCATGCGGCTAACGTCGGAAGATCAGCGGCTTGGCCCGCTGATCTCCCGACAGCAAGTGTGAACGGAGGACCGGGGAGCGGCGCCGCCGGTCGGGATGCTTCTGCTGCGAGCAGCCGCTCATCTCCCGGCTTCTCGCAGCAGAAGGAGCCGCACAGGCAGCGCCGCTCCCCGGTCCTCGCTAATACGGAGCCGCACAAGCAGCGCCGCTCCCGGGCCCACACTAATACGACGCTGATTGGTCACGGTGGCCGGCCGCGACCAATCAGCGAGATGGGCTGCAAATTTAAACGCCGCTCTGCTGATTGGTCGCGGTGGCCAGCCGCGACCAATCAGCGAGATGGGCGGCAAATTTAAACACCGCTCTGCTGATTGGTCGCGGTGGCCACCGTGACCAATGAGCGAGATGGGCGGCAAATTTAAATGCCGCTCTGCTGATTGGTCGCGGTGGCCGGCCGACCGCGACCAATCAGCGAGATGGGCGGCAAATGTAAACGCCGCTGTGCTGATTGGTCACGGCCAGCCACCACGACCAATCAGCGAGATGGCCGGCAAATTTAAACGCCGCTCTGCTGATTGGTCGCGGTGACCGGCCGCGACCAATCAGCGAGATGGGCGGCAAATGTAAACGCTGCTGTGCTGATTGGTCGCGGTGGCCGGCTACCGCGACAAATCAGCGAGATGGGCGGCAAATTTAAACGCCGCTCTGCTGATTGGTCGCGGTGGCCGGCCGCGACCAATGATCAAGATGGGCGGCAAATTTAAACGCCGCTCTGCTGATTAATCGCGGCCGGCCACCGCGACCAATCAGCGAGATGGGTGGCAAATTTAAACGCCGCTCTGCTGATTGGTCGCGGTGCCCGGCCGCGACCAATCAGTGAGTTGGGCGGCTCATTTAAACGCCGCTCTGCTGATTGGTTGCGGTGGCCGGCCGCGACCAATCAGTGAGATGGGCGGCAAATCTAAACGCCGCTCTGCTGATTGGTCGCGGCCGCGACCAATCATCAGAGCATTGTTTAAATTTGGCACCAAAATTGCTGATTGGTCGCGGCCGGCCACCGCGACCAATCAGCAGAGCGTTGTTTAAATTTGGCGCCAGTCTCGCTGATTGGCCGCGTCTGGCGTCCGCGACCAATCAGCAGAGCGTTGTTTAAATTTGGGGCCAATCTCGCTGATTGTTTGCGGCTGGCAGCCGCGACCAATCAGCGGAGCGTTGTTTAAATTTGGCGCCAAAATCGCTGATTGTTTGCGGCTCCCGGTCGCGACCAATCAGCAGAGCACTGTTTACATTTGGCGCCAATGTCGCTGATTGGTCGCGGCTGACATTTTCTTTTTGCAAGAGACCAGGCTGCCAAACAGGGCAGAGGTGTTTAAAGCTAAGAGGGAGTGGAGACTCTGGCCCTCCTATAGGTCTCTTGTGGCCGAGCAGTATAGCGGAGTGGTGGTCCTTTTTACCGCACGGGTAAAAAGAAATGAATTAGAAATGGGGAGGTGATGTTAGATGTCCTCATGAAGGGAAAGGAGCCTCGGCTCATCAACATCTTATGGCTCCCAATCTAAGTGGGACCAGAAGTGTCTCTTTATGAGGATCAAGCCCTACCTTTTTACCAGTGGGCAGGTTGTCTTTGGAGGGGACCTCAACACTGTCACGAGGCCCTGGGATAGAGGAGGTTACAGAGACAAGCTGACTTATGATAGCGTCGCCCTTAATAGTATAGCTAGTGAGGCTCGCCTGGTGGATGTCCACATCCG
This sequence comes from Phyllobates terribilis, assembly GCF_046119375.1. Lineage (NCBI taxonomy): Eukaryota > Metazoa > Chordata > Amphibia > Anura > Dendrobatidae > Phyllobates > Phyllobates terribilis. The sequence goes on from NW_027362770.1 coordinate 160,956,614, forward strand.
GCACACCCCAGGCCACGAAGGGTTTACCTATCATAGAGGTAACTGTAGGTCCAGGATAGACAGGTTTTATTTAAAGGAGGAAGCCATCTCTTCAGCAGTATCTGTTGTTGAGGTAGAGTTCTCCGATCACTGTTTGATTTTGTTTTCTCTGAATGTTACAGAGACCCTCCGGATGGGAAGAGGCTTTTGGAGGCTCAATTCATCTCTCTTGGAAGAATCGGAGATAAGACAATCCTTTGAGGATTTTCTTCAGAGTAAGGTACCCTTACTGGATCTTTATAGTAGTAAGTCAGAGTGGTAGGAGATGTTCAAGAAAAGGGTGGCGAGATTCTTCCGCCAGCTCTCGAGCCTCAGGAGTCTGGACAGGTACTGCCTGTATCAGGGCCTGAGGAGGAAACTCGAGCATCTTGTCTCAACTGGAGGTACCCGTGAGGAGATCTCCAGAGTGAAATCTTTGCTAATGAGGTGTCAGTAAGATAGACACGCATCTTTGGTTTTTGAGAGGGATTATGGGAAGTACCACTCGTCCGACCCTTACAGAAACTGCAAGATGTCAGTGAATAGTAAAGTTGTTACAGGACTGGTTAACACTTAGGGTTCCCTGAAAAGATCCAGATCAGGGATTCTGGAGGTCGTCAGATCCTTTCTACTCGCACCTCTTGGGGAAGAGGGATCTGGATTGGGATGAAGCTGTCCCCGAACCAGGAATAGACCCCTCTCTTGGCGTTTTGACAGAGATGATCAGGGAAGAGGAAGTTAAGTTGGCGATTGAAGGGCTTGCCCTAAAGAAATCTCCCAGCCCAGATGGCTTAACATCTGAATTCTATAAGGCCTTTAAGGACGTCTTGGTTCCCCTCTAGACTGAGGTATTCAATGAGTCATTCTACCGAACTCAATGAGGAGGTCTGCCCTGATCATCTTGTCAAAGGGTAAGGACTCATCTTGCATTGAGAATTGGCGTCCCATAGCGCTTCTCAATGTAGACAGGAAGGTTTTGGCAAAGGTGCTGTTTAATCGGCTGGTGAAATTTGCACCCCGGTTCCTTTCGGGGGCCCAGCATTGCTCTGTTCCGGCCCGCAGTACAATTAGTGTTGTACTCTGTGTCAGAGAGGTGGTGGAGCAGGGTAGGGCTGGCCACTGGAAGGGGTACATGCTGTAATTGGACCAGGCAGAAGCATTTGATCAGGTTAATCATGAGTACCTCTGGTCTGTCCTTCTGAGGTATGGCCTACCGGGGAGGTTTGTTGATTGGCTTAAGACCTTGTACGCTGGGGCAGAGAGTTTCCCGCTTGTGAACGGTTGGATTGGCAGCTCTTTTGAGGTTGCGTGTGGTATTTGCCAGAGTTGTCCCTTGAGCCCGCTGCTGTACGTGTTTGCGGTTGACCCACTTCTTAGGAGGGTGGAGCGTGGACCGTTGGCTGGGATCGGGATGGAACAGGCAGCACCGTAAACCACTCTGAGTTTGGTGGCGCATGCCGATGACATCACCGTTTTTGTTTCCTCTGATGTGGAGGCAGAATGGCTGATGTCAGAGGTAAATCGCTACTCGAAGGCATCCGGGTCCCAGATCAACGGGGATAAGTGTGAGAGTCTCTGGTTGTGAGGAGGAGATCTTGGTTTTGATCTCCTGGACACCCTTCCAGGACCCAAAGTCTCTGCAAAAGTTCTTGGCATCGAATTTGGCCAGGGGGATTACCCCAAACAAAATTGGGACAGCAGGCTAGAGATTGCCACTGAGAACCAATGGAAGAGTTGGTCTTTGACCCTAAGGGAAAGGATAATACCTGCTCCCTTTACTAATCTATCTGGGCAGTGTGTGAATTTTGCCAGAGCCTCTCTGGACTCGGGTCTACAGTTAGTTCTTCCAACTGTTATGGGGGAATAGACTGAACCTGGTCAAGAGGGAGGTTACTTACCATACGTGGAGACTAGGAGGGTTGGGTATGGTCAACCCTGTGGTATTCCTTGTGAATACCTTCATTAAGATCAATATTGCAAACCTCTGGGAAGAGAGGGCTCCTCTGTGGGTATTCTCCTGTAGGGGATGGTTTCAACCTTTCTTCCAGGAATGGGAGACAGGAGGGCAAGTGAAGGATCTACGCACACCGCATGGACATCTCCCGGCTTACGCTACCCTGGTTTTGAAGGTAATTCGCTGGTGGGGTCTGGGAATGTGGGAGGTCTGGACTCTGCCGAGGAAGCTCCTTGACAAAAGGGTTCTGTTGACCCATTTTCGGAGGCCTCTGGCGCTCAGGGATTGCCCAAGTCGGGATCTTGGGGCGGGTCTGCATCTTTTGAATTCTATCAGGATCTCCCCTTGAAGTTTTGGGACTTGGCTTGGCGCTGCTTCCATGGGAAACTGTGTATGAGGGACAATCTGAAGTGTAGGAGCTCTGAGGACAGGAACTGTCCTTGAGAGCATAGTGGTACCATGCTGGAAAGCATGGAATACTTCCTGCTTCGTTGTCCCTTTAACACAGATGTGTACAACAGGGTGGGCGCCTCCATTGGCTGGCCCCGTCTGGCCGGTCTCTCTTATGCAGAATGGGCCTATGGAGCATAAGAGAGTGGGTGGTCGGGACCGCTGCACCTTATTTCTAGTTAGCACAGTGGTTAGGTATCACATGTGGAACGCACGGTGCTTAGTATCGACGCAACGGAAAATCCTCCCAGTGGACGATGTGTTTAGGACCATAGTCGGTCACCTGGTGAAGGTGCGTTCTCTGGAGTATAAGAGACTGGCTACACGAAGGGCCGCTCTCCCCTGGATGGGCTTTTCTTTTAGTGTGCCCTAGTCTGGTCATCTCCTCTACTGGTGGTGGGCTGCTGCTGACACCATAAATTTTTGTTTTGTTTTGATCAGTAGACAGTGATGTAGGGCTGCAGGCGCCAAACTTGGGCTTTATCAGTTGTGGTTATTGTATTTTTTGTTATTGTATTGTTTGTTTCTGTATATATTGTATATAAGGATATGGATTTGGGTGTAGGTGTTAGGTTGGGTGGTGGGAAAAGGGGGGAGGTGGGTTCATCTTGTGGGGCTTTGGGTTCACTGGTTATTTGGGGGAAAAACTGGCACTGCCTGATTTGGCCTATGGACGTTGAACATGGACTGAGGCATGAGATGCAGGACCAGCTCTCAGGTCAGTGCCGGGGTTGGGAATAGTGGGCTTGAGTGTGGGGTGCTTAGTTTAGTCTTGTATATTTTTGTATACCCAATGTTTATTTTATTTTAAAATTAAAAAAAAAAAAGTATATATTAGTTTGTATATATTTTGCCGGCTATTGTTTATTTAATTTATTGTATTATTATTTTCTTTGGTAACCGGACCAGATGTCTATAGTGTAAGTAGTTATTTTTCTGTATATATATAATACTAGATGGTGGCCCGATTCTAACGCATCGGGTATTCTAGAATATGTATGCGGCCGACCGGGTGCAATCAGCAGAGCGGTGTTTAAATTTGGCGCCAATCTCGCTGATTGGCCGCGTCTGGCGTCCGCGACCAATCAGCAGAGCGTTGTTTAAATTTGGGGCCAATCTCACTGATTGTTTGCGGCTGGCAGCCGCGACCAATCAGCGGAGCGTTGTTTAAATTTGGCGCCAAAATCGCTGATTGTTTGCGGCTGGCGGTCGCGACCAATCAGCAGAGCACTGTTTACATTTGGCGCCAATGTCGCTGATTGGTCGCGGCTGGAGTCCGCGACCAATCAGCAGAGCGTTGTTTAAATTTGGCGCTAATCTCGCTGATTGGTCACGGCTGGCAGCCGCGACCAATCAGCAGAGCGTTGTTTAAATTTGGCGCCAAGATCACTGATTGGTCAGGTGCGGAGACCGCGACCTATCAGCGAATCGTATTGTTGAGGACCGGGGAGCGAAATCGTATTGGTGAGGACCGGGGAGCGCCGCTGCCTGTGCGGCTACTTCCGCTGCGAGAAGCCGGGACATGAGCGACTGCTCGCAGCAGAAGTATCCCGACCCGCAGCGCCGCTCCCCGGTCCTCCCTTCCGCATGGATGTCAGCGCCGCTGCCTGTGCGGCTACTTCCACTGCGAGCAGCTGGGAGATGAGCGGCCGCTCGCAGCAGAAGTATCCCAACCCGCAGCGCCGCTCCCCGGTCCTCCCTTGACAACCTAGCCGCTGATCTCCCGACAGTAGCCGCATGGTGTTACTAAGGTTCGGACAATCACCGATTTGGGCGCCACATTTAAATATCGGCCGCGACCAATCACCGTTCTTGGCGCCACATTTAAACACCGCTGTGCTGATTGGTCGCGGACGCAGCCCGCGACCAATCACCGATTTGAGCGCCACATTTAAATAACGGCCGCGACCAATCACCGATCTTGGCGCAACATTTAAACACCGCTGTGCTGATTGGTCGCGGACGCTGCCCGCGACCATTCACCGATTTGGTCGCCACATTTAAATAGCATCCGCGACCAATCAGCACAGCGGTGTTTAAATGTGTCTGCAAGATCGGTGATTGGTCGCGGGCGCTATTTAAATGTGGCGCCCAAATCGGTGATTGGTCGCGGGCAGCGGGCGCGACCAATCCGCACAGCGGTGTTTAACTTTTGGGCCAAGATCAGTGATTGGTCGCGGCGAGAGATCGCGACCAATCATGGAATCGTATTGGTGAGGACCGGGAAGCACCGCTGCCTGTGCGGCTACTGCGAGAACCCGGGACATGAGCGGGTGTTCGCAGCAGAAGCATTCCGCCCCGCAGCGCCGCTCCCAGGTCCTCCCTTGACACCCTAGCCGTATGGATGTCAGCGCCGCTGCCTGTGCGGCTACTTCCGCTGTGAGAACCGGGGACATGAGCGGGCGCTCGTAGCAGAAGTATCCCGCCCCGCAGTGCCGCTCCCCGGTCCTCCCTTGACAACCTAGCCATATGGATGTCAGCGCCGCTGCCTGTGCGGCTACTTCCGCTGCGAGAACCCGGGACATTAGCGGGCACTCGCAGCAGAAGTATCCCGCCCCGCAGCGTCGCTCCCCGGTCCTCCCTTGACACCCTAGCCGCATGGAGGTCAGCGGCGCCGGCGGTCGGGAGATGAGCGCCTCGCGCCGGTCATCTCCCGGCTGCATCGCCGCTGAGCTCCGTCCCGCATAGGAGCCGCTAACGGCCGCCATCATTTTTTCAGAAATCCCGCGGCGCTGATTGGCCGCTGCCGGACCAATGAGTAACTCAGGATTTCCAGGACAGACAGACAGACAGACAGACAGACGGGATAAGACGATTATATATATAGACTAGATGGTGGCCCGATTCTAACGCATCGGGTATTCTAGAATATGTATGCGGCAGACCGGGCGCAATCAGCAGAGGGGTGTTTAAATTTGGCGCCAAAATCGCTGATTGGTCGCGGCCGGCGGTCGCGACTAATCAGCAGAGCGGGGTTTAAATTTTGCGCCAATAATGCTGATTGGTTGCGGCCGGCGGTCGCGACCAATCAGCAAAGCGGTGTTTAAATTTGGCGCTAATAATGGTGATTGGTCACGGCCGCGACCATTCATCAGAGCGGTGTTTAAATTTGGCGGCAATAATGCTGATTAGTCGCGGCCGGCAATTTGGCGCCAACAATGCTGATTAGTCGCGGCCGGCAACCGCGACTAATCAGCAGAGCGGGGTTTAAATTTGGCGCCAAAATCGCGCCAAAATTTGGCCGGCCGCGACCGATCAGCGAGATAGGCGGCAAATTTAAATGCCGCTGTGCTGATTGGTCGCGGTGGCCGACCGCGACCAATCAGCGAGATGGGCGGCAAATTTAAACGTTGCTGTGCTGATTGGTCGCGGTGGCCGACCGTGACCAATCAGCGAGATGGGCGGCAAATTTAAACGCCGCTCTGCTGATTGGTCGCGGCCGCCGGCCGGCCACGACCAATCAGCGAGATTGGCGCCAAATGTAAACACCGCTGTGCTGATTGGTCGCGGTCGCCGGCCGCGACCAATCAGCAGTATTGGCGCCAAATTTAAACACCGCTCTGCTGATTGGTCGCGGTCGCCGGCCGCGACCAATCAGCAGTATTGGCGCCAAATTTAAACCTCGCTCTGCTGATTACTCGCAACCACCGGCCGTGACCAATCAGCGATATTGGCGCCAAATTTAAACACCGCTTCGCTGATTGTTCGTGGTGGCCGGCCGTGACCAATCAGCGATATTGGCGCCATATTTAAACACCGCTCTGCTCATTGGTCGCGGTTACCAGTCACGAATAACCAGCATTATTGGCGACAAATTTAAACACCGCTCTGCTGATTAGCCGCGGCCGTGACCAATCACCATTATTGGCGCCAAATTTAAACTCCGCTCTGCTGATTGGTCGCGGGCTTCCTGGCCGCGACCAATCAGTATTATTGGCACCAAATTTAAACCCCGTTCTGCTGATTATTCGCGGCCGCCGGCCGTGACCAATCTGCGATATAGGCGCCAAATTTTAACACCGCTTTGCAAATTGGTCGCGGTTGCCGGCCTCGACCAATCAGCGATTTTGGCGCTAAATTTAAATACCGCTCTGCTGATTGCGCCCGGTCGGCCGCATACCTATTCTAGAATACCCGATGCGTTAGAATCGGGCCACCATCTAGTTTTTATTATAAAACTAGATGGTGGCCCGATTCTAGCGCATCGGGTATTTTAGAATAGGTATGCGGCCGATCATGCGCAAGCAGTAGAGCGGTGTTTACATTTGGCGCCAAAATCGCTGATTGGTCGAGGCCGGCAACCGAGACCAATCAGCAAAGCGGTGTTAAAATTTGGCTCCTATATCGCAGATTGGTCACGGCCGGCGGTCGCGACTAATCAGCAGAGCGGGGTTTAAATTTGGCGGCAATAATGCTAATTGTTTGCGGCCAGCGGTCGCGACCAATCAGCAGAGCGGTATTTAAATTTGGCGCCAATAATGGCATTGGTCACGGCCGCGACCAATCAGCAGAGCGGTGTTTAAATTTGTCGCCATTAATGCTGGTTATTCGTGACCGGTAACCGCGACCAATGAGCAAAGCGGTGTTTAAATTTGGCGACAATACTGCTGAATGGTCGCGTCTGCCGTCCGCGACCAATCAGCAGAGCGTTGTTTAAATTTGGCTCCAATCTCGCTGATTGGTCGCGGACGGCAGACGCGACCAATCAGCAGAGCATTGTTTAAATTTGGCGCCAATCTCGCTGATTGGTCGCGGACGCCAGCCACGACCAATCAGCAGAGCGTTGTTTAAATTTTGCGCCAAAATCGATGATTGGTCGCGGCTGGCGGTAGCGACTAATCAGCAGAGCCTTGTTTCAATTTGCCACCAAAATCGCTGATTGGTCGGGGCCTGCCACCGCGACCAATCAGCAGAGCGGGGTTTAAATTTGCCGCCCATATCGATGATTGGTCGGGGTCGGCGGCCGCAACCAATTAGCGTCGTATTAGTGAGGACCGGGGAGCGGCGCTGCCTGTGCGGGTACTTCCGCTGCGAGCAGCTGGGAGATGAGCGGCTGCTCGCAGCAGAAGCATCCCGACTGGCGGCGCCGCTCCTCGGTCCTCCGTTCACACTTGCCGTCGGGAGATCATAGCGCTGTTTAAATTAGGCGCCAATCTCGCTGATTGGTCAATAGAGGGTTGTTTAAATTTTGCGCTAATCTCGTTGATTGGTCGCGGTCGGCTGGCGTCCGCGACCAATCAGCAGAGCAGTGTTTAAATGTGGCGGCAAGATCGGTGATTGGTCGCGGCCGCTATTTAAATGTGGCCCTGCCCGCGACCAATCACCGATTTGGGCGCCAAATTTAAATAACGGCCGCGACCAATCACGATTTTGGCGCCACATTTAAATAGCGTCCGCGATTAATCAGTACAGCGGTGTTTAAATGTGGAGCCAAGATCGGTGATTGGTCGCGGCCGATATTTAAATTTGGCGCCCAAATCGGTGATTGGTCGCGGGCAGCGTCCGCGACCAATCAGCACAGCGGTGTTTAACTTTGGCGGCAAGATCAGTGATTGTCCTTAACAAGGAGGTGGGCACTGCTATAGAATAGTGAGCAAAACGGGGTGCTACAGTAACCTGATATGATTGTATAATGTAGTTTGGAAGAAAAAAGACTCAGGATATACAACCGTGCACACCCAATATTAGAAAAATGAAAAAATCTTTATTACATTACACACTGACAACACAAGAAAAAATAAAAACATTTAAAAACAGACAAGGCATAACAATATTCATGGGGGAAGAACAATAATAATGTTCCAAAGCAATAAATCCCCCCTTAGGCCACAGGTATAATATACATCAATTTTAATATCTCATAATACAATAATGGTTTTTAACCAAGCTATGTCACCCTAGTGAAGGGTAGCACAGCACCACTAGACCAAACATAGGTAATGGACCAGGCATTCCCAAATAATCAGACTATACATCATAATAGATTAAGGAATGAAGAAATGAGTGGGAGTGATAACCTGCTAGCACTAGGGGCCCGTATAGTATCAGCATTTGCCAAAAAGTGTCATCCCACGTAAGGTACGACATTGGATCATGAATTAAATCGTGTATGGCAAAACGGGCACTCCTGAGTAGTCAAGGGATAAATCAAAAATAATAAATTGACATAGTTACCTGTTGGCACCAGAGACCCTACACGTTGCGCTGCTAGACCGCAGCTTCGTCAGGGGTATGTTGTCAGTGAACACATGTGTACATTAAATAATCTATCCAATTTAGTGTGATTCCCTTCAGGTGAGTATAGATGCCCTCAGATAATCTCTCCAGCATCGTGGCAAGTCGGACGGTAACTTCCTATTTCCACAGCGTACCGCCCACGTGCTGTGATGTGACGCAACCGGAACTGGATAAGACGTCATATCCGGTCGGCGAACCGCCGCCCCTTCCTATCTCTCATGCGTTCCACCCAGACGCTATGGTGGAACGCAACCGGAAGTAGGTAAAAGATCATATCCGGTTTTGGAAACCGCCCCCTCAGAGATCAAGAGGGATGCAGTCCCCTAGGATAGCCACAATAGGAAAGAAGCTGGTATTCCCGGGGAAGATAGAACGCAAAGAACATGTATACCCCCGGAAGTAGCGCGTCCGCTACAAAAAATTACCGGTACAAAGAAAAGAGGGCTGGCCCTGATCAAGGAAAGTGCCTGGCCAGGCCAAAGAGCAAGATGAAAAATATGAATGGAGTCAGAAAGTCACCAAATGTGCATAAAAGTGTGACCAATAATGACAATACAAACATAAACATAAACATAAAAGACTTACCAGACAAACCAACTATAAACAAACATAGAACAAACAACAATCATGTACAAATTGTGGACCATTACAAAAGTGGCTAATGAAGCCAAGCAGCAACATATATGGATATACGTACAATTATAAATAAGGACCTGTCATTTGAGATGATAAGAATGTTGGGAATTAACTTGTTATGGGATGGAGGAGATGCACAAGCCAGCCACACGAGAAGAGATGGAAGGATAAAAAGGATAAAAAGGAAAAAGGAAAAAAGGTTGAACCAGAGAGCCCTCAATCTAAGGCGGGATTCCAATAGCAAGGATACCATGGGAGTTTAAGCCAAGTAACCAGTAAATGAAAAGTCCTCATTTATACCCCTAGGGGCCACTGTATCAAGAACAAAGATCCACCTAGATTCAGATCTCAATAGATCCTTGGTGTGATCTGAATTACGTGAATTGGGCCTCATCTTCTGGAGGCCCATGACTCGCAATTTATTGGGGCTACCAGAGTGGCATTGGAAGAAGTGCAGAGCCACCGAAGAGATGGCTTTGCCCTTCTTCAAATCCTGTTCAGCAAGATGGATGTTGGAACCATGTTGCTGTACCCGTCTACGGAGTTCCTGCGACGTTTGACCAATATAAACCTTCGGACAAGGACAGGTCAATGCATATACAACATTAGTGGACCTACAATTGATAAAGTCCCTCAAAGGGTATTGATGGTTGTCAATCGGATTAGTGAAAGTTTTACCAGAAGAGAAAAATGGACAAGCAGAACAATCGCCACAAGGGAATGAGCCCTTAAATTTACTACCGCCCGAGGTACTGCAACTGGGGCGTGTATAGTGACTGTGCATAAGTTTATCCCTTAAATTTGGGGCGCGTCTAGCCGTCAACAACGGTCTCTCTGGTAAAATACTAGAAAGACGACTATCCGTCTTAAGTATATTCCAATGTTTCCGAAATAGACTACCCACTTCATTCCATTGATTGTTAAACCTGGTGATAAATCTAATCTGTGTATCCTCCATATTGACACGTGATTGTAGCAACATCTCCCGTGGTTTGACCAAAACCTTCTGGTGAGCCTTGGAAATTACCGCTTTAGGATATCCGCGTTCCCGAAAACGTGAGGTTAAATTGCTGGCCTCGGTTTTGTAATCCTCCTGTGTTGTACAGTTCCTTTTGGCCCTTGAAAATTGTCCCACTGGTATGCTGTCTCTCAAGTTTCTAGGATGAAAACTTTGGTAGTGTAAGAGACTGTTTGTTGCAGTCGATTTCCTATGTAATTTGGACACAAGTGAGCCACTCACTTTCCTAATCTCCAGATCCAGGAAGTTAACTGCAGAGGAAGATACACAATGGGTAAGATGAATGTTAAAATCATTAACGTTCAGCCTATCAATGAAGGTAAGTGCCTCGGCTTCCGTGCCCGTCCAGATAATCAAGATATCATCTATGAAGCGTAGCCACTTGAAGACCCCCCGATTGTATGCCTGTGAGGGGTACACGTGTGTGTCCTCCCACCAACCCAGAAAAAGGTTGGCAAAGGAGGGCGCACACCGTGCCCCCATGGCAGTCCCAGAGATTTGTCGATAGAAGATATGATCAAACACAAAATAATTGTGGGTAAGAATGAAGTTCAAGAGGTCCACAATGAAAGAGTCATGTAAACGATTACCTCCACTTGTAGCATTCAGAAAATAGAGGACTGCTGCTATGCATAAGTTTATCCCTTAAATTTGGGGCGCGTCTAGCCGTCAACAACGGTCTCTCTGGTAAAATACTAGAAAGACGACTATCCGTCTTAAGTATATTCCAATGTTTCCGAAATAGACTACCCACTTCATTCCATTGATTGTTAAACCTGTTGATAAATCTAATCTGTGTATCCTCCATATTGACACGTGATTGTAGCAACATCTCCCGTGGTTTGACCAAAACCTTCTGGTGAGCCTTGGAAATTACCGCTTTAGGATATCCGCGTTCCCGAAAACGTCTTATCCAGTTCCGGTTGCGTCACATCACAGCACGTGGGCGGTACGCTGTGGAAATAGGAAGTTACCGTCCGACTTGCCACGATGCTGGAGAGATTATCTGAGGGCATCTATACTCACCTGAAGGGAATCACACTAAATTGGATAGATTATTTAATGTACACATGTGTCCACTGACAACATACCCCTGACGAAGCTGCGGTCTAGCAGCGCAACGCGTAGGGTCTCTGGTGCCAACAGGTAACTATGTCAATTTATTATTTTTGATTTATCCCTTGACTACTCAGGAGTGCCCGTTTTGCCATACATGATTTAATTCATGATCCAATGTCGTACCTTACGTGGGATGACACATTTTGGTAAATGCTGATACTATACGGGCCCCTAGTGCTAGCAGGTTATCACTCCCACTCATTCCTTCATTCCTCAATCTATTATGATGTATAGTCTGATTATTTGGGAATGCCTGGTCCATTACCTATGTTTGGTCTAGTGGTGCTGTGCTACCCTTCACTAGGGTGACATAGCTTGGTTAAAAACCATTATTTTATTATGAGATATTAAAATTGATGTATATTATACCTGTGGCCTAAGGGGGGATTTATTGCTTTGGAACATTATTATTGTTCTTCCCCCATGAATATTGTTATGCCTTGTCTGTTTTTAAATGTTTTTATTTTTTCTTGTGTTGTCAGTGTGTAATCATGTAATAAAGATTTTTTCATTTTTCTAATATTGGGTGTGCACGGTTGTATATCCTGAGTCTTTTTTCTTCCAAACTACATTATAAGATCAGTGATTGGTCGTGGGCCAAGACCGCAACCAATCACCCTTTTGGGCGCAACATTTAAATAGCGTCCGCGACCACCAATCAGCACAGCGGTGTTTAAATGTGACGCCAAGATTGGTGATTGGTCGCGGCCGATAATTAAATGTGGCGGCCAAATCGGTGTTTGGTCGCGGGCAGCGCCAGCGACCAATCAGCGATTTTTAACACAAATGTCCGGACCTTTGTAACACCATGCGGATACTGTGGGGACATCAGCGGCTAGGGTGTCGAGGGTGGACCTGGGAGCGGCGCTGCGGGTCGGGATACTTCTGCTGCGAGCGCCCGCTCATGTCCCGGCTTCTCGCAGCGGAAGTGTCCGCACAGGCAGCGCCGCTGACATCCATGCGGCTAGGGTGTGAAGGAAGGACCGGGGAGCGGCGCTGACATCCAATTGCTCGCGGTCGCTATTTAAATGTGCCGCACAAATCGGTGATTGGTCGCCATCTTGGCCCGCGACCAATCACTGATCTTGCCGCTAAAGTTAAACACTACTGTGTTGATTGGTCGCGGACGCTGCCCGCGACCAATCACCGATTTGGGCGCCAAATTTAAATATCGGCCGCGACCAATCACGATCTTGGCTCCACATTTAAACACCGCTGTGCTGATTCGTCGCGCCGCTCATCTCCCGGCTGCATCTCCATCCCGCAGATGGGTCTGGCGGTCGAGGTCCTTCTGCTGGTACCGGCCGGGAGATGAGCGCCTCGCGCGGGTCATCTCCCGGCTGCATCGCCGCTGAGCTCCGTCCCGCAGATGAGCCGCTAACGGCCGCCATCTTTCTTTTGGAAATCCCGCGGCGCTGATTGGCCGCTGCCGGACCAATGAGCGACGCGGGATTTCCAGGACAGACAGACCGACAGAGAGACAGACGGGATAAGACGATTATATATGTAGAAGATCTACAGGATGTAACTCAGGATCAGTACAGGATCAGTAATGTAATGTATATGCACAGTGACTGTGTGACGCTCACTCGCCCTCCCTGGGAAATGGGGTTACTCGGAGCCGGGTCAGTGTAGGTGTTATGGGGGATGCAGTCGTGGCCTGGACCCGTTCCGTGCCCAGGGCCGTCACATAAAAATTATGGGCTTTCGAGTAAGAGTGTTATTTTCGACTACGCCACCCGCGATTTCCGGTGATGGACACGAGCGCTGCTTCAGTCCACTGAGGCTGGTGTTACGGGCAGCTAAGATGGGACGGCTCCCCGCAGGTGGAGCAGGCCTCAGGGCAGTGTGAGGAGGAATGGTGGGTGCAGTGTCGCGCAGGAAATAACGAGCTGAGGCAGTGAATGAAGTCATCCGGGTCTTTACTCACTTGGGATGAACGTTCAGCCGCAAAGGTTCTCTCTGCTACACACGGCGTACTGCGGCCACCGGGAAGGGGGTCCAGCACTTCCCAGGTAGATCAGGAGCACCTGTCGAGACCCCTCTGGTGTGTGTTCCTCTCCTTTTTAAGTTCTCCCACTAAGTCTTCTCCTGACTGTGTGTGATACGAACGTGTTGTAAGGCCAGGTCCCACTGGATAAACGCAGTGAAGGAGATACAGGTGGCGTAGGTCGCTCCGTCCGTATCTGTGGCACCCCAGGGGCCTGGTTGCCACAGTGGCATTGCCTCCCTCAAAAGAGGTGATGCCATGTCTGGAAGCAAGCAGGGGTTCTTTTAGCCAGGTACACAATCCATGCAACACTTCCTGGCTCTAGACCAGCAAGGGGAGGACCCTCCCTTTGGCAACAGGATCTGGAGGCAGGGTTAGTTTAGCTTAGTAAGGAGTTGAGTTTAGGACTTTGAAGAGAGAGGAGCTAGGGACTGGAGCTGGAGATAGCTCGTCTTAGCTGGACTACACAAAGAACCGGACACCGGTGTCCGAGGCTGTGAGACCCTTCAGGCCCAGCAGCAGATACCGTAGGGCAGGAGACTGCAGGTCTCCTGGCCCCCATCAGACCCCCGGAGGCTCAGTAGCATAGAGGGACCAGTACCGCCACGGAGGAGCGAAGCATCCACAAGGCCTGCGCTACCAGCCATACGGGTGAGCACCGCACGTTACACTCAGGGACGTGGGCTACAACGCAGCTACATGCAGGGAAGCCAAAGAGTATAGTAAGAACGGCAGGCCTACAACTCCACCTGGCAAGGAGGACTCTATGCTTGCTCCCAGGCTGACCTGACTCTTAACACTAGCCAGTACTCCAGTCCAGGCCTGTCTAAAGTGTCATCAGTAAAGACCCTGGGACTGCATCACACTGACTCCGTGTTTATTATTGACTTCCTGCACTATAGCCACCATCATCCACACACACTGCCCTGAAGCTACACTCTTCCTGTGGGGAGTTATACCACCCTTGTTGCCAAACCATCAGCTTCAGAGGACTGTTCTGCAGCGGCGACCCCATTAGCCGCACTCCACAGGTGGCGTAGTCGGACATTATAAAACCCATATATACAAATTACCCCTTGGATTGACCGCCCTGGGTCACGGACCGGGTCACCGCCACAGTGACTACAACCCCCAGCATCTACCGGCCCGGCTCCGGGTACCCCACGGCCCAGGGGGCGCATCAACTTTGGCATAGTCGGCAGGATTTCGTACCCGTTACTACCGGGTACTGTGCGCCTTCACGAACTGTGTCACATACCGTGGCGAAGTTTCCCGCCAATTACCGCTGTTCCCAGCCATTGTTCGCCATTTCCGGGTCGCCGCGCGGGAAGAAGAGGGGCGTAACCGCTGGAAGCGCGCAAAGCCCAAGCCCCGCCTCACGCACTGACGCAGCGCCAGGTCCTGGAAGGAGCCCCAGCAAGCGCTGACGTCAGAAGCAAGTGACGCCAGGTCCTCAAAGGAGACCATCGCCTGCGGAACTGCGGCCTACGGAAGCAAAGTGAAAGAAGGTAGGCCACGGTTAACTAGGGGGGAGGAAGATGCCCAATATGGAGGGAACTTCAGCCGCAGGCGCAGCCGCTGCCACGGTAATGCCGTTCTCCATGCCATATATACCGGGGGTGGCGTGGTTGCCCCAGTACTCAGGAGAGTCACACACCCTGAGTGACTTTAAAGAAAGACTGATCAGCTTGTTCAAAGTATACCCCCTGTCCGAGGAGCAGAAAGTGAGCATCCTCATAGGCCAGTTGATTGGTGCAGCCCAGAGAGAAGTGAAGTCCTGGTCAGCCAGAGACAAAGGGACTGTGAAAGAGATATTGGCCCCCCTAAAGAACACCTTTGACACCCGTACTACAGCTGAGATAAAAATGAAGTTTTATGGGTGCAAACAACGGGCACAGAACAGTGTACGGGACTATGCTTTAAACCTGCAGGAGGCGCTGAGAGCCATCAAACAGGCAGACCCCGACAGTGTGCATGATGAGAACAGACTGTTAACTGAGCAGTTTATTGAGGGTCTACTGTCCAGCGCTCACCGGACACAGCTGCACATAATGGCTCTGCAAAACCCTGATCTGGACTTTGCACAATTTAAAGATAGAGCCATCCGGGTGCTGTGAGAACCAACACCAGGTGGCGCTACATCTCACCGGAGCCCAGCTATCACCTACCACTAGGAGGTGGCCCCCTTTTCCCCAGAGCCTGTGGGAGCTGATGCACAGACTCTGGACAATGATCCGTCTACAGACCTGCACCTTCAGGTCCAAGAGCTGACTAAAAGTGTAGCTGCACTAACCAAAACTGTGCAGTCCTTGCAGGTGTCCCCCAAAGGAAAGATCCAGCTGGCTTCCAGTCCGGAGGACGTCCCGTTGCGACAACAGAGGAGGATTGCTGGACACTGGATCACAGGTGACCACTTTCCCCTACATTCTCTGCCAACGCTACTGGACTGATTCAGACATTACCCGCCGTCCAGATGAACATTTAAGCATTTATGCCAGCAATGGTCAGCCTGTTCCTCAAGTGGGGTATAAAGAAGTGACCATAAAAGTTGGCAAAGTGGAATTGCCGGCACAAGGAATGATAATTGTTGACATTGATCGCCGAGAAAGTCACCCCATGATAATCTTAGGCACTAATGTTATTGAAAATTGTCTTTCAGAAATTATTGTCTTGTTACAGCAGGTTGCGGAGACCGCCAGTTCCAGCCAGCAGCGGGTTCTACAAAGAGAGATCAGAGCCCTGATGAAAAGACAACAGGTAGAACAGTCTGGTGGTGAAATTGGCAGTATCAGGATGAGTGACCCGTTCCCCATTGCCATGCCCCCAAGAAGTGAGATGATGATATGGTGTCGGGCAGCAATCGGTCTCAGGGGTCGAGATTACCAGGCCCTGGTGGAGCCCGTATACTCTGACGGTAGGCCCACCATCTTGACAGCCTGGGGGGTAGTTGATGTCCGCCATGGGAGAGTGCCAGTCTGCATCCTAAATATTGGGGAGAAAGAAGTCCATTTGCCCCGGTATGCTACCCTTGCCAAATTATTCACCGTCAGCAACAATTCTATAAAAACAGTGGAACCCTTACCTACATCCAAACTGGCGGAGGATAATGGCTCCAAGGGACAGATGGAGGACTGGTGTCAAAAGCTACACATGGGCACTGACTCCACCCCTCAGCACCAAAAACATGGAGTATACCGGGTGGTCCAGGAGTATGAAAGGGTCTTCAGCAAACACCCGCTCGACTTTGGGCAGGTGAAAGGGGTTCAACACCATATCCCCACGGGAGACCATCCACACATTAAAGAGCGGTACCGGCCTGTACCCCCTGCAGACTACCAAAATGCCAAAGGGATGTTACAAGAGATGAAGGAGGCTGGGGTGATAAGAGATAGTTGTAGCCCCTGGGCAGCTCCATTAGTTCTCGTAAGGAAAAAAGATGGCACGATGAGAATGTGTGTAGACTACAGGCAAATTAACCGCATTACACATAAAGATGCATACCCATTACCCAGGATTGAGGAGTCACTAGCTGCATTAAAATCTGCTAATTATTTCTCTACTTTGGATCTCACTAGTGGGTATTGGCAGGTTCCTGTAGCAGAGGCGGCTAAAGAAAAGATTGCATTCACAACGCCGATGGGCCTCAGCGAGTTCAACTGCATACCATTCAGGCTCTGCAACGCCCCAGGAACCTTCCAGCGGTTGATGGAGTGCTATCTAGGACATAAGAACTTCGAGACAGTCCTGCTGTACCTGGATGACGTCATAGTATACTCCAAGTCCTGAAGATCACCTGAAGCACCTGGCAGAGGTGTTTGAAGCCCTAGCTGGTTTTGGCTTGAAGGTGAAGCCGTCAAAATGTCACCTGTTGAAGCCCAAGGTACAGTACCTAGGTCATGTGGTAAGCGCTGAAGGTGTAGCACCAGACCCTGACAAGGTCACAGTAATCAAGGACTGGCCAAGACCCTCCACTATCAAGGAAGTTCGGCAGTTCCTCGGGTTGGTGGGCTACTACCGAAGATTTATCCAAGGCTTCACCAAGATGGCGGCACCCATGCAGGACCTCCTAGTAGGCCAGTCCAGGAAGGCCAAAAACCCGAAGCCTCCATTCAAATGGGATAAGCCGGAAGACGAATCCTTCAGCAGGCTGAAGATGGCTCTGACAGGAGACGAGATCCTGGCCTACCCTGACTATGGCCAACCCTTCATACTCCACACAGACGCAAGTAACGTGGGGCTAGGAGCGGTGCTGTCCCAGATACAGCAAGGCAGAGAAAGAGTGATTGCCTATGCCAGCAGGAAGCTCCGGCCCACAGAAAGGAATCCCGAAAATTACAGTTCCTTCAAGTTGGAGTTCCTCTCCGTAGTCTGGGCTGTGACAGAGTGCTTCAAGCATTATCTCGCCTCCTCCAAATTCACCATCTTCACGGATAATAACCCGCTGACACACCTGGACACTGTGAAACTTGGTGCCCTGGAACAAAGATGGATGGCCCAACTGTCTAATTAGGAGTTCACCATCAAGTACCGGGCTGGGCGCAAGAATGCAAACGCCGATAAGCTGTCCAGGATGCCTAACTTGCCAGATGGGGGAGAAGACCCGGAAGAGCTGGAGGAGATAGAGATCCCCGCTTTCCACCGTCATGGAGTAACCCAGTGCTCCCATTGTGTGAAGAACAGGTGCTACGCCAACAGAGAGGCCACGTTCAATCCATTGCCCCACCATGGATGGGCAGAGACACAAGATAGTGACCCGGCTGTCCGCCTAGTCAAGGAATTGCTGACACGAGCTGACTCGTACCCTGATCCAGATGCTCCAGAGGAGACCAAACAGCTATGGAAGGAGAAGGGCAAGCTATTCATCTATGAAGGGAAGCGGTGTCGAAGAGCCATCAACTCCCGGACACATGAATTGGTCTGGCAGGTGGTAGTCCCGAGGCGGGATGCGTCAATGGTCTTGGAAGCGTACCACGATGGAGCGGGACACTTTGGCTGGAAGAAGTTGGAAGTCCTGCTACGTGAACGGTTCTACTGGGCTGGCATGAGGAAGGCAATCGAGAGGTGGTGTCGAGAATGCGGACCATGCAACCTGAGAAGAAAAGACCGTGACAGCCAGAGGGCTCCCCTGCAGCCCATCATCACCAAACAGCCACTTGAACTGGTAGCCTTGGACCACCTGAAGCTAGCCCCAAGCAGGTCAGGTTATGTCTATGCTCTCACCATCGTAGACCACTACTCCCGGTTCCTGGTAGTAGTGCCAGTAAAGGACCAGACGGCTCAGACAGCAGCCAAAGCATTCTAACAGCACTTCTGTCGCCCGCACGGTTACCCAGAATGTGTGCTTACTGACCAAGGTCCAGCCTTCGATGCGGAGGTGTTCCAGGAATTCTGCAACCTGTATGGCTGCAAGAAAATCAGGACAACGCCATATCACCCCCAAACCAACGGGTTGTGTGAGAAGATGAACCAGGTGGTGATAGACCTGCTGAAGACGTTGCCCCTTGAGGAACGCAGCCTGTGGCCAGAAAAGCTACCAGATCTGGTGGACCTCTATAACCATATCCCAGTGAACTCTACCAACTGCACACCTGCTTACTTGATGAGAGCAAGACCTGGTAAGCTGCCCATCGACCTGGACATGGGAGTCCTAACACCAGAGACGGCCTCACCAGATGCAGATTGGGACACTGAGCGGCAACAACAATACCGCAAAGTGCAAGAGAGTGTTGAAAGAAGTCTGTCCCAAGCAAGACAAAGACAAGAGAAGACTTACAATCAACGCGCACCTGCTGTTCCATTGTCACCTGGAGAACAGGTCCTTAAGAGAAAGAGGCGACTCCACAAATTGGATGACCAGTGGGAGGTAGAGCCTTACACCATCCTACCCTCGAGTCATGATAACACCAAGGTGTGCCTCATTAGTAAGGATGGAGGAGAAACATCAGCAACAGTTTCAAGAGACCACTTGAAGAAATGTCCCGAGCAATTACAACACACTACAGAAGACCAGGATAGCCCTCAACCCACAGAGGAAGTGGAAGAAATGGTCAAAACAGTACTCGGAGAATTTCCCCGGTTGTGGACACAAGTGAACAATGCAATTGTTGTGCCAGTCCTTACCTTTCTCCAACTAGCCCCTCATGAAGCTGCAGAAGGGTTGGAAGAACAGTTGGCCCCGGAGGCAGAAGTTTCCCCATCAGCAGACCAGGAGAATCTACCCTCTGCTAGCAGTGAACCTGTCGTACCCACGGTAAGCCAAAGAATCCGTAGGAAGTTGCCCAACCTACCAGTGTCACCTCAAAATACTAGTAATGCAGTTCACACTGAACCCACCACACCAGGGGTAGACACAAGGGACCAGGGTAGAGCACTGACAGATAGTGCATTACGTAGATCTACCAGAGCTACAAGAGGTCAGCCCCCTGCTCGTTGGAGAATTTTAAAAATGTAAAGTATAAAAGTATTAAAAGGTATGCTGTATATAGTTACTCGTAAGGGTATGCCAGAGACATTGCAAATTTGAAATGTTTAATGTGTGTTTTCCCAGTTACCCGAAAAGGGGTACAAAGACTTTTAGGTTATGGACAGTGAATAACCAAAGAACTTTCCCTTGTAAATAGTTGCACTTGTTAAAGTGCCCCTTTATTGAAAGACCACTGAACAAAAACCCGTTGGAGGTGGCCGAAGACGTGGTCCAACACCTGGATCATCTATGCCCTGCAGCCACCCCAGGGCCTCCGTTGAGGGTTTTGGACGGGTCCCTCAAATTACACCTTGCACAGTGGAATGGACACCTGGTTGCAGATTATACTGTAACCTATCAAGGACTGTAATGTTTGTAAATATTCTAATGTGCCTGTTATTGTTAATGCTATTGTTACTTTTGAAAAATATGTTCAGTCCCAGAGTACTGAAGTTAACTAGGGGGGAATGTGGCACCCCAGAGGGTCTGGTTGCCACAGTGGTATTGCCTCCCTCAAAAGAGGTGATGCCATGTCTGGAAGCAAGCAGGGGTTCTTTTAGCTAGGTACACAATCCATGCAACACTTCCTGGCTCTAGACCAGCAAGGGGAGGACCCTCCTCTTGGCAGCTGGATCTGGAGGCGGGGTTAGTTTAGCTTAGTAAGGAGTTGAGTTTTGGACTTTGAAGAGAGAGGAGCTAGGGACTGGAGCTGGAGATAGCTCGTCCTAGCTGGACTACACAAAGAACCGGACACCGGAGTCCGAGGCTGTGGGACCCTTCAGGCCCAGCAGCAGATACCGTAGGGCAGGAGATTGCAGGTCTCCTGGCCCCCATCAGACGCCCGGAGGCTCAGTAGCATAGAGGGACCAGTACCGCCACGGAGGAGCGAAGCATCCACAAGGCCCGCGCTACCAGCCATACGGGTGAGCACCGCACGTTACACTCAGGGACATGGGCTACAACGCAGATACATGCAGGGAAGCCAAAGAGTATAGTAAGAATGGCAGGCCTACAACTCCACCTGGCAAGGAGGACTCTATGCTTGCTCCCAGACTGACCGGACTCTTAACACTAGCCAGTACTCCAGTCCAGGCCTGTCTAAAGTGTCATCAGTAAAGACCCTGGGACTGCATCACACTGACTCCGTGTTTATTATTGACTTCCTGCACTATAACCACAATCATCCACACACACCGCCCTGAAGCTACACTCTTCCTGTGAGGATTTATACCACCCTTGCTGCCAAACCATCAGCTTCAGAGGACTGTTCCGCAGCGGCGGCCCCATTAGCCGCACTCCACAGGTGGCATAGTCGGACATTATAAAACCCATATATACAAATTACCCCTTGGATTGACCGCCCTGGGTCACGGACCGGGTCACCGCCACAGTGACTACAACCCCCAGCATCTACCGGCCCGGCTACGGGTACCCCACGGCCCAGGGGGCACGTCATATCCCTCCTGGAATCCACTAAGCCTCCGGGCTTTTCTGACTGAGACGTGAAGTAACAAAGTCAGATATTGGGGTCGGTCAACCCTCTTGCAGCAGGAATCCCTCTGACTAGGCCAGAGTAAAGAATACAGGTGGCGTAAGCCGCTCCGTCCGTATCCCCCTGGGTTCCTTTTGCCTGTGGAGCCTATATCCTCCGCTCCCCTCCAGGCCTTCTTAGGTCAGGACCTTGACCGGGTAGAGGCAATGGTTAACCCTGACCCGCTCCTCGTCTCAAGGCCAGAGTATGAGGACCATGTATCTTCAGTCAGCTGCAGACCTTCGCTGAACTCTGGCAGGAGACCGCAATCAGAGACGAAGGCCACAATCAAAGACGAAGATCACAATCAAAGACCTTGAACTTAATATGGCCGTAGATTAAATATGAAACAATATGTGTTTCCTAAAAGTGTGTCCTCCACCCTCACCCACTACATGGTTCCCCCTATTTTTGATTCCCCCCCATCTCCTTTATCCCGGGCCGGGGCAGCACCCTGGTGCATTTAGGCCCCCTACAGGACAGGAGTTGTGCAGTGTTGAATGGTGAAGTGGGGTCCTGAGAGATGCTCCATCCTTACCTGGAAGAGGAGATATCACACCTCTATCTGAGGTGCAGCACCCCTGTGGCGACTAAACCCTCACGGGCGCCACAACTGCACCAGCAGAATAGTGAGTGCAGCTCTGAAGTATAATACAGGAGGTAACTCAGGATCAGTACAGGATAAGTAATATATGTGCACTAGGCTAATTGAGGGTATGGTCGCTTCTGATCCTGCTGTGTGCTCCTGAGTTCGGAGAACCAAAATCTCTCCATCTGGGACCTTCTTTCTCTCCTTCCCAGGGAGGGAGTGGGTTACCTCAGATGAGCAAGGATGCCAATACACAGGCTCCTATCTCCCGAACCAGGCCGGCGGGGGACAGGAGAAGCCAGCAACCGGCCTATACATCGGAGGACTTGAGGGTGAGACGCTCCAGCAAGAGTCACAGTAATGTGGTTCCTACTCACCCCAGGATTGTGGAGACATAGATCAGCCTCAAGGCTTCCAGCATGGAGAATAAGCCTGCCGGCGTGCATGATGGCGGTCCTTCTGGAGAATAGCTGAGTGATCACAGAGGTGAGGTTGACCTCACTGAGGAAGGCTGGGGACTGCAGAGACCAAGGGAGTCTGTTTCCACCTATGGCTCCTGGGTCTTTAGCCACCTCCATAAGCATTAAGAAGCAGGCAAGACTATTAGGAGGTGCTGCGCTGCACCATCGCTAAAACTGCTGGTTCCTCCAAGCAGAGGAAAAATCAACTCCTGGACCTTTCAAGGTAAAACTGCTTAATGAAGACAGATTTAGAGAAATGGCTGATATCAGAGAACAAAG
Organism: Phyllobates terribilis; assembly: GCF_046119375.1. Taxonomy (NCBI): domain Eukaryota; kingdom Metazoa; phylum Chordata; class Amphibia; order Anura; family Dendrobatidae; genus Phyllobates; species Phyllobates terribilis. The sequence goes on from NW_027362770.1 coordinate 160,979,359, forward strand.
GATGATGGGGCTGCAGCCTGAAAGCCAGGTGGATGAGGATGATGATGACCAGTAGAAAGCCCCACCTGGCATATTGCAAAACTATTCGTAGGCCATGTACAGTGAGCTCCCTGTAGGACAGGTGACAGTGACATCCAGTTGGATTTCTGCCAGTGCTGGGGAGGACAGTGACAACAGCGACCAGGGAGTGGCGCTAACTGCAGAGAAAAAGCTCTTGGAGTCCCCAGTGTGGCTTTAGGAATTCAACCATGGTGATAAGCTACCTGAAGAGGCACCTGGGGACAAGAAGAAAAAGGCGAAAACCAAGCCAAACCTACAAGAATTGGTAAACTACGTGTATGCCCCCCTCCTTGTACCCCCTGAGCTGGCCGCAGGGTCAGCTCACTGTATAATCCCCATTGCCCAGCCCAGCCTGGGTTCTGCTGGGGATTTGGGGAGATTACAAAGCGAGATGGCGAGGCACTGAGCTCCATCTCCGCTTGTCCTAGTCCTCCTACTAAAGTGTTATTCTGTGTTGGCACTGCTGGTCAACAAGATCCTGATGGAAAGGATCAGCAGAGCCTCACAGCACCTAAAGATCAGCGGTGCTTTATTCCTAGCGCAAAGTATTGCAAATTAACAACAGGTGACAACCAAGGGTACAAGTAAGACCAAGGGTGAGGTTGCTTCCAGTTCTATGGAGGGCCCAAGTCCCTTGTGCCCAATGATGCAGAAGGTAAAATGTCATCCACGGTCGTTTCTGGTCCAGCAGGTTTGAATGTGGTAGAGTGAGTGAATGAGGGAAAATCATTGCCTAAGGATATTGGTGTAGATGCTGGTGTGGTGGAGGGTGAGAGGGTGATGGATGTGGGTGGTAATGATGTTGGGGCTGATGTAGTCACTGGTCCAGTTGTCCCTCCCCAGTGGTGGCAGCGCCTGTAAGGGGTTATGCCAGTGTCACCGCTGGGGAAAATAAATCATCCTCCTTGTCTCTGGGAATGGCATGTTGCAGTGACGTCTCCTGAAGGCTCTAAAGAAGGGTGAGAGATCACTAATGGTAGAGGGTCGAGAAGTTGATCTATCCTTCTGGACAGAGAGGCATGGCCTTGGGGCCTTCTAAGAGCAAAGCTATGAGAACGGTGTGGTCCCTCCAGACAGCTGGGCAGAGCAGTGTGCATAGAAATGTGGTCTGTGTTTGGTGGAGGGGCAGTGATTCATGTCCTTCAAGGTCTAAGGTTGTGGAGCTCCTGCTGAGGTATGGCTTCAAGGCAATTGACTTCTATGCCTTTGATGTCATCTTTGTCCGGCCAGAGGGCTTGAGCTCTTATGAGTTTACAAAGAACGAGTCCAGCTGGTAAAATCTTGTCGTTCAGGTGGTGTCTTGCTAAAACAAAGTCAAGAAAGTGACCATGATGACTTGTAATGGGTCGCTTTCTTGTTATCACATCATGACGTGGCTTGGTTGGTGGGTAGAAGTGGTAGAAATGCCAAAGATAAACAGCAATGAGTTTGGTATCTTGTCAGGAGCCAGGACCTTTATGGTAAAACTTAAGTGTTTACGTGGCACGGTCACCCACATTCCATCATCTGTCTTCCTGAGTAGGGATTGTATCCTGGTCTTCTGCCAGGGGCAAACGATCACATGTGTGGTGATACCATATACTTCAGCGCAAACTGCACTGTGCAGAAATGTGCATTGTGTGGGGATTTTGGCCATCTTGCTGCAACTTGTGCAGAGATTAGGGGCCACTTGTGTGGTGAGTTAGTTTTCCCATTCAGACCCTAATACGGTCGTGACACCGGTAGGAGAGAACCGTGAGGCTGATTCTGTTACGGAAAGGACTAACAGAAGTAAGGAAGCTGAGGGGCAAGGGAGCAAAAGCAAGAAATAGATGCCTGCCCAGCTGAGACATTTTGATAAGTGCAGACAGGATAGGGAGCTGGGCAAGCCCCGAGCTACAGGAGTGTACCCTGTCCTGGATGCCAGTCTTGTTGCTAAGTCCCCTAGGGATGTTGAGTTGGATGAGGAGATCGGAAGGATCCAAAGGTAGAAAAGCGCCATTTCCTCAGTATACTCCCAGGATCTAGAGCAGGAGCTAGAGGACAAGCATAAGTTTAGCACAAAAAAGAAGGGAGCTGTAACATCTTCTCCCGCTCTGACCAAGGTACCTAAGGAAGGTAAAACTGGTTGGTCATTCTAACCGGTTCCAAGCACAGAACATCTCTCCCTCTGAGGTGGAAGCACAGGTTCAGTTTCTGCTGTCAGCAGGGCTTACAAGGTGCCCGAATCTCCTCCTTCTGGGGATGCAAGGTCCTTGGGGGAGAGACTGGCCTAGATTCTGGAGATGAGGACGATGGAGGAAAAAAACTGGGGGGGAATGGACACCTTTGTGTCACTAAAGAGGAGGAAGTGGCAGAGGAAAACAATGGGAGTGGGAAGAAGAAATCTGTCAAACTCAATCAAGGATGGAGGTACCCACTTCATTGACTTTAACGTTCATTAATTTCGCCAGCTTTAAGTTAAATATGGCTAGATTTGCAGCCTTTGAGTTTTTCAACCGGCTTAAAGCTGACATTTTCTATTTGCAAGAGTCCAGGCTGCCAGATTTGGTAGCTGTGTTCAAAACTAGAAGGGAGTAGAGATTTGTGCCCTATTAGACTCTTGCAGCCAAGAAGTATAGCGGAGTGGTGGTCCTTTTTCCCGCAGCGGTAGAATGCTGACAGTTTATTGAGTTACAGATGAGGAAGTGCCTGATCTTAGATGTCCTCATGAAGGCACAAGAGCTCTGGCTTATTAGCATTTATGGTCCCTAATCTAACAATCTAAGTGGGACGGGAAGTGTCTCTTTATGAAGATCTAGCCCTGCCTTTTTACGAGTCGGCAGGTCATCGTTGGAGGGGTCTTCAACATTGTCACGAGGCCCAGAAAGTGGGGGAAGTTCCATAAAGAAGCTGACTTGTGATAACATCACCCTTAATAGTATAGCTAGTGAGGCTCACCTAGTGGATGTCCACATCAGACACACGACAGGCCAATGGGTTCACCTATCAAAGAGGGAACTGTAGGTCCAGAATAGACAGGTTTTATTTAAAGGAGGAAGCTGCCACTTCAGCAGTGTCTGTTGTTGAGGTGCAGTTCTCTGAACACTAATTTTGTTTTCTCTGAATGTTACAGAGACCCCCCGATGGGAAAAGGCCTTTGGAGGCTCAATTCGTCTCGGAGATAAGACAGTCCTTTGACAATTTTCTTCAGAGTCAGGTAGCCTTGCTGAATCTTTATAGAAGTAAGTCAGAGCAGTGGGAGATGTTCTAGAAATTGGTGACGAGATTCTTCCGCCAGGTCTCGAGCCTCAGGAGTCTGGACAGGTATCGCCTGCATCAGGGCCTGAAGAGGAAACTCGAGCAACTTGTTTCAACTGGGGGTAGCCATGAGGAGATCTCCAGAGTGAAATCTTTGTATATGAAGTGTCAGTATGATAGGCAGGAATCCTTGTTTTTGAGAGGGATTATGGGAAGTACCGCTCACCTGACCCTTACAGGAACTGCAGGATGTCAGTGAATAGTAAAGTTGTGATGTCACCTTTCCTGGCTGAGGAAAACTGAGTATTGAAGTGCATGTCATTAAACAATCGCCAACTCTAGATGGCTTAACTTCTGAATTCTAAAGACCTTTTAAGTGCTCCTTGGTTCCACTCTTGACTGGGTTATTCAATGATTGTCTTACCTCAGGCACTCTGCTAAAGTCAATGAGGAGTTCAGATCTGATCAACCTGCCAAAGGATAAGGACTCATCTTGAATTGAGAAATGGAGTCCCATAGCGCTTCTTAATGCGGACAGAAAGATTTCAGCAAAAGTGCTGGAGGAGGGCAAGTAAAGGACCTTCACACACCTCTTGGACATCTTTCGGCTTACGCTACTCCATTACTGAATCTAATTCAACTGTGGGTCTCGAAATGTGGAATATCACCTTGCTAAGCAAGCTTGATAAAATGGTTCTGCTGACCCATTTTTAGAAGCCCTTGGTGCTCAAGGATTGTTCAAGTTGAAATCTTCAGGAAGATTTCAGGGAGATTTCTATTAGGATGCCCCTGAAGTTGAGGGACTTGACATGGTTCTGCTTCTATTGAAAACTGTGTAAGTGACAACCTGAAATGCAGGAGCTCTGAGGATGCAAAATGTCCTCAGGAGGAGTGTGGCAACTTACTGGAAAGCACGAAGCTCTTCCTGCTTCATTGTCTTTTTAAAACAGAGGTGTACAACAGAGTTGATGCCTCTATTGGCTGGCAAGTCTCCCTTATGCAGAATGGGCCTAAGGAGCATTCTGAAACTTCGATGGTAGATAGCCTAGTTGTTGGATGCCATACATGGAATGGACAATGCTTAGTATCGACACAGTGGAAAATCCTCCTTGTGGACAATTTGAGTAGGACTATACTTGTTGACCTGGTGAAAGTGCGCTCTCTGGAGCATCGGGGACTGGGCACACGTAGAGATGTAGAGATGTTCTTCTCTGAAGTGGCTTTTCTTTCTGTACCCTAGTCTAGTCAACTCCTTTCCTGGTGGTTGGTTGCTGCCATACATTTTTGTTTTGGTCAGTATATAGTGATGTAGGAGCTGGACTTGGACTATGTTTGTTGTGGCATGTTTATATTTTGATCTTGTTCGATTTATGCTGTGTATATATTGTATATAGCATATAGATGAATATATGGTGGGAAAAGGGGGAGATGGACATTGGGCGTGGACTGAGGCAGGAAACGAAGGACCAACTCTCAAGTCAGTGCATGGGTTGGAGGTTGTGGGCTCAGGAATGGAGAGTGGAGTTTATCGTTTAGTCCTGGATTGTATGTATTTATATAGTTAGTATCACAAAATTAATATGTGTATGTATATATTTTTGCCAGTAGGTTATTGTTTATTTCTTTTTACATTGGTTGTTTTTGTTATTATTTTTGATACTTCGGCAACTGGATCAGAATTAGTTTATATAATTAATTATATAGATCTGTTTGTATATATTTGCTTTATGGTATGGTGTATGTGTATTTATATTAATAATGTGTGTGTATGCTATTAGAATGAGTGGCTGGACCAACTTTTATTTTATTGATTATTGATGGTCACTTTTCTGATTAATATTTTTGTTATGTTTCTGTAGTTATGTTTTTCATTTTTATAATAAATGATCTACAGAAAGTAACTCTGGATCAGTACAATATTAGTCATTTATTTCCATAGTGACTCAACTTGTTATATAGATTAGATATATTCGCTCCTCAACATTGAAATTTCAACACCAGAGGAGCATGCATGGCTTATAAGTCTCCTCTCTCTGTAATGCCAAGCTTGGCTTGTCACTCTCCACAAGGAGAAACATTAGACCCCAGTCTAGAGCCTCTCACCTAGCCAAATCAGATCTCATACTTTGCACAGATGAGGGGTAACAACCCGAAACACAGTGTCTGCAAATTGAGATTCTGGCTTGGCTTTTATCCTAAATCATACTGCAAGGCTTGTTAAAGAGTCAATGTTGACTTTTAGCATCACTGCTTCTAATAGATGGCACTAGAGTTCTAGTCCTCTTCCTCTCTGAAGAGACAATTTACATATTTAATTTCCCAGAGGAGCATGCATGGCTTATAAGTCTCCTCACTCTGACATGCCAGGCTTGGCTTGTCACTCTCCACAAGGAGAAATTTTACCCCTTAGGTCCCAACACCAAGAAGGAAAAGTCGTGGCCCTATGAAAATCAGAGGATCGTTAGACATTTTAATGATCTGTAAATGAAAAAAAAATGATAACATTTTCAAAACATCTTGATTTATTCAGTATGGTGTCTAAGTGCCACGTGCAGAAACCCCCAGATTGCAGATTATAGCCTTGGCTGCTATCAATAAAGTTATTAATAATTGTCCGAGGAAGGTTCTGCCACGCTGAATGCACTTGGGCAAATCATCAAGATCAGCTGCTGGCAGCTCCCTGTGCAATTGCCGACCAGTGACGTCCCAGATGTGTTCGATGTCGCTGGTGGGAAGGCTTTTACGCTTTTTTTTTTTATTAAAAACAGTGTTTACTAAGTACCGTATGTTATTTATATGTACTACTGCTTTTTACTTATAGCAGGATATATGTTCATTTTGTTTCTACAGTGGGTACAGAAAGTATTCAGACCCCTTTACATTTTTCACTCTTTGTTTCATTGCAGCCATTTGGTAAATTCTAAAAAGTTGATTTTTTTTCTCATTAAAGTACACTCTGCATCCCATCTTCACTGAAAAAAAAACAGAAATGTAGAAATTTTTGCAAATTTATTAAAAAAGAAAAACTGAAATATCACATGGTCATAAGTATTCAGACCCTTTGTTCAGTATTGAGTAGAAGCCCTCTTTTGAGCTAGTACAGCTATGAGTCTTCTTGGGAATGATGCAAGTTTTTCACACCTGGATTTGGGGATCCTCTGCCATTCTTCCTTGCAGATCCTCTCCAGTTCCATCAGGTTGGATGGTGAACGTTGGTGGACAGCCATTTTCAGGTCTCTCCAGAGATGCTCAATTGGGTTTAGGTCAGGGCTCTGGCTGGGCAAGTGAAGAATGGTCACAGAGTTGTTCTGAAGTCACTCCTTTGTTATTTTAGCTGTGTGCTTAGGGTCATTGTCTTGTTGGAAGGTGAACCTTTGGCCAAGTCTGAGGTCCAGAGCACTCTGGAAGAGGTTTTCATCCAGGATATCTCTGTACTTGGCCGCATTCATGTTTCCTTCAATTGCAACCAGTCATCCTGTCCCTGCAGCTGAAAAACACCCCCCTAGCATGATGCTGCCACCACCATGTTTCACTGTTGGGATTGTATTGGGCAGGTGATGAGCAGTGCCTGGTTTTCTCCACACATACCGCTTAGAATTATCACCAAAAAGTTCTATCTTCGTCTCATCAGACCAGAGAATCTTATTTCTCATAGTCTGGGAGACCTTCATGTGTTTTTGAGCAAACTCTATGCGGGCTTTCATATGTCTTGCACTGAGGAGAAGCTTCTGTCGGGCCACTCTGCCATAAAGACCCGACTGGTGGAGGGCTGCAGTGATGGTTGACTTTGTGGAACTTTCTCCCATCTCCCTACTGCATCTCTGGAGCTCAGCCACAGTGATCTTGGGGTTCTTCTTTACCTCTCTCACCAAGGCTCTTCTCCCACGATTGCTCAGTTTGGCTGGACGGCTAGGTCTAGGAAGACTTCTGGCGGTCCCAAACTTCTTCCATTTAAGGATTATGGAGGCCACTGTGCTCTTAGGAACCTTGAGTACTGCAGAAATTCTTTTGTAACCTTGGTCAGATCTGTGCCTTGCCACAATTCTGTCTCTGAGCTCCTTGGGCAGTTCTTTTGAGCTCGTGATTCTCATTTGGTCTGACATGCACTGTGAGGTCTTATATAGACAGGTGTGTGTGACGCGCCCCTGGGCCTGTGTCGCGCTGCGTTGCGCACGCGGGAGCTTACCCGGAGCCGGATCTTTTGAGGGTTGTAGTCTCGTGGCGGTGACCCGGTCCGTGCCCAGGGAGTCAAACTAAGTGGCGGTCTATTAGCAGTGGATGTTGGATGACTACGCCACCCGTTGAATGCAGCTTTGGAGCTGCCGCTGCAGGGCAGACCGCTGAGGCCGGTGGAAGGATGGTGCAGCGGGGATGGTATAACCCCCAACGGGAGGGGTATGGCCTCAGGGCAGCCGACGTGGATGATGAGGGTAGCAGGAACCACTCAGAGACGGTGCGGTGTAATTCAGGGTCTTTACTGGTAACAACGATAGACCCTCCCGGAGTACTTGCTAGCGAACGGGGCCTGGTCAGTCCTTGAGCAGATGGGATCTCCCCTGGCCAGGCGGAGTTGTAGGCCTCCCAAACTGACTGTACTCTTCTGGCTACCTTGCTAGAAGCGGATATAAGTAGCCCACGTCCCTGAGTGTACCGTGTGGTGCTCACCCGTATGGCCGGTGACTCGGGGCCTTCTAATGGCTTCCGCTCCACGATGGCGGCGCTGGTCCCACGCGTGTGACCGTGCCTTCGGGTTTCTGGGCCAGAGGACCTGCAATCCCCTGCCGGTCGGTTTCTGCTGCTGGGTAAGGATTAGTCCCCACAGCCTCGGGCGCCGGGTCCGGTAAGAAAGCTTCTCAGTCAGGGCGAGCTCTGCAGCTGCCAGCCCCTGACTTGTAGTAGTATTGCTCCCACTGAGCTTCTGCTGTTTCTTCCTGTGACTGTTTCTTGTCTCTACTCTCCTTGACTGACTAACCCTGCTTCAGCCCCGGGTTTATATAGGGGAAGGTCTTCCCCTCCCAAGACTGGGCAGGAGGTGTGGCATGCACAGGATCCCTGGCCAAGAGACCTCCCACCTGCTCTCAGACATAACATTGCTTGTTACTGTGGAAACCAGACCCCTGGGGTGCCACATTCCCCCCTAGTGAAATTTAGTACTCCGGGACTAAACATATTTTAGAAAAACATAACAAGATATAACAATAACAATACAATAAAGAAACACATAAAGGTGGTCACGGCATGTCCGTAACCGGGTGCAGTTTTTGAAGAAACAAAGGTGTCCATTTCACCAAAACAGGGAGACGTAACCAGGTAGGGGTCTGTCCTACCCCGAGTCCTTAACAGTCTCTAGTCCATCCTGGGTTACGCTCCAACTAATTGTACAAGGATTCCCGGTAGATCCACCAAGGATTCCTAAAAATAACTAGAAACACAAAATTATACACAAGCAACAATACACAGGTAAACATAAATAAAACAATTTATACACTTTAAATCCTCCAGCGTGCGGGTAACTGGCCTCTAGTGGCCCTAGTGGACCTACGGAGCTGACTGTCTAGCCCTGAACTACAGGGTGTAGGAGCTGTAAAGGGTAAACTGGGCAGCTGTCTACCGGCTCTTTGGCTCACTAGGGATATGGCAGGCTCACTGCAAGCAGAGGGTTGATCCTCCTGGTCTGCGGGTGTGGGGTCTTCTGCCTCCTGGACCGGCTGTTCTTCCAGCTCTACCTGTTGCTCCGTAGGTGCTTGGGATGCTGGTTGGAGGAAGGTGAGTACGGGTACCACAACTGCACCATTGACTTGAGTCCAAGACCGAGGGAAGTCCCCGAGCACAGTACTAACCATATCTTCCCTTTCCTCTACGGGTCGATGGTCTTCTTGTTCCTCTTCAGGGTTCCTCAGTTGCTCGGGACACTTCTTCAGGTGGTCCCGGGATACAATGGCTGTAGTTTCCCCTCCGTCTTTACTGATGGTACAAACCTTCGGGTTCTCGTGGCTTGAGGGCAGTACGGTGTACGGGTCCTTCTCCCACTGGTCGTCCAACTTGTGGAGCCGTCTCTTCCTCTTCAAGACCTGCTCTCCGGGTACCAGGGGAACAGCGGGAGCATACTGGTTGTAAGTTTTCTCTTGTCTTTCCCTAGCCTGACAGAGACTTCGCTCCACGCTCTCCTGTACACTCCGGTACTGCTGCTGCCTCTCTGTGTCCCAGTCTGCTTCTGGTGAAGTGTCCTCGGGTGTCAGGACTCCCATTTCCAGGTCAACAGGTAACTTACCAGGTCTTGCCCTCATTAGGTAAGCCGGGGTACAGTTGGTGGAACCTACCGGGATGTGGTTGTATAGGTCCACCAGATCGGGCAGCTTCTCAGGCCACAGACTGCGTTCTTCCAGGGGCAACGTTTTCAGAAGATCCATTACCACCTGGTTCATTTTCTCACAAAGTCCATTAGTTTGCGGATGATAGGGTGTCGTTCTTATCTTCCGGCAGCCATACAGAGTGCAGGATTCTTGGAAGACCTCCGCTTCAAAGGCAGGTCCCTGGTCTGTCAACACTTGGTCCGGGTACCCGTGTGGACGGCAGAAATGCTGCTGGAAGGCTCTCGCTGCTGTTCGAGCTGTTAAGTCCTTGACGGGGACGACAACCAAGAACCGGGAGTAGTGATCCACGATGGTTAGTGCGTAGACGTAGCCACTTCTGCTTGGGGTCAGTTTTACATGATCCAAGGCTACCAGTTCCAACGGCTGCCGGGTGACGATGGACTGCAGGGGAGTCTTCTGGCTGGCACGGTCCTTCCTTCTTAGGTTGCACGGGCCACAGTCTCTGCACCACTTCTCAATGGTTCCCCTCATGCCTACCCAGTGGAATCGCTCGCGCAGCAGGAACTCCAGCTTCTTCCACCCGAAGTGTCCAGCTCCGTCGTGGTATGCCTCCATCACCATGGCTGCGTCTCTTCGTGGCACCACTACTTGCCAGAGTAGTTCATGCGTCCGGGAGTTAACCATTCTGCGGCACAACTTCCCCTTGTAAAGGAACAGTCGACTCCTCTCTGCCCATAGTTGTTTGGCTTCCTCCGGAGCGTCTGGTTCAAGGCAAGCCTCCGGGCGAGTCAGCATCTCCTTCACCAGTCGGACTGCAGGGTCGCTGTCTTGCGTTTCCGCCCAGTTGTAGTGAGGTAAGGGGTTCAACGTAGCAGCCTGCTTACTCCTTACCCGGTGGGAGTACTGGATAGTCCCATGACGGTGGAACGCAGGGAGTTCAACTTCTTCCAGTCCCTCCGGATCTTCTCCTTCGTCCGGCAGGTTGGGCATCCTGGACAGGGCGTCCGCGTTGGTATTGGAGCGTCCGGCCCGGTATTTGATTGTGAACTCGTAGTTGGACAGACGGGCCATCCACCTCTGCTCCAGGGCACCGAGTCTTGCCGTGTCCAGGTGTGTCAACGGGTTGTTATCCGTGTACACGGTGAACCGGGAAGAAGCGAGGTAATGCTTAAAGCGCTCGGTGACTGCCCATACTACGGCCAGGAACTCTAGCTTAAATGAGCTGTAATTCTCGGGGTTCCTTTCGGTGGGTCGCAGCTTTCGGCTGGCGTAGGCGATTACTCGTTCCTTCCCCTGCTGGATCTGGGACAGTACGGCTCCTAGCCCGATGTTACTGGCGTCGGTGTAGAGGATAAAGGGCTGGCTATAATCCGGGTACGCCAGGATTTCGTCCCCCGTGAGGGCCATCTTCAGCTGGCGGAAGGACTCTTCTTCGAGCTCCTCCCATTTGAAGGGCGGCTTCTGGTTCTTGGCCTTCCGGGACTGGCCTATCAGGAGGTCCTGCATAGGTGCTGCCTTTTTGGTGAAACCGGGAATAAACCTTCGGTAGTAGCCTACCAACCCGAGGAACTGCCGCACTTCTTTTACGCTGGAGGGGCTTGGCCATTCCTTAATTGCGGTGATCTTATCAGGGTCGGGAGCCACTCCGTCAGCGCTCACCACGTGTCCCAGGTACTGCACCTTTGGTTTCAGGAGATGACACTTGGAGGGTTTCACCTTTAGGCCGTAACTCGCCAGAGCTTCGAACACTTCCGCCAGGTGTTTCAGGTGGTCCTCATACGTCTTGGAATATACGATGACATCGTCCAGGTACAACAGGACCGTCTCGAAGTTTCTGTGGCCCAGACAACACTCCATTAGTCGTTGGAAGGTTCCTGGTGCGTTGCAGAGTCCGAACGGCATGCAGGTGAACTCGCTAAGTCCCATCGGGGTGGTGAATGCGGTCTTCTCCCGGTCCGCCTCTGCTACAGGAACCTGCCAGTACCCGCTAGTGAGATCCAAGGTAGAGAAGAAGTTAGCAGATCTTAAAGCAGCCAATGACTCCTCTATCCTTGGTAAGGGGTACGCATCCTTGTGTGTGATACGGTTGATTTTCCGGTAATCTACACACATCCTCATGGTGTTGTCTTTTTTTCTGACTAAGACTAGTGGAGCTGCCCAGGGGCTACAGCTATCCCTGATCACCCCAGCCTCCTTCATGTCTCTAAGCATCCCCTTGGCGTGTTGGTAGTGTGCAGGGGGTACGGGTCGATACCTCTCTTTTATGGGAGGATGGTCTCCCGTGGGGATGTGGTGTTCTACCCCCTTGACTCGCCCGAAGTCTAACGGGTGTTTACTAAACACTCTCTCGTACTCTTGAACCACCCGATAGACTCCCTGTTTCTGATGTGAGGGAGTGGAGTCAGTACCCAAATGTAGTTGCTGACACCAGTCCCCCATTGTTTTCTTAGAGCCGTTACCTTCCTCCGGGTGAGATGGAGGCAAGGGTTCCACAGATTGTATAGCATTTTGGTTAATGGTATATAATTTGGCTAGCGTGGCATACCGGGGCAGGTACACTTCCCTCTTCCCGATATTGATTATGCGAACGGGCACCCTCCCATGGCGTACATTAACCACTCCCCGTGCTGTCAAGATGGTGGGCCTACTGTCTGAGTAAACTGGTTCTACCATTGCCTGGTAATCTCTACCTCTCAGACCAATAGCTGCCCGGCACCAAATCATCATTTCACTTTTTGGGGGCATGGCAATAGGAAAAGGGTCACACATTCTTACGCTACCAATCTCACCGCCGGACAGTTCCACCTGTTGCCGTCGCATCAGTGCCCGGATCTCTTTCTGGAGCACCCGCTGCTCGCCGGAGCTGGCGTTCTTGGCAACCTGCTGTAAAAGGAAAATCACCTCTGCAAGACAATTTTCAATTACATTAGTTCCTAGAGTTATTTTTGGGTGACTCTCATGTTTGTCAATATCTACAATGATCAGTCCCTGTGCTGCCAGTTCGACTCTACCGATTTTGATGGTCACCTCTTTAAATCCGATCTGTGGCACGGGCTGGCCATTGCTGGCGATGATACTCAAGTCGTCGTCAGGGTAGCGGGTAATATCCGAGTCATTCCAGTACTGCTTAAAGAGCACGTACGGGATGGTGGTGACCTGTGACCCGGTGTCCAGTAGGGCACTCATGGGAATGCCATCCAGTACCACAGGCAAGACTGGACGTCCTCCCACATATCTGTCGCGCCAGTTCGATGGGCCTGGTGATCTTTTTCCTGGGGGTTGGCCCTCTACCCCAGGTTGTGCCCGTTTAAAGAACAGTACCTTGCCATATGTCCGGGTTGATTGCAGCGGCGGCAGATGGGTCGTCCGTCTTCGCTGTATCGGTCACTGGGTCTTCCTCTGGCCGGAGGGGTCCTCCTTGGTCGACGCCACGGGATGTCCTCCGGTCCGGATGCCAGCTGGATCTTCCCTGGGGTGGAAACCTGTAAAGACTGCACAGTTCGGGTTAGCGCAGCAACGCTCTTAGCTAGCTCTTGGACCTGATGGTGTAGGTCTGGAGCTGGGTTATTGTCCAAAGCCTGCGCATCAGCTCCCACAGGCCCTGCCGACAAGGGCGCCGCCTCCTGGTGGTAAGTGATAGCTGGGCGCCTGTGGGTCACAACGCCACCCGGTGCCGGTTCTCGGAGCACCCGGATGGCTCTGTCCTTGAACTGTGCAAAGCCCAGATGGGGATCCTGTAAGGCCATCGCCCGCAACTGGGTTCGGTGGGCATTACAATATAGTCCCTCTATAAATTGTTCGGTCAACAGCCTGTCCTCGTTTCCCACTCCATCAGGGTCGGTCTGCTTAATGGCCCTCAGGGCCTCTTGTAGGTTTAGTGCATAGTCCCTTATACTCTCATGCGCTCGCTGCTTGCACCCGTAGAATCTAAGCTTAATCTCGGCTGAGGTGCGGGTATCAAAGGTATCCTTCAGCCGGGTTAGTATCCCTGCGACAGTCTTCCTCCCAGGTGGCCAGGATTTTACTTCCCTTTTGGCTGCCCCGGTTAGTTGGGCCACCAGGATGCTCACTTTTTGCTCTTCTGTGAGGGGGTACACCTGGAAGAGGCTATCCAGCTTTTCTCTAAAGTCATGCAGGGTATGTGACTCCCCTGAGTACTGGGGTAGCCAAGCTGCTCCCGGGATATAGGGCATGGTGAAGGGCATAACTGCAGCAGCGGTGGCGCTGGCGGGGGTTGAGGCAATGAAGCTCTCCTCCGCATCCGACATCTTCCTCCCCCCTAGTGGACCGTGGCCTACCTTGCGATGATCCTGTTCCGTAGGCCGCGGCTCCGCAGTAGATCGTCAGGGTTGAGGACCTTCCGTCGCGCTCCGGTGACGTCGGCGTCTGCTGGGCTCCTTCCAGGACCTTACGCAACGTCCGGACGTGAGGCGGGGCTTCAGTTCTCGCGCGCTTTCGGAGTCCACGCCCCTCTTCTTCCCGCGCGGCGTCCTCAAGATGGCGTCCAACGGCGGGAAAACTCCACGGATGGCGGGAAGAAGGCTGAAGATGGCGCCAGATGGCGGGAATCTTCACAGATGGCGGGAAGAAGGCTGAAAATGGCGCCGGATGGCGGGAATCTTCACCGATGGCGGGAAAACTTCACGGATGGTAAGTTTTAAAAGTCTCTTTTTCAGGCACGCAGTACCCGGTGGTTGCGGGCACGAAATCCTGCCGACTACGCCAAAGTTGACGCGCCCCTGGGCCTGTGTCGCGCTGCGTTGCGCACGCGGGAGCTTACCCGGAGCCGGATCTTTTGAGGGTTGTAGTCTCGTGGCGGTGACCCGGTCCGTGCCCAGGGAGTCAAACTAAGTGGCGGTCTATTAGCAGTGGATGTTGGATGACTACGCCACCCGTTGAATGCAGCTTTGGAGCTGCCGCTGCAGGGCAGACCGCTGAGGCCGGTGGAAGGATGGTGCAGCGGGGATGGTATAACCCCCAACGGGAGGGGTATGGCCTCAGGGCAGCCGACGTGGATGATGAGGGTAGCAGGAACCACTCAGAGACGGTGCGGTGTAATTCAGGGTCTTTACTGGTAACAACGATAGACCCTCCCGGAGTACTTGCTAGCGAACGGGGCCTGGTCAGTCCTTGAGCAGATGGGATCTCCCCTGGCCAGGCGGAATTGTAGGCCTCCCAAACTGACTGTACTCTTCTGGCTACCTTGCTAGAAGCGGATATAAGTAGCCCACGTCCCTGAGTGTATCGTGTGGTGCTCACCCGTATGGCCGGTGACTCGGGGCCTTCTAATGGCTTCCGCTCCACGATGGCGGCGCTGGTCCCACGCGTGTGACCGTGCCTTCGGGTTTCTGGGCCAGAGGACCTGCAATCCCCTGCCGGTCGGTTTCTGCTGCTGGGTAAGGATTAGTCCCCACAGCCTCGGACGCCGGGTCCGGTAAGAAAGCTTCTCAGTCAGGGCGAGCTCTGCAGCTGCCAGCCCCTGACTTGTAGTAGTATTGCTCCCACTGAGCTTCTGCTGTTTCTTCCTGTGACTGTTTCTTGTCTCTACTCTCCTTGACTGACTAACCCTGCTTCAGCCCCGGGTTTATATAGGGGAAGGTCTTCCCCTCCCAAGACTGGGCAGGAGGTGTGGCATGCACAGGATCCCTGGCCAAGAGACCTCCCACCTGCTCTCAGACATAACATTGCTTGTTACTGTGGAAACCAGACCCCTGGGGTGCCACATGTGCCTTTCCAAATCAAGTCCTATCAGTTTAATTAAACACAGCTGGACTCCAATGAAGGAGTAGAACCATCTCAAGGAGGATCACAAGGAAATGGACAGCATGTGACTTAAATATGAGTGTCTGAGCAAAGGGTCTGAATACTTATGACCATGTGATATTTCAGTTTGTTTGTTTTTTTTATAAATTTGCAAAAATTTCTACATTTCTGTTTTTTTCAGTCAAGATGGGGTGCAGAGTGTACATTAATGAGAAAAATTTTTTTTTTAGAATTTACCAAATGGCTGCAATGAAACAAAGAGTGAAAAATGTAAAGGGGTCTGAATACTTTGTGCCCACCGTATTTTAGGATTTGTTTAGTGCTCCAATTGCAATGTTGTGGATTATATGTAAATTGCACAGTGGTGCCATAGAATTGCCCTTTAACTTATTACAAAATTACCCAATTAATACTGAATTAAATTCCTTATTTCTAATGCTTCACTTTCTATTAATCAGAATTTCTCTTGTAATTACAGATTTTTTTAATTTATATACAGAAGAAAAAAAACATAAAATAATAAATAACAAAAAAAAAAATGTTTTTCTTTTTTGCATTCAGAATGAAAGATGTATCCAGCCCAACAAGACTAACGAGAACTGCGCTTGCAAAACAGGCTCGGCAGCACCGATGCTACCAGTGAGAGATGGAAAGGAAGTAGTCAACTTATATAAAACAGTCTCATTAGAGTTAACCCCTTAGCAGCCGGTAAGGAGAATATAAGATGTCTTCAGCATTTTTCGGCATTTAATGTCCATTTCCTTGATTCTTTCTTATTCTAAAGTATACGAAAAAAAAATTATTTTTTTTTCTCGCAGTTACTGTGCTTTTAAATAACCATAGCAGCAGCATGGAAATCCATAGACATTGACTTATGTGCAGCCTGATGACATCACTATGACATCACAGTTCTCTCAATAGCAATGTCTGATTGGTTGATGTCAGGTTTAGCTCGGTAATGATTTTTCATGCTATGGGCTTGCACAAAAAATATCCACCCATAGAAGTAGTCCATATTCAGCGCTGGTATTTACATCACGCATGTATGCGGCATCCATGGACCAGGTGATGAGGAGGAGGATGATGAAGATGTATAAAACGCATGAATCACGTGTTCCTTGGGTTCGGCAAGTCAATAACTATGGGGGGATTTACCGGCTGGTAATTGACAGTACATACTGAGGAGTTGACGTATGTGGTGGTACCATCTGCCATGACGCCATAACCTAAAACAGAAATAAAATACAATATATCGAGTTTTATTGGTAAGGGGCCAATGGCCATGTCAAAATGCGATGTAAATTTCTTATAACTTGCTTCCGCAAAATGGTGGCCTCTGCTCGCCATTTTTCAGAACTATAAAGGGCCATCAAAAAATATTTAAAAAAAATCCTTATACTCATCTTACCACTCACTTCTCCAGTCCCTCTGGTACTCTTCGTCACCCTTCTGGTCCTCACCACATCTTCTGATCCACTGCCTCTCACGCTCAGCTGGGACTCCTGACTTTCATGGGCCCCGGGAGAGTTCTGCGCATGCACACGGACAGTCATGACGCGGTGATCTTCCGTGAGCATACGCAGAACCGTCCTGGCTGAGCATGAGAGGCTCGGGGATGTGGCAAGGACCAAACAGTTGAAGGTGAGGAGCAGAGGGCCCGGAGAGGTGAACGTTAAGGTGAGTATATGGATTTTCTTTAATTCTCTTTTACATATTACATTTATTATTTTCTGGGGACATCTAAGAGTATAATAGGGGACATGAAATACGCAGAGATGTCTAACCGCGAATCGAAATTCCTGGGGACAAAAAGCATTAATAGGCGACTTCGAATTTTTGACTGACCCGTTCACCTCTACTTGTGGCCCAAACCACTTTTAGATTATGTGGTCACACTATGTATAGGATTTAACATGATCATACCTTCATGTATGTGACCAAACACATGTAATCTGGGCTGGACCCTCCTCTGCACCGTGTTTAATAATTCTACACATCCCACTCGCTGTAATTTCTTCGGCACCCAATCCAAAAATCCTGCAATGAAAATGTAATATATTAATGCTTCATGTTGCCAACAACATATCGGAGCTGTGCAAAGATGTCAGAAGATATGTTACAATGAACTTGGTGTCCTATCTACAAGCAGATTAAATAAAACTTAGATTCTAGCTATCAAACCCCTTAAATGCTGCGGTAATTGGTGACTGTGGCATCTTAAGTGGTTAAAATGAGGGACAGAGCTCACTTGGTCAACATCATAGTTTCATCATTTGTAAGGTTGAAGGTAGACTTCAAGTTCAACATGTAGACTAACATTTTTATCTAGAGCATACATGTCAAACTCTAGCCCGTGGGCCAAATCTGGCCCACAGGATGGTTTTATTTGGCCCGCGACATTAGAACCATCACTCCTATGTTGTGGCCATTATTCTATATGGAAGACTATGTGAAGCACATTATTCTGTCTGGACGACTTTGTGGGCCCCATTATACTGTATAGTGGTTGGCCCGCAACTTTTTCCAAGTTTTTCATTTTGGCCCTCTGGGTGTTTGAGTTTGACATCCCTGATATAGAAGAAGGCAAAAATCCCATGAGGCAGACACTAATAACTCCATATTAGGGGTAAAATTCCTTCCCGACTCTACAATGCAATAACCAATATTTTCCTATGGCAGTTGGAGACCTTACAATGGCCCCTGAGTCTGCCATATTAGTACAGCTATTAGGAGGACCCATTGTCAGTCTTAAAGGCAATGAATGGAGTGAAAAAACCTATCTCACGCATATAGGCAAGGTTACCACTGGTCAAGTTCCCTAGAGCGAAACTGTAAAGATGGCACCACCAGAGCCCCGTTTACGGCATTCTTGTGCTCTACTAGGTTGTATGGTGTTGGTCGGATTCTGGTAACTATGAAATTTTGCGGTTTTGACTCAAAGGATACTTTTGAGGGCCAGGAAGGAATTAAAATAACAAGATCCATTATACTCACTTGTCCTAGGTCCACACCTGGCTTACGTCACCTACGCACCAGTTCTTCCGGTGCTAAGGTCAATAATTGGCCTCACTTGGTCATATGGTTGAGACGCAAGGGAGAGCAGAAGACCAGCGCAGAAGATTGGGGAGTTGTGGTGAGAGGGGGAAGACGGGTGAGGGTCTAGGACAGTTGAGAGTCTAGGACAGGTGATTATTTTTGTTATTTTTTAACCCCTTCCCTCTTCTCCAGTTATTATTCCTTGAGAGACCGGAGATGTTAAGCATCTTTTTATGGCAATCTGAACACTTTCGAGTCGAATCGAAGAGAATATAACCACAATGAATTTCGCAATATTCGATCATTTCTAAATAGGTCACACGACTAAGACAATTCTACGCCGCAAAGTTACGTGACCAACTCACATGAAATAAGAATTTACTATGCAATTTATATGGAAGCTTATTGTCGCAGTCTGCGTCAGCACCGTATAGGTTAAACTGGGACAATATGCCGGATGACAGTCAGTCAACGCCGAGCAATTTCGTCAGCGTCATTTACATCCTGTAAATACAAGGATAATTGTTCCCTGCCATTCTCGTCCTATAGAACGAATCTCATTGGTTTTCTTTCTGCGCTTCCAAATTTATCGTCAGTTTCAAAAGCAGCTGCCATCAAGAGGAAGACAAAAAAGATAAAACCGCCTCCTAAATGCAACATCCCAGTTTCACTAAATCAAGATGTCCGGGGGGATTGTAAAGCTCTGGTGCCAGGAAAAATGATCAAATAGATTTATTTTAATATGGCATCCCACTGAATATGACAAAAAATAGCAGAATGTGTTAAAGGGGCCTCTCCGGAAGCAGCACCACTTTTGTTCTTAGGTAAGCGGCTGTATTTATAGATCACGCACCCTGAATTCACCTCTATTAAAGACCCATTTACATTGACACTTATGGCACTATTGTGCTGCAAGCCTGTGGCAGGCAGTAACACCTTATTCCATATAGGCTGCTGGCGTAAGAAGCTAGTAGATAGCAGGGCTGGGAACCAAAGGCTCTCTTGGTCCCACCATCATTGACCTCTAGATCTTTCTTACTGGATCAGATAAGAAGTCCTGCAAAAAGAAGGGGCTGAAAAAATAGCCCTTTTTTATGTAAGGTCACACCGCTCTTCATAAAGTGCCGCCCTAGGCACTGGCCATCCAAGATTTAAGAAGTAGTCAGGTATCCTGTGAGAGACAATGGCTGAAAAACGTCCCTTTTTATGTGAAGTCACACCATATCTCATAAAGTGACAACATAGGGCACTGACCATCCAGGGCCTAGGAAGTAGTCAGAAGTTCTAAGAGAGGCAGGCTTTGAAAAAAGCCCTTTTTATGTGAGGTCACACCGCCCCTCGTAAAGTGCCCCATGAAGGGCCTAGGGAGTAGTTAGAAGTCCTGCGAGAGGCAGGGGCAGAAAAAAAGCACCCCTTTTTATGTGACATCACACCAGCCCTCATAAAGTGCCGCCCTAGACACTAGCAATCCAAGGCCTAAGGAATAGTCAGAAGTCCTACAAGAGGCAGAAAGTGAAAAAAGCCCTTTGTTATGTAAGGTCTCACCACCCCTCATAAATCGCCGCCCTAGGCACTGGCCTTCATTAAGGAGAAATGCATCTTTTCACTAGAAAATTTAACTCACTGCCATTCAGTGAACGGTGAAGAGCTACAAGATCGGTGAACAGGGGTGGATATAGGTTAGACTAACAACCAGACCCTTTTTTTCTTTAAGAGGAGTAACTGAACATTCCTAGGCCACAATGCAACATGTGTAACAAGGCCCTAATTTATATTAGAGGGCCTATATGCGACTGCTACCTCTTCCCCCTTATGGCTTTAAAAGGTTGAAATTTTAGGGTTTTATTGAGTTTTTATTTTTGTTAATTTTTTTGTATATCTTACCAAGCGGTGGTCCGTGTGTTATGAGGATGTCTGTGGCTTCTGGAATGAGGTTCCACTTGTCTAATAAAGCCTGCCCACGAGGGAGGTTAAATCCCCATCCATAAAACCATGGTTGCCTGTAAAAGAAAAGAACATGTCGTCAGAAAGCGCCTCATTCACTTTAGTTGAGCTGAACTGCCATACCAAACCCATTCTTTAGATAGGTTTGGCGCTGTTTTTAGGAGAAAACATGTTTTTTTAAATCCTGTATCATCTCTTTAATCGCAATGGTGGTGTAAGATTGCCTTGTTCATGCCTCGTAAAATGTGTCTTAAAAGTGGTGATGATTAAACCATGGGCAGGGGTCCCATAGTGAGGGGACGAATTTTGGTTTACAGCTGACATTCAGCAACCCAATGGACTCCTTCGATCACGTATTGGGGTCCCAATGACGGTGGTAGAGGGACACTTCAAATTGGGGCCTCCTGCCAACCGTAAAGCATTGGGTAGAGTAGAGGTCACAAAGAGCTCCCTAATCTAACCACTTAGATGTTATACTGTTCGATCAGTTCTAGCTCCAGTTGCAGATGTCTGCCCACCCCATATAAATCCTCCCAACTTCTCCCATACGTATATGCCGGATGTAATGCAAAGTGGATGGACACCATGCTTGGGGTAGGGCCGTTCAGCACCGGGCCCACCCTGTTCACATGCCCCAATGGCAGTCGTGTGGCTTGCCAGCCACCATTGGTGGTACTCTACTGGGCTACTCAAATGTACCTCCAATATGGGCATTTCTGGGAAAAATTGGGCGTGTGTTAGAAGGGAAGATCAGGTTGGAGCTTAAAATGTCTCGTAGGTGGTAAATCAAATGTTGAGGGACACGATCTGTGTTACTAAAATGGTCTGTTCTGGCCAAAGGGACATTTGTAAGGTATCATATATAGGGATCATCCATTACTTTAGAATCTTGACAAAAAAAAACAACCTACTCAGTCCCAACTACAAAAAAACAAATGTAGTCAGGATTGTCCACAACAACCAATCAGATTCTCCACTCCACAGCTTGAACGTGAAAGCAGCGACCTGATTGGTCATAATTGCCTCGATCCACAGCGCAGAATTGCGTCTAAATAATCGTCTCGTCCGCGAATATTTTAAGATTTGGCCAAGAAGAAAGCGACACAAAGGCTAATACTAATATTCACAAGCTCCCGCTAAGATTCCGAGGTAACCATTCAAATACATTTCATATGCAGAATGATGGTTACCATGGAAACCATCGAAATTTCTCTTCTCGGAAACAGATGTCTCATTTAGTGGAAAATTAGAATGTAAAAAAACCAAACCCAGGGGAAAATTAATGCAAACTTTACCTATGCTCTGATGGCTCCTATAAAAGCGTTGGCGACAGCGAGCAAAACTAGTCCGAGCATGGAGTGATATCTGTTATTGTCCCAGTAACCTTCATATTTATTGCATATTAACCCCAATAATGGCTCCGAGGAAGCCGCTATTGTCCCACATGGCCTACAGCACGGAATCATTAATCCCTATTTACTTCTTAATGCTCTTACGATCGTCTCCATTAGTTGCATGGAGGTCACTCCGAGGAAATCCGGCAGGTTCAGGACACATTCACTCTCACTGCCATACAATGTCACTAGGCTCTATTATGGGGGATTTGTGGATGCCACATTGTTATGGGGGATCTGTGGATGACACACTTATAGGGGATCTCTGGATGACACACTTATGGGGGATCTGTGGATGACACACTTATGGGGGATCTGTGGATGACACTCTTATGGGGCATCTGTGGATGACACACTTATGGGGCATCTGTGGATGACACACTTATGGGGATCTGTGGATGACACACTTATGGGGGATCTGTGGATGACACTCTTATGGGGGATCTGTGGATGACACACTTATGGGGGATCTGTGGATGACACACTTATGGGGGATCTGTGGATGACACACTTATGGGGGATCTGTGGATGACGCACTTATGGGGGATCTGTGGATGACACACTTATGGGAGATCTGTGGATGACACACTTATGGGGATCTGTGGATGACACACTTATGGGGGATCTGTGGATGACACACTTATGGGGGATCTGTGGATGACACACACTTATGGGGGATCTGTGGATGACACACACTTATGGGGGATCTGTGGATGACACACACTTATGGGGGATCTGTGGATGATGTACTGTTATTGGGGATTTTTAGATGACGTACTGTTACCGGGGGATCTGTAGATGATGCACTGGTATAGGGGATCTGTGGATGACGCACTGATATGGGGGATCTGTGGATGACACACTTATGGGGGGGATCTGTGGATGACACTGTTATGGGGGATCTGTGGATGGTGCACTGTTATGGGGGATCTGTGGATGGCGCACTGTTATGGGGGATCTGTGGATGACGCACTGTTATGGGGGATCTGTGGATGACACACTTATGGGGGGATCTGTGGATGACACTGTTATGGGGGATCTGTGGATGGCGCACTGTTATGGGGGATCTGTGGATGGCGCACTGTTATGGGGGATCTGTGGATGACGCACTGTTATGGGGGATCTGTGGATGACGCACTGTTATGGGGGATCTGTGGATGACGCACTGTTATGGGGGATCTGTGGATGACGCACTGTTATGGGGGATCTGTGGATGACACACTTATGGGGGATCTGTGGATGACACACTTATGGGGGATCTGTGGATGACACACTTATGGGGGATCTGTGGATGGTGCACTGTTATGGGGGATCTGTGGATGGTGCACTGTTATGGGGGATCTGTGGATGATGCACTGTTATGGGGGATCTGTGGATGACGCACTGTTATGGGGGATCTGTGGATGACGCACTGTTATGGGGGATCTGTGGATGATGCACTGTTATGGGGGATATGTGGATGACGCACTGTTATGGGGGATCTGTGGATGACGCACTTATGGGGGATCAGTGAATGACACACTTATGGGGGATCAGTGGATGACACATTTATGAGGGATCTGTGGATGACACTTATGGGGGATCTGGGGATAACACACACTTATGGGGGATCTGTGGATGACACACACTTATGGGGGATCTGTGGATGATGCACTTATGGGGGATCTGTGGATGACACACTTATGGGGGATCTGTGGATGACACACTTATGGGGGATCTGTGGATGACACACTTATGGGGGGATCTGTGGATGACACACACTTATGGGGGATCTGTGGATGACACACACTTATGGGGGATCTGTGGATGATGTACTGTTATTGGGGATTTTTAGATGATGTACTGTTACCGGGGGATCTGTAAATGATGCACTGGTATAGGGGATCTGTGGATGACGCACTGGTATGGGGGATCTGTGGATGACACTGTTATGGGGGATCTGTGGATGATGTACTGTTATTGGGGATTTTTAGATGACGTACTGTTACCTGGGGATCTGTAGATAATGCACTGGTATAGGGGATCTGTGGATGACGCACTGGTATAGGGGATCTGTGGATGACGCACTGGTATGGGGGATCTGTGGATGACACACTTATGGGGGATCTGTGGATGGTGTACTGTTATGGGGGATCTGTGGATGACGCACTGTTATGGGGGATCTGTGGATGGCGCACTATTATGAGGGATCTGTGAATGACACCCTGTTATGGGGGAACTTTGGATGACGCCCTATTATGGGGGATCTTTGGATGACACAATGTTATGGGGTTGTCTATGGGTAACTGTAACAGGCTGATATTGAGGTATCTTTGGCTCCGCTGGGCTCAAACGCAAAATCTGTAACAATCTCCCACTAAACTTGTGCTATTTAGAATACCAGAATTTGTATATGATGGAGGGGTTTTAGGTTCCCATCAGGCACCAGGACCTGAGGGCAACTGCTATCTCTACACCCTTAAAGGGATCCACTTTTGTGTTATTAGGGGATCTGGCTGACGCACTCTTATGGGGGCACCTGTCGCTTCTTGTATTGAACCTTGGGGTCTGTACAAAAGGTGGAAACTTTTTGGTGGCACGTGGCACAATGCATATATATTGTGCATGAGTATAGACTTGCTCCCCACATACTAGCGGGTGTAGGATTGCGGCCAACTCATGATTAACGTCTATGCAATGAGTGGCGGAGGTCATGGCTGGGGACCACCATTTTTCCTTCAAAATACAAGCGAGGCTGCCAAGGGTAGGCTTTGCCACCCATCAGCATTTATGGTAAATCCCGTGGATAGCACTAAATGTTTACGATGTCAATACCCATTTAGTATCAGAACTAGTAAAATCAGATACTCGGGTTTATTCCTCCATGTGTTTTTTAGGATGAAAAAAAGATACCTGCAGTGTAAAGCATGGGGGAGAAACTCTGAGAAGGGAATGCAGCTAAGCTTCCCAGATCTAAAACCAATCAGAAAAAAAGATAATCTAGTTTCACCCGACTACTTGACTACTGTCTTATACATTTTTCTCAATTGACTTCCACTCTGATAATTGCACTTAATGAGCTCAGCGATGACAGAGGACGCACGTGGCAGGCATTGTCTTCTTTCCATATATATACATATATATGACAGTGAAGGGAATGCTAGCGTCACGGTTATTCCCACTTGTAGCGGATAAAACCCCAGTAATCATGACATAATTCCTGCTGTGTGCGGCTGGCTGCAGGCAGCGCGCTCAGAATAAATGAGATTTGTCATTCACTCAGAAGGAACGGCAGCCTTAATGCTGAACGCTTACACCGGCTACCTCTTAAGGCATCAATCTGAAAACTATTTTGCGGAACTGTAAAACTTTTTTCCCAGGGAGACTTAAAAAAAAAAAAAGTGCCATACAAACCATACAAAAGTAAAAATATTGTAAAAACTTAAAAGTTATTAACCACAGTGCCCTCCCCTCACAGCTATGACACAGTGACCCCACAATAGTAGCAGTTACCACGGGTTGATATTCTGCAAAAATCACAACAATACCAGTTATGGTGCCCCCAGTAACAGAGCCAGGCAAAATTCCTTAAAGATAGAGTGACCAACAGTGTACCCGTAAAAAACTAGACTTATTAAGCAATGCCCTCTCCAGTAGCAGTCACAGCCTACACCACAACAGGGCCGGTCACGGCACTCCCAAAGTAGTGCCGTGCATGCTGTACTTTCGGTCACTTATCTCTCGTTCTCGGTCTCCTCTCTCATTAGGGACACCCACGTCATGCAGCACTGATCACACTAGACCTTAGGTCTATTCGCTACACACACTGTGCCCTTTCTAATGTTCTAACAGGAAACTGTCATTTTCCCTTTAGCTTATCCCCTCCCACTCTGGGCTAGTCCCAAACATTAACTTATGCTATATCCACTATCAAACAACACACTATCAGCATTGCTAAGTGCAAGTCACAATCTCATTACAACAACACTTGTTCTACAAGGGGGAAACGCGGGCAATGTGTCCATCTACTTACAAAGCCAGTCATAGTGCCCAATCAAAAACCATAGACACACAGAACCAGTGATGCTAGAGTGTCCCATATTGAGAGCAGGTCACCCCACAACAGAGTTAGTCATAATGTTCCCAAATTAGTGCCATTCACTTTGTCCCCATAACAAATTAGACTCAACAGTGTCCCCACATCAGACTTATGAACCAATGAGAGTATCAGACACCTACACCCGTATAACAGTACCATACACCAAGTTCCATCTTTTAAAAGTTGATCTGCACCTCCCTCTATAAAGGAATCCACATGGGAATCCATTTAGGTTTTTTTTTTTTTCCATAAAAGCCGGCAAAAGAAAACCTATAACAGTGAGCCCATAAAAGAAACCCGAAAGAACAGAGCCAGTCATAGTGATCCCAAAAGTATTGCCGGCCACAGTTGTCCTTATAACAAACTAGACTTGTCAACCAATGATAATATCAGACACTGAAAACCACATAACAGTACCATTCATCTACTTCCTAACATGAAAGGGTGGTCCACATCTCTTTCCATAGGCCCATACCAGAATTGGTAAAGTTTTCCCTAAACACAGTCAGCAAAGGAAACCCTATAACAGTGCCTCACATAACCAGCCACAGCCTTCTCCACAATAGAGAGAGTCACGGTGATCCACAAAGTAGTGCCAACTTCAGTGTCCCTATAACAAACGAGACTTGTCAACCAGTTGGACATCAAAAACCTACATAAAAGTGCCGTACACCACCTTTCTATTGTTAAAGGGTGGTCCACACCTCCTTACATAATAGAACTGGAACAGTTTTCCCATGACACAACCACACAGCTAAAGAAACCCTATAACAGTACCCCAAACAGAAGCAACCACAGCCTCTTCCAAAAGAACGTCAGTCACTGTGCTCCCATATTAGTGACAACCACAATGCCCCTATAACAGGCTAGACTTGTCAACCAACGATATCACACACCTAAAACCACATAACAGTACCATACTTCTACATCCTCCCTCAACAAGTGGTCCACACCTCCTTACATAGACCCATAATAAAATTGGTACAATTTTTCAACAACAGAGTTAGCTATGACAGTGCCCCCAAACAGAACCATAATACACTTCCTTCCTACCTTAAAGGGACTGTCCACTGCGAAAAATATGTTTCTCTTGGGCAGCTCTAATTCCAAAGGAGACTCTGTCCTTAATCAATGAATATTCCCAACTATCAGACCAGCTTTGCTGTGTAGACTGAGACAGATTGACCAGAGCCACTTCCTTACTATTAGAGGATGGAGGAGCTAAGGGCTCTATTGTACCGAGGAGGCCTAGATAAGACCGGTTGGTAGCACAATATACACAGATTAGGCTTTCGGAGAGAGGGACTTTCCTTTTCATCTTGGACACTGTATTTATCCATTAGCTTTTATTTATTGCAGCTGCCATAAAGCACACACACCCTGCTGTATTGTCTATGCGGACAACACAGGAAGGAAGGCCTCGTCTACATTTATCGTAATGAAAATCCACAGGGATTTGTATAAAGCCGAGAGAGATTTTCAATTGAGAACTTTCAAAAAAAAAATAATAATCAAGGCTTTGCCAAGGAACGTAATAAGTCACAGATCGACTCCATCAGATTGTAAATCTACAATGAAATTCTTCTTAACGGGAGAAAAAAAAAATAATGTAAATTTCCATACTTATTTGTCATGTTCTCAACTTGTTGCCGGGGCCATTGTACATCCTGCAGAAACAGATTCCTTCTTGAAGTAAGTAATCTGGAAAACAATTTACTTCCAGACAGCTGAATCCTTTCTTTATTAATCTCGCACTCCGGGTGGCTTATATCCTTCCCGAATTTACAGTACACAGGGACGAGCTTGTCTGAACAGAGACTGCCTCTTGTATTGAGTTTTTGTCATTTTTCTTCCTAATACACAATTTTATTGACAAAGAAATGCGACCGAATATTGTAAATTATCAATTTGTTGGGTGGAAACCGAAGTATTGGAAGAAGGCTCATTTCGAGGGGTTGTCTCCTGATGACAACCTCCGTTCATATGCCATATTAAGTCATTTGAATGTCATTATAGGGAGGTCACTTATATGGACCACCCCACCACCCGTGAGCTGAAATGGACAGACCCTTTGTATGAATGTCCTTCGCTCTGGCCAACTCAAGACATTCATGCGTTGACCTGTTCTGGGCAATTCAAGGAAAATGTCTGGCCAGATAAGGCTTGTTTTGGAAAAATTAGCTGTTTGCTTGGGGATTTAGGACCTTAGAGGGGTTGTAGAGCTCTAAAAATAAATAAAAAGAGTATTCATACTCACCGATCGATCACCACTCATCTGTAGAGCTACCTGGGTATCCTGCCGATTTCCAGGCTTCCTATTCTAGGGATGTGACAATCTGAAGCCAATTACTAACAGCAGTGGTGACCACCTGATACAGCAAGCTTGGAGACGGACATTTCGCTCTCATTTGCAGAACACAAAGGGCTTGAAATCCCCTTCTGACAAGTTGTAAAACAATCTTTTCCACCCATTTTATAGTTTTATCTTATTCTAAAGAAAACACAGGCCGAGAATCAACATGGCCACCATCACAGCTCACATAGAGGTTGTCATCCGTCAACTACACTCTTTCAAAAAAAGGTTAGACTAGTCTTGACCTATAATCCATAGACAATCTTTTGATTTGGAAGGGTGTGATTTTTTTTTCCCCCATGTGATTGGAGGGGTGATACTTTGTGATCAGCTTATTGTCAAGGGATCTTTTCTAATACTGGTAAATAGGGATTGTCGAAAGTAGAGAACCTCTTTAATGACAAATGTACCACAACCCCTCTTAGAGTTATAGTGATGTCTATATTGTCATCCTACTTCCCCAGAAACCTTTTCTAAAGCAAGCACGAAGAAACAGCGTCAAATGTCATTAAAGTGTCCGGCATTGACTTATAAGGGGGCCATCTCCACTAGGCACTTGTTAAATAGTTTATTTCCTTTCTGAAAGAGAGCTCATTTTCCTCTTTTCTCATGGAGCATTGCAAGAGTCCATACACAGCTGGACTCCTTAAAAGGGATCTGTCACTTGCCATAAATATGTAATTTTTGTTGCCTGGTGTAAATGCCGCTGTTCTCCTGAATCCAGTGATATTTTTCTTTTGTTCCTGCACCCCTCCGTTCAGGAGATATGGTCCTTTCTTCCTTTTAGCCTTGTTAGCCAAGCATAAGTGGTTCTCAACTCTTGACTACTGGAGTCTACTTGAGGACCATGCCCAGCTGCCTAACAAAATTAGATTTACATACCGGGAATGTCATATCTCAGGAACGGAGAGGCACAGGAACAAAAGAAAAACATCACCGGATTCAGGAGAACAGCGGCATTAACAAAGGGCCAAAAAATTGCATATTTATGGCCGGTGACAAGTCCCCTTCAAGGAATGTTTTTCCGTCGCATGACAGATTTGTAGACACAATGAAGGTCTTAAAAAAAGTTTAAGAGTTGGTGTGACGCCCTCCCTGAGCGAATTGGGGGGTACTCGGAGCCGGGCCTTGCGGGTGTTGCGGGGGATGCAGTCGTGGCCTAGACCCGTTCCGTGCCCAGGGCTGTCACATAAAAATTGGGCTTCTTTTAGGATAAGTGGTTTGTTTGACTACGCCACCTGTGGTTTCTGGTGAAGGCCACCAGCACTGCAACAGTCCTCTGAGGCTGGTGTTTTGAGCAGCTCGGTTGGTACTACTCCCCACAGGCAGAGTAGGCCTCAGGGCAGTGGTTGGAGAGCTGTAAGGAGGTATGGTGGGTGCAGTGCCGCGCAGGAATAAACAAGCGGAGGCGGTGAATGAAGTCATCCGGGTCTTTACTCACTTTAGTTGAACTTTCAGCCGCAAAGCTTCTCTCTGCTACACACGGCGTACTGCAGCCACCAGGAAGGGGGTTCAGCACTTCCCTTCTCCTTCTCTTCCCGCTTGTGTTCCTCCCTGGGATCCACTAAGCTGCCGGGTTTTTCCAACAGTGACTTGAAGTACACAGTCAGATATCGGGGGCCGGTCACCCCTTTTGCAGCAGGAATCCCTCTGGCTAAGCCACAGTAAAGAATACAGGTGGCGACTCCGCTCCGTCCGTATCCCCCTGGGATCCTTTTGCCTGTGTAGCCTATGTGGTGCCCCTGAGGGTTCGACCGCCACAGGGATGCTGCACTTCTTTAATGGAGTGTGGTGCTCCTCCTCTGAGGTAAGGCCAGTGTGATAGTTGTGACCCAACCTCTTGCATCCAACACCACACTTCTCCACCAGAGGGAGCTAGTATACACTAGGTGCTGCTCCCCTGGTTACAAGGAGACTGGGGAACACAAAGTGGTAGGAACCAGTTGGTGGGTGAGGGTGGAGGACCAACAAGTTAGTTACGCTTCAAATCTTATATTTAATAGAAAGCCATCTTTGATTTTGGTTCGTCCTTTGGCTGGTCTCTGGCCGTCTGCCTGTCAAGCGGTCTTGGTTGCTGTCAACTACTGTGTGTAATGTGACTTCCCTCCGGGAGCGCAGATCCTGTGTGGGCCTGCGCCGGCAAGGGGCACAGCCCTCATTTCCTGGCCTTGGGACGAGAGGTAGGTTGCAGACAAGGAATGTCTCAACCCGGCCAAGGACCAGGATCAAGAAGGCCTGGGAGCTTTAGAGTTTGGCTCCCCAGCAAATGGGTCCCAGTGAGGATGCAGACGGAGCGGAGTACGCCACCTGTCCTCGCCTACCTGATCTATTCAGAGGGATTCCGGCTGCAAGAGGGGTACCGGCCCCCCGACACCCGACCTTGTACTCCATGTCCTGGACGGGAAAGCCCGGTTAGGCCCTGAGGATCCCACCGGGCAACGGATGGAGAGGAATTGCCACCCGTGCCCTAGTCCTGAGAGGAGCTCAGAGGGAGACCCGGCCTATCTACACACCCACAGACGGGAAAGGGTGAAGTCTGTAGTGCAGGAACACTGGACTTTCTCGGAGGTAGTCGGACCCCCATCCCTGGTGGCCGCAGGACTCCGCGGGGAGCAGGGAGTCGCCTTCCCGCTGTCATCTCTAAGTGAGTAAAGCCTTGGAAGTTCACCCCTATAGCCTCCGGACTGTTCATTATGCGCCATACCATGCGACGCGGTGCCCGTACTCCCCGCACTACTACCCCCCCTCCATCCTGTTTGCCTGCCCTGAGGCCTTGCTCCGCCTGTGGGGAGCAGTGAGAACTTTGGCCGCCACGACACCAGGCCTCGGCGGACTGTAGGGGCGCTGGTGGCCCTTCACCAGGCACCACAGGTGGCATAGTCGTTAAATAAGCCACTCAACCCAGATGAGCCCGCAACATCTTCCTTTTCATGTGACGGCCCTGAGCACGGGTCGGGCCCGGGCCACGGCTGCATCCCACCTCTCCATCACAGGGCCCGACACTGAGTCCCCCAACACCCAGGGTAAACTCAAAACTAAAAGGGCTCTTTTGAGGACTTGAGGCGTCACAACCTGGCGTAGTCGGCAGGATCGCGTGCCCACAGCAAAGGAAGAAGTGCCCATTGCTACCGGGTACTGTGTGCCTTACACCTTGAACTGTTGTTTTACATTTAAAATGGCGCCCGCCCAAGAAGAACAGGCGCCATAATGCTGTAAAACGACTGTCTTTGAACGCCTCCCATCGTGGGCTGGGCTCCCGCTTGGCGCCAAAAATGTGGACTGCCCCTTCCATCAGAGACTGTCCGCGGGGTAATGCACGTCAAACTGGATGGGCTGAACGAAGGCGGGCCTGTTAGCATTCCGCCCAGGAACCTCCCCGAAAGAGGAGGAAGAAGAAAAGCAACAAGGTGCGGCCATTGCAGTCGGAGCTTGGCAGTCAACAGAGGCAGACATGGACGCCTCTGGGGAGCAAGACCACGCATCTACTGAACCCGGTTCAGGCCCTTCACCCTGCAGAGAGCAAGGCGGCAGCGTGTTGACCTCAGGAGATATCGCATTTCTCCAGCAGGAAGCTCCGGAACTCTTAAAAAGGCAGAAAGAGGCCCAGGAGGCGGCGACGGCTGCGTGGCGGGAAGAGATGCTGCTGCGTATCCGGGACCGCCGCCAAGGAGTAGAAGTCCCAGGACAAGTTGACTCGGTGACAGAGGTCGAGGGCGGCCCAGCGGCGGGTGAGTGTGCAACCCCTGCCCCGGCTGCAGAGCCTACCGTGACTATCCTGGACCTCATGATGGAGTACCCAATTCGCCACACAGTCACCTGGGAGCAAGCGCTGGCTCCAGAGCTGCAATCGGCAGCCATGAGTGGGGACCTACGATGCCGCCCACACCCTGAATCGGAGGCGCCTGAAGCTGCGGAGGAAACTACCGGCTCCAACCCGGACTGGTCCGCGCCTACAGAGGACTCGCAGCAACCCGTTCTTACCCTGCTACCCGCACCAGCAGTAACCTGGCCCGAGGCTGAGGAGTGGGCCTGGGAAAACCAGGGGGGCGACCTGATGGGCTTCCCCCGGGAGACCCGGGCTGAAGCGCGGAGGAGGAGCCAGTGGTGCAGCGATCAAATCTTTCAGCTCGCACGGGAGCAGCGTCAGCGGGAGCAGCGCTGCGAGCGCCTCGAGGTGCGGCTAAAGCTGCTAAAACTCGGGAGCGTCAGGAGGAGGCCACCCGTCCCAGTCCCCGATATGAAGGCCAAGTCGTCCGTTTTCACCATGAGGCGGGGTGGGGATTCATCCGGTGTCCCCAGTTCCAGGACGATGTCTTCGTCAGCCGGCGGGACGTCGAGCCGCATTTAAGGAAGGGACACCCTGGTCGGAACCTCTCCCCGGGCGACACGGTGACTTTCTCTCGCCACCAGGGGGAGCGTGGGTGGTACGCCCTGGACGTACACAAAGCGACGCCACCCCGCGCTCAGCCTCAGGGGACCGGCTAGCCTCCATCGGGAGGAATAAGCCCTTTCCGAGAAGAGAGCCTGAAGTTTAAAGCAGCCCCCGGCTGTTGCAATTTGTTTACAAGTTTTAGTGTGTGTTGACTTTCTTCTATTATTGTTTGATTCCTACCCGGTTTCTAGAGACATGTGTCCCTGCGGACTGGCAGCAGACAGACTCTTTAAATTGTACATAGTTTGCATCTCTTTAGGTGCTCCATATTGGTTTTATATAAAAACCGCGGATATTTCTACCTCAAGACCTCAGAAGAAAAACCTGTCAGGGTGGCTCTCCGGGAGGTCCAACTCGGGATCTTCATGCCCTGCAGCCACCCCAGGGCCCACGTTGGGGGTTTAGGACAGGTCCCTCGCACTTCTGAACTGACTCTGCGTATTTGCACTTTTACCTGTCTGTTTGCCAAAATGTCTCTGGAAAAATGCTAGCACTTTTATAATTTTATACTTATACTAGATGGTGGCCCGATTCTAACGCATCGGGTGTTCTAGAATATGTATGCAGCCGACCGGGCGCAATCAGCAGAGCGGTGTTTAAATTTGGCGCCAAAATCGCTGATTGGTCGCGGACGGCAACCG
Organism: Phyllobates terribilis; assembly: GCF_046119375.1. NCBI lineage: Eukaryota > Metazoa > Chordata > Amphibia > Anura > Dendrobatidae > Phyllobates > Phyllobates terribilis. The sequence continues at coordinate 161,012,593 of NW_027362770.1, forward strand.
CGACCAATCAGCAAAGCGGTGTTGAAATTTGGCGACTTTATCGCTGATTGGTCACGGCCGGCGGTCGCGACTTATCAGCAGAGCAGGGTTTAAATTTTGCGCCAATAATGCTGATTGGTCGCGGCCAGCGAATGTGACCAATCAGCAAAGTGGTGTTTAAATTTGGCGCCAATAATGCTGATTGGTCACGGCCGCGACTAATCAGCAGAGCGGTGTTTAAATTTGGCGGCAATAATGCTGATTAGTCGCGGCCGGCAATTTGGCGCCAACAATGCTGACTAGTCGCTGCCGGCAACCGCGACCAATCAGCAGAACGGGGTTTAAATTTTGCGCCAATATTGCTGATTGGTCGCGGACGGCGACCGCGACTAATCAGCAGAGCGGTGTTTAAATTTGGCGCCAATACTGCTGATTAGTCGCGGCCGGCATCCGCGACCAATTAGCAGAGCGGGGTTTAAATTTGGTGCCAAAATCGCTGATTGATCGCGGCCGGCGGCCTCGACCAATCAGCAGAGCGTTGTTTAAATTTGGCGCCAATCTCGCTGATTGGTCGCGGCTGGAGTCCGCGACCAATCAGCAGAGCGTTGTTTAAATTTGGCGCCAATCTCGCTGATTTGACGCGTCTGGCGTCCGCGACCAATCAGCACAGCAGTGTTTAAATGTGGCGCCCAAATCGGTGATTGGTCGCAGGCAGCGGCCGCGACCAATCAGCAGAGCGGTGTTTAACTTTAGCGCCAAGATCACTGATTGGTCGTGTGCGGAGAGCTCGACCAATCAGCGAATCGTATTGGTGAGGACCGGGGAGCGCCGCTGCCTGTGCGGCTACTTCCGCTGCGAGAAGCCGGGAGATGAGCGACTGTTCGCAGCAGAAGTATCCCGACCCGCAGCGCCGCTCCCCGGTCCTCCCTTGATACCCTAGCCGCTGATGTCCCCACAGTATCCGCATGGTGTTACAAAGGTCCGGACATTTGTGTTAAAAATCGCTGATTGGTCGCTGGCGCTGCCCGTGACCAATCACCGATTTGGGCACCAAATTTAAATATCGGCCGTGACCAATCACCGATCTTGGCTCCACATTTAAACACCGCTGTGCTGATTGGTCGCCGACGCCGGGCACGAGCAATCACGATTTTGGCGCCACATTTAAATAGCGTCCGCGACCAATCAGTACAGCGGTGTTTAAATGTGGAGCCAAGATCGGTGATTGGTCGCGGCCGATATTTAAATTTGGTGCCCAAATCGGTGATTGGTCGCGGGCAGCGTCCGCGACCAATCAGCACAGTAGTGTTTAACTTTTGCGGTAAGATCAGTGATTGGTCGGGTCCGAAGACTGCGACCAATCATCGAATCGTCTTGGTGAGGATCGGGGAGCGCCGCTGCCTGTGCGGCTACTTCCGCAGCGAGAACCCGGGACATGAGCGGGCGCTCGCAGCAGAAGTATCCCGACCCGCAGCGCCGCTCCCCGGTCCTCCCTTCCGCATGGAGGTCAGCGACACCGGCGGTCCTTCCGCTGCTACCGGCCGGGAGATGAGCGCGTCGCGCCGGTCATCTCCCGGCTGCATCTCCGTCCCGCAGATGGGTCCGGCGGTCGAGGTCCTTCTGCTGTTACCGGCCGGGAGATGAGCGCCTCGCGACGCTCATCTCCCGGCTGCATCGCCGCTGAGCTCCGTCCCACAGATGAGCCGCTAACGGCCGCCATCTTTTTTCAGAAATCCCGCGGCGCTGATTGGCCGCTGCCGGACCAATGAGCGATGCAGGATTTTCAGGACAGACAGACAGACAGACGGGATAAGACAATTATATAGTAGATACTTTTATACTATATACCTTGTTATGCAACGTTTAAGAAATGTGCCTCCCATAAAGGGAAGATAGTTTTGTTATTATAAAAAGAAAATTTCTTGGGTGTTACTTCTTTTGCAGCCCGCGGACGTGCTGTGTTTTACCAGGGGGGAATGTGGCGCCCCTGAGGGTTCGACCGCCACAGGGATGCTGCACTTCTTTAATGGAGTGTGGTGTTCTTCCTCCGAGGTAAGGCCAGTGTGATAGTCGTGACCCAACCTCTTGCATCCAACACCACACTTCTCCACCAGAGGGAGCTAGTATGTACTAGGTGCTTCTCCCCTGGTTACAGGGAGACTGGGGAACACAAAGTGGTAGGAACCAGTTAGTGGGTGAGGGTGGAGGACCAACAAGTTAGTTGGAAGTTCACCCCTATGGCCTCCGGACTGTTCATTATGCGCCATACCATGCGACGCGGTGCCCGTACTCCCCGCACTACTACTCCCCCCTCCATCCTGTCTGCCTGCCCTGAGGCCTTGCTCCACCTGTGGGGAGCAGTGAGAACTTTGCCCGCCACGACACCAGGCCTCGGCGGACTGTAGCGGCGCTGGTGGCCCTTCACCAGGCACCACAGGTGGCGTAGTCGTTAAATAAGCCACTCAACCCGGACGAGCCCGCAACATCTTCCTTTTCATGTGACGGCCCTGAGCACGGGTCAGGCCCGGGCCACGGCTGCATCCCACCTCTCCATCACAGGGCCAGACACCTAGGGTAAACTCAAAACTAAAAGGACTCTTTCGAGGACTTGAGGCGTCACACCTATCTCCTCTGCTCCCCTCCAAGGCCCTCTTAGGACAGGACCCTGACCGAGTAGAGATGTGTCACCCTACCTGGATGCCACAAGTGTAATTAAAGCTGTGTCTGAGAGCAAGGGGGAGGTTCTCTGGTTAGGGGAACATTAGCATGCAATGCCTCCTGTCTCAGGCCAGTAGGGGGAGCAGGCTGCCCCTATAAAAGCTGGAACTGGGGGCAGGGTTAGGGAGAACTGGATTGCCTGTCTCAGCTTTGAGACGTGTCTCAGAGTGGAGCAGGGACAGAAAGTTGCATTGTAACCTAAGAGGAAGTGTGGCAGGAAGAGAGCCACAAGCCAGAGACAAGAGGCGCAGTGAGCCTGTCTTGGCAGAGAAAAGACTTAACTTTACCAGACTTTGGTGTCTGAGGCTGGAAGGATTCCACATCCCCCAGCAGAGAACCAGCCCGCAAGGGACTGTACATTCCTTGGCCTAAGAAGCCTGGAGGCCCTGTCACAACCGAAGGGACCAGTAAAGCCGTACAAGGCTGGGAGCAGAAAGGAACCCACGTCGCAGGCCATACAGGCGAGAAAGCACGGAAGCTCGGAAACGTGGGCTGTTATCCTATCAGGAGGAGATAGTCAGAAGGAGCGCAGAAAGCACGGTAGGCCTACACCCTCACCCTGACCAGGGCCAATTTTCCCGTTGCTCTCAGACATCCAGGTCCCCTCCTAGCTGGGACTGTTTGTGGGTCAGTTTACCTGTTTAGTAAAGACCCTGGACTGCAACCTGTTGTCTGTGTGCTCCTTGCTCCTCCAGCACTATCATCACTGGGACTCTCACTACCATCACTCCCACCATCCACTATACTGCCCTGGGGCCGCACTCTTCCCGTGGGGAGTCACACGAACATAGCTGCACACCTCATCAGCCCCAGCGGTCTGCATGCAGCAGCGGTTCCTAATAACCGCAATCCACGGGTGGCGTAGTCGGACATAATCAATATAACGGACTACCACTGGCCTGACCACCCTGAGCCACGGAACCGGGTTGCCACTACTACTCCCATCGCTCCCTATTGCCCGGATCCGAGTGCCCCACGGCCCAGGGGGCGAGTCAGCTTTGGCGTAGTCGGCAGGATTTCGTGCCCGCAACCACCGGGTACTGCGTGCCTGAAAAAGACTGTTGTAAACTTACCTGTGGAGAAGTTTCCCGCCGTCCGGAGTCGTTTCCCGCCGTCCGGAGCCGATTCCCGCCATCAGACGCCATCTTGGACCGTTTCCCGCCGTCTTCTGCCGTCTTCCCGCCATCGGACGCCATCTTCAGGACGCCGCGCGGGAAGAAGAGGGGCGTGGACGTCAAAACCGCGCGAGATCCGAAGCTCCGCCCCACGCACCGACGCTGCGCAAGGTCCTGGAAGGGAGAGAGAGCGACGCTGACGTCATCGGAGTGCGACGCCAGGTCCTCGTCCAGAGCAGAAGCGGAGCCGCGGCCTACAGAAGAGGATCATCGGAAGGTAGGCCACACTTCACTAGGGGGGGAGGAAGATGTCGGACACAGAGGCGCCCACTACCACCAACGCAGCTGCAGCAGCGGTGATGCCCTTTTCCCTGCCTTACATCCCTGGAGCGGCCTGGCTGCCCAAATACTCAGGGGAGCCCCATGCCCTAACTGACTTCAAGGAAAGGCTATACAGTTTGTTCCACGTTTACACCCTGACAGAGGAACAGAAGGTCAGCATATTAACAGGGCAGTTAACTGGCGCAGCCCAAAGGGAGGTAAAATCACGGCCCATTGAGGAGAAAGGGACTGTGAAGGGTATTCTGGCCCGGCTGCGGGGTACCTTTGATACACGTACCTCCGCTGAGATTAAAATGAGGTTCTATGGATGTAAGCAGCGGGCACAGGACAGCATCAGAGACTATGCCTTAAATTTACAGGAAGCCTTGAGGGCTATTCAACAAACTGACCCTGGCAATGTGCAGGAAACCGATAAACTGCTAACAGAACAATTCATAGAGGGTCTGCTGTCCAGCGCCCACAGGGCCCAGCTACGCCTCATGTTCTTCCAGAACCCCGACCTGACCTTTGCCCAATTTAAGGACAGGGCCATAAGGGTGCTCCGTGAATCTGCAACCAGTGGCGCTATAAACCCCCGGCGCCCTGCTATCACTTACCACCAGGAGGCGGCGCCCTCCTCTATGGACTCCGTGGAGGCTGATGCACAGGCCCTGAACCAAGCCCCGTCGAAAGGCCTGCACCACCAAGTCCAGGAGCTGACCAGGAGCGTCGCGGCGTTGACCAGGACCGTCCAGGCGTTGCAAGTGGACCCGTCAAGACCCATCGAGATGGCTTCAAGTCCGGAGGATGTCACGTGGCGTCGACAGAGGAGGATCCCGTCGTTCCGAGGGAGGCCCACAGACCGCTACGCAGAGGATGGACAGCCCATTTGCCGTCGATGCAACCAGCCCGGACACATCTCCAGGTACTGTAATTTAAACGGGTCCAACCTGGGGCAGAGGGCCGACCCCCAGGCATAAGATCACCAGGCCCTTACAATTGGCGTAATAAGTACGTTGGGGGGTGCCCGGTTTTACCCGTGGTGCTGGACGGTATCCCCATGAGCGCCTTGCTGGATACTGGGTCGCAAGTAACCACAATCCCTTATGTACTTTTTAAGCAGTATTGGACTGATGCTGATATCACACGGTATCCAGACAGTAACTTGAGCATCATCGCCAGTAATGGCTTACCCGTGCCGCAGATGGGGTTCAAGGAGATGACCATTAAAATTGGTAAAGTTGAACTGCCGGCACAGGGAGTGATTATTGTGGACATTGACCGTCATGAAAGTCACCCTAAAATAACTGTGGGTACTAACATAATTGAAAATTGTCTTTCAGAAGTAATTGTAATTCTACAACAGGTGGCGGTGAATGCTAGTTCCAGCCAACAGAGAGTCCTCAACAAGGAGATAAAAGCCCTGATGAGACGGCAGCAGGTAGAACTGTCTGGTGGTGAGATCGGTAGCGTAAGACTCAGTGATCCATTCCCCATTTCCATGCCTCCCAAAAGTGAAATGATGATCTGGTGTCGGACTGCAATCGGGTTGAGAGGTAGAGACTACCAAGCCATGGTAGAACCCGTGTACTCAGACAGCAGGCCCACCATTTTGACAGCCCGGGGGGTGGTTGATGTCCGTCATGGGAGGGTGCCCGTCCGCATCCTCAACATTGGGGAGAGGGAAGTACACTTACCCAGGTACGCTACACTCGCCAAACTGTTTGTCGTCGAACACCAAGCTATCAGGGCCGTGGAACCCTTGCCTCCATCTCCACAGGCGGAGGGTAATGGCTCCCAGAAACACAAGGAGGACTGGTGCCAGAAACTCCACGTGGGTGCTGACTCCACTCCCCTGCACCAAAAACAAGGAGTCTACCGGGTGGTACAGGAGTACGAGAGAGTCTTTAGTAAGCACCCGCTAGACTTCGGCAGAGTAAAAGGGATAGAACACCACATCCCCACAGGGAGCCACCCACCAATAAAAGAGAGGCACAGACCTGTACCCCCTGCACATTATCAGAACGCCAAGGGTATGCTAAGGGAGATGAAAGAAGCTGGGGTCATTAGAGACAGCTGTAGCCCCTGGGCAGCCCCCTTGGTTCTGGTCAAAAAGAAAGACGGCACCATGAGAATGTGCGTGGACTATAGACAAATCAACCGTATCACCCACAAAGACGCATATCCGCTGCCTAGAATAGAAGAGTCTTTAGCCGCACTAAAATCTGCTAACTTCTTTTCTACTTTGGACCTTACTAGCGGGTACTGGCAGGTTCCTGTGGCAGAGGCTGACAAGGAGAAGACCGCCTTCACCACCCCGATGGGACTGAGCGAATTCAACTGTATGCCTTTCGGGCTCTGCAACGCACCAGGGACCTTCCAGCGGCTGATGGAATGCTGTCTAGGGCACCGAAACTTCGAGACGGTCCTCCTTTACCTGGACGACGTGATCGTCTATTCGAAGACATACGAGGATCATCTGAAGCACCTGGCCGAGGTGTTCGAAGCCCTGGCAGGCTACGGCCTGAAGGTGAAGCCATCGAAGTGTCACCTGCTGAAACCAAAGGTCCAGTACCTAGGGCACGTGGTAAGCGCGGAAGGAGTGGCCCCCGACCCTGACAAGGTCACGGCAATCAAGAGCTGGCCAAGCCCCTCGAACATCAAAGAGGTGAGACAGTTTCTCGGGTTGGTAGGCTACTACCGAAGGTTCATCCCCGGGTTCACTAAGATGGCAGCTCCTATGCAGGACCTCCTGATCGGACAGTCCAAGTCCAGAAGTCAAAAGCCACCCTTCAAGTGGGATAAACCGGAAGAGGAGTCCTTCCGCCAGCTAAAGTTGGCCCTCACTGGGGATGAGATCCTGGCCTACCCTGATTACGGCCAGCCTTTCATTCTCCACACAGATGCCAGTAATGTGGGACTGGGAGCCGTACTGTCCCAAAACCAACAGGGCAGAGAACGGGTGATTGCATACGCCAGCCGGAAGCTGAGGCCCACCGAAAAGAACCCGGAGAATTACAGCTCCTTCAAGCTAGAATTCTTGGCGGTGGTGTGGGCCGTGACGGAACGCTTCAAGCATTACCTGGCCTCCGCAAAGTTCACCGTGTACACGGACAACAACCCGTTGACACACCTGGACAATGCAAGACTGGGTGCCCTGGAACAGCGGTGGATGGCCCGTCTCTCCAACTATGACTTCGTGATCAAGTACCGGGCAGGCAAAACCAACGCCAACGCGGACGCCCTATCAAGGATGCCTCACTTACCTGAAGGTGACGAAGACCCAGAAGAGCTGGAGGAGGTAGAACTCCCCGCGTTTCACCGGTATGGAGCCGCTCAACACTCTCACCGCGTGAAGGAGGAGGATCTAACAACTGTGATGATGAATCCCCTACCTCACCACAGCTGGGCCGAGACCCAAGATAGTGACCCTGCAGTCCGCCTGGTGAAAGATCTGCTGACCCGGGAAGACGCCCGCCTAGATCCAGATGCCCCAGAGGAAGCCAAGCAGCTATGGAAAGAGAAGAGCAAGCTGTTCCTCTACGAAGGCAAGTTGTGCAGAAGGATTGTTAACCACCGGACGCACGAGCTGACCTGGCAAGTCGTGGTCCCAAGGCGAGATGCAGCTATGGTCCTGGGGGCTTACCATGACAGAGCGGGACACTTCGGTTGGAAGAAACTGGAGTTCCTACTAAGAGGAAGGTTCTTTTGGGTCGGCATGAGAGGAGCTGTGGAAAAATGGTGCAGAGACTGTGGCCCTTGTCACCTGAGGAGGAAGGACCGCACCAGCCAGAAGACACCCTTGAGGCCCATCGTCACCACGCAGCCTCTTGAGCTGGTAGCTCTGGACCACGTCAAATTGGCTCCAAGCCGGTCCGGATACATCTATGCCCTGACAATCGTGGACCACTATTCCCGTTTTCTAGTGGTGGTCCCGGTAAAGGACTTGACAGCCCAAACAGCGGCCCGTGCCTTCCAGCAATACTTCTGCCGTCCACACGGGTATCCGGAACAGGTCCTGACAGACCAGGGTCCAGCGTTCGAGGCTGAAATCTTCCAGGAGTTCTGCAACCTCTATGGCTGTAAGAAGATTCGTACAACGCCTTACCACCCCCAAACCAACGGGATGTGTGAGAAGATGAACAATATAGTCATTGATCTCCTGAAGACGTTGCCCCTGGAGGAACGCAGTCTGTGGCCAGAAAAATTGCCGGACCTGGTAGACATGTACAACAATATCCCGGTGAACGCTACAAACTGCACCCCGGCTTACCTGATGCGAGCTAGACCAGGTAAGCTGCCCGTAGACCTGGAGATGGGAGTCCTAATACCTGAGGACACCTCCCCGGATGCGGACTGGGATACGGAAAGGCAACTGCAGTACAAGAAGGTACAGGAGAGTGTGGAGAAGAGCCTGGCCCAGGTGAGAGAGAAGCAAGAAAGACTCTTCAATCAACACGCCCCTGCTGGTCCCCTAGAACCTGGTGAGCAAGTCCTAAAGCGAAAAAGAAGGCTACATAAGTTGGACGACCAGTGGGAAAGGGAACCCTACACCGTACTGCAGTCTGACCACGACAACCCAAAGGTGTGCGTAATCACCAAGGACGGAGGAGAAACCACTAGTGTCGTCTCCAGAGACCACCTCAAAAGGTGCCCCGAGCAACTCCGTAGTGCAGAAGAGGATCAGAGTGACCTTGAACCCGCAGAGGACAAGGAAGAAATGATCAGCACTGTTCTCGGAGAGTTCCCTCAGTCCTGGACTCGCATAAATGATGCCATAATGGTACCTGTCCTGCATTTCCTGCAACCGGCACAGCAACAACCAACACCAGAGCCGGAAGGTGAAGAGGAGCAAGCGGTTCCAGAGGCAGAAGAGCCTGTACCAGCAGCCCAGGAGAGTCAACCCTCTGCTGACAGTGAGCCTGCCATGCCTGCGGTAAGCCAAAGAACCCGCAGACAGCTGCCTGCCTTACCTGTACACCCAGCTGGTAGCTGTACCCCTAACGCTAGTGGGGAAAGCCAGGTTGGTCCACCACCAGACAGTGGGTTAAGGAGGTCAACCAGGAGCACAAAGGGACAGATACCCACTCGCTGGAGAATATAGAGTGTACTAAATTGTAAATAACCCTGTTGCCAAATGTTGAATCGTTTGCCAAGTTACATGCATGTTCGGTAATTCTGTGTTTCAGTCTCTTGCAGCAACCGTAAGGACTCACAGGTTATGGACTTTTTATAACCGGGACCTTGCATGGACTGCATTCGGAGCTTAACCCAGGAATGAACTAAGACTGTAAAGGACTTGGGGTAGGACAGACCCCCACCTGGTTAAGGCTCCCGTTGTTTTGGTGATATGGACACCCGGTCACAGGCCACACTGTGACCTAAAGAACTCAATTTGTGCGTCGTCTGTCTATTAATGTGTTATTGTTGTGCATATTGTCTTTGTTTATTGTTTAGTCCCGGAGTACTAAATTTCACTAGGGGGGAATGTGTCACCCTACCTGGATGCCACAAGTGTAATTAAAGCTGTGTCTGAGAGCAAGGGGGAGGTTCTCTGGTTAGGGGAACATTAGCATGCAATGCTTCCTGTCTCAGGCCAGTAGGGGGAGCAGGCTGCCCCTATAAAAGCTGGTACTGGGGACAGGGTTAGAGAGAACTGGATTGCCTGTCTCAGCTTTGAGACGTGTCCCAGAGTGGAGCAGGGACAGACAGTTGATTGTAACCTAAGAGGAAGTGTGGCAGGAAGAGAGCCACAAGCCAGAGACAAGAGGCGCAGTGAGCCTGTCTTGGCAGAGAAAAGACTTAACTTTACCAGACTTTGGTGTCTGAGGCTGGAAGGATTCCACATCCCCCAGCAGAGAACCAGCCCGCAAGGGACTGTACATTCCTTGGCCTAAGAAGCCTGGAGGCCCTGCCACAACCGAAGGGACCAGTAAAGCCGTACAAGGCTGGGAGCAGAAAGGAACCCACGTCGCAGGCCATACAGGCGAGAAAGCACGGAAGCTCGGAAACGTGGGCTGTTATCCTATCAGGAGGAGATAGTCAGAAGGAGCGCAGAAAGCACGGTAGGCCTACACCCTCACCCTGACCAGGGCCAATTTCCCCGTTGCTCTCAGACATCCAGGTCCCCTCCTAGCTGGGACTGTTTGTGGGTCAGTTTACCTGTTTAGTAAAGACCCTGGACTGCAACCTGTTGTCTGTGTGCTCCTTGCTCCTCCAGCACTATCATCACTGGGACTCTCACTACCATCACTCCCACCATCCACTATACTGCCCTGGGGCCGCACTCTTCCCGTGGGGAGTCACACGACCATAGCTGCACACCTCATCAGCCCCAGTGGTCTGCATGCAGCGGCGGTTCCTAATAACCGCAATCCACGGGTGGCGTAGTCGGACATAATCAATATAACTGACTACCACTGGCCTGACCACCCTGAGCCACGGAACCGGGTTGCCACTACTACTCCCATCGCTCCCTATTGCCCGGATCCGAGTGCCCCACGGCCCAGGGGGCGAGTCAGAGACAGTGGTTAACTCTGACCCGCTCCTCGTCTCAAGGCCAGAGTACGAGGACCGTGTATCTTCAGCCAGCTACAGACTCTTGCTGGACCCTGACAGAAGACCACAATCAAAGACCTTGAACTTAAGATGGCCGTAGATTATATATCAATCTATAAGTGCTTCCTGTAAGTGTGTCCTCCATCCTCACCCACTACATCGTTCCCCCCATCTCCTCTATCCCGGGCCGGGGCAGCACCCTGGTGCATTTAGGCCCCCTACAGGACAGGAGTGGTGTAGTGTTGAGTGGTGAAGTAGGGTCCTGTGAGATGCTCCATCCTTACCTGGAAGAGGAGATACCACACCTCATCTGAGGTGCAGTACCCCTGTGGCGACTGAATCCTCAGGGGCGCCACATTGGTAAAAAAAAAAGAATATTCAAAGAAAAATTGAGAACACCTTTATTAAACCCCTTTGTTAAATGGCTCCAGGTTTTATCTCCCTTCCACTTCCACTACATGATGAGAGATGGGATATTCTCCTATTACTGGTTATATACATCCCATGGCCATGGTTGCACCAGCCTCGCGTGAATGTAGCATTTTTACGATGCCGTACATTAAGATGCCAAAATGTGTTAAACATCAGCGCCTCTTCCCCTGCTCCTCGTTTGCTGAATTCTTCCCTTACGGAAAACCTCAGTTTGTAATACATCAGCTTTTGCCGGTTTTAATAAGTTGTTCTTACCACGGGGAGCCGTATATCCGGAAACCTCGCACGGTCACTTCAGAGTCTTGGAGATAGATGCAGTTTGTGAGCAGAGACTGAACATTTTCATAATTCTCTGGCTTCAGTTTTGACACGGAGGGAAAATAATAGAAATCTTGTTTGATTAAGTCTGCCATGAACTCGTGGTCAAATGTCAACTCGTGATTGCCGGCAATTACTACTTTATACTCATACGGGAGGCTTCCTAAGAGAGAACACATTATACAGCATTAGATACCGAGGGCCGATGTATAAAAATAGCTATATACTGATGGTAAGATTACAGGACTCATCGTTATACACTGGAAAATAGTAAAATTATCTCAGCATGTCAAATAAAAGAAGTATCGGGTCACTGAATATGAAGGGGTGAGTTATGGAGGGGTCTAGTTAGAGGGTCCTCATTAGTGGTAATGGGCCTAGTACCACATTTCCCTTACATTCATTTCCAAAAATGGTGGGTTGATATGATAAAGATGATCGGTGATCAGATCAGCATCTTTCTTTTATTAGAATGGGCCATGTGCACAAGTAAACATGGAGGCCATGCCTGTCAGTAAGCACCACTGAGGTGTGTTGTGACGGTCAGGACCATCCTACACTTAAGGTAAACATAGATGCCATACCTGTCAGTAAGCACCACTGAGATATGTTGTGATGGTCAGGGCCATCCTGCACTTAAGGTACACATAGAGGACATACCTGTCAGTAAGCACCACTGAGATATGTTGTGATGGTCAGGGCCATCCTGCACTTAAGGTGAACATAGAGGCCATACCTGTCACTAATCACCACTGAGATATGTTGTGATGGTCAGGGCAATCCTGCACTTAAGGTAAACATAGAGGCCATACCTGTCAGTAAGCACCACTGAGATATGTTGTGATGGTCAGGGCAATCCTGCACTTAAGGTAAACATAGAGGCCATACCTGTCAGTAAGCACCACTGAGAAATGTTGTGATGGTCAGGGCCATCCTGCACTTAAGGTCTAAAACATCTGTATGTGTATATTATTGAAAATGGACTTAAGTTTGTCTTAAGTAGGACTTAATAGGAAAGGAGCTGGGTTTTATATGAGGCATTTGCTGAGGGATGGTCCCTATGAAGAAGGTTGCACTGGTAATCCCCACAAGATTTAGGGTAGACATCAGTGACGTAACGTGAAGCTCATGAGCCGTAATGCAAAATATTCAACATGGCACCCAACTATCACGGGTCAGTATTCGTTTTCTCCTAGGGGCCAAAATAACTTTTAAGGCTTCCTTAGGTTCAAGCACTGGGGTATGACTGCAATCCTTGCACACGCTATAGTTACACCCCTGGTAGGCATGTCAAACTGGACTTAATAAGGCGACATTGCACGAGCAACGTTATCGAAAGGTCACTTTTCTTTCTACACTAATGGCTCATGCACATGGCAATAGTGTGTGCACAGACCCTGTAGAGAAGCACACAGGGGGCTACAGGTCTAAATGATGAAGCTACAGACACTCGAGGTGCCATGTGCCACTGTATTTGCACATAGACTAGAGTGCCCCCATAATATGGATCACAATGGAGCATAACACACTTGTAAACCTGAATGTGACTGGGCTTTGTCAAACACAGTTGCAACTGGTTATGGGACGGTCTATCTGGGTAGATCAAGGTTTTGGTCAACCAGTCAAATAACGTAAGGTTTAAGACCTGAGGTTAAAACTTAGTAAATCCCGAAAGTCTAGTAGAAGCTGTCCAAGTAGTTTGTATGGAAGGTGGTCAGTTCTTGTACTAGCGCATGGCTCCACCTTTATACATCCACCCAACTCAAGTGCTATATCATCCATCCCTCCTATAATCTTTAGGATGCAAAGGAACATCTCATCCAGTACTTGACATGGTCACATAAATCATCCAAAATGTGACAATCTGACTCTTCTTCTATGTGGACACCTGATCTTTTAAGATAGCATCTTTACTATCGCACTTGGATGTGGTCTTGGATGTTGTGGTTCCTCAGGCTACACTTGACATTACATCTCGTATACACATCCCAGAAATCCAGTAACCATACAATAATCCTGACTGCTATGATAGAGAGCTCAGTTTACAACCCTCTATGGTTCCTTGTTACTTACCAAGCCAATCATTAAACTTCTTCACTTCACTCGGTAGCCCGAGCTCTGTAAAATCTCCGGCGTGGATTAGGACATCTCCATATGGCATTTGGATGAGATCAGTCCTTGAATGGGTATCGGAAATGCAGACAAATCTGGTGTAGCCGGGTGGTTTTGGGGCATCATGGGGTACGGGATCTACCCTGGAGGAACATACAGTATATGGTAACATATGGTAATTCACTCATATAAAAGTCTGGAAAGTTCTGGGTGTCGAAACCGAGAAATGGTAACACTGCGATTAAACTATAACTTTGAGAAATTGCAAAGAGTAAGACAGAATCATGGTTTTTGGCAGAGGCATTACTTGAAGCCCGTGGCCCCAATGCAAAATCTCCCATCAGGGCCCCCAACTATCACCTTTTCGCCCTGACTAGGATCCAGTGCCAGGTTCAACTGCAACTTCTGCACCCCCTATAGTAACGCCCCTGTTTTTTGGGTACCTCCCCGTTGTCCTCTTCCATTTTTATAGGCAGAAAACAGCTTCATTTGCTAAAAGCGCTTCCAATCTAATTTCAATTAAATTTCTGTAGGAAGCGCAGTGGCCCTTTAATAAGAGCTCCACATCCTAATTCTTTAATTCTTCCCCTTTGAGTTTGTCGTGGAGCCTCAGAGACAGCGGCTTCTCTCTCAGTCTGCTGCTATTAATATTTGTTTCAAGCTGAAAATCCTTGTGAAGATTCCCTCGATGTCGCGGATTAAAATAGCTCCGGTACAGAATGTGTTCTACCTTGTGATGGAAGAGGCTGCTCTGCATATTTTATTGGCAGATACCGTCCCCTTCATGGCAGAAGATTTATAGTGAATAGATATATCCATCTCGGGAAAAGAAACAGATTCTTTATATTCTGTCTGTTTCTAGGACGGTAAATATAGTTGCAAGAAAAAGTAAGTGAACTCTTTTGGATGACCCGGATTTCTGCACTTTTAAACTTTTAATAGCTAATAGTTAGATCAAATCTGGTGACAAATCCGCTTTAATAACTATCAGACCTGATGAGGCTGCTGTATTCACTTAAAAAATTCATTACTGAATGACTGTATAATCTTTTTTAGAAGTTTAAAGTCAATGTCCGCCCACCTAGACTGATTGGCAGCTCCTCAGTGTGCCTCCTCCCTGCTGATATACCACACTGCTCAGTATAAGCCGCAGCTATCAATCAGGCTGGATGGGTGAAGAGTGGGTAAAACTTGAACTCAAACTCTAGGTATGCCCACCTAGACTGATTGGCAGCTCCTCAGTGTGCCTCCTCCCTGCTGACGTATCACACTGCTCAGTATAAGCCGCAGCTATGAGTCAGGATGGATGGGCGGAGAGTATGTACAACTTGAACTCATGAACTCTAGATACGCCCACCTAGACTGATTGGTAGCTCCTCAGTGTGCCTCCTCCCTGCTGATATACCACACTGCTCAGTATAAGCCGCAGCTATCAGTCAGGCTGGATGGGTGAAGAGTGGGTAAAACCTGAACTCATACACTCTAGGCATGCCCACCTAGACTGATTGGTAGCTCCTCAGTGTGCCTCCTCCCTGCTGACATATCACACTGCTCAGTATAAGCCGCAGCTATGAGTCAGGGTGGATGGGCGGAGAGTATGTACAACTTGAACTCATGAACTCTAGATACGCCCTCCTAGACTGATTGGCAGCTCCTCAATGTGCCTCCTCCCTGCTGATATACCACATTGCTCAGTATAAGCCGCGGCTATCAGTCAGGCTGGATGGGTGAAGAGTGGATAAAACTTGAACTCATTAACTCTAGGTTGACTCATTAAATAGTCATTTTAATATCAGGAGTATATAGCCAATATGACAAAGATTTTCAAAGTGAGTAAACCAGGCTCATCAGGTCTATTTAATTAAGTATACACTTTGTAGTGTGAAATCTGACGCCAAGTTTGCTTCAACAACTAACAATCACCAAATCCGCCAAATGTTTCCTACAGCTTTAAATAAAACGTCTACAATGTTTTAATCCGTTCTCTGGTTCATCAATATTTCTGTGATGCCTCTAGGACAAACTCGAGAGAGTGTAGTTCTACGGTATTATTGCTTTTTTCTATTTACATTTTTAGACAATTTGTCTAACTTTGGATTGATGTACATCCAGGTCTTTTAAAGGGGTACGTTTCTCCTTGTCGAGAGTGCCAACCCGGCGTGAGGAGACTTATAAGCCATGCAATGTTCCTCAGGGAATTTAAATATCCAAGAGAGAGGAAGAGGACTAGAGCTCTAGCGTCTCCTAGTCCTAAAAGTTAATATTGACCCTTTAATGAGACTTGCCACTTGACTTAAAAGTAAAACCTTTTTTTTGATACTCCCTCCTCCCTTGTATTATGGCTGTATAGCAGAATATAACTTGCTGATGGCCCTCGGCTCATGTAATGGATGTGACTGATCTGACAGTGATCCTGTAATCCTGCTAAGTAAATGATATTTTATGCCGCCACGTGACGTTCCTGCGTCCCCTACTTGCTCTCTATATAATACATTCTGGACTCCCTATATAATATGTTACGCTCTGTATGAGCTTCATCTGCCATCTCTGGAGGTTCCAAGCAGAGAAACCGATCCTGTAATATTGGGACAGCCGACGGTGTGCGTTTAGATGTCGCAGCAAAGGAAAGTTTGGAGAGCCCTAACTTCTCAGAAATTTCCATGACATCCAGATTTGATAAATATACAGATGCATCTCACTAAATTAGAATATCATCAAAAAGTAAATTTATATCAGTTCTTCGATACAAAAAGTGAAACTCATATATTACCTTTCATTGACTTTTGCGTTTTCATTGGCTGTAAGCCATAATCATCAACATTAACAGAAATAAACACCTGAAATAGATCACTCTGTGTGTAATGACTCTATATAATATATGAGCTTCACTTTTTGTATTGAAGAACTGAAATAAATTAACTTTTTGATGATTTTCTAATTTAGTGAGAAGCACCTGTATATTAATATATACAGTAGATTGATAGATCAGATCGATAATGAGCAAATCAATTTTCAGGACCCTGGTCCAGGGGCCACACGAGTGTTCCGTGGCCAGTTACTGGGAACCGTCGGAACTGCTTCCTAGTTGCCGGCATCTCTGGCTCCTCTTTTGATTGGCTAGTCTGGTGTGACGTCATGTGTGCATTCCGCCACATTGATGATGTCACACCAGGCTGGCTAATCAAAGGAGGATGGGGCAAGTAGGAGATGGTTCACAGGGCTCCTGTCTGGTGGCCACAAAATACTGCTCTATAGGTAGAAAAACTGGATGGATGACTGGATGGGATGGTTGGATGACTGGATGGATGGACGACTGGATGCATGGACGACTGGATGGATGGACGGATGGATAGATGACTGGATGGATGACTGGATGGGATGGTTGGATGACTGGATGGATGGACGACTGGATGGGTGGACGACTGGATGCATGGACGACTGGATGCATGGACGACTGGATGCATGGACGACTGGATGCATGGACGACTGGATGCATGGACAACTGGATACATGGACGGATGGATGGATGACTGGATGGATGACTGGATGGATGGATGGGAGTTAGGCCCAGCAATATTTGGCCAGTGACAGAATCTTTGTGATTTCAGCTCTGCAGGCCACTAAGATGCAATTAAAGTATAGACGTTCAGGTTTTATTAAAGGAGTTGCACAAAAATATCCAGGGGTGGACACAGACTGTAGTGGGCCCCTATGCAAGAAATTTTTTGGGCCTCCCCCTGCCCTTCATAGGGCAACAAAGTTATGTAAACATACCCCCCCATGTGCATCTCTCACCCCCCCATGTGCAGCTCTCATCCCCCCCATGTGCAGCTCTCATCCCCCCATGTGCATCTCTCATCTCCCCCCCATGTGCATCTCACCCCCCCGTGCATCTCTGATTCCCCCCACTCCTAGTTAATTAATTGTATTTAAAAAAAATAAAACTTGTTATACTTACCCCCATGTGGATCTCTCATCTCTCCCCTCCCCCATGTGCATCTCTCATCTCTCCCCTCCCCCCCATGTGGATCTCTCATCTCTCCCCTCCCCCATGTGCATCTCTCATCTCTCCCCTCCCCCCATGTGCATCTCCCATTCCCCCCACTCCTAGTTAATTGTATTTAAAAAAAAATAAAATTTGTTATACTTACCCCCATGCGATCCCTGCAGAATCCTGGCGCTCGTCCTCGTCGCTGCCACCAGGTTCTCCTGACTTCAGGCCATGTGACGGCGCCGTCACATTACTGGAAGTCAGGGGAATCATGAAGGCGCCGCCGCAGCAGCGCTGCACTGCTACACAGAGGAAAGCAGCGCTCAGCATGGGGCCGGGGGCCCAGGGCCGGCTCCAGGTTTTTGTGGGCCCCGGGCGAAAGAATCTCAGTGGGCCTCTTTAACACATACCACGATTCATGATGCACAGATACTGAAGAGAAATATATATATATATAGTACAATGGCAAAGATTTCACTTCTTACATTACATGAGCGATATCTATTGTAAATTCCACAATAGCTCAGAAACCAGCGAATCGCTCCACACAGTATACTGGCCCCCATATAACGCTCAATACAGAATATTGGCCCCCATATAATGCTCCATACAGGATACTAGTCCCCATATAACGCTCAATACAGGATACTGGCCCCCATATAACGCTCCATACAGAATACTGGCTCCCATAAAACGCTCCATACAGGATACTGGCCCCCATATAATGCTCCATACAGAATACTGGCCCCCATATAACGCTCCATACAGAATACTGGCCCCCATATAACACTCCATACAGAATACTGGCCCCCATATAATGCTCCATACAGAATACTGGCCCTCATAAAATGCTCCATACAGAATACTGGCCCCCATATAACGCTCCATACGGAATACTGGCCCCCATATAACACTCCATACAGGATACTGGCCCCCATATAATGCTCCATGCAGGATACTGGCCCCCATATAACGCTCCATGCAGAATACTGGCCACCATAAAACGCTCCATGCAGGCTGTTCCCCACACAATGCCCCACGCAGGCTGTTCCCCCCACATAATGCCCCACGCAGGGTGTTCCCACCACATAATGCCCCACGCAGGGTGTTCCCCCCACATAATGCCCCATGCAGGCTGTTCCCCCCATATAGGATGTCACCCCCCTTATAATGCCCCATGCAGGATGACACACACCCCCCTTCCTTATAATGTCCCATGCAGGATGTCACACACACACCCTCCCTTATAATGCCCCATGCAGGATGTCACACCCCCCTCCCTTATAATGCCCCATGCAGGATATGCCACACCCCCCTCCCTTATAATGCCCCATGCAGGATATGTCACACACCCCCCTCCCTTATAATGCCCCATGCAGGATGTCACACAACCCCCCCTCCCTTATAATGCCCCATGCAGGATGTCACACAACCCCTCCTCCCTTATAATGCCCCATGCAGGATGTCACCCCCCCTTATAATGCCCCATGCAGGATGTCACACCCCCCCTCCCTTATAATGCCCCATGCAGGATGTCACACCCCCCCTCCCTTGTAATGCCCCATGCAGGATGTCACTCCCCCCCTTATAATGCCCCATGCAGGATGTCACTCCCCCCTTATAATGCCCCATGCAGGATGTCACCCCCCCCCTTATAATGCCCCATGCAGGATGTCACCCCCCCTTATAATGCCCCATGCAGGATGTCACACACACACACCTCACCCCCCTCCCTTATACTGCCACAGGCCTCCATACAATTAAAAAAAAAAATCAATTACTCACCTCACATCTCACCTGCTGCCGCTGCTCCGGACTCCAGCGTCGCCGGCCTCATCCCGCTCTGCGCTGTGACTGCTCAGGAGAGAGAGCGGTGTAAAGACGTCACCGCGCCCTCTGACCTGAGACGTCACAGTGCAGCAGCCGCGGAGGATGCAGGAGCTGCTGCGGAGGCACTGGGAGGGGTAAGTATTGTGCCGGGGCCCTGAGCAAGCGGGGGGGGAGCGGGCGCTGACACCACTCTCCTCTGCTCACGGGTCCCATAGTGCGCGGGGTGCCCGACGGTGAGGGGCCCCCGCCTGCTCAGGGCCCCGGCATTTGCCCGGGTGCGCCGGGTGCTGACGCCGGCCCTGCGGGGGCCCCATGAGGAGATGCACAAGAGGGGGGCCCCAACGGGGCTCCGAGGGGGCCCTGACCGGCCGGGCCCCATACTGGAGTCAGGACAGTCATGCCCTGATGGCGGCCCTGCTGGAGGCTGGAGGGGCCCCCTCTCCCTCGGGGCCCCTGTTCAATGAACGGGCTGCACGGGCGGTAGGTCCGCCCCTGAAAATATCCTATGAAACGTTTAGGAATTGCACCCATTGTTTCTACAAAGCCTCCTTATTTCAGGGACTCAAAAGTAATTTGACAAATTAACTTTACCATAAATAAAATGTTAATTTTTGACAGAGTTATTTGCAAGCATTGATGGCCTGAAGTCTGGAAGGAATGGATGTCACCAAATGCTGGGTTTCCTCCTGTGTGATGCTTTGCCAGGCATTTACTGCTGCTGACTTCAGTTGTTGCTTGTTTGAGGGACTCTCTGCCTTAGGTTTTGTCTTAAGCCTGTGAAATGCGGCTGAGATCTGGTGATGACTCGGTCATTGCAGAATATTCCACTTCTTTGCTTTCACAGTATGTTTTGGGTCATTGTCCATCTGTCCTGTGAAGCACCGTCCAATCAACCTGACTGCACTTGGTTGAATCTGAGCAGAAAGTATCACCCTGTACACACAGGATTCATCTGGCTGCTTGTGACTTCAGCCACATCATCAATAAACACTAGTGAAATGGTGCCATTGGAAGCCATACATGCCCGCGCCATCACACTGCCTCCACTATGTTTTACAGGGGATGTGGTGTGTTGGATCATGAACTGTTCCAAGCAGGACATACATTCGTCTTCCCTTCATTCTGGTACAGGGTGATCTTAGTTTTGCTTTTCCAGAACTAGGCGGCTTCTTTAGATGTATTTTGTCAAAATTCAATCTGATCTTTCTATTTTTAAGGCTGATGAATGGTTTGTACCTTGTGGTGAACCCTCTCTGTATTTGCTCTCAGGAGGTCTTCTCTATATTGTAGATTTAGATAATAAGACACCGACTTCCTGGAGTGTAATTTTCACTTGGGTGGATGTTGTGAAGGGGTTTTTCTTCCTCATGGAATGGATTCTGTGATCATCCACCACTGTTGTTGTCCTTGGACGTCCAGGCCTTTTTGAGTTCCCAAGCTCAACAGTGTGCTCTTTTTATTGTGGAATGTACCAAACTGTTGATTTGGCCACTCTTAACATTTCTGCTCTTGTGTATTTCTTCTAGCTTTTCAGCCTAATGATGGTCAGTTTCTCTTCCATTGTGAGCTCTTTTGACTGGATGTTGTGGGTTCACAGCAACAGCTTCCAAATGTAAATGCCATGCCTGGAAGCAGGTCCAGACCTTTCACCTGCATAATTGATGACGAATTAACAAGGGAATAGCCCATGCAGCTCATTATAGAGCTTTTGAGATAATTGTCCAATTACCTTTAGTCCCTTTAAAAAGAGGCAGCTACATATTAAAGAGCAGTAAGACCTAAACCCTTACTCTAATTAGGATGTGAAGACCCTCAAATTAAAGCTGAGATTCCACACTTTAAGCCCATATTGATTATATAACTGGATCTTGAATATGTTTTGATAAACAGCTAAAATGCCCACACTTGTGTCACTGTCCAAAGGCAGCACCATAAGGTTATGAGGTTACGTTCTCACAATGAATTTTTGGTAAGTTTTTGAAGCTGTGTATTTTTGAAAAAATGCACGTAATCTATCTTAATGGGTACAAAAATGCTGCAGAAAATCTGCAACATCAAAAACTCACCAAAAATCTCATCATGATAACATAGCCTAACAGATACAGAGTGCAAATCCAAGGGACTTCAACCAAATCCTCCTTAAAAGGAACCGGTCACCAGAAAAAAAAAAAAGGTATTAACGTGCAGATATGGGATTAATAGTATTATTAAACTGCCCGGCGCCTGCACTTAGCCAAACTCTGCCACGGGAAAATGAACTTAATTCCCCTCGGCAGCTTTCGGGTTTTCAATCATGGGGGCTGCGCCAGCGCGGGTTCAATCTAAGAGGGTAGGCTGTAACTGCACCCCCGGCCCTGACTGACAGCCGGCCCCATTGTAAAGGGGGTGTTAGTCAGTGCCGGGGGCGCAGTTACAGACGCCACTCTGTTTACTAAGAGCGGTGACTGAACCCGCGCTGGTGCCGGCCCTGTGACTGGACGCTGAACGCTGCTGGGGGGAATAAAGTTAATTTCCTCCTGGCAGCATTCGGCTAAGTGGGGGCACCGGGTAGGTTAATAACGCTATTAACCTGCAGATTAACCCCATATCTGCAGGTTAATAGAATTTTTTCTGGTGAAAGGTTCCTTTTAAGAGCAGGTGCAGATGACAGAATCTGTGAGAATGAGATCCAACAAAACATCGGATCACACTCGGAAAATTGTTAGTCAACGGGGCCGTGCACATGTCCGATTTATTTTTTTTTGCGTTCCCGATTTTGAGCTTATATTCGGACCGCACTCGGCCATGCAAGTCAATGAGTGCGTGGAAATCATTCAACTGCACTCGAATGACATCTTGAGTGCAGTCCGATTTGCGCAGAGTCACAGAGTGGAGAAGATGTAGACATTTTTGTCTCCATCTTCTCCTCATCCAAGAAAATTGGAGCACACTGTGATCATACTCTGACCAAACTCTGCATAATCACCCGATTCCCTCAGATGAGAGAAAATACAATCGTCTGCACCGGCCCTAATAGTCAGCAAAAAACAGCAGCACTCCAATCATCCAGTTCAAAAAGTACATTTGTAGTTTTTTCTCCCATATAGAACGTTTCAGCTCCACGTCCGATTGATATAAGACAGATAGATACAGTAGCGTAACTAGAGTCTGATGGGCCCCTGTGCAAGATTTGGACCGGGCCCCCCCATCCTGAATAAATTATATATGTGCCATCCATCCTGGTATATATGTCCCTCGTTCTGCCGCTGATGTAGTATAATGCACAGCCCATAGTCATACATAGTAGTATAATGCACAGCCCACAGTCATACATAGTAGTATAATGCACAGCCCACAGTCATACATAGTAGTATAATGCACAGCCCATAGTCATACATAGTAGTATAATGCACAGCCCATAGTCATACATAGTAGTATAATGCACAGCCCATAGTCATCCATAGTAGTATAATGCACAGTCCATAGTCATACATAGTAGTATAATGCACAGCCCATAGTCATACATAGTAGTATAATGCACAGCCCATAGTCATCCATAGTAGTATAATGCACAGCCCATAGTCATACATAGTAGTATAATGCACATCCCACAGTCATACATAGTAGTATAATGCACAGACCATAGTCATCCATAGTAGTATAATGCACAGCCCACAGTCATACATAGTAGTATAATGCACAGCCCATAGTCATACATAGTAGTATAATGCACAGCCCATAGTCATACATAGCAGTATAATGCACAGCCCATAGTCATACATAGTAGTATAATGCACAGCCCATAGTCATACATAGTAGTATAATGCACATCCCATAGTCATACATAGTAGTATAATGCACAGCCCATAGTCATCCATAGTAGTATAATGCACAGCCCATAGTCATACATAGTAGTATAATGCACATCCCACAGTCATACATAGTAGTATAATGCACAGACCATAGTCATCCATAGTAGTATAATGCACAGCCCACAGTCATACATAGTAGTATAATGCACAGCCCATAGTCATACATAGTAGTATAATGCACATCCCATAGTCATACATAGTAGTATAATGCACAGCCCATAGTCATACATAGTAGTATAATGCACATCCCATAGTCATACATAGTAGTATAATGCACAGCCCATAGTCATCCATAGTAGTATAATGCACAGTCCATAGTCATACATAGTAGTATAATGCACAGCCCATAGTCATACATAGTAGTATAATGCACAGCCCATAGTCATACATAGTAGTATAATGCACAGCCCATAGTCATACATAGTAGTATAATGCACAGCCCATAGTCATCCATAGTAGTATAATGCACAGCCCATAGTCATACATAGCAGTATAATGCACAGCCCATAGTCATACATAGTAGTATAATGCACAGCCCATAGTCATACATAGTAGTATAATGCACAGTCCATAGTCATCCATAGTAGTATAATGCACAGTCCATAGTCATACATAGCAGTATAATGCACAGTCCATAGTCATCCATAGTAGTATAATGCACAGTCCATAGTCATACATAGTAGTATAATGCACAGCCCACAGTCATACATAGCAGTATAATGCACAGTCCATAGTCATCCATAGTAGTATAATGCACAGCCCACAGTCATACATAGCAGTATAATGCACAGCCCATAGTCATACATAGTAGTATAATGCACAGTCCATAGTCATCCATAGTAGTATAATGCACAGCCCATAGTCATACATAGTAGTATAATGCACAGCCCATAGTCATACATAGTAGTATAATGCACAGCCCATAGTCATACATAGTAGTATAATGCACAGCCCCCAGTCATACATAGCAGTATAATGCACAGTCCATAGTCATACATAGTAGTATAATGCACAGCCCATAGTCATACATAGCAGTATAATGCACAGTCCATAGTCATACATAGTAGTATAATGCACAGACCATAGTCATCCATAGTAGTATAATGCACAGCCCATAGTCATACATAGTAGTATAATGCACAGCCCATAGTCATACATAGCAGTATAATGCACAGTCCATAGTCATACATAGCAGTATAATGCACAGTCCATAGTCATACATAGTAGTATAATGCACAGCCCATAGTCATACATAGTAGTATAATGCACAGCCCATAGTCATACATAGCAGTATAATGCACAGTCCATAGTCATCCATAGTAGTATAATGCACAGCCCATAGTCATCCATAGTAGTATAATGCACAGCCCATAGTCATCCATAGTAGTATAATGCACAGCCCATAGTCATCCATAGTAGTATAATGCACAGCCCATAGTCATACATAGCAGTATAATGCACAGTCCATAGTCATCCATAGTAGTATAATGCACAGCCCATAGTCATCCATAGTAGTATAATGCACAGCCCACAGTCATACATAGTAGTATAATGCACAGCCCCCAGTCATACATAGCAGTATAATGCACAGTCCATAGTCATACATAGTAGTATAATGCACAGCCCATAGTCATACATAGTAGTATAATGCACAGCCCATAGTCATCCATAGTAGTATAATGCACAGCCCATAGTCATCCATAGTAGTATAATGCACAGTCCATAGTCATACATAGTAGTATAATGCACAGCCCCCAGTCATACATAGCAGTATAATGCACAGTCCATAGTCCTCCATAGTAGTATAATGCACAGTCCATAGTCATCCATAGTAGTATAATGCACAGCCCATAGTCATCCATAGTAGTATAATGCACAGTCCATAGTCATACATAGTAGTATAATGCACAGCCCCCAGTCATACATAGTAGTATAATGCACAGCCCATAGTCATACATAGTAGTATAATGCAGAGCCCATAGTCATACATAGTAGTATAGTGCACAGCCCATAGTCATCCATAGTAGTATAATGCACAGCCCATAGTCATACATAGTAGTATAATGCACAGCCCATAGTCATCCATAGTAGTATAATGCACAGCCCATAGTCATCCATAGTAGTATAATGCACAGCCCATAGTCATACATAGCAGTATAATGCACAGTCCATAGTCATC
This sequence comes from Phyllobates terribilis, assembly GCF_046119375.1. NCBI lineage: Eukaryota > Metazoa > Chordata > Amphibia > Anura > Dendrobatidae > Phyllobates > Phyllobates terribilis. The sequence continues at coordinate 161,037,997 of NW_027362770.1, forward strand.
CATAGTAGTATAATGCACAGCCCATAGTCATCCATAGTAGTATAATGCACAGCCCATAGTCATACATAGCAGTATAATGCACAGTCCATAGTCATCCATAGTAGTATAATGCACAGCCCATAGTCATACATAGCAGTATAATGCACAGTCCATAGTCATCCATAGTAGTATAGTGCACAGCCCATAGTCATACATAGTAGTATAATGCACAGCCCATAGTCATACATAGTAGTATAATGCACAGCCCATAGTCATCCATAGTAGTATAATGCACAGCCCATAGTCATCCATAGTAGTATAATGCACAGCCCATAGTCATACATAGCAGTATAGTGCACAGCCCATAGTCATACATAGTAGTATAATGCACAGCCCATAGTCATACATAGTAGTATAATGCACAGCCCATAGTCATACATAGTAGTATAATGCACAGCCCATAGTCATCCATAGTAGTATAGTGCACAGCCCATAGTCATACATAGTAGTATAATGCACAGCCCATAGTCATACATAGTAGTATAATGCACAGTCCATAGTCATCCATAGTAGTAAATGCACAGCCCACAGTCATACATAGTAGTATAATGCACAGCCCACAGTCATACATAGTAGTATAATGCACAGCCCATAGTCATCCATAGTAGTATAATGCACAGCCCATAGTCATCCATAGTAGTATAATGCACAGCCCATAGTCATACATAGCAGTATAATGCACAGTCCATAGTCATCCATAGTAGTATAATGCACAGCCCATAGTCATCCATAGTAGTATAATGCACAGCCCATAGTCATACATAGCAGTATAATGCACAGCCCATAGTCATACATAGCAGTATAATGCACAGCCCATAGTCATCCATAGTAGTATAATGCACAGACCATAGTCATCCATAGTAGTATAATGCACAGCCCATAGTCATCCATAGTAGTATAATGCACAGCCCATAGTCATCCATAGTAGTATAATGCACAGCCCATAGTCATCCATAGTAGTATAATGCACAGCCCATAGTCATACATAGCAGTATAATGCACAGTCCATAGTCATCCATAGTAGTATAATGCACAGCCCATAGTCATCCATAGTAGTATAATGCACTGCCCATAGTCATACATAGCAGTATAATGCACAGTCCATAGTCATACATAGCAGTATAATGCACAGTCCATAGTCATACATAGTAGTATAATGCACAGACCATAGTCATACATAGCAGTATAATGCACAGTCCATAGTCATACATAGCAGTATAATGCACAGTCCATAGTCATACATAGTAGTATAATGCACAGCCCATAGTCATCCATAGTAGTATAATGCACAGCCCATAGTCATCCATAGTAGTATAATGCACAGCCCATAGTCATACATAGCAGTATAATGCACAGTCCATAGTCATACATAGTAGTATAATGCACAGCCCATAGTCATCCATAGTAGTATAATGCACTGCCCATAGTCATACATAGCAGTATAATGCACAGTCAATAGTCATACATAGCAGTATAATGCACAGTCCATAGTCATACATAGTAGTATAATGCACAGCCCATAGTCATCCATAGTAGTATAATGCACAGCCCATAGTCATCCATAGTAGTATAATGCACAGCCCATAGTCATCCATAGTAGTATAATGCACAGTCCATAGTCATCCATAGTAGTATAATGCACAGCCCATAGTCATCCATAGTAGTATAATGCACAGTCCATAGTCATCCATAGTAGTATAATGCACAGCCCACAGTCATCCATAGTAGTATAATGCACAGTCCATAGTCATCCATAGTAGTATAATGCACAGTCCATAGTCATACATAGTAGTATAATGCACAGCCCATAGTCATCCATAGTAGTATAATGCACAGTCCATAGTCATCCATAGTAGTATAATGCACAGCCCATAGTCATCCATAGTAGTATAATGCACAGTCCATAGTCATCCATAGTAGTATAATGCACAGTCCATAGTCATCCATAGTAGTATAATGCACAGTCCATAGTCATCCATAGTAGTATAATGCACAGCCCATAGTCATCCATAGTAGTATAATGCACAGTCCATAGTCATCCATAGTAGTATAATGCACAGCCCATAGTCATCCATAGTAGTATAATGCACAGTCCATAGTCATCCATAGTAGTATAATGCACAGTCCATAGTCATCCATAGTAGTATAATGCACAGCCCATAGTCATCCATAGTAGTATAATGCACAGCCCATAGTCATCCATAGTAGTATAATGCACAGTCCATAGTCATCCATAGTAGTATAATGCACAGCCCATAGTCATCCATAGTAGTATAATGCACAGTCCATAGTCATCCATAGTAGTATAATGCACAGCCCATAGTCATCCATAGTAGTATAATGCACAGTCCATAGTCATCCATAGTAGTATAATGCACAGCCCATAGTCATCCATAGTAGTATAATGCACAGTCCATAGTCATCCATAGTAGTATAATGCACAGCCCATAGTCATACATAGTAGTATAATGCACAGCCCATAGTCATCCATAGTAGTATAATGCACAGTCCATAGTCATCCATAGTAGTATAATGCACAGCCCATAGTCATCCATAGTAGTATAATGCACAGTCCATAGTCATCCATAGTAGTATAATGCACAGCCCATAGTCATCCATAGTAGTATAATGCACAGTCCATAGTCATCCATAGTAGTATAATGCACAGCCCATAGTCATACATAGTAGTATAATGCACAGCCCATAGTCATCCATAGTAGTATAATGCACAGCCCATAGTCATACATAGTAGTATAATGCACAGCCCATAGTCATCCATAGTAGTATAATGCACAGCCCACAGTCATCCATAGTAGTATAATGCACAGCCCATAGTCATCCATAGTAGTATAATGTACAGCCCATAGTCATACATAGCAGTATAATGCACAGCCCATAGTCATCCATAGTAGTATAATGCACAGTCCATAGTCATCCATAGTAGTATAATGCACAGCCCATAGTCATCCATAGTAGTATAATGCACTGCCCATAGTCATACATAGCAGTATAATGCACAGTCCATAGTCATACATAGTAGTATAATGCACAGCCCATAGTCATCCATAGTAGTATAATGCACAGCCCATAGTCATACATAGCAGTATAATGCACAGTCCATAGTCATCCATAGTAGTATAATGCACAGCCCACAGTCATACATAGTAGTATAATGCACAGCCCCCAGTCATACATAGCAGTATAATGCACAGTCCATAGTCATACATAGTAGTATAATGCACAGCCCATAGTCATACATAGTAGTATAATGCACAGCCCATAGTCATACATAGTAGTATAATGCACAGCCCACAGTCATACATAGTAGTATAATGCACAGCCCCCAGTCATACATAGCAGTATAATGCACAGTCCATAGTCATACATAGTAGTATAATGCACAGCCCATAGTCATACATAGTAGTATAATGCACAGCCCATAGTCATACATAGTAGTATAATGCACAGCCCATAGTCATCCATAGTAGTATAATGCACAGCCCATAGTCATACATAGTAGTATAATGCACAGCCCATAGTCATACATAGTAGTATAATGCACAGCCCATAGTCATCCATAGTAGTATAATGCACAGCCCATAGTCATACATAGCAGTATAATGCACAGTCCATAGTCATACATAGTAGTATAATGCACAGCCCACAGTCATACATAGTAGTATAATGCACAGCCCCCAGTCATACATAGCAGTATAATGCACAGTCCATAGTCATACATAGTAGTATAATGCACAGCCCACAGTCATACATAGTAGTATAATGCACAGCCCACAGTCATACATAGTAGTATAATGCACAGCCCATAGTCATACATAGTAGTATAATGCACAGCCCCCAGTCATACATAGTAGTATAATGCACAGCCCATAGTCATACATAGTAGTATAATGCACAGCCCATAGTCATCCATAGTAGTATAATGCACAGCCCATAGTCATCCATAGTAGTATAATGCACAGCCCATAGTCATACATAGCAGTATAATGCACAGTCCATAGTCATACATAGTAGTATAATGCACAGCCCACAGTCATACATAGTAGTATAATGCACAGCCCCCAGTCATACATAGCAGTATAATGCACAGTCCATAGTCATACATAGTAGTATAATGCACAGCCCACAGTCATACATAGTAGTATAATGCACAGCCCACAGTCATACATAGTAGTATAATGCACAGCCCATAGTCATCCATAGTAGTATAATGCACAGCCCATAGTCATACATAGTAGTGTAATGCACAGCCCACAGTCATACATAGTAGTATAATGCACAGCCCCCAGTCATACATAGCAGTATAATGCACAGTCCATAGTCATACATAGTAGTATAATGCACAGCCCATAGTCATACATAGTAGTATAATGCACAGCCCATAGTCATCCATAGTAGTATAATGCACAGCCCATAGTCATACATAGCAGTATAATGCACAGTCCATAGTCATACATAGTAGTATAATGCACAGCCCATAGTCATCCATAGTAGTATAATGCACAGCCCATAGTCATCCATAGTAGTATAATGCACAGCCCATAGTCATCCATAGTAGTATAATGCACAGCCCATAGTCATCCATAGTAGTATAATGCACAGTCCATAGTCATCCATAGTAGTATAATGCACAGCCCATAGTCATCCATAGTAGTATAATGCACAGCCCATAGTCATACATAGCAGTATAATGCACAGCCCACAGTCATACATAGTAGTATAATGCACAGCCCACAGTCATAAATAGTAGTATAATGCACAGCCCATAGTCATCCATAGTAGTATAATGCACAGCCCATAGTCATACATAGCAGTATAATGCACAGTCCATAGTCATACATAGTAGTATAATGCACAGCCCATAGTCATCCATAGTAGTATAATGCACAGCCCATAGTCATCCATAGTAGTATAATGCACAGCCCATAGTCATCCATAGTAGTATAATGCACAGTCCATAGTCATACATAGTAGTATAATGCACAGCCCATAGTCATCCATAGTAGTATAATGCACAGCCCATAGTCATACATAGCAGTATAATGCACAGCCCACAGTCATACATAGTAGTATAATGCACAGCCCACAGTCATAAATAGTAGTATAATGCACAGCCCCCAGTCATACATAGTAGTATAATGCACAGCCCATAGTCATACATAGTAGTATAATGCACAGACCACAGTCATACATAGTAGTATAATGCACAGCCCATAGTCATACATAGCAGTATAATGCACAGCCCACAGTCATACATAGTAGTATAATGCACAGCCCCCAGTCATACATAGCAGTATAATGCACAGTCCATAGTCATACATAGTAGTATAATGCACAGCCCACAGTCATACATAGTAGTATAATGCACAGCCCACAGTCATACATAGTAGTATAATGCACAGCCCACAGTCATACATAGTAGTATAATGCACAGCCCACAGTCATCCATAGTAGTATAATGCACAGCCCACAGTCATACATAGTAGTATAATGCACAGCCCACAGTCATACATAGTAGTATAATGCACAGTCCATAGTCATACATAGTAGTATAATGCACAGCCCACAGTCATACATAGTAGTATAATGCACAGCCCCCAGTCATACATAGCAGTATAATGCACAGTCCATAGTCATACATAGTAGTATAATGCACAGCCCATAGTCATACATAGTAGTATAATGCACAGCCCCCAGTCATACATAGCAGTATAATGCACAGTCCATAGTCATACATAGTAGTATAATGCACAGCCCACAGTCATACATAGTAGTATAATGCACAGCCCCCAGTCATACATAGCAGTATAATGCACAGTCCATAGTCATACATAGTAGTATAATGCACAGTCCATAGTCATACATAGTAGTATAATGCACAGCCCACAGTCATACATAGTAGTATAATGCACAGCCCCCAGTCATACATAGCAGTATAATGCACAGTCCATAGTCATACATAGTAGTATAATGCACAGCCCATAGTCATACATAGTAGTATAATGCACAGCCCACAGTCATACATAGTAGTATAATGCACAGCCCCCAGTCATACATAGCAGTATAATGCACAGTCCATAGTCATACATAGTAGTATAATGCACAGCCCATAGTCATACATAGTAGTATAATGCACAGCCCATAGTCATCCATAGTAGTATAATGCACAGCCCATAGTCATCCATAGTAGTATAATGCACAGCCCCCAGTCATACATAGCAGTATAATGCACAGTCCATAGTCATACATAGTAGTATAATGCACAGCCCATAGTCATACATAGTAGTATAATGCACAGCCCATAGTCATACATAGTAGTATAATGCACAGCCCACAGTCATACATAGTAGTATAATGCACAGCCCCCAGTCATACATAGCAGTATAATGCACAGTCCATAGTCATACATAGTAGTATAATGCACAGCCCATAGTCATACATAGTAGTATAATGCACAGCCCACAGTCATACATAGTAGTATAATGCACAGCCCCCAGTCATACATAGCAGTATAATGCACAGTCCATAGTCATACATAGTAGTATAATGCACAGCCCATAGTCATACATAGTAGTATAATGCACAGCCCATAGTCATCCATAGTAGTATAATGCACAGCCCATAGTCATCCATAGTAGTATAATGCACAGCCCATAGTCATACATAGCAGTATAATGCACAGTCCATAGTCATCCATAGTAGTATAATGCACAGCCCATAGTCATACATAGTAGTATAATGCACAGCCCACAGTCATACATAGCAGTATAATGCACATCCCACAGTCATACATAGCAGTATAATGCACAGCCCATAGTCATACATAGTAGTATAATGCACAGTCCATAGTCATACATAGTAGTATAATGCACAGCCCACAGTCATACATAGCAGTATAATGCACATCCCACAGTCATGCACAGCCCATAGTCATACATAGTAGTATAATGCACAGCCCATAGTCATCCATAGTAGTATAATGCACAGCCCACAGTCATGCACAGCCCATAGTCATACATAGTAGTATAATGCACAGCCCATAGTCATCCATAGTAGTATAATGCACAGCCCACAGTCATGCACAGCCCATAGTCATACATAGTAGTATAATGCACAGCCCATAGTCATCCATAGTAGTATAATGCACAGCCCATAGTCATCCATAGTAGTATAATGCACAGCCCACAGTCATGCACAGCCCATAGTCATACATAGTAGTATAATGCACAGCCCATAGTCATCCATAGTAGTATAATGCACAGCCCACAGTCATGCACAGCCCATAGTCATACATAGTAGTATAATGCACAGCCCATAGTCATACATAGTAGTATAATGCACAGTCCATAGTCATACATAGTAGTATAATGCACAGCCCACAGTCATACATAGCAGTATAATGCACAGCCCACAGTCATACATAGCAGTATAATGCACATCCCACAGTCATGCACAGCCCATAGTCATACATAGTAGTATAATGCACAGCCCATAGTCATCCATAGTAGTATAATGCACAGCCCACAGTCATGCACAGCCCATAGTCATACATAGTAGTATAATGCACAGTCCATAGTCATACATAGTAGTATAATGCACAGCCCACAGTCATACATAGCAGTATAATGCACATCCCACAGTCATACATAGCAGTATAATGCACAGCCCACAGTCATACATAGCAGTATAATGCACAGTCCATAGTCATCCATAGTAGTATAATGCACAGTCCATAGTCATACATAGTAGTATAATGCACAGCCCACAGTCATACATAGCAGTATAATGCACATCCCACAGTCATACATAGCAGTATAATGCACAGCCCACAGTCATACATAGTAGTATAATGCACAGCCCATAGTCATCCATAGTAGTATAATGCACAGTCCATAGTCATACATAGTAGTATAATGCACAGCCCACAGTCATGCACAGCCCATAGTCATACATAGTAGTATAATGCACAGTCCATAGTCATACATAGTAGTATAATGCACAGCCCACAGTCATACATAGCAGTATAATGCACATCCCACAGTCATACATAGCAGTATAATGCGCAGCCCACAGTCATACATAGTAGTATAATGCACAGTCCATAGTCATACATAGTAGTATAATGCACAGCCCACAGTCATGCACAGCCCATAGTCATACATAGTAGTATAATGCACAGCCCACAGTCATACATAGCAGTATAATGCACAGCCCACATTCATACATAGTAGTATAATGCACAGACCACAGTCATACATAGTAGTATAATGCACAGTCCATAGTCATACATAGTAGTATAATGCACAGACCACAGTCATACATAGTAGTATAATGCACAGCCCATAGTCATACATAGCAGTATAATGCACAGCCCACAGTCATACATAGCAGTATAATGCACATCCCACAGTCATACATAGCAGTATAATGCACAGCCCATAGTCATACATAGTAGTATAATGCACAGCCCACAGTCATCCATAGTAGTATAATGCACAGCCCACAGTCATACATAGCAGTATAATGCACAGCCCACAGTCATACATAGTAGTATAATGCACAGCCCACAGTCATACATAGTAGTATAATGCACAGTCCATAGTCATACATAGTAGTATAATGCACAGCCCACAGTCATGCACAGCCCATAGTCATACATAGTAGTATAATGCACAGCCCATAGTCATACATAGTAGTATAATGCACAGCCCACAGTCATACATAGCAGTATAATGCACAGCCCACAGTCATACATAGCAGTATAATGCACATCCCACAGTCATACATAGTAGTATAATGCACAGCCCACAGTCATACATAGTAGTATAATGCACAGCCCATAGTCATCCATAGTAGTATAATGCACAGCCCACAGTCATACATAGCAGTATAATGCACAGCCCACAGTCATACATAGTAGTATAATGCACAGCCCACAGTCATACATAGTAGTATAATGCACAGTCCATAGTCATACATAGTAGTATAATGCACAGCCCACAGTCATACATAGTAGTATAATGCACAGTCCATAGTCATACATAGTAGTATAATGCACAGCCCACAGTCATACATAGCAGTATAATGCACAGCCCACAGTCATACATAGTAGTATAATGCACAGCCCACAGTCATACATAGCAGTATAATGCACAGCCCACAGTCATACATAGCAGTATAATGCACATCCCACAGTCATACATAGTAGTATAATGCACAGCCCACAGTCATACATAGTAGTATAATGCACAGCCCATAGTCATCCATAGTAGTATAATGCACAGCCCACAGTCATACATAGCAGTATAATGCACAGCCCACAGTCATACATAGTAGTATAATGCACAGTCCATAGTCATACATAGTAGTATAATGCACAGCCCACAGTCATGCACAGCCCATAGTCATACATAGTAGTATAATGCACAGCCCACAGTCATACATAGCAGTATAATGCACAGCCCATAGTCATACATAGTAGTATAATGCACAGTCCATAGTCATACATAGTAGTATAATGCACAGCCCACAGTCATGCACAGCCCATAGTCATACATAGTAGTATAATGCACAGCCCATAGTCATACATAGTAGTATAATGCACAGCCCATAGTCATACATAGCAGTATAATGCACAGCCCACAGTCATACATAGTAGTATAATGCACAGCCCACAGTCATACATAGTAGTATAATGCACAGCCCCCAGTCATACATAGTAGTATAATGCACATCCCACAGTCATACATAGTAGTATAATGCACAGCCCATAGTCATACATAGCAGTATAATGCACAGCCCACAGTCATACATAGTAGTATAATGCACAGTCCATAGTCATACATAGTAGTATAATGCACAGTACATAGTCATACATAGTAGTATAATGCACAGCCCATAGTCATACATAGTAGTATAATGCACAGCCCATAGTCATACATAGTAGAATAATGCACAGCCCACAGTCATACATAGTAGTATAATGCACAGTCCATAGTCATACATAGTAGTATAATGCACAGTACATAGTCATACATAGTAGTATAATGCACAGCCCATAGTCATACATAGTAGAATAATGCACAGCCCCCAGTCATACATAGTAGAATAATGCACAGCCCACAGTCATACATAGTAGTATAATGCACAGCCCCCAGTCATACATAGCAGTATAATGCACATCCCACAGTCATAAATAGTAGAATAATGCACAGCCCCCAGTCATACATAGTAGTATAATGCACAGCCCATAGTCATACATAGTAGTATAATGCACAGCCCATAGTCATACATAGTAGAATAATGCACAGCCCCCAGTCATACATAGTAGAATAATGCACAGCCCACAGTCATACATAGTAGTATAATGCACAGTCCATAGTCATACATAGTAGTATAATGCACAGCCCCCAGTCATACATAGCAGTATAATGCACATCCCATAGTCATACATAGTAGAATAATGCACAGCCCCCAGTCATACATAGTAGAATAATGCACAGCCCATAGTCATACATAGCAGTATAATGCACAGCCCACAGTCATACATAGTAGTATAATGCACAGCCCATAGTCATACATAGCAGTATAATGCACATCCCACAGTCATACATAGTAGTATAATGCACAGTCCATAGTCATACATAGTAGTATAATGCACAGCCCATAGTCATACATAGCAGTATAATGCACAGCCCACAGTCATACATAGTAGTATAATGCACAGCCCATAGTCATACATAGCAGTATAATGCACATCCCACAGTCATACATAGTAGTATAATGCACAGTCCATAGTCATACATAGTAGTATAATGCACAGCCCATAGTCATACATAGTAGTATAATGCACAGCCCATAGTCATACATAGTAGAATAATGCACAGCCCCCAGTCATACATAGTAGAATAATGCACAGCCCACAGTCATACATAGTAGTATAATGCACAGCCCCCAGTCATACATAGCAGTATAATGCACATCCCACAGTCATACATAGCAGTATAATGCACAGCCCATAGTCATACATAGTAGTATAATGCACAGCCCACAGTCATAAATAGTAGTATAATGCACAGCCCATAGTCATACATAGTAGTATAATGCACAGCCCATAGTCATACATAGTAGTATAATGCACAGCCCATAGTCATACATAGTAGTATAATGCACAGCCCATAGTCATACATAGTAGTATAATGCACAGCCCATAGTCATACATAGTAGTATAATGCACAGCCCATAGTCATACATAGTAGTATAATGCACAGCCCATAGTCATACATAGTAGTATAATGCACAGTCCATAGTCATACATAGTAGTATAGTGCACAGCCCATAGTCATACATAGTAGTATAATGCACAGCCCATAGTCATACATAGTAGTATAATGCACAGCCCATAGTCATACATAGTAGTATAGTGCACAGCCCATAGTCATACATAGCAGTATAATGCACATCCCACAGTCATACATAGCAGTATAATGCACATCCCACAGTCATACATAGTAGTATAATGCACAGCCCATAGTCATACATAGTAGTATAATGCACAGCCCATAGTCATACATAGTAGTATAATGCACAGCCCATAGTCATACATAGTAGTATAATGCACAGCCCATAGTCATACATAGTAGTATAATGCACAGCCCATAGTCATACATAGTAGTATAGTGCACAGCCCATAGTCATACATAGTAGTATAATGCACAGCCCACAGTCATACATAGTAGTATAATGCACAGACCACAGTCATCCATAGTAGTATAATGCACATCCCACAGTCATACATAGTAGTATAATGCACAGCCCATAGTCATACATAGCAGTATAATGCACAGCCCATAGTCATACATAGTAGTATAATGCACAGCCCATAGTCATCCATAGTAGTATAATGCACAGCCCCCAGTCATACATAGTAGTATAATGCACAGCCCATAGTCATACATAGCAGTATAATGCACAGCCCATAGTCATACATAGTAGTATAATGCACAGCCCATAGTCATACATAGTAGTATAATGCACAGCCCACAGTCATACATAGTAGTATAATGCACAGCCCATAGTCATACATAGCAGTATAATGCACAGCCCATAGTCATACATAGTAGTATAATGCACAGCCCATAGTCATCCATAGTAGTATAATGCACAGCCCCCAGTCATACATAGTAGTATAATGCACAGCCCATAGTCATCCATAGTAGTATAATGCACAGCCCCCAGTCATACATAGTAGTATAATGCACAGCCCATAGTCATACATAGTAGTATAATGCACAGCCCCTAGTCATACATAGCAGTATAATGCACAGCCCATAGTCATACATAGTAGTATAGTGCACAGCCCATAGTCATACATAGTAGTATAATGCACAGCCCACAGTCATACATAGTAGTATAATGCACAGACCACAGTCATCCATAGTAGTATAATGCACATCCCACAGTCATACATAGTAGTATAATGCACAGCCCATAGTCATACATAGCAGTATAATGCACAGCCCATAGTCATACATAGTAGTATAATGCACAGCCCATAGTCATCCATAGTAGTATAATGCACAGCCCCCAGTCATACATAGTAGTATAATGCACAGCCCACAGTCATACATAGTAGTATAATGCACAGCCCACAGTCATACATAGTAGTATAATGCACATCCCACAGTCATACATAGTAGTATAATGCACAGCCCATAGTCATACATAGCAGTATAATGCACAGCCCACAGTCATCCATAGTAGTATAATGCACAGCCCACAGTCATACATAGTAGTATAATGCACAGCCCATAGTCATACATAGCAGTATAATGCACAGCCCACAGTCATACATAGCAGTATAATGCACAGCCCACAGTCATACATAGCAGTATAATGCACAGACCATAGTCATCCATAGTAGTATAATGCACAGCCCATAGTCATACATAGTAGTATAATGCACAGCCCACAGTCATACATAGCAGTATAATGCACATCCCACAGTAATACATAGTAGTATAATGCACAGCCCATAGTCATACATAGTAGTATAATGCACAGCCCATAGTCATACATAGCAGTATAATGCACAGCCCATAGTCATACATAGCAGTATAATGCACAGCCCATAGTCATACATAGCAGTATAATGCACAGCCCATAGTCATACATAGCAGTATAATGCACAGCCCATAGTCATACATAGCAGTATAATGCACAGCCCATAGTCATACATAGCAGTATAATGCACAGCCCACAGTTATACATAGTAGTATAATGCACAGCCCATAGTCATACATAGTAGTATAATGCACAGCCCACAGTCATACATAGTAGTATAATGCACAGCCCATAGTCATACATAGTAGTATAATGCACAGCCCACAGTCATACATAGTAGTATAATGCACAGCCCATAGTCATACATAGTAGTATAATGCACAGCCCATAGTCATACATAGTAGTATAATGCACAGCCCATAGTCATACATAGCAGTATAATGCACAGCCCATAGTCATACATAGCAGTATAATGCACAGCCCATAGTCATACATAGCAGTATAATGCACAGCCCACAGTCATACATAGCAGTATAATGCACAGCCCATAGTCATACATAGCAGTATAATGCACAGCCCACAGTTATACATAGTAGTATAGTGCACAGCCCATAGTCATCCATAGTAGTATAATGCACAGCCCACAGTCATACATAGCAGTATAATGCACAGCCCACAGTCATACATAGCAGTATAATGCACAGACCATAGTCATACATAGTAGTATAATGCACAGCTCACAGTCATACATAGTAGTATAATGCACAGCCCATAGTCATACATAGCAGTATAATGCACAGCCCACAGTCATACATAGCAGTATAATGCACAGCCCACAGTCATACATAGCAGTATAATGCACAGCCCACAGTCATACATAGCAGTATAATGCACAGCCCACAGTCATACATAGCAGTATAATGCACAGCCCACAGTCATACATAGCAGTATAATGCACAGCCCAGAGTCATACATAGCAGTATAATGCACAGCCCATAGTCATACATAGTAGTATAATGCACAGCCCACAGTCATCCATAGTAGTATAATGCACAGCCCACAGTCATACATAGTAGTATAATGCACAGTCCATAGTCATACATAGTAGTATAATGCACAGCCCATAGTCATACATAGCAGTATAATGCACAGCCCACAGTCATACATAGCAGTATAATGCACAGCCCACAGTCATACATAGTAGTATAATGCACAGTCCACAGTCATACATAGTAGTATAGTGCACAGCCCACAGTCATACATAGTAGTATAGTGCACAGCCCATAGTCATCCATAGTAGTATAATGCACAGCCCACAGTCATACATAGTAGTATAATGCACAGTCCATAGTCATACATAGTAGTATAATGCACAGTCCATAGTCATACATAGTAGTATAATGCACAGCCCATAGTCATACATAGTAGTATAATGCACAGTCCATAGTCATACATAGTAGTATAATGCACAGCCCATAGTCATACATAGCAGTATAATGCACAGCCCACAGTCATACATAGCAGTATAATGCACAGCCCACAGTCATACATAGTAGTATAATGCACAGTCCACAGTCATACATAGTAGTATAGTGCACAGCCCACAGTCATACATAGTAGTATAATGCACAGCCCATAGTCATCCATAGTAGTATAATGCACAGCCCACAGTCATACATAGTAGTATAATGCACAGTCCATAGTCATCCATAGTAGTATAATGCACAGTCCATAGTCATCCATAGTAGTATAATGCACAGCCCATAGTCATACATAGCAGTATAATGCACAGCCCACAGTCATACATAGTAGTATAATGCACAGTCCATAGTCATCCATAGTAGTATAATGCACAGTCCATAGTCATCCATAGTAGTATAATGCACAGCCCATAGTCATACATAGCAGTATAATGCACATCCCACAGTCATACATAGCAGTATAATGCACAGACCATAGTCATCCATAGTAGTATAATGCACAGCCCACAGTCATACATAGTAGTATAATGCACAGCCCATAGTCATACATAGTAGTATAATGCACAGCCCACAGTCATACATAGTAGTATAATGCACAGCCCATAGTCATACATAGTAGTATAATGCACAGCCCATAGTCATACATAGTAGTATAATGCACAGCCCATAGTCATACATAGTAGTATAATGCACAGTCCATAGTCATCCATAGTAGTATAATGCACAGCCCACAGTCATACATAGCAGTATAATGCACAGCCCATAGTCATACATAGTAGTATAATGCACAGTCCATAGTCATACATAGTAGTATAATGCACAGCCTATAGTCATACATAGTAGTATAATGCACAGCCCACAGTCATCCATAGTAGTATAATGCACAGCCCATAGTCATACATAGTAGTATAATGCACAGCCCACAGTCATCCATAGTAGTATAATGCACAGCCCATAGTCATACATAGTAGTATAATGCACAGCCCACAGTCATCCATAGTAGTATAATGCACAGTCCATAGTCATACATAGTAGTATAATGCACAGCCCATAGTCATACATAGTAGTATAATGCACAGTCCATAGTCATACATAGTAGTATAATGCACAGCCCATAGTCATACATAGCAGTATAATGCACAGCCCACAGTCATACATAATAGTATAATGCACAGCCCATAGTCATACATAGTAGTATAATGCACAGCCCACAGTCATCCATAGTAGTATAATGCACAGCCCATAGTCATACATAGTAGTATAATGCCCAGCCCATAGTCATACATAGTAGTATAATGCACAGTCCATAGTCATACATAGTAGTATAATGCACAGCCCACAGTCATCCATAGTAGTATAATGCACAGCCCATAGTCATACATAGTAGTATAATGCACAGCCCACAGTCATCCATAGTAGTATAATGCACAGTCCATAGTCATACATAGTAGTATAGTGCACAGCCCATAGTCATACATAGTAGTATAATGCACAGTCCATAGTCATCCATAGTAGTATAATGCACAGCCCACAGTCATACATAGTAGTATAATGCACAGTCCATAGTCATACATAGTAGTATAGTGCACAGCCCATAGTCATACATAGTAGTATAATACACAGCCCACAGTCATCCATAGTAGTATAATGCACAGTCCATAGTCATACATAGTAGTATAGTGCACAGCCCATAGTCATACATAGTAGTATAATGCACAGCCCATAGTCATACATAGTAGTATAATGCACAGCCCACAGTCATCCATAGTAGTATAATGCACAGCCCATAGTCATACATAGTAGTATAATGCGCAGCCCATAGTCATACATAGTAGTATAATGCACAGTCCATAGTCATACATAGCAGTATAATGCACAGCCCACAGTCATCCATAGTAGTATAATGCACAGTCCATAGTCATCCATGTAGTATAATGCACAGCCCATAGTCATACATAGTAGTATAATGCACAGTCCATAGTCATACATAATAGTATAATGCACAGCCCATAGTCATACATAGTAGTATAATGCACAGCCCATAGTCATACATAGTAGTATAATGCACAGCCCACAGTCATCCATAGTAGTATAATGCACAGTCCATAGTCATCCATAGTAGTATAATGCACAGCCCATAGTCATCCATGTAGTATAATGCACAGCCCATAGTCATACATAGTAGTATAATGCACAGTCCATAGTCATCCATAGTAGTATAATGCACAGCCCATAGTCATACATAGTAGTATAATGCACAGCCCATAGTCCTCCATGTAGTATAATGCACAGCCCATAGTCATACATAGTAGTATAATGCACAGTCCATAGTCATACATAGTAGTATAATGCACAGTCCATAGTCATACATAGTAGTATAGTGCACAGCCCATAGTCCTCCATGTAGTATAATGCACAGCCCATAGTCATACATGTAGTATAATGCACAGCCCATAGTCATACATAGCAGTATAATGCACAGCCCACAGTCATACATAGTAGTATAATGCACAGCCCATAGTCATACATAGTAGTATAATGCACAGTCCATAGTCATACATAGCAGTATAATGCACATCCCACAGTCATACATAGTAGTATAATGCACAGCCCATAGTCATACATAGTAGTATAATGCACAGCCCACAGTCATCCATAGTAGTATAATGCACAGTCCATAGTCATACATAGCAGTATAATGCACATCCCACAGTCATACATAGTAGTATAATGCACAGTCCATAGTCATACATAGTAGTATAATGCACAGCCCATAGTCATACATAGTAGTATAATGCACAGTCCATAGTCATCCATAGTAGTATAATGCACAGCCCATAGTCATACATAGTAGTATAATGCACAGCCCACAGTCATACATAGTAGTATAATGCACAGCCCATAGTCATACATAGTAGTATAATGCACAGTCCACGGTCATACATAGCAGTATAATGCACAGCCCATAGTCATACATAGTAGTATAATGCACAGTCCATAGTCATCCATAGTAGTATAATGCACAGCCCATAGTCATACATAGTAGTATAATGCACAGCCCATAGTCATACATAGTAGTATAATGCACAGCCCACAGTCATACATAGCAGTATAATGCACAGCCCATAGTCATACATAGTAGTATAATGCACAGTCCATAGTCATCCATAGTAGTATAATGCACAGCCCATAGTCATACATAGTAGTATAATGCACAGCCCATAGTCATACATAGTAGTATAATGCACAGCCCACAGTCATACATAGTAGTATAATACACAGCCCATAGTCATCCATAGTAGTATAATGCACAGCCCACAGTCATACATAGTAGTATAATGCACAGTCCATAGTCCTCCATGTAGTATAATGCACAGCCCATAGTCATACATAGTAGTATAATGCACAGTCCATAGTCATCCATAGTAGTATAATGCACAGCCCATAGTCATCCATAGTAGTATAATGCACAGTCCATAGTCATACATAGTAGTATAATGCACAGCCCATAGTCCTCCATGTAGTATAATGCACAGCCCATAGTCATACATAGTAGTATAATGCACAGTCCATAGTCATCCATAGTAGTATAATGCACAGCCCATAGTCATACATAGTAGTATAATGCACAGCCCATAGTCATACATAGTAGTATAATGCACAGCCCATAGTCATACATAGTAGTATAATGCACAGCCCACAGTCATACATAGTAGTATAATGCACAGTCCATAGTCATACATAGTAGTATAATGCACAGCCCACAGTCATCCATAGTAGTATAATGCACAGTCCATAGTCATCCATAGTAGTATAATGCACAGCCCACAGTCATCCATAGTAGTATAATGCACAGCCCATAGTCATCCATAGTAGTATAATGCACAGCCCAGTCATACATAGTAGTATAATGCACAGCCCATAGTCATACATAGTAGTATAATGCACAGCCCATAGTCATACATAGTAGTATAATGCACAGCCCATAGTCATACATAGTAGTATAATGCACAGCCCACAGTCATACATAGTAGTATAATGCACAGTCCATAGTCATCCATAGTAGTATAATGCACAGCCCACAGTCATACATAGTAGTATAATGCACAGTCCATAATCATCCATAGTACTATAATGCACAGCCCATAGTCATACATAGCAGTATAATGCACAGCCCACAGTCATCCATAGTAGTATAATGCACAGCCCATAGTCATACATAGTAGTATAATGCACAGTCCACAGTCATCCATAGTAGTATAATGCACAGTCCATAGTCATACATAGTAGTATAATGCACATCCCACAGTCATACATAGTAGTATAATGCACAGTCCATAGTCATACATAGTAGTATAATGCACAGTCCATAGTCATCCATAGTAGTATAATGCACAGCCCACAGTCATACATAGTAGTATAATGCACAGTCCATAGTCATACATAGTAGTATAATGCACAGCCCACAGTCATCCATAGTAGTATAATGCACAGTCCATAGTCATACATAGTAGTATAATGCACAGCCCACAGTCATCCATAGTAGTATAATGCACAGTCCATAGTCATCCATAGTAGTATAATGCACAGCCCACAGTCATCCATAGTAGTATAATGCACATCCCACAGTCATCCATAGTAGTATAATGCACAGCCCACAGTCATCCATAGTAGTATAATGCACAGTCCATAGTCATACATAGCAGTATAATGCACAGCCCACAGTCATCCATAGTAGTATAATGCACAGTCCATAGTCATACATAGCAGTATAATGCACAGCCCACAGTCATCCATAGTAGTATAATGCACAGCCCACAGTCATCCATAGTAGTATAATGCACAGTCCATAGTCATCCATAGTAGTATAATGCACATACCACAGTCATCCATAGTAGTATAATGCACAGCCCACAGTCATACATAGTAGTATAATGCACAGCCCACAGTCATACATAGCAGTATAATGCACATCCCACAGTCATCCATAGTAGTATAATGCACATCCCACAGTCATCCATAGTAGTATAATGCACAGCCCACAGTCATACATAGTAGTATAATGCACAGCCCATAGTCATACATAGTAGTATAATGCACAGCCCATAGTCATACATAGTAGTATAATGCACAGTCCATAGTCATACATAGTAGTATAATGCACATCCCACAGTCATCCATAGTAGTATAATGCACAGCCCACAGTCATACATAGTAGTATAATGCACAGTCCATAGTCATACATAGTAGTATAATGCACAGCCCACAGTCATCCATAGTAGTATAATGCACAGTCCATAGTCATACATAGTAGTATAATGCACATCCCACAGTCATACATAGTAGTATAATGCACAGTCCATAGTCATACATAGTAGTATAATGCACATCCCACAGTCATACATAGTAGTATAATGCACAGTCCATAGTCATACATAGTAGTATAATGCACAGCCCACAGTCATACATAGTAGTATAATGCACAGTCCATAGTCATACATAGTAGTATAATGCACAGCCCACAGTCATCCATAGTAGTATAATGCACAGTCCATAGTCATACATAGTAGTATAATGCACAGCCCACAGTCATCCATAGTAGTATAATGCACAGTCCATAGTCATACATAGTAGTATAATGCACAGCCCACAGTCATCCATAGTAGTATAATGCACAGCCCACAGTCATCCATAGTAGTATAATGCACAGTCCATAGTCATACATAGCAGTATAATGCACAGCCCATAGTCATACATAGTAGTATAATGCACAGCCCATAGTCATACATAGTAGTATAATGCACAGTCCATAGTCATACATAGTAGTATAATGCACAGCCCACAGTCATCCATAGTAGTATAATGCACAGCCCACAGTCATCCATAGTAGTATAATGCACAGTCCATAGTCATACATAGTAGTATAATGCACAGCCCACAGTCATCCATAGTAGTATAATGCACAGCGCACAGTCATACATTGTAGTATAATGCGCAGCCCATAGTCATCCATAGCAGTATAATGCACAGCCCATAGTCATACATAGTAGTATAATGCACAGCCCACAGTCATACATAGTAGTATAATGCACAGCCCACAGTCATACATAGTAGTATAATGCGCAGCACATAGTCATCCATAGCAGTATAATGCACAGCCCATAGTCATACATAGTAGTATAATGCACAGCCCACAGTCATACATAGTAGTATAATGCACAGCCCATAGTCATCCATGTAGTATAATGCACAGCCCACAGTCATACATAGTAGTATAATGCACAGCCCACAGTCATACATAGTAGTATAATGCGCAGCCCATAGTCATCCATAGTAGTATAATGCACAGCCCACAGTCATCCATAGTAGTATAATGCACAGTCCATAGTCATACATAGTAGTATAATGCACAGTCCATAGTCATACATAGTAGTATAATGCACAGTCCATAGTCATACATAGTAGTATAATGCGCAGCCCATAGTCATCCATAGCAGTATAATGCACAGCCCACAGTCATACATAGTAGTATAATGCACAGCCCACAGTCATACATAGTAGTATAATGCACAGTCCACAGTCATACATAGTAGTATAATACACAGCCCACAGTCATACATAGTAGTATAATGCACAGCCCACAGTCATACATAGTAGTATAATGCACAGCCCACAGTCATACATAGTAGTATAATGCACAGCCCACAGTCATCCATAGTAGTATAATGCACAGTCCATAGTCATACATAGTAGTATAATGCACAGCCCATAGTCATACATAGTAGTATAATGCACAGCCCATAGTCATACATAGTAGTATAATGCACAGCCCACAGTCATACATAGTAGTATAATGCACAGCCCACAGTCATACATAGTAGTATAATGCACAGTCCACAGTCATACATAGTAGTATAATACACAGCCCACAGTCATACATAGTAGTATAATGCACAGCCCACAGTCATACATAGTAGTATAATGCACAGCCCACAGTCATCCATAGTAGTATAATGCACAGTCCATAGTCATACATAGTAGTATAATGCACAGTACATAGTCATACATAGTAGTATAATGCACAGTCCATAGTCATACATAGTAGTATAATGCACAGCCCACAGTCATACATAGTAGTATAATGCACAGCCCACAGTCATCCATAGTAGTATAATGCACAGCCCATAGTCATACATAGTAGTATAATGCACAGCCCATAGTCATACATAGTAGTATAATGTACAGCCCATAGTCATACATAGTAGTATAATGCACAACCCACAGTCATACATAGTAGTATAATGCACAGCCCATAGTCATACATAGTAGTATAATGCACAGCCCACAGTCATACATAGTAGTATAATGCACAGCCCATAGTCATCCATAGTAGTATAATGTACAGCCCATAGTCATACATAGTAGTATAATGCACAACCCACAGTCATACATAGTAGTATAATGCACAGCCCATAGTCATACATAGTAGTATAATGCGCAGCCCATAGTCATCCATAGTAGTATAATGCACAGCCCATAGTCATACATAGCAGTATAATGCACAGCCCATAGTCATACATAGTAGTATAATGCACAGCCCATAGTCATCCATAGTAGTATAATGCACAGCCCATAGTCATCCATAGTAGTATAATGCACAGCCCATAGTCATCCATAGCAGTATAATGCGCAGCCCATAGTCATCCATAGCAGTATAATGCACAGCCCATAGTCATACATAGCAGTATAATGCACAGCCCATAGTCATACATAGTAGTATAATGCACAGCCCATAGTCATACATAGTAGTATAATGCACAGCCCATAGTCATCCATAGTAGTATAATGCACAGCCCATAGTCATCCATAGTAGTATAATGCACAGCCCATAGTCATACATAGTAGTATAATGCACAGCCCATAGTCATCCATAGTAGTATAATGCGCAGCCCACAGTCATCCATAGTAGTATAATGCACAGCCCATAGTCATGCATAGTAGTATAATGCACAGCCCATAGTCATCCATAGTAGTATAATGCGCAGCCCACAGTCATCCATAGTAGTATAATGCGCAGCCCATAGTCATCCATAGTAGTATAATGCACAGCCCATAGTCATACATAGTAGTATAATGCACAGCCCATAGTCATACATAGTAGTATAATGCACAGCCCACAGTCATACATAGTAGTATAATGCACAGCCCATAGTCATCCATAGTAGTATAATGCGCAGCCCACAGTCATCCATAGTAGTATAATGCGCAGCCCATAGTCATGCATAGTAGTATAATGCACAGCCCATAGTCATCCATAGTAGTATAATGCGCAGCCCACAGTCATCCATAGTAGTATAATGCGCAGCCCATAGTCATCCATAGTAGTATAATGCACAGCCCATAGTCATACATAGTAGTATAATGCACAGCCCATAGTCATCCATAGTAGTATAATGCACAGCCCACAGTCATCCATAGTAGTATAATGCGCAGCCCACAGTCATCCATAGTAGTATAATGCGCAGCCCACAGTCATCCATAGTAGTATAATGCACAGCCCATAGTCATACATAGCAGTATAATGCGCAGCCCACAGTCATCCATAGTAGTATAATGCACAGCCCATAGTCATACATAGTAGTATAATGCACAGCCCATAGTCATACATAGTAGTATAATGCACAGCCCATAGTCATCCATAGTAGTATAATGCGCAGCCCATAGTCATCCATAGTAGTATAATGCGCAGCCCACAGTCATCCATAGTAGTATAATGCGCAGCCCATAGTCATCCATAGTAGTATAATGCGCAGCCCATAGTCATCCATAGTAGTATAATGCACAGCCCATAGTCATCCATAGTAGTATAATGCGCAGCCCACAGTCATCCATAGTAGTATAATGCACAGCCCATAGTCATACATAGTAGTATAATGCACAGCCCATAGTCATCCATAGTAGTATAATGCACAGCCCATAGTCATCCATAGTAGTATAATGCGCAGCCCATAGTCATACATAGTAGTATAATGCACAGCCCATAGTCATACATAGTAGTATAATGCACAGCCCATAGTCATCCATAGTAGTATAATGCGCAGCCCATAGTCATCCATAGTAGTATAATGCGCAGCCCACAGTCATCCATAGTAGTATAATGCGCAGCCCATAGTCATCCATAGTAGTATAATGCGCAGCCCACAGTCATCCATAGTAGTATACTGCACAGCCCACAGTCATACATAGTAGTATAATGCGCAGCCCATAGTCATCCATAGTAGTATAATGCGCAGCCCATAGTCATCCATAGCAGTATAATGCACAGCCCACAGTCATACATAGTAGTATAATGCACTGCCCACAGTCATCCATAGCAGTATAATGCACAGCCCACAGTCATACATAGTAGTATAATGCACTGCCCACAGTCATACATAGTAGTATAATGCACAGCCCATAGTCATACATAGCAGTATAATGCACAGACCATAGTCATACATAGTAGTATAATGCACAGCCCATAGTCATACATAGTAGTATAATGCACAGTCCATAGTCATACATAGCAGTATAATGCACAGCCCATAGTCATACATAGTAGTATAATGCACAGCCCATAGTCATACATAGTAGTATAATGCACAGCCTATAGTCATACATAGTAGTATAATGCACAGCCCATAGTCATACATAGTAGTATAATGCACAGCCCACAGTCATACATAGTAGTATAATTCACAGTCCATAGTCATACATAGTAGTATAATGCACAGTCCATAGTCATACATAGTAGTATAATGCACAGCCCATAGTCATACATAGTAGTATAATGCACAGTCCATAGTCATACATAGTAGTATAATGCACAGTCCACAGTCATACATAGTAGTATAATGCACAGTCCATAGTCATACATAGTAGTATAATGCACAGTCCATAGTCATATATAGTAGTATAATGCACAGCCCACAGTCATACATAGTAGTATAATGCACAGCCCATAGTCATACATAGTAGTATAATGCACAGTCCATAGTCATACATAGCAGTATAATGCACAGCCCACAGTCATACATAGTAGTATAATGCACAGTCCATAGTCATACATAGTAGTATAATGCACAGTCCATAGTCATACATAGTAGTATAATGCACAGCCCATAGTCATACATAGCAGTATAATGCACAGTCCATAGTCATACATAGTAGTATAATGCACAGTCCATAGTCATACCTAGTAGTATAATGCACAGTCCATAGTCATACATAGTAGTATAATGCACAGTCCATAGTAATACATAGTAGTATAATGCACAGTCCATAGTCATACATAGTAGTATAATGCACAGTCCATAGTCATACATAGTAGTATAATGCACAGTCCATAGTCATACATAGTAGTATAATGCACAGTCCATAGTCATACATAGTAGTATAATGCACAGTCCATAGTCATACATAGTAGTATAATGCACAGTCCATAGTCATACATAGTAGTATAATGCACAGTCCATAGTCATACATAGTAGTATAATGCACAGTCCATAGTCATACATAGTAGTATAATGCACAGCCCATAGTCATACATAGTAGTATAATGCACAGTCCATAGTCATACATAGCAGTATAATGCACAGCCCACAGTCATACATAGTAGTATAATGCGCAGCCCATAGTCATACATAGTAGTATAATGCGCAGCCCATAGTCATACATAGTAGTATAATGCACAGTCCATAGTCATACATTGCAGTATAATGCACAGCCCACAGTCATACATAGTAGTATAATGCACAGTCCATAGTCATACATAGTAGTATAATGCACAGCCCATAGTCATACATAGTAGTATAATGCACAGCCCATAGTCATACATAGTAGTATAATGCACAGCCCACAGTCATCCATAGTAGTATAATGCACATCCCATAGTCATCCATAGTAGTATAATGCACAGCCCACAGCCATACATAGTAGTATAATGCACAGCCCACAGTCATCCATAGTAGTATAATGCACAGCCCATAGTCATACATAGTAGTATAATGCACAGCCCACAGTCATCCATAGTAGTATAATGCACATCCCATAGTCATCCATAGTAGTATAATGCACATCCCATAGTCATACATAGTAGTATAATGCACAGCCCACAGTCATCCATAGTAGTATAATGCACATCCCATAGTCATCCATAGTAGTATAATGCACAGCCCACAGTCATACATAGTAGTATAATGCACAGCCCACAGCCATACATAGTAGTATAATGCACAGCCCACAGTCATACATAGTAGTATAATGCACAGCCCACAGTCATACATAGTAGTATAATGCACAGCCCATAGTCATACATAGTAGTATAATGCACAGCCCATAGTCATACATAGTAGTATAATGCACAGCCCACAGTCATCCATAGTAGTATAATGCACAGCCCACAGTCATACATAGTAGTATAATGCACAGCCCACAGTCATACATAGTAGTATAATGCACAGCCCATAGTCATACATAGTAGTATAATGCACAGCCCACAGTCATACATAGTAGTATAATGCACAGCCCACAGCCATACATAGTAGTATAATGCACAGCCCACAGTCATCCATAGTAGTATAATGCACAGCCCACAGTCATACATAGTAGTATAATGCACAGCCCACAGCCATACATAGTAGTATAATGCACAGCCCACAGTCATCCATAGTAGTATAATGCACATCCCATAGTCATCCATAGTAGTATAATGCACAGCCCACAGTCATACATAGTAGTATAATGCACAGCCCACAGCCATACATAGTAGTATAATGCACAGCCCACAGCCATACATAGTAGTATAATGCACAGCCCACAGTCATCCATAGTAGTATAATGCACATCCCATAGTCATCCATAGTAGTATAATGCACAGTCCACAGTCATACATAGTAGTATAATGCACAGCCCACAGTCATACATAGTAGTATAATGCACAGCCCATAGTCATACATAGTAGTATAATGCACAGCCCATAGTCATACATAGTAGTATAATGCACAGCCCACAGTCATCCATAGTAGTACAATGCACATCCCATAGTCATCCATAGTAGTATAATGCACAGCCCACAGTCATACATAGTAGTATAATGCACAGCCCACAGCCATACATAGTAGTATAATGCACAGCCCACAGTCATACATAGTAGTATAATGCACAGCCCACAGTCATACATAGTAGTATAATGCACAGCCCATAGTCATACATAGTAGTATAATGCACAGCCCATAGTCATACATAGTAGTATAATGCACAGCCCACAGTCATACATAGTAGTATAATGCACATCCCACAGTCATCCATAGTAGTATAATGCACAGCCCACAGCCATACATAGTAGTATAATGCACAGCCCACAGTCATCCATAGCAGTATAATGCACAGCCCATAGTCATACATAGTAGTATAATGCACAGCCCACAGTCATACATAGTAGTATAATGCACAGCCCATAGTCATACATAGTAGTATAATGCACAGACCATAGTCATACATAGTAGTATAATGCACAGTCCATAGTCATACATAGTAGTATAATGCACAGCCCATATTCATACATAGTAGTATAATGCACAGCCCATAGTCATACATAGTAGTATAATGCACAGCCCATAGTCATACATAGTAGTATAATGCACAGCCCATAGTCATACATAGTAGTATAATGCACAGCCCACAGTCATACATAGTAGTATAATGCGCAGCCCATAGTCATCCATAGCAGTATAATGCACAGCCCATAGTCATACATAGTAGTATAATGCACAGCCCATAGTCATACATAGTAGTATAATGCACAGCCCACAGTCATACATAGTAGTATAATGCACAGCCCACAGTCATACATAGTAGTATAATGCACAGCCCATAGTCATACATAGTAGTATAATGCACAGCCCACAGTCATACATAGTAGTATAATGCACAGCCCACAGTCATACATAGTAGTATAATGCACATCCCACAGTCATCCATAGTAGTATAATGCACAGCCCACAGTCATACATAGTAGTATAATGCACAGCCCACAGTCATACATAGTAGTATAATGCACAGCCCACAGTCATACATAGTAGTATAATGCACATCCCACAGTCATCCATAGTAGTATAATGCACAGCCCATAGTCATACATAGTAGTATAATGCACAGCCCACAGTCATACATAGTAGTATAATGCACAGACCATAGTCATACATAGTAGTATAATGCACAGCCCATAGTCATACATAGTAGTATAATGCACAGACCATAGTCATACATAGTAGTATAATGCACAGCCCACAGTCATACATAGTAGTATAATGCACAGCCCACAGTCATACATAGTAGTATAATGCACAGCCCACAGTCATCCATAGCAGTATAATGCACAGCCCATAGTCATACATAGTAGTATAATGCACAGACCATAGTCATACAT
The DNA here is from genome assembly GCF_046119375.1 of Phyllobates terribilis. Taxonomy (NCBI): domain Eukaryota; kingdom Metazoa; phylum Chordata; class Amphibia; order Anura; family Dendrobatidae; genus Phyllobates; species Phyllobates terribilis. The sequence continues at coordinate 161,066,065 of NW_027362770.1, forward strand.
AGTAGTATAATGCACAGCCCATAGTCATACATAGTAGTATAATGCACAGACCATAGTCATACATAGTAGTATAATGCACAGCCCACAGTCATACATAGTAGTATAATGCACAGCCCACAGTCATACATAGTAGTATAATGCACAGACCATAGTCATACATAGTAGTATAATGCACAGCCCATAGTCATACATAGTAGTATAATGCACAGACCATAGTCATACATAGTAGTATAATGCACAGCCCACAGTCATCCATAGTAGTATAATGCACAGCCCACAGTCATACATAGTAGTATAATGCACAGACCATAGTCATACATAGTAGTATAATGCACAGCCCATAGTCATACATAGTAGTATAATGCACAGACCATAGTCATACATAGTAGTATAATGCGCAGCCCACAGTCATACATAGTAGTATAATGCGCAGCCCACAGTCATACATAGTAGAATAATGCACAGCCCACAGTCATACATAGTAGTATAATGCGCAGCCCACAGTCATACATAGCAGTATAATGCGCAGCCCATAGTCATCCATAGTAGTATAATGCACAGCCCACAGTCATACATAGTAGTATAATGCACAGCCCACAGTCATACATAGTAGTATAATGCACAGCCCATAGTCATACATAGTAGTATAATGCACAGCCCATAGTCATACATAGTAGTATAATGCACAGCCCATAGTCATACAAAGTAGTATAATGCACAGCCCACAGTCATACATAGTAGTATAATGCACAGCCCACAGTCATACATAGTAGTATAATGCACAGCCCATAGTCATACATAGTAGTATAATGCACAGCCCACAGTCATACATAGTAGTATAATGCACAGCCCATAGTCATACATAGTAGTATAATGCACAGCCCACAGTCATACATAGTAGTATAATGCACAGCCCACAGTCATACATAGTAGTATAATGCACAGCCCATAGTCATACATAGTAGTATAATGCACAGCCCACAGTCATACATAGTAGTATAATGCACAGCCCACAGTCATACATAGCAGTATAATGCACAGCCCACAGTCATCCATAGTAGTATAATGCACAGCCCACAGTCATCCATAGTAGTATAATGCACAGCCCACAGTCATACATAGTAGTATAATGCACAGCCCACAGTCATCCATAGTAGTATAATGCACAGTCCATAGTCATACATAGTAGTATAATGCACAGCCCACAGTCATACATAGTAGTATAATGCACAGCCCATAGTCATACATAGTAGTATAATGCACAGCCCATAGTCATCCATAGTAGTATAATGCACAGCCCACAGTCATACATAGTAGTATAATGCACAGCCCATAGTCATCCATAGTAGTATAATGCACAGCCCACAGTCATACATAGTAGTATAATGCACAGCCCACAGTCATACATAGCAGTATAATGCACAGCCCACAGTCATCCATAGTAGTATAATGCACAGCCCACAGTCATCCATAGTAGTATAATGCACAGCCCACAGTCATACATAGTAGTATAATGCACAGCCCACAGTCATCCATAGTAGTATAATGCACAGTCCATAGTCATACATAGTAGTATAATGCACAGCCCACAGTCATACATAGTAGTATAATGCACAGCCCATAGTCATACATAGTAGTATAATGCACAGCCCATAGTCATACATAGTAGTATAATGCACAGCCCATAGTCATCCATAGTAGTATAATGCACAGCCCACAGTCATCCATAGTAGTATAATGCACAGTCCATAGTCATACATAGTAGTATAATGCACAGCCCACAGTCATACATAGTAGTATAATGCACAGCCCATAGTCATCCATAGTAGTATAATGCACAGCCCATAGTCATCCATAGTAGTATAATGCACAGCCCATAGTCATACATAGTAGTATAATGCACAGCCCACAGTCATACATAGTAGTATAATGCACAGCCCATAGTCATCCATAGTAGTATAATGCACAGCCCATAGTCATACATAGTAGTATAATGCACAGCCCACAGTCATCCATAGTAGTATAATGCACAGTCCATAGTCATACATAGTAGTATAATGCACAGCCCACAGTCATACATAGTAGTATAATGCACAGCCCATAGTCATCCATAGTAGTATAATGCACAGCCCATAGTCATACATAGTAGTATAATGCACAGCCCACAGTCATACATAGTAGTATAATGCACAGCCCATAGTCATACATAGTAGTATAATGCACAGCCCATAGTCATCCATAGTAGTATAATGCACAGCCCATAGTCATACATAGTAGTATAATGCACAGCCCATAGTCATCCATAGTAGTATAATGCACAGCCCACAGTCATCCATAGTAGTATAATGCACAGTCCATAGTCATACATAGTAGTATAATGCACAGTCCACAGTCATACATAGTAGTATAATGCACAGCCCATAGTCATACATAGTAGTATAATGCACAGCCCACAGTCATCCATAGTAGTATAATGCACAGCCCACAGTCATACATAGTAGTATAATGCACAGCCCACAGTCATCCATAGTAGTATAATGCACAGTCCATAGTCATACATAGTAGTATAATGCACAGCCCACAGTCATACATAGTAGTATAATGCACAGCCCATAGTCATCCATAGTAGTATAATGCACAGCCCACAGTCATCCATAGTAGTATAATGCACAGCCCATAGTCATCCATAGTAGTATAATGCACAGCCCACAGTCATCCATAGTAGTATAATGCACAGTCCATAGTCATACATAGTAGTATAGTGCACAGCCCATAGTCATACATAGTAGTATAATGCACAGCCCATAGTCATCCATAGTAGTATAATGCACAGCCCATAGTCATCCATAGTAGTATAATGCACAGACCATAGTCATACATAGTAGTATAATGCACAGCCCATAGTCATCCATAGTAGTATAATGCATATCCCATAGTCATACATAGTAGTATAATGCACAGCCCACAGTCATCCATAGTAGTATAATGCACAGCCCATAGTCATCCATAGTAGTATAATGCACAGCCCATAGTCATCCATAGTAGTATAATGCACAGACCATAGTCATACATAGTAGTATAGTGCACAGCCCATAGTCATACATAGTAGTATAATGCACAGCCCACAGTCATCCATAGTAGTATAATGCACAGACCATAGTCATACATAGTAGTATAGTGCACAGCCCATAGTCATACATAGTAGTATAATGCACAGCCCATAGTCATACATAGTAGTATAATGCACAGTCCATAGTCATACATAGTAGTATAATGCACAGACCATAGTCATCCATAGTAGTATAATGCACAGTCCACAGTCATACATAGTAGTATAATGCACAGCCCATAGTCATACATAGTAGTATAGTGCACAGCCCATAGTCATACATAGTAGTATAATGCACAGTCCATAGTCATACATAGTAGTATAATGCACAGCCCATAGTCATACATAGTAGTATAATGCACAGCCCACAGTCATCCATAGTAGTATAATGCACAGTCCATAGTCATCCATAGTAGTATAATGCACAGTCCATAGTCATACATAGTAGTATAATGCACAGCCCACAGTCATCCATAGTAGTATAATGCACAGCCCACAGTCATCCATAGTAGTATAATGCACAGTCCATAGTCATACATAGTAGTATAATGCACAGCCCACAGTCATCCATAGTAGTATAATGCACAGCCCATAGTCATCCATAGTAGTATAATGCACAGTCCACAGTCATCCATAGTAGTATAATGCACAGCCCATAGTCATCCATAGTAGTATAATGCACAGTCCACAGTCATACATAGTAGTATAATGCACAGCCCACAGTCATACATAGTAGTATAATGCACAGCCCATAGTCATCCATAGTAGTATAATGCACAGTCCATAGTCATCCATAGTAGTATAATGCACAGCCCACAGTCATCCATAGTAGTATAATGCACAGTCCACAGTCATACATAGTAGTATAATGCACAGCCCACAGTCATACATAGTAGTATAATGCACAGCCCATAGTCATCCATAGTAGTATAATGCACAGCCCACAGTCATCCATAGTAGTATAATGCACAGCCCATAGTCATCCATAGTAGTATAATGCACAGCCCACAGTCATCCATAGTAGTATAATGCACAGTCCATAGTCATACATAGTAGTATAATGCACAGCCCACAGTCATACATAGTAGTATAATGCACAGCCCATAGTCATACATAGTAGTATAATGCACAGTCCATAGTCATACATAGTAGTATAATGCACAGTCCATAGTCATACATAGCAGTATAATGCACAGCCCATAGTCATACATAGTAGTATAATGCACAGCCCACAGTCATACATAGTAGTATAATGCACAGTCCATAGTCATCCATGTAGTATAATGCACAGTCCATAGTCATCCATGTAGTATAATGCACAGTCCATAGTCATACATAGTAGTATAATGCACAGTCCATAGTAGTATAATGCACAGCCCATAGTCATACATAGTAGTATAATGCACAGCCCATAGTCATACATAGTAGTATAATGCGCAGCCCATAGTCATCCATAGTAGTATAATGCACAGCCCACAGTCATACATAGTAGTATAATGCACAGTCCATAGTCATCCATGTAGTATAATGCACAGTCCATAGTCATACATAGTAGTATAATGCACAATCCATAGTCATCCATAGTAGTATAATGCACAGCCCATAGTCATACATAGTAGTATAATGCACAGTCCATAGTCATCCATGTAGTATATCCATGTAGCCCATAGTCATCCATGCAGTATAATGCACAGTCCATAGTCATCCATAGTAGTATAATGCACAGCCCATAGTCATCCATAGTAGTATAATGCACAGTCCATAGTCATCCATAGTAGTATAATGCACAGCCCATAGTCATCCATGTAGTATAGTGCACAGCCCATAGTCATCCATGTAGTATAATGCACAACCCATAGTCATACATAGTAGTATAATACACAGCCCATAGTCATACATAGTAGTATAATGCACAGCCCATAGTCATCCATAGTAGTATAATGCACAGTCCATAGTCATCCATAGTAGTATAATGCACAGCCCATAGTCATCCATGTAGTATAGTGCACAGCCCATAGTCATCCATGTAGTATAATGCACAGCCCATAGTCATACATAGTAGTATAATACACAGCCCATAGTCATACATAGTAGTATAATGCACAGCCCATAGTCATCCATAGTAGTATAATGCACAGTCCATAGTCATCCATAGTAGTATAATGCACAGCCCATAGTCATCCATGTAGTATAGTGCACAGCCCATAGTCATCCATGTAGTATAATGCACAGCCCATAGTCATACATAGTAGTATAATGCACAGCCCATAGTCATCCATAGTAGTATAGTGCACAGCCCATAGTCATACATAGTAGTATAATGCACAGTCCATAGTCATCCATAGTAGTATAATGCACAGCCCATAGTCATACATAGTAGTATAATGCACAGTCCATAGTCATCCATAGTAGTATAATGCACAGCCCATAGTCATCTATGTAGTATAGTGCACAGCCCATAGTCATCCATAGTAGTATAATGCACAGCCCACAGTCATACATAGTAGTATAATGCACAGCCCATAGTCATACATAGTAGTATAATGCACAGCCCATAGTCATACATAGTAGTATAATGCACAGTCCATAGTCATCCATAGTAGTATAATGCACAGCCCATAGTCATACATAGTAGTATAATGCACAGCCCATAGTCATCCATAGTAGTATAATGCACAGCCCACAGTCATACATAGTAGTATAATGCACAGCCCATAGTCATCCATGTAGTATAGTGCACAGCCCATAGTCATCCATGTAGTATAATGCACAGTCCGTAGTCATACATAGTAGTATAATGCACAGCCCATAGTCATCCATGTATTATAGTGCACAGCCCATAGTCATCCATGTAGTATAATGCACAGCCCACAGTCATACATAGTAGTAGAATGCACAGCCCACAGTCATACATAGTAGTATAATGCACAGCCCATAGTCATCCATGTAGTATAGTGCACAGCCCATAGTCATCCATGTAGTATAATGCACAGCCCATAGTCATCCATGTAGTATAATGCACAGCCCACAGTCATACATAGTAGTATAATGCACAGCCAACAGTCATACATAGTAGTATAGTGCACAGCCCACAGTCATACATAGTAGTATAATGCACAGCCCATAGTCATCCATGTAGTATAGTGCACAGCCCATAGTCATCCATGTAGTATAATGCACAGCCCACAGTCATACATAGTAGTATAATGCACAGCCCATAGTCATCCATAGTAGTATAATGCACAGCCCATAGTCATCCATGTATTATAGTGCACAGCCCATAGTCATCCATGTAGTATAATGCACAGCCCACAGTCATACATAGTAGTAGAATGCACAGCCCACAGTCATACATAGTAGTATAATGCACAGCCCATAGTCATCCATGTAGTATAGTGCACAGCCCATAGTCATCCATGTAGTATAATGCACAGACCATAGTCATACATAGTAGTATAATGCACAGCCCACAGTCATACATAGTAGTATAATGCACAGCCCATAGTCATCCATGTAGTATAGTGCACAGCCCATAGTCATCCATGTAGTATAATGCACAGCCCATAGTCATCCATGTAGTATAATGCACAGCCCACAGTCATACATAGTAGTATAATGCACAGCCAACAGTCATACATAGTAGTATAGTGCACAGCCCACAGTCATACATAGTAGTATAATGCACAGCCCATAGTCATCCATGTAGTATAATGCACAGCCCATAGTCATACATAGTAGTATAATGCACAGTCCATAGTCATCCATAGTAGTATAATGCACAGCCCATAGTCATACATAGTAGTATAATGCACAGCCCATAGTCCTCCATGTAGTATAATGCACAGCCCATAGTCATACATAGTAGTATAATGCACAGTCCATAGTCATACATAGTAGTATAATGCACAGTCCATAGTCATACATAGTAGTATAGTGCACAGCCCATAGTCCTCCATGTAGTATAATGCACAGCCCATAGTCATACATGTAGTATAATGCACAGCCCATAGTCATACATAGCAGTATAATGCACAGCCCACAGTCATACATAGTAGTATAATGCACAGCCCATAGTCATACATAGTAGTATAATGCACAGTCCATAGTCATACATAGCAGTATAATGCACATCCCACAGTCATACATAGTAGTATAATGCACAGCCCACAGTCATCCATAGTAGTATAATGCACAGTCCATAGTCATACATAGCAGTATAATGCACATCCCACAGTCATACATAGTAGTATAATGCACAGTCCATAGTCATACATAGTAGTATAATGCACAGCCCATAGTCATACATAGTAGTATAATGCACAGTCCATAGTCATCCATAGTAGTATAATGCACAGCCCATAGTCATACATAGTAGTATAATGCACAGCCCACAGTCATACATAGTAGTATAATGCACAGCCCATAGTCATACATAGTAGTATAATGCACAGTCCACGGTCATACATAGCAGTATAATGCACAGCCCATAGTCATACATAGTAGTATAATGCACAGTCCATAGTCATCCATAGTAGTATAATGCACAGCCCATAGTCATACATAGTAGTATAATGCACAGCCCATAGTCATACATAGTAGTATAATGCACAGCCCACAGTCATACATAGCAGTATAATGCACAGCCCATAGTCATACATAGTAGTATAATGCACAGTCCATAGTCATCCATAGTAGTATAATGCACAGCCCATAGTCATACATAGTAGTATAATGCACAGCCCATAGTCATACATAGTAGTATAATGCACAGCCCACAGTCATACATAGTAGTATAATACACAGCCCATAGTCATCCATAGTAGTATAATGCACAGCCCACAGTCATACATAGTAGTATAATGCACAGTCCATAGTCCTCCATGTAGTATAATGCACAGCCCATAGTCATACATAGTAGTATAATGCACAGTCCATAGTCATCCATAGTAGTATAATGCACAGCCCATAGTCATCCATAGTAGTATAATGCACAGTCCATAGTCATACATAGTAGTATAATGCACAGCCCATAGTCCTCCATGTAGTATAATGCACAGCCCATAGTCATACATAGTAGTATAATGCACAGTCCATAGTCATCCATAGTAGTATAATGCACAGCCCATAGTCATACATAGTAGTATAATGCACAGCCCATAGTCATACATAGTAGTATAATGCACAGCCCATAGTCATACATAGTAGTATAATGCACAGCCCACAGTCATACATAGTAGTATAATGCACAGTCCATAGTCATACATAGTAGTATAATGCACAGCCCACAGTCATCCATAGTAGTATAATGCACAGTCCATAGTCATCCATAGTAGTATAATGCACAGCCCACAGTCATCCATAGTAGTATAATGCACAGCCCATAGTCATCCATAGTAGTATAATGCACAGCCCAGTCATACATAGTAGTATAATGCACAGCCCATAGTCATACATAGTAGTATAATGCACAGCCCATAGTCATACATAGTAGTATAATGCACAGCCCATAGTCATACATAGTAGTATAATGCACAGCCCACAGTCATACATAGTAGTATAATGCACAGTCCATAGTCATCCATAGTAGTATAATGCACAGCCCACAGTCATACATAGTAGTATAATGCACAGTCCATAATCATCCATAGTACTATAATGCACAGCCCATAGTCATACATAGCAGTATAATGCACAGCCCACAGTCATCCATAGTAGTATAATGCACAGCCCATAGTCATACATAGTAGTATAATGCACATCCCACAGTCATACATAGTAGTATAATGCACAGTCCACAGTCATCCATAGTAGTATAATGCACAGTCCATAGTCATACATAGTAGTATAATGCACATCCCACAGTCATACATAGTAGTATAATGCACAGTCCATAGTCATACATAGTAGTATAATGCACAGTCCATAGTCATCCATAGTAGTATAATGCACAGCCCACAGTCATACATAGTAGTATAATGCACAGTCCATAGTCATACATAGTAGTATAATGCACAGCCCACAGTCATCCATAGTAGTATAATGCACAGTCCATAGTCATACATAGTAGTATAATGCACAGCCCACAGTCATCCATAGTAGTATAATGCACAGTCCATAGTCATCCATAGTAGTATAATGCACAGCCCACAGTCATCCATAGTAGTATAATGCACATCCCACAGTCATCCATAGTAGTATAATGCACAGCCCACAGTCATCCATAGTAGTATAATGCACAGTCCATAGTCATACATAGCAGTATAATGCACAGCCCACAGTCATCCATAGTAGTATAATGCACAGTCCATAGTCATACATAGCAGTATAATGCACAGCCCACAGTCATCCATAGTAGTATAATGCACAGCCCACAGTCATCCATAGTAGTATAATGCACAGTCCATAGTCATCCATAGTAGTATAATGCACATACCACAGTCATCCATAGTAGTATAATGCACAGCCCACAGTCATACATAGTAGTATAATGCACAGCCCACAGTCATACATAGCAGTATAATGCACATCCCACAGTCATCCATAGTAGTATAATGCACATCCCACAGTCATCCATAGTAGTATAATGCACAGCCCACAGTCATACATAGTAGTATAATGCACAGCCCATAGTCATACATAGTAGTATAATGCACAGCCCATAGTCATACATAGTAGTATAATGCACAGTCCATAGTCATACATAGTAGTATAATGCACATCCCACAGTCATCCATAGTAGTATAATGCACAGCCCACAGTCATACATAGTAGTATAATGCACAGTCCATAGTCATACATAGTAGTATAATGCACAGCCCACAGTCATCCATAGTAGTATAATGCACAGTCCATAGTCATACATAGTAGTATAATGCACATCCCACAGTCATACATAGTAGTATAATGCACAGTCCATAGTCATACATAGTAGTATAATGCACATCCCACAGTCATACATAGTAGTATAATGCACAGTCCATAGTCATACATAGTAGTATAATGCACAGCCCACAGTCATACATAGTAGTATAATGCACAGTCCATAGTCATACATAGTAGTATAATGCACAGCCCACAGTCATCCATAGTAGTATAATGCACAGTCCATAGTCATACATAGTAGTATAATGCACAGCCCACAGTCATCCATAGTAGTATAATGCACAGTCCATAGTCATACATAGTAGTATAATGCACAGCCCACAGTCATCCATAGTAGTATAATGCACAGCCCACAGTCATCCATAGTAGTATAATGCACAGTCCATAGTCATACATAGCAGTATAATGCACAGCCCATAGTCATACATAGTAGTATAATGCACAGCCCATAGTCATACATAGTAGTATAATGCACAGTCCATAGTCATACATAGTAGTATAATGCACAGCCCACAGTCATCCATAGTAGTATAATGCACAGCCCACAGTCATCCATAGTAGTATAATGCACAGTCCATAGTCATACATAGTAGTATAATGCACAGCCCACAGTCATCCATAGTAGTATAATGCACAGCGCACAGTCATACATTGTAGTATAATGCGCAGCCCATAGTCATCCATAGCAGTATAATGCACAGCCCATAGTCATACATAGTAGTATAATGCACAGCCCACAGTCATACATAGTAGTATAATGCACAGCCCACAGTCATACATAGTAGTATAATGCGCAGCACATAGTCATCCATAGCAGTATAATGCACAGCCCATAGTCATACATAGTAGTATAATGCACAGCCCACAGTCATACATAGTAGTATAATGCACAGCCCATAGTCATCCATGTAGTATAATGCACAGCCCACAGTCATACATAGTAGTATAATGCACAGCCCACAGTCATACATAGTAGTATAATGCGCAGCCCATAGTCATCCATAGTAGTATAATGCACAGCCCACAGTCATCCATAGTAGTATAATGCACAGTCCATAGTCATACATAGTAGTATAATGCACAGTCCATAGTCATACATAGTAGTATAATGCGCAGCCCATAGTCATCCATAGCAGTATAATGCACAGCCCACAGTCATACATAGTAGTATAATGCACAGCCCACAGTCATACATAGTAGTATAATGCACAGTCCACAGTCATACATAGTAGTATAATACACAGCCCACAGTCATACATAGTAGTATAATGCACAGCCCACAGTCATACATAGTAGTATAATGCACAGCCCACAGTCATACATAGTAGTATAATGCACAGCCCACAGTCATCCATAGTAGTATAATGCACAGTCCATAGTCATACATAGTAGTATAATGCACAGCCCATAGTCATACATAGTAGTATAATGCACAGCCCATAGTCATACATAGTAGTATAATGCACAGCCCACAGTCATACATAGTAGTATAATGCACAGCCCACAGTCATACATAGTAGTATAATGCACAGTCCACAGTCATACATAGTAGTATAATACACAGCCCACAGTCATACATAGTAGTATAATGCACAGCCCACAGTCATACATAGTAGTATAATGCACAGCCCACAGTCATCCATAGTAGTATAATGCACAGTCCATAGTCATACATAGTAGTATAATGCACAGTACATAGTCATACATAGTAGTATAATGCACAGTCCATAGTCATACATAGTAGTATAATGCACAGCCCACAGTCATACATAGTAGTATAATGCACAGCCCACAGTCATCCATAGTAGTATAATGCACAGCCCATAGTCATACATAGTAGTATAATGCACAGCCCATAGTCATACATAGTAGTATAATGTACAGCCCATAGTCATACATAGTAGTATAATGCACAACCCACAGTCATACATAGTAGTATAATGCACAGCCCATAGTCATACATAGTAGTATAATGCACAGCCCACAGTCATACATAGTAGTATAATGCACAGCCCATAGTCATCCATAGTAGTATAATGTACAGCCCATAGTCATACATAGTAGTATAATGCACAACCCACAGTCATACATAGTAGTATAATGCACAGCCCATAGTCATACATAGTAGTATAATGCGCAGCCCATAGTCATCCATAGTAGTATAATGCACAGCCCATAGTCATACATAGCAGTATAATGCACAGCCCATAGTCATACATAGTAGTATAATGCACAGCCCATAGTCATACATAGTAGTATAATGCACAGCCCATAGTCATCCATAGTAGTATAATGCACAGCCCATAGTCATCCATAGTAGTATAATGCACAGCCCATAGTCATCCATAGCAGTATAATGCGCAGCCCATAGTCATCCATAGCAGTATAATGCACAGCCCATAGTCATACATAGCAGTATAATGCACAGCCCATAGTCATACATAGTAGTATAATGCACAGCCCATAGTCATACATAGTAGTATAATGCACAGCCCATAGTCATCCATAGTAGTATAATGCACAGCCCATAGTCATCCATAGTAGTATAATGCACAGCCCATAGTCATACATAGTAGTATAATGCACAGCCCATAGTCATCCATAGTAGTATAATGCGCAGCCCACAGTCATCCATAGTAGTATAATGCACAGCCCATAGTCATGCATAGTAGTATAATGCACAGCCCATAGTCATCCATAGTAGTATAATGCGCAGCCCACAGTCATCCATAGTAGTATAATGCGCAGCCCATAGTCATCCATAGTAGTATAATGCACAGCCCATAGTCATACATAGTAGTATAATGCACAGCCCATAGTCATACATAGTAGTATAATGCACAGCCCACAGTCATACATAGTAGTATAATGCACAGCCCATAGTCATCCATAGTAGTATAATGCGCAGCCCACAGTCATCCATAGTAGTATAATGCGCAGCCCATAGTCATGCATAGTAGTATAATGCACAGCCCATAGTCATCCATAGTAGTATAATGCGCAGCCCACAGTCATCCATAGTAGTATAATGCGCAGCCCATAGTCATCCATAGTAGTATAATGCACAGCCCATAGTCATACATAGTAGTATAATGCACAGCCCATAGTCATCCATAGTAGTATAATGCACAGCCCACAGTCATCCATAGTAGTATAATGCGCAGCCCACAGTCATCCATAGTAGTATAATGCGCAGCCCACAGTCATCCATAGTAGTATAATGCACAGCCCATAGTCATACATAGCAGTATAATGCGCAGCCCACAGTCATCCATAGTAGTATAATGCACAGCCCATAGTCATACATAGTAGTATAATGCACAGCCCATAGTCATACATAGTAGTATAATGCACAGCCCATAGTCATCCATAGTAGTATAATGCGCAGCCCATAGTCATCCATAGTAGTATAATGCGCAGCCCACAGTCATCCATAGTAGTATAATGCGCAGCCCATAGTCATCCATAGTAGTATAATGCGCAGCCCATAGTCATCCATAGTAGTATAATGCACAGCCCATAGTCATCCATAGTAGTATAATGCGCAGCCCACAGTCATCCATAGTAGTATAATGCACAGCCCATAGTCATACATAGTAGTATAATGCACAGCCCATAGTCATCCATAGTAGTATAATGCACAGCCCATAGTCATCCATAGTAGTATAATGCGCAGCCCATAGTCATACATAGTAGTATAATGCACAGCCCATAGTCATACATAGTAGTATAATGCACAGCCCATAGTCATCCATAGTAGTATAATGCGCAGCCCATAGTCATCCATAGTAGTATAATGCGCAGCCCACAGTCATCCATAGTAGTATAATGCGCAGCCCATAGTCATCCATAGTAGTATAATGCGCAGCCCACAGTCATCCATAGTAGTATACTGCACAGCCCACAGTCATACATAGTAGTATAATGCGCAGCCCATAGTCATCCATAGTAGTATAATGCGCAGCCCATAGTCATCCATAGCAGTATAATGCACAGCCCACAGTCATACATAGTAGTATAATGCACTGCCCACAGTCATCCATAGCAGTATAATGCACAGCCCACAGTCATACATAGTAGTATAATGCACTGCCCACAGTCATACATAGTAGTATAATGCACAGCCCATAGTCATACATAGCAGTATAATGCACAGACCATAGTCATACATAGTAGTATAATGCACAGCCCATAGTCATACATAGTAGTATAATGCACAGTCCATAGTCATACATAGCAGTATAATGCACAGCCCATAGTCATACATAGTAGTATAATGCACAGCCCATAGTCATACATAGTAGTATAATGCACAGCCTATAGTCATACATAGTAGTATAATGCACAGCCCATAGTCATACATAGTAGTATAATGCACAGCCCACAGTCATACATAGTAGTATAATTCACAGTCCATAGTCATACATAGTAGTATAATGCACAGTCCATAGTCATACATAGTAGTATAATGCACAGCCCATAGTCATACATAGTAGTATAATGCACAGTCCATAGTCATACATAGTAGTATAATGCACAGTCCACAGTCATACATAGTAGTATAATGCACAGTCCATAGTCATACATAGTAGTATAATGCACAGTCCATAGTCATATATAGTAGTATAATGCACAGCCCACAGTCATACATAGTAGTATAATGCACAGCCCATAGTCATACATAGTAGTATAATGCACAGTCCATAGTCATACATAGCAGTATAATGCACAGCCCACAGTCATACATAGTAGTATAATGCACAGTCCATAGTCATACATAGTAGTATAATGCACAGTCCATAGTCATACATAGTAGTATAATGCACAGCCCATAGTCATACATAGCAGTATAATGCACAGTCCATAGTCATACATAGTAGTATAATGCACAGTCCATAGTCATACCTAGTAGTATAATGCACAGTCCATAGTCATACATAGTAGTATAATGCACAGTCCATAGTAATACATAGTAGTATAATGCACAGTCCATAGTCATACATAGTAGTATAATGCACAGTCCATAGTCATACATAGTAGTATAATGCACAGTCCATAGTCATACATAGTAGTATAATGCACAGTCCATAGTCATACATAGTAGTATAATGCACAGTCCATAGTCATACATAGTAGTATAATGCACAGTCCATAGTCATACATAGTAGTATAATGCACAGTCCATAGTCATACATAGTAGTATAATGCACAGTCCATAGTCATACATAGTAGTATAATGCACAGCCCATAGTCATACATAGTAGTATAATGCACAGTCCATAGTCATACATAGCAGTATAATGCACAGCCCACAGTCATACATAGTAGTATAATGCGCAGCCCATAGTCATACATAGTAGTATAATGCGCAGCCCATAGTCATACATAGTAGTATAATGCACAGTCCATAGTCATACATTGCAGTATAATGCACAGCCCACAGTCATACATAGTAGTATAATGCACAGTCCATAGTCATACATAGTAGTATAATGCACAGCCCATAGTCATACATAGTAGTATAATGCACAGCCCATAGTCATACATAGTAGTATAATGCACAGCCCACAGTCATCCATAGTAGTATAATGCACATCCCATAGTCATCCATAGTAGTATAATGCACAGCCCACAGCCATACATAGTAGTATAATGCACAGCCCACAGTCATCCATAGTAGTATAATGCACAGCCCATAGTCATACATAGTAGTATAATGCACAGCCCACAGTCATCCATAGTAGTATAATGCACATCCCATAGTCATCCATAGTAGTATAATGCACATCCCATAGTCATACATAGTAGTATAATGCACAGCCCACAGTCATCCATAGTAGTATAATGCACATCCCATAGTCATCCATAGTAGTATAATGCACAGCCCACAGTCATACATAGTAGTATAATGCACAGCCCACAGCCATACATAGTAGTATAATGCACAGCCCACAGTCATACATAGTAGTATAATGCACAGCCCACAGTCATACATAGTAGTATAATGCACAGCCCATAGTCATACATAGTAGTATAATGCACAGCCCATAGTCATACATAGTAGTATAATGCACAGCCCACAGTCATCCATAGTAGTATAATGCACAGCCCACAGTCATACATAGTAGTATAATGCACAGCCCACAGTCATACATAGTAGTATAATGCACAGCCCATAGTCATACATAGTAGTATAATGCACAGCCCACAGTCATACATAGTAGTATAATGCACAGCCCACAGCCATACATAGTAGTATAATGCACAGCCCACAGTCATCCATAGTAGTATAATGCACAGCCCACAGTCATACATAGTAGTATAATGCACAGCCCACAGCCATACATAGTAGTATAATGCACAGCCCACAGTCATCCATAGTAGTATAATGCACATCCCATAGTCATCCATAGTAGTATAATGCACAGCCCACAGTCATACATAGTAGTATAATGCACAGCCCACAGCCATACATAGTAGTATAATGCACAGCCCACAGCCATACATAGTAGTATAATGCACAGCCCACAGTCATCCATAGTAGTATAATGCACATCCCATAGTCATCCATAGTAGTATAATGCACAGTCCACAGTCATACATAGTAGTATAATGCACAGCCCACAGTCATACATAGTAGTATAATGCACAGCCCATAGTCATACATAGTAGTATAATGCACAGCCCATAGTCATACATAGTAGTATAATGCACAGCCCACAGTCATCCATAGTAGTACAATGCACATCCCATAGTCATCCATAGTAGTATAATGCACAGCCCACAGTCATACATAGTAGTATAATGCACAGCCCACAGCCATACATAGTAGTATAATGCACAGCCCACAGTCATACATAGTAGTATAATGCACAGCCCACAGTCATACATAGTAGTATAATGCACAGCCCATAGTCATACATAGTAGTATAATGCACAGCCCATAGTCATACATAGTAGTATAATGCACAGCCCACAGTCATACATAGTAGTATAATGCACATCCCACAGTCATCCATAGTAGTATAATGCACAGCCCACAGCCATACATAGTAGTATAATGCACAGCCCACAGTCATCCATAGCAGTATAATGCACAGCCCATAGTCATACATAGTAGTATAATGCACAGCCCACAGTCATACATAGTAGTATAATGCACAGCCCATAGTCATACATAGTAGTATAATGCACAGACCATAGTCATACATAGTAGTATAATGCACAGTCCATAGTCATACATAGTAGTATAATGCACAGCCCATAGTCATACATAGTAGTATAATGCACAGCCCATAGTCATACATAGTAGTATAATGCACAGCCCATAGTCATACATAGTAGTATAATGCACAGCCCATAGTCATACATAGTAGTATAATGCACAGCCCACAGTCATACATAGTAGTATAATGCGCAGCCCATAGTCATCCATAGCAGTATAATGCACAGCCCATAGTCATACATAGTAGTATAATGCACAGCCCATAGTCATACATAGTAGTATAATGCACAGCCCACAGTCATACATAGTAGTATAATGCACAGCCCACAGTCATACATAGTAGTATAATGCACAGCCCATAGTCATACATAGTAGTATAATGCACAGCCCACAGTCATACATAGTAGTATAATGCACAGCCCACAGTCATACATAGTAGTATAATGCACATCCCACAGTCATCCATAGTAGTATAATGCACAGCCCACAGTCATACATAGTAGTATAATGCACAGCCCACAGTCATACATAGTAGTATAATGCACAGCCCACAGTCATACATAGTAGTATAATGCACATCCCACAGTCATCCATAGTAGTATAATGCACAGCCCATAGTCATACATAGTAGTATAATGCACAGCCCACAGTCATACATAGTAGTATAATGCACAGACCATAGTCATACATAGTAGTATAATGCACAGCCCATAGTCATACATAGTAGTATAATGCACAGACCATAGTCATACATAGTAGTATAATGCACAGCCCACAGTCATACATAGTAGTATAATGCACAGCCCACAGTCATACATAGTAGTATAATGCACAGCCCACAGTCATACATAGTAGTATAATGCACAGCCCACAGTCATACATAGTAGTATAATGCACAGACCATAGTCATACATAGTAGTATAATGCACAGCCCACAGTCATCCATAGTAGTATAATGCACAGCCCACAGTCATACATAGTAGTATAATGCACAGACCATAGTCATACATAGTAGTATAATGCACAGCCCATAGTCATACATAGTAGTATAATGCACAGACCATAGTCATACATAGTAGTATAATGCGCAGCCCACAGTCATACATAGTAGTATAATGCGCAGCCCACAGTCATACATAGTAGAATAATGCACAGCCCACAGTCATACATAGTAGTATAATGCGCAGCCCACAGTCATACATAGCAGTATAATGCGCAGCCCATAGTCATCCATAGTAGTATAATGCACAGCCCACAGTCATACATAGTAGTATAATGCACAGCCCACAGTCATACATAGTAGTATAATGCACAGCCCATAGTCATACATAGTAGTATAATGCACAGCCCATAGTCATACATAGTAGTATAATGCACAGCCCATAGTCATACAAAGTAGTATAATGCACAGCCCACAGTCATACATAGTAGTATAATGCACAGCCCATAGTCATACATAGTAGTATAATGCACAGCCCATAGTCATACATAGTAGTATAATGCACAGCCCATAGTCATACAAAGTAGTATAATGCACAGCCCACAGTCATACATAGTAGTATAATGCACAGCCCACAGTCATACATAGTAGTATAATGCACAGCCCATAGTCATACATAGTAGTATAATGCACAGCCCACAGTCATACATAGTAGTATAATGCACAGCCCATAGTCATACATAGTAGTATAATGCACAGCCCACAGTCATACATAGTAGTATAATGCACAGCCCACAGTCATACATAGTAGTATAATGCACAGCCCATAGTCATACATAGTAGTATAATGCACAGCCCACAGTCATACATAGTAGTATAATGCACAGCCCACAGTCATACATAGCAGTATAATGCACAGCCCACAGTCATCCATAGTAGTATAATGCACAGCCCACAGTCATCCATAGTAGTATAATGCACAGCCCACAGTCATACATAGTAGTATAATGCACAGCCCACAGTCATCCATAGTAGTATAATGCACAGTCCATAGTCATACATAGTAGTATAATGCACAGCCCACAGTCATACATAGTAGTATAATGCACAGCCCATAGTCATCCATAGTAGTATAATGCACAGCCCATAGTCATACATAGTAGTATAATGCACAGCCCACAGTCATACATAGTAGTATAATGCACAGCCCATAGTCATCCATAGTAGTATAATGCACAGCCCATAGTCATACATAGTAGTATAATGCACAGCCCACAGTCATCCATAGTAGTATAATGCACAGTCCATAGTCATACATAGTAGTATAATGCACAGCCCACAGTCATACATAGTAGTATAATGCACAGCCCATAGTCATCCATAGTAGTATAATGCACAGCCCATAGTCATACATAGTAGTATAATGCACAGCCCACAGTCATACATAGTAGTATAATGCACAGCCCATAGTCATACATAGTAGTATAATGCACAGCCCATAGTCATCCATAGTAGTATAATGCACAGCCCATAGTCATACATAGTAGTATAATGCACAGCCCATAGTCATCCATAGTAGTATAATGCACAGCCCACAGTCATCCATAGTAGTATAATGCACAGTCCATAGTCATACATAGTAGTATAATGCACAGTCCACAGTCATACATAGTAGTATAATGCACAGCCCATAGTCATACATAGTAGTATAATGCACAGCCCACAGTCATCCATAGTAGTATAATGCACAGCCCACAGTCATACATAGTAGTATAATGCACAGCCCACAGTCATCCATAGTAGTATAATGCACAGTCCATAGTCATACATAGTAGTATAATGCACAGCCCACAGTCATACATAGTAGTATAATGCACAGCCCATAGTCATCCATAGTAGTATAATGCACAGCCCATAGTCATCCATAGTAGTATAATGCACAGTCCATAGTCATACATAGTAGTATAATGCACAGCCCACAGTCATACATAGTAGTATAATGCACAGCCCACAGTCATCCATAGTAGTATAATGCACAGTCCATAGTCATACATAGTAGTATAATGCACAGCCCACAGTCATACATAGTAGTATAATGCACAGCCCACAGTCATCCATAGTAGTATAATGCACAGCCCATAGTCATCCATAGTAGTATAATGCACAGCCCACAGTCATCCATAGTAGTATAATGCACAGTCCATAGTCATACATAGTAGTATAGTGCACAGCCCATAGTCATACATAGTAGTATAATGCACAGCCCATAGTCATCCATAGTAGTATAATGCACAGCCCATAGTCATCCATAGTAGTATAATGCACAGACCATAGTCATACATAGTAGTATAATGCACAGCCCATAGTCATCCATAGTAGTATAATGCATATCCCATAGTCATACATAGTAGTATAATGCACAGCCCACAGTCATCCATAGTAGTATAATGCACAGCCCATAGTCATCCATAGTAGTATAATGCACAGCCCATAGTCATCCATAGTAGTATAATGCACAGACCATAGTCATACATAGTAGTATAGTGCACAGCCCATAGTCATACATAGTAGTATAATGCACAGCCCACAGTCATCCATAGTAGTATAATGCACAGACCATAGTCATACATAGTAGTATAGTGCACAGCCCATAGTCATACATAGTAGTATAATGCACAGCCCATAGTCATACATAGTAGTATAATGCACAGTCCATAGTCATACATAGTAGTATAATGCACAGACCATAGTCATCCATAGTAGTATAATGCACAGTCCACAGTCATACATAGTAGTATAATGCACAGCCCATAGTCATACATAGTAGTATAGTGCACAGCCCATAGTCATACATAGTAGTATAATGCACAGTCCATAGTCATACATAGTAGTATAATGCACAGCCCATAGTCATACATAGTAGTATAATGCACAGCCCACAGTCATCCATAGTAGTATAATGCACAGTCCATAGTCATCCATAGTAGTATAATGCACAGTCCATAGTCATACATAGTAGTATAATGCACAGCCCACAGTCATCCATAGTAGTATAATGCACAGCCCACAGTCATCCATAGTAGTATAATGCACAGTCCATAGTCATACATAGTAGTATAATGCACAGCCCACAGTCATCCATAGTAGTATAATGCACAGCCCATAGTCATCCATAGTAGTATAATGCACAGTCCACAGTCATCCATAGTAGTATAATGCACAGCCCATAGTCATCCATAGTAGTATAATGCACAGTCCACAGTCATACATAGTAGTATAATGCACAGCCCACAGTCATACATAGTAGTATAATGCACAGCCCATAGTCATCCATAGTAGTATAATGCACAGTCCATAGTCATCCATAGTAGTATAATGCACAGCCCACAGTCATCCATAGTAGTATAATGCACAGTCCACAGTCATACATAGTAGTATAATGCACAGCCCACAGTCATACATAGTAGTATAATGCACAGCCCATAGTCATCCATAGTAGTATAATGCACAGCCCACAGTCATCCATAGTAGTATAATGCACAGCCCATAGTCATCCATAGTAGTATAATGCACAGCCCACAGTCATCCATAGTAGTATAATGCACAGTCCATAGTCATACATAGTAGTATAATGCACAGCCCACAGTCATACATAGTAGTATAATGCACAGCCCATAGTCATACATAGTAGTATAATGCACAGTCCATAGTCATACATAGCAGTATAATGCACAGCCCATAGTCATACATAGTAGTATAATGCACAGCCCACAGTCATACATAGTAGTATAATGCACAGTCCATAGTCATCCATGTAGTATAATGCACAGTCCATAGTCATCCATGTAGTATAATGCACAGTCCATAGTCATACATAGTAGTATAATGCACAGTCCATAGTAGTATAATGCACAGCCCATAGTCATACATAGTAGTATAATGCACAGTCCATAGTCATACATAGCAGTATAATGCACAGCCCATAGTCATACATAGTAGTATAATGCACAGCCCACAGTCATACATAGTAGTATAATGCACAGTCCATAGTCATCCATGTAGTATAATGCACAGTCCATAGTCATCCATGTAGTATAATGCACAGTCCATAGTCATACATAGTAGTATAATGCACAGTCCATAGTAGTATAATGCACAGTCCATAGTCATACATAGTAGTATAATGCACAGTCCATAGTCATACATAGCAGTATAATGCACAGCCCATAGTCATACATAGTAGTATAATGCACAGCCCACAGTCATACATAGTAGTATAATGCACAGTCCATAGTCATCCATGTAGTATAATGCACAGTCCATAGTCATCCATGTAGTATAATGCACAGTCCATAGTCATACATAGTAGTATAATGCACAGTCCATAGTAGTATAATGCACAGCCCATAGTCATACATAGTAGTATAATGCACAGCCCATAGTCATACATAGTAGTATAATGCGCAGCCCATAGTCATCCATAGTAGTATAATGCACAGCCCACAGTCATACATAGTAGTATAATGCACAGTCCATAGTCATCCATGTAGTATAATGCACAGTCCATAGTCATACATAGTAGTATAATGCACAGTCCATAGTCATCCATAGTAGTATAATGCACAGCCCATAGTCATACATAGTAGTATAATGCACAGTCCATAGTCATCCATGTAGTATATCCATGTAGCCCATAGTCATCCATGCAGTATAATGCACAGTCCATAGTCATCCATAGTAGTATAATGCACAGCCCATAGTCATCCATAGTAGTATAATGCACAGTCCATAGTCATCCATAGTAGTATAATGCACAGCCCATAGTCATCCATGTAGTATAGTGCACAGCCCATAGTCATCCATGTAGTATAATGCACAACCCATAGTCATACATAGTAGTATAATACACAGCCCATAGTCATACATAGTAGTATAATGCACAGCCCATAGTCATCCATAGTAGTATAATGCACAGTCCATAGTCATCCATAGTAGTATAATGCACAGCCCATAGTCATCCATGTAGTATAGTGCACAGCCCATAGTCATCCATGTAGTATAATGCACAGCCCATAGTCATACATAGTAGTATAATGCACAGCCCATAGTCATCCATAGTAGTATAGTGCACAGCCCATAGTCATACATAGTAGTATAATGCACAGTCCATAGTCATCCATAGTAGTATAATGCACAGCCCATAGTCATACATAGTAGTATAATGCACAGTCCATAGTCATCCATAGTAGTATAATGCACAGCCCATAGTCATCTATGTAGTATAGTGCACAGCCCATAGTCATCCATAGTAGTATAATGCACAGCCCACAGTCATACATAGTAGTATAATGCACAGCCCATAGTCATACATAGTAGTATAATGCACAGCCCATAGTCATACATAGTAGTATAATGCACAGTCCATAGTCATCCATAGTAGTATAATGCACAGCCCATAGTCATACATAGTAGTATAATGCACAGCCCATAGTCATCCATAGTAGTATAATGCACAGCCCACAGTCATACATAGTAGTATAATGCACAGCCCATAGTCATCCATGTAGTATAGTGCACAGCCCATAGTCATCCATGTAGTATAATGCACAGTCCGTAGTCATACATAGTAGTATAATGCACAGCCCATAGTCATCCATGTATTATAGTGCACAGCCCATAGTCATCCATGTAGTATAATGCACAGCCCACAGTCATACATAGTAGTAGAATGCACAGCCCACAGTCATACATAGTAGTATAATGCACAGCCCATAGTCATCCATGTAGTATAGTGCACAGCCCATAGTCATCCATGTAGTATAATGCACAGCCCATAGTCATCCATGTAGTATAATGCACAGCCCACAGTCATACATAGTAGTATAATGCACAGCCAACAGTCATACATAGTAGTATAGTGCACAGCCCACAGTCATACATAGTAGTATAATGCACAGCCCATAGTCATCCATGTAGTATAGTGCACAGCCCATAGTCATCCATGTAGTATAATGCACAGCCCACAGTCATACATAGTAGTATAATGCACAGCCCATAGTCATCCATAGTAGTATAATGCACAGCCCATAGTCATCCATGTATTATAGTGCACAGCCCATAGTCATCCATGTAGTATAATGCACAGCCCACAGTCATACATAGTAGTAGAATGCACAGCCCACAGTCATACATAGTAGTATAATGCACAGCCCATAGTCATCCATGTAGTATAGTGCACAGCCCATAGTCATCCATGTAGTATAATGCACAGACCATAGTCATACATAGTAGTATAATGCACAGCCCACAGTCATACATAGTAGTATAATGCACAGCCCATAGTCATCCATGTAGTATAGTGCACAGCCCATAGTCATCCATGTAGTATAATGCACAGCCCATAGTCATCCATGTAGTATAATGCACAGCCCACAGTCATACATAGTAGTATAATGCACAGCCAACAGTCATACATAGTAGTATAGTGCACAGCCCACAGTCATACATAGTAGTATAATGCACAGCCCATAGTCATCCATGTAGTATAGTGCACAGCCCATAGTCATCCATGTAGTATAATGCACAGCCCACAGTCATACATAGTAGTATAATGCACAGCCCATAGTCATCCATGTAGTATAGTGCACAGCCCATAGTCATCCATGTAGTATAATGCACAGCCCATAGTCATCCATGTAGTATAATGCACAGCCCACAGTCATACATAGTAGTATAATGCACAGCCAACAGTCATACATAGTAGTATAATGCACAGTCCATAGTCATCCATGTAGTATAGTGCACAGCCCATAGTCATCCATGTAGTATAATGCACAGTCCATAGTCATCCATGTAGTATAATGCACAGTCCATAGTCATCCATGTAGTATAATGCACAGCCCATAGTCATCCATGTAGTATAATGCACAGTCCATAGTCATCCATGTAGTATAATGCACAGCCCACAGTCATACATAGTAGTATAATGCACAGCCCACAGTCATACATAGTAGTATAATGCACAGCCCATAGTCATACATAGTAGTATAATGCACAGTCCATAGTCATCCATGTAGTATAGTGCACAGCCCATAGTCATCCATGTTGTATAATGCACAGTCCATAGTCATCTATGTAGTATATCCATGTAGCCCATAGTCATCCATGTAGTCATGTGCACGCCGACGTGTATTCCCGCGCAGGGACCAATGGGAGGATATACCTACACTTGAAGTTTCTGCTGGTGTCAGCGGGCCCCTGTGACTGCGGTCGTTACGCTCCTGGATAGATAGTGGATAGATCTATATTCTTCACCACACTATGGCTGTCCTCATGTGGATCTACAATAAATCTGACACCAATTTAAACTTTAGTAAGTAACATCTCAACTCTCTGCACCCTCATGGAGACAGACTGCTGAGTGCGGCACTTTAAAAATATGTTAAACTTCACTATTGTCAGACTACAAAGGGAAGTGCTCGTCTGACAAGTCGACTATTCCCCTGCGACGCTTCCCTGCTGCTCTGCGATTCTATCCACTGCAATCCCAGAGGAGCTAATTATTACCAATGTATATCTATTGTATAAAATGGAGGAGGCAGTGACAGACATTGGGGGGAGGAGGGGGCTGATCAGCTTTTATATGGGGCTTTTTTTTTTTTTTTTAAGTTGTTGAGAAACTTTAAACCAGTATGAGACAATCTTCTATCTACAGTATTATCTATATTATCTATCTGTTATCTATCTATCTATTTTCTATCTATTTATTATCTATCTATCTATCACCATGTTTTTGCTACCTCATCTGACAGCGGTATGATGTAGGTGCAGAGACCCTGAATCCAGCAATGTATCACTTAGTTTACTGGGTGCAGCAATTATGATAGAATGAAGAGTTTTCTCTGCTGTAGATGCAGCAGCACTTAAATGCTGAGCCGTGGATAACCCCGCCCACACCACCGATTGGCTGCTTTCTATGTACACCATTAGCGTAGCTACCGGGGGGGGGGCAAAGGGGGCGATGGCCCTGGGCACCGCGCTCTGAGGGGGCCCACACGGGGCTACGCTAGTGTAACTGTATGCAGCACACCAGATACAGTTGCACTCCGGGCAGAACAGGGAGACTATGTCCCTGCACTGCCCGGCGGCCACTATGGGGCCCTTGAGCAGGAGGGGGGGCCCCTGGTTCCAGCATCGGGCCCCCCCGCTCGTCACCGCAGCAAGTTTACTGATGAGAGAGGGAGCGCGGCTACCTCTCCCATCAGTCCCCTCTCTGTCATTGACATCTCTATCTTCATCACTTGGCGCCCGGCCCGCTGTGCTGAAGATGTGTGCGGGCCGGGCGCTCTGAGCAGCGAGGGAACCAGGAGGAGAGGTGAGTACTGTTTATTTATTTTTTGCCGGGTGGGGGGTCGCATTATATTACAGACTCTGCCTATGGGGGGGGGGGGCATTATACTACATGTAACATACCTGGCGGCGCTCTTGCATAGGGCACCATCTCCCACTATGCAAGATCGCAAACTTGATCATCAGTCCAGTCTACTAGCCTGGCTTCTTTCCATGCTGTCTGTTTGTCTCTATTCTGACTGCTTAGGGCGGTGGCCTGGTCACTTCCTGTTTCTTGTAGCTGCTGTGGGCGCACCCCTAATGCATCCTCACTATTGCTGTCTGTCACTGGATATTTAAACCAGCTTCACCTGGAAGCTGATGCCTGAGCAACGCTTTCATTCAGTGTGCTCCTTGACTCTGAATGTGCCAGGTCCTGTTCTGTTCTTGTCTATTTCCACCACTCTGGGGACTGTATTCCCAGACTGGCTCCTGTATGTCTTTCAGTAGCAGTTTCTGTCTGAACTGTACCCTAGCCTGTTCTTTCCACCTTCTTGGGGCCGCATACCTAGATCTGTTATCTGTGTTTTCTTGCCTGTCTGTCCGCCTTCCTGGAGGCTGCATTTCCAGGCCAGTCTGAACACGCTCCTAGCCTGTTCGTTCCGCCTCTTCTGGGGGCCGCATACCCAGACTCGCTCCTGTATCTCGCTGCAGTGTCAGTTCCTCTCTGAACACTCAGTTCCTGTCTGAACACTCTCCTAGCCTGTTACCTGTCTTTCTCTATGTCTGTACCTTCCCTTTTTCTGCAGAGTCTGAACCTGCACCTAACTCCTACTCGTTGTCGTTGTACTTCCGTTTGTGAGTTTAGAGTCCACTCGCTACTTCATTGCAAGTATATTGTGTGTATCTGGTTCTGCCTTTCCCTTCCAGTCTGTTCCGTGTGAACAGAGCCCTGTCCCCTCTGCTCTGCCTTTGCTCACCGCTCCGGCGGTTCTTGCCTGCTCTGCCTTGCTCACCGCTCCGGCGGTTCTTGCCTGCTCTGCCTTGCTCACCGCTCCAGCTGTTCTTGCCTGCTCTGCCTTGCTCACCGCTCCGGCAGTTTCTCTCTGCTCTGCCTTGCTCACAGCTCCGATGTTTCCTGCCTGCTCTGTCTTGCTCACCGTTCCGGAGGTTCTCGCTCTGCTCTGCCTTTGCTCACCGCTCCGGCGGTTCTTGCCTGCTCTGCCTTGCTCACCGCTCCGACGGTTCTTGCCTGCTCTGCCTTGCTCACCGCTCCGGCGGTTCTTGCCTGCTCTGCCTTGCTCACCGCTCCGGCGGTTTCTGCCCGCTCTGCCTTGCTCACCACTCCGGCGGTTTCTCTCTGCTCTGCCTTGCTCACCGCTACGGCAGTTCCTGCCTGCTCTGTCTTGCTCACCGCTCCGGCGGTTCTCGCTCTGCTCTGCCTTTGCTCACCGCTTCAGGCGGCCTCGCTCTGCTCTGCCTTTGCTCACCGCTCCAGGCGGCCTCGCTCTGCCCTGCCTTTGCTCACCGCCCCAGGCGGTCTCGCTTTGCTCCGCCTTTGCTCACCGCTCCAAGCGGTCTCGCCCTGCTCTGCTCTTGCTCACCGCTCCGGCGGCCTCGCCCTGCTCTGCTCTTGTTCACCGCTCCGGTGACCTCGCTCTGCTCTGCTTGTCTACCGCATCTGCGAATCTGTTCCTGAGTCCCAGTCTGTACTGGACCTTATCCAGCCTGTGCTCCAACCTGCTAGTGCCTCCCTGTCGGCACTCCAGCCGTGCTTGCCAGTACTCCCAGCCTGCATACCAGTCGTGGTTACCAGTGCCCGCCTGTCTGCATACCTGCCGTGCCTGCCTATACCCACCAGTCAGTGTGCCAGCCTAACCTGCCTGTTCCTGTATTCTCCGGTGTGGGTCAACAGCCGTGTCCGGGGTCTGACCTGGAGTAGCACCTGGTCCCTCTGCTCGGTTCCTCCCTGGTGCACTGGCGTCGTTAGCCGTCGTGCAACCTTGATCGGGTAGATACTTAGTTACGCCCCTCCAGGCACTCTCCGGTTCATGGTCCAGTGGGATCACTAAATACGCACATGCCAGTCAGTCCGGGCGTGTGCATAAGTTTGCTCAGGCCATGGTTCCCGTTGAGCCCCACGGCCCATCGCTCTCAGAGACATTTTGAATCCGTGTCCAGCGAATACGTGCATTAAAAAAAAAAAAAAAAAAATTCTCTAGCTATGGCCCAGGCGATGTACACACCAGTCCAAATGGAGCTTTCTGCACCCGTTCCTGCGGATCCGCCACGGTACTATGGGGATCCTAAACAAAGCCGTGCGTTTGTGGAGCAATGCATGCTGCAGTTCCAGTTCTATGCTCACTATTTTCCTACCGATCGGGTTAAAGTGGGATTTATGATGTCCTACCTAGCGGGTGATGCCTTGAAATGGATCACCCCCCTATGGGAAGCAAGGGATCCTATTGTCTCTGACCTGCAGGCCTTCCTGGTGGCCTTTCTAATGGTCTTCGATGACCTTAATCCTGGGGACTCTGCTGAAGCTGCCCTTCCCAGTGTCCCGGAGCAGCCCCGATGGGTGATGTGTGTGGGTAGCTCACCAGTTCTCCTGCCCGAAGAGACTGCTGCCCACCCAGAAACCAGACTGAAGATGGTCCCAAAGCAGGGACTCTCCATCTTTAATGAATTTGGCGATACGTCCATCGAGGCGGAGGATACCCCCAAGTCTCTGCACCCCTCTAACCTGGAGGAGGACCTCCAGTTGCCTCCTGAATCCAACGGGGTGCTACCTGTTAACGAATGGAGAGAGACTTTCCTACACCCTGTACCGGATACCTCGCCCACTTCATCCAGTGAGCTTGACCAAGTGTACTCCGAAACAGTGGTTACCGCTGAGTCTCTGCACCCCTCCAACTAGGCGGAAGACCTCCAGTTGCCTCCTGAATCCTCCGGGGTGCTACCTGTTAACGAATGGAGAGAGACTTTCCTACACCCTGTATCGGATACCTCGCCCACTTCTTCCAGTGAGCTTGACCAAGTGTACTCCGAAGCAGTGGTTACCCCCCGAGTCCCTGCCCCCCTCCGGCCAGGCGGAGGACCTCCAGTTGTCTCCTGTATTCCCCGGGGTGCTACCTGGTAACAATTGCAGTGAGACTTTCTTACACCCTGTACCTGGTACTGCGCCTACTTCATCTAGTAAGCTTGGCAAAATGTACTTCGAAGCAGTAATGACCCCCGAGTCTCCGCACCCCTCCAACCAGGCGGAGGACCTCCAGTTGTCTCCAGAATCCACCGGGGTATTATCTGATAATAAATGGACAGAGACTTTCCTGTGTGCTGTTCCTGGTACTTCACCCACTTCTTCTGTTGCTGAGGATGGCTTGATGGGAGGAAGCATCGTAGTTACCAAGATGATGAGATCAGTTTCGTTTCCTCTAGTGGACAGAGGAGGTAATCCTCTTGAAGAGAAGGATTGGCCTCCAAATTCTCTGCGGAACACTCTTGCAGGCTTGAAGAAGAGGGGGCGTAAAGGGGGGGTACTGTAACATACCTGGCGGCGTTCTTGCATAGGGCACCATCTCCCACTATGCAAGATCGCAAACTTGATCATCAGTCCAGTCTACTAGCCTGGCTTCTTTCCATGCTGTCTGTTTGTCTCTATTCTGACTGCTTAGGGCGGCGGCCTGGTCACTTCCTGTTTCTTGTAGCTGCTGTGGGCGCACCCCTAATGCATCCTCAGCCTATTGCTGTCTGTCACTGGATATTTAAACCAGCTTCACCTGGAAGCTGATGCCAGAGCAACGCTTTCATTCAGTGTGCTCCTTGACTCTGAATGTGCCAGGTCCTGTTCTGTTCTTGTCTATTTCCACCACTCTGGGGACTGTATTCCCAGACTGGCTCCTGTATTTCTTTCAGTAGCAGTTCCTGTCTGAACTGTACCCTAGCCTGTTCTTTCCGCCTTCTTGGGCCCGCATACCTAGATCTGTTATCTGTGTTTTCTTGCCTGTCTGTCTGCCTTCCTGGAGGCTGTATTTCCAGGCCAGTCTGAACATGCTCCTAGCCTGTTCGTTCCGGCTTTTCTGGGGGCCGCATACCCAGACTCGCTCCTGTATCTCGCTGCAGTGTCAGTTCCTCTCTGAACACTCTCCTAGCCTGTTACCTGTCTTTCTCTATGTCCGTACCTTCCCTTTTTCTGCAGAGTCTGAACCTGCACCTAACTCCTACTCGTTGTCGCTGTACTTCCGTTTGTGAGTTTAGAGTCCACTCGCTACTTCATTGCAAGTATCTTGTGTGTATCTGGTTCTGCCTTTCCCTTCCAGTCTGTTCCGTGTGAACAGAGCCCTGTCCCCTCTGCTCTGCCTTTGCTCACCGCTCCGGCGGTTCTTGCCCGCTCTGCCTTGCTCAGCGCTCCAGCGGTTCTTGCCCGCTCTGCCTTGCTCACCGCTCCAGCGGTTCTTGCCTGCTCTACCTTGCTCACCGCTCCGGCGGTTCTTGCCTGCTCTGCCTTGCTCACCGCTCTGACGGTTCTTGCCTGCTCTGCCTTGCTCACCGCTTTGACGGTTCTTGCCTGCTCTGCCTTGCTCACCGCTCCGGCGGTTCTTGCCTGCTCTGCCTTGCTCACCGCTCCGGCGGTTCTTGCCTGCTCTGCCTTGCTCACCGCTCTGGCGGTTTCTGCCCGCTCTGCCTTGCTCACCGCTCTGGCGGTTTCTCTCTGCTCTGTCTTGCTCACCGCTCCGGCGGTTCCTGCCTGCTCTGTCTTGCTTACCGCTCCGGCAGTTCCTGCCTGCTCTGTCTTGCTCACCGCTCCGGCGGTTCTCGCTCTGCCCTGCCTTTGCTCACCGCTCCAGGCGGCCTCGCTCTGCTCTGCCTTTGCTCACCGCTCCAGGCGGCCTCGCTCTGCCCTGCCTTTGCTCACCGCTCCAGGCGGTCTCGCTCTGTCCTGCCTTTGCTTACCGCTCCAGGCGGTCTCGCCCTGCTCTGCTCTGGCTCACCGCTCTGGCCGCCTCACCCTGCTCTGCTCTTGTTCACCGCTCCAGCGGTCTCGCTCTGCTCTGCTTGTCTACCGCATCTGCGGTTCTGTTCCTGAGTCCCAGTCTGTACTGGACCTTATCCAGCCTGTGCTCCAACCTGCTAGTGCCTCCCTGTCGGCACTCCAGCCGTGCTTGCCAGTACTCCCTGCCTGCATACCAGTCATGGTTACCAGTGCCCGCCTGTCTGCATACCTGCCGTGCCTGCCTATACCCACCAGTCAGTGTGCCAGCCTAACCTGCCTGTTCCTGTATTCTCCGGTGTGGATCAACAGCCGTGTCCGGGGTCTGACCTGGAGTAGCACCTGGTCCCTCTGCTCGGTTCCTCCCTGGTGCACTGGCGTCGTTAGCCGTCGTGCCACCTTGGTCGGATTGGGTAGATACTTAGTTACGCCCCTCCAGGCACTCTCCGGTTCATGGTCCAGTGGGATCACTAAACACGCACACGCCAGTCACTCCGGGCGTGTGCATAATACTACAGACTCTGCCTATGGGGAGGGGGGGGTCATTATACTGCAGACTCTGCCTATGGGGGGGGTGCATTTTACTACAGACTCTGTCTATGAGATGGGGGGGCATTATACTACAGACTCTGCCTATGGGGAGGGGGGGTCATTATACTGCAGACTCTGCCTATGGGGGGGTGCATTTTACTACAGACTCTGTCTATGAGATGGGGGGGCATTATACTACAGACTCTGCCTATGAGGAGGGGGAGCATTATACTACAGACTCTGCCTATGAGATGGGGGGGCATTATACTACAGACTCTGCCTATGAGGAGGGGGGAGCATTATGCTACAGACTCTGCCTATGAAGAGGGGGGAGCATTATACTACAGACTCTGCCTATGAGGAGGGGGGAGCATTATACTACAGACTCTGCCTATGGGGGGGGAGCATTATACTACAGACTCTGCCTATGGGGGGGCATTGTACTACAGACTCTGCCTATGAGGAGGGGGGGGAGCATTATACTACAGACTCTACCTATGGGGGATGCATTTTACTACAGACTCTGCCTGTGGGTGGGGCATTATACTACAGACTCTGTCTATGAGATGGGGGGCATTATACTACAGACTCTGCCTATGAGGAGTGGGGAGCATTATACTACAGACTCTGCCTATGGGGAGGGGGGAGAGCATTATACTAAAGACTCTGCCTATGGGGAGGGGGGGCATTATGCTAAAGACTCTGCAAATGGGGAGGGGGGGAGCATTATACTAAAGACTCTGCCAATGGGGAGGGGGGAAAGCGTTATACTACAGACTCTGCCTATGGGGGTAGCATTATACTAAAGACTCTGCCTATGAGGAGGGGGGGGGGGAGTATTATACTAAAGACTCTGCCTATGAGGAGGGGGGGGAGCATTATACTACAGACTGCCTATGAGGAGGGGTGGAGCATTATACTAAAGACTCTGCCTATGGGGGGGGGAATTATACTGCAGACTCTGCCTATGGGGGGGTGCATTTTACTACAGACTCTGTCTATGAGATGGGGGGGCATTATACTACAGACTCTGCCTATGAGGAGGGGGGAGCATTATACTACAGACTCTGCCTATGAGATGGGGGGGCATTATACTACAGACTCTGCCTATGAGGAGGGGGGAGCATTATGCTACAGACTCTGCCTATGAGGATGGGGGAGCATTATACTACAGACTCTGCCTATGAGGATGGGGGAGCATTATACTACAGACTCTGCCTATGGGGGGCATTGTACTACAGACTCTGCCTATGAGGAGGGGGGGGCATTGTACTACAGACTCTGCCTATGAGGAGGGGGGGAGCATTATACTACAGACTCTACCTATGGGGGGTGCATTATACTACAGACTCTGCCTTTGGGGGGTGCATTTTACTACAGACTCGGCACTCCAGCCGTGCTTGCCAGTACTCCCTGCCTGCATACCAGTCATGGTTACCAGTGCCCGCCTGTCTGCATACCTGCCGTGCCTGCCTATACCCACCAGTCAGTGTGCCAGCCTAACCTGCCTGTTCCTGTATTCTCCGGTGTGGGTCAACAGCCGTGTCCGGGGTCTGACCTGGAGTAGCACCTGGTCCCTCTGCTCGGTTCCTCCCTGGTGCACTGGCGTCGTTAGCCGTCGTGCCACCTTGGTCGGATTGGGTAGATACTTAGTTACGCCCCTCCAGGCACTCTCCGGTTCATGGTCCAGTGGGATCACTAAACACGCACACGCCAGTGACTCCGGGCGTGTGCATAACACTACAGACTCTGCCTATGGGGAGGGGGGGGGTCATTATGCTGCAGACTCTGCCTATGGGGGGGTGCATTTTACTACAGACTCTGTCTATGAGATGGGGGGGCATTATACTACAGACTCTGCCTATGGGGAGGGGGGGTCATTATACTGCAGACTCTGCCTATGGGGGGGGTGCATTTTACTACAGACTCTGTCTATGAGATGGGGGGGCATTATACTACAGACTCTACCTATGAGGAGGGGGGAGCATTATACTACAGACTCTGCCTATGAGATGGGGGGGCATTATACTACAGACTCTGCCTATGAGGAGGGGGGAGCATTATGCTACAGACTCTGCCTATGAGGAGGGGGGAGCATTATACTACAGACTCTGCCTATGAGGAGGGGGGAGCATTATACTACAGACTCTGCCTATGGGGGGGGAGCATTATACTACAGACTCTGCCTATGGGGGGGCATTGTACTACAGACTCTGCCTATGAGGAGGGGGGGGGAGCATTATACTACAGACTCTACCTATGGGGGATGCATTTTACTACAGACTCTGCCTGTGGGTGGGGCATTATACTACAGACTCTGTCTATGAGATGGGGGGCATTATACTACAGACTCTGCCTATGAGGAGTGGGGAGCATTATACTACAGACTCTGCCTATGGGGAGGGGGGAGAGCATTATACTAAAGACTCTGCCTATGGGGAGGGGGGGCATTATGCTAAAGACTCTGCAAATGGGGAGGGGGGGAGCATTATACTAAAGACTCTGCCAATGGGGAGGGGGGAAAGCGTTATACTACAGACTCTGCCTATGGGGGTAGCATTATACTAAAGACTCTGCCTATGAGGAGGGGGGGGAGTATTATACTAAAGACTCTGCCTATGAGGAGGGGGGGAGCATTATACTACAGACTGCCTATGAGGAGGGGTGGAGCATTATACTAAAGACTCTGCCTATGGGGGGGGGATTATACTGCAGACTCTGCCTATGGGGGGGGTGCATTTTACTACAGACTCTGTCTATGAGATGGGGGGGCATTATACTACAGACTCTGCCTATGAGGAGGGGGGAGCATTATACTACAGACTCTGCCTATGAGATGGGGGGGCATTATACTACAGACTCTGCCTATGAGGAGGGGGGAGCATTATGCTACAGACTCTGCCTATGAGGATGGGGGAGCATTATACTACAGACTCTGCCTATGAGGATGGGGGAGCATTATACTACAGACTCTGCCTATGGGGGGCATTGTACTACAGACTCTGCCTATGAGGAGGGGGGGGGCATTGTACTACAGACTCTGCCTATGAGGAGGGGGGGAGCATTATACTACAGACTCTACCTATGGGGGGTGCATTATACTACAGACTCTGCCTTTGGGGGGTGCATTTTACTACAGACTCTGCCTATGGGTGGGGCATTATACTACAGACTCTGTCTATGAGATGGGGAGCATTATACTACAGACTCTACCTATGGGGGGTGCATTATACTACAGACTCTGCCTTTGGGGGGTGCATTTTACTACAGACTCGGCACTCCAGCCGTGCTTGCCAGTACTCCCTGCCTGCATACCAGTCATGGTTACCAGTGCCCGCCTGTCTGCATACCTGCCGTGCCTGCCTATACCCACCAGTCAGTGTGCCAGCCTAACCTGCCTGTTCCTGTATTCTCCGGTGTGGATCAACAGCCGTGTCCGGGGTCTGACCTGGAGTAGCACCTGGTCCCTCTGCTCGGTTTCTCCCTGGTGCACTGGCGTCGTTAGCCGTCGTGCCACC
This sequence comes from Phyllobates terribilis, assembly GCF_046119375.1. Lineage (NCBI taxonomy): Eukaryota > Metazoa > Chordata > Amphibia > Anura > Dendrobatidae > Phyllobates > Phyllobates terribilis. The sequence goes on from NW_027362770.1 coordinate 161,101,588, forward strand.
TTGGTCGGATTGGGTAGATACTTAGTTACGCCCCTCCAGGCACTCTCCGGTTCATGGTCCAGTGGGATCACTAAACACGCACACGCCAGTCACTCCGAGCGTGTGCATAACACTACAGACTCTGCCTATGGGGAGGGGGGGTCATTATACTGCAGACTCTGCCTATGGGGGGGTGCATTTTACTACAGACTCTGTCTATGAGATGGGGGGGCATTATACTACAGACTCTGCCTATGGGGAGGGGGGGTCATTATACTGCAGACTCTGCCTATGGGGGGGTGCATTTTACTACAGACTCTGTCTATGAGATGGGGGGGCATTATACTACAGACTCTACCTATGAGGAGGGGGGAGCATTATACTACAGACTCTGCCTATGAGATGGGGGGGCATTATACTACAGACTCTGCCTATGAGGAGGGGGGAGCATTATGCTACAGACTCTGCCTATGAGGAGGGGGGAGCATTATACTACAGACTCTGCCTATGAGGAGGGGGGAGCATTATACTACAGACTCTGCCTATGAGGAGGGGGGAGCATTATACTACAGACTCTGCCTATGGGGGGGCATTGTACTACAGACTCTGCCTATGGGGGGGCATTGTACTACAGACTCTGCCTATGAGGAGGGGGGGGGAGCATTATACTACAGACTCTACCTATGGGGGATGCATTTTACTACAGACTCTGCCTGTGGGTGGGGCATTATACTACAGACTCTGTCTATGAGATGGGGGGCATTATACTACAGAATCTGCCTATGAGGAGTGGGGAGCATTATACTACAGACTCTGCCTATGGGGAGGGGGGAGAGCATTATACTAAAGACTCTGCCTATGGGGAGGGGGGGCATTATGCTAAAGACTCTGCAAATGGGGAGGGGGGGAGCATTATACTAAAGACTCTGCCAATGGGGAGGGGGGAAAGCGTTATACTACAGACTCTGCCTATGGGGGTAGCATTATACTAAAGACTCTGCCTATGAGGAGGGGGGGGAGTATTATACTAAAGACTCTGCCTATGAGGAGGGGGGGGAGCATTATACTACAGACTGCCTATGAGGAGGGGTGGAGCATTATACTGCAGACTCTGCCTATGGGGGGGGGGGATTATACTGCAGACTCTGCCTATGGGGGGGTGCATTTTACTACAGACTCTGTCTATGAGATGGGGGGGCATTATACTACAGACTCTGCCTATGAGGAGGGGGGAGCATTATACTACAGACTCTGCCTATGAGATGGGGGGGCATTATACTACAGACTCTGCCTATGAGGAGGGGGGAGCATTATGCTACAGACTCTGCCTATGAGGATGGGGGAGCATTATACTACAGACTCTGCCTATGAGGATGGGGGAGCATTATACTACAGACTCTGCCTATGGGGGGCATTGTACTACAGACTCTGCCTATGAGGAGGGGGGGGGCATTGTACTACAGACTCTGCCTATGAGGAGGGGGGGTGCATTATACTACAGACTCTGCCTTTGGGGGGTGCATTTTACTACAGACTCTGCCTATGGGTGGGGCATTATACTACAGACTCTGTCTATGAGATGGGGGGCATTATACTACAGACTCTGCCTATTAGGAGGGGGGAGCATTATACTACAGACTCTGCCTATGGGGAGGGGGGAGAGCATTATACTAAAGACTCTGCCTATGGGGAGGGGGGGCATTATACTAAAAACTCTGCCAATGGGGAGGGGGAGCATTATACTAAAGACTCTGCCAATGGGGAGGGGGAGCATTATACTAAAGACTCTGCCTATGGGGAGGGGGGGCATTATACTAAAGACTCTGCCAATGGGGAGGGGGAGCATTATACTAAAGACTCTGCCTATTGGGAGGGGAGGAGAGAATTACACTAAAGACTATACCTATGGGGAGAGGGGGGAGCATTATACTAAAGACTCTGCCTATGGGAGAGGGGGGAGCATTACACTAAAGACTCTGCCTATGAGGAGGGGGGGAGCATTATACTATAGACTCTGCCTATGAGGAGGGGGGGGAGCATTATACTACAGACTCTGCCTATGGGGGGTGCATTTTACTACAGACTCTGCCTATGGGTAGGGTATTATGCTACAGACTCTGTCTATGAGATGGGGGGGCATTATACTACAGACTCTGCCTATGAGGAGGGGGGAGCATTATACTACAGACTCTGCCTATGAGATGGGGGGGCATTATACTACAGACTCTGCCTATGGGGGGGGCATTATACTACAGACTCTGCCTATGGGGGGGGCATTATACTACAGACTCTGCCTATGGGGGGGCATTATACTACAGACTCTGCCTATGAGGAGGGGGGGAGCATTATACTACAGACTGTCTATGGTGGGGAGCATTTTACTACAGACTCTGCCTATGGGGAGTGCATTATACTATATTGAGGACTATCTGGTGAATTATACTATATGTAGGCTATTTATACAGTGTGGGAGATAATGTGGGGTCTTTGAACAGTGTGGGGGCCATCAAACAGTGTGGGAGATAATGTGGGGTCTTTGTACAGTGTGGGGGCCATCATACAGTGTGGGAGATAATGTGAGGTCTTTGAACAGTGTAGGGGCCATCATACAGTGTGGGAGATAACGTGGGATCTTTGTATAGTGTGGGGGCAATCATACAGTGTGGGAGATAATGTGGGGTCTTTGCACAGTGTGGGGGCCATCATACAGTGTAGGAGATAATGTGGGGTCTTGGCACAGTGTGGGGGCCATCATACAGTGTGGGAGATAATGTGGGGTCTTGGCACAGTGTGGGGGCCATCATACAGTGTGGGAGATAATGTGGGGTCTTTGTACAGTGTGGGGGCCATCATACAGTGCTGGAGCCATCAGCTTGGGGGCTACTAAGGGGTCAGTATACTGTGTGTTGGGTACTATACAGTGAGGGGGCATTATACTGGGTATAGGAGAGCATCATACTGTATAGAGGGGAGCTCTACATGGGGGGAGACTCAGGACATTATTAAATCTTAAGTAGGCACTTATCGATATAGGGGAACTCAGGTTATTATGACCGTCAGAGGCACACAGAGGACATTATTACTTTCTAAGGGGCACAATGTTTTCTAGGACACTTGCACACGGCATTACTATATTTTAGAGTTTTTTTTACCATTTAGAGGGCACACAGCAGGTGCAGTAATAGGGACGCGGCAGCAGTGGCTCAGTATTGGGGTATCAGCAGGATGAGGGGTTTGTGCATATGGGGATGGGGCCTGAAATGTAGGGAGTCAAATGTGTCTTTGTTGTGATCTCTGCAGACCTGAGACTCTGAGCCCTGGCTGGAGAAGTTGTCATGTCGGTCTGGGCCAGATGGAAAAGACGGGAAAAGTGAACAATTTAATCAGAAAGAACGTCAGCTGAAAGCTACTATATATAACTGTAATCTCTTATATATTCTGTAGGACTGGCATCTATCAATATATGTCACCATATGGCGGTAATATCAGTGCTGTATAGAGATTATTTTTAGTAACAGTGCCATCATCTGCTGAGGTTCCCCTACATCCACTCTCTGGGTGCTCCACCATAGCTGTAATCAGGGTTACCTGGTTAGGGGCCCACTCAGAAGTTTCGCCCCCCCCTGAACCAAAACCCTAGCTACGCCTCTGATGTACACTGTATATAGACAGTAAGCTGCTAATCAGTGTTAGGGGTGTGGTTGGACCAGTAGACACCAGACACATAGTCCTGTAGTGATAATCTTCTGCTAATGAAACAATGTTTGTATTAACCCCTTCACCTCCAGTTCGTTCTTCATTTTTGCCCTTTCGTTTTTTGCTCTCCTTCTTCCCAGAGCCATAACTTTTTTTATTTTTCCGTCAATATGGCCGTGTGAGGGCTTGTTTATTGCAGGGCAAGTTGTACTTTTTAATGACACCATTGGTTTTACCATATCGTGTACTGAAAAACGGGAAAAAAAATCCAAGTGTGGTGAAATTGCAAAAAAAAGTGCAATTCCGGATCCACCATTCACAATAGGTGATGTCACAGCTCACCTCCTCCTCCTGTACAATGACTGATAACACCTCTATATACAGTAGATAACACAGGATCCACCATTCACAATAGGTGATATCACAGCTCACCTCCTCCTCCTGTACAATAACTGATAACACCTCTATATACAGTGGATAAGACAGGATCCACCATTAACAATAGATGATATGGGAGGAGTAAGTCTATTACAGCTAATGTTCATGTAAATTTCCTGAACGAGCATGAAGTAAGAGAATAGAATGACTCTAGTGTCCAGCTGGAAAATTGCAAGATTACCCTTTTTAATTTTAAATATAGATAGTGATATGAAAAAAAAATGCCAAGAATTAAAATAATACATTTATTATAAAAATCTGATTTAAACAGATCACTTCCTAAGTACATAAGCATCATCTTTCCACTTTGGATGGGGAGGTCATTACCGTCCATTACATAGAGCCTTTGTCGCTCATATTTATCTATCTATTACATTTTTCTACATTTTATGCATTAATCTCACTCATTTGCCTCATCATTATATGTGCAGAAATTACCAGATGTCCATCTTTTCTTTCTGTTATCTGTTACCTATTATCTATCTATTATCTATCACCTATCTATTATCTATCTATCATTATCTATTATCTATCTATTATCTATTCTCTATCTATACTCTATCTATAATAATATAATATTACTAGCTGTACTACCCGACTTCGCCCGGGTTAATAACTGCTGTTAGCAAAATAGAATGTGTTAACAAAAATTTATTCTCCACACAAAAACAACAAAACAAATAGATAGAAAGTTCATTGGTTCTTGAGGAAGCAGCTCTTGTTTTCATGTCTGCAAGCCTCGCTTCCCTCTCCTCGGAAAGTTCATTGGCCCTTGAGGAAGCAGCTCTTGTTTTCATGTCTGCAAGCCTCGCTTCCCTCTCCTAAGAAAGTTCATTGACCCTTGAGGAAGCAGCCTTTGTTTTCATGTCTGCAAGCCTCGCTTCCCTCTCCTCAGAAAGTTCATTGGCTCTTGAGGAAGCAGTTCTTGTTTTCATATCTGCAAGCCTCGCTTCCCTCTCCTCAGAAAGTTCATTAGCTCTAGAGGAAGCAGCTCTTGTTTTCATATCTGCAAGCCTCGCTTCCCTCTCCTCAGAAAGTGCATTGGCCCTTGAGGAAGCAGCTCTTGTTTTCATGTCTGCAAGCCTCGCTTCCCTCTCCTCAGAAAGTTCATTGGCTCTTGAGGAAGCAGCTCTTGTTTTCATGTCTGCAAGCCTCGCTTCCCTCTCCTCAGAAAGTTCATTGGCCCTTGAGGAAGCTGCTCTTGTTCTCTTGTCTGCAAACCTCGCTTCCCTCTGCTCAGAAAGTTCATTGGCCCTTGAGGAAGCTGCTCTTGTTCTCTTGTCTGCAAACCTCGCTTCCCTCTCCTCAGAAAGTTCATTGGCCCTTGAGGAAGCTGCTCTTGTTCTCTTGTCTGCAAACCTCGCTTCCCTCTCCTCAGAAGTTCATTGGCCCTTGAGGAAGCTGCTCTTGTTCTCTTGTCTGCAAACCTCGCTTCCCTCTCCTCAGAATGTTCATTGGCCCTTGAGGAAGCTGCTCTTGTTCTCTTGTCTGCAAGCCTCACTTCCCTCTGCTCAGAAAGTTCATTGGCTCTTGAGGAAGCAGCTGCTGTTCTCATGTGTGTCAGCCTTGTTTCTCGGTCTTCACATTTTTCATTGGCCCGTAATGCAGCTTTCCTTTTCGCATCAGCTGACATTCGTGCCATGAAATTCCTTTTCTTATGAGGCATTATTGTGGTAAAAATAGTCTGTAACTGGCAGTTTCTATATCCTCTCACATAGAAGTAATGTGACTGACATTAGCCTTTCCACCAACACACCCTAACTGACATCTTATTACCTTACACAAGCTTTGTTATACTGAGAATGTCCTCTGTTGCCTATATTAACCAATCACAGCTCAGATTAATTAACTGTAGCAAAATAGAAGCTGAGCTGTGATTGGTTGCTATTGGCAGCCTGATAAATCTTTGTGAGATGAGTTTTGTGTGTGCTGAGGGTGGTATATGTGTTCAAGCACGTGGTAGTGTGTGGCGCATTTTGTGTGTGTGTTCATATCCCCCGTGCGTGGTGAGTATGAGTATCCCATGTCCACCTTAGCAACTGTACGGTATATACTCTTTGGCGCCATCGCTCTCATTCTTTAATTCTCCCTTGTTCACATCTGGCCGCTGTCAATTTGCCTCCAACACTTTTCCTTTCACTTTTTCCCCCATTATGTAGATAGGGGCAAAATTGTTTTGGTGAATTGGAACGCGCGGGGTTAAAATTTCACCTCACAACATAGCCTATGACGCTCTCGGGGTCCAGACGTGTGACTGTGCAAAATTTTGTGGCTGTAGCTGCGACGGTGCAGATGCCAGTCCTGGACATACACACGGACATACACACGGACATACACACGGACATACACACGCATTCAGCTTTATATATTAGATTATTATCTATCTATTATCTGTCTAATATCTATTATCTATCTATCCCATAGATCATATCTTTCCATCTCTTATAACAGAGGCCTTTTTCTACCAGCAGAAGTACTGAGCGATGGCCCCTTTAAGAAAAATAATTAGTCTGGCAGCATATGAAAGCCTGGCTTCCTGAATAATGACTGAATGCTGCGTCTAACAAGAGCCCGTTGATGAGGATGCTCCAAATCGCGGTATAATTGGTGATAATTTACTCCAGTTACCACAAAGAGCACTGGGTTTTAATTAGTGTGAATCCCCAGTATCAGAGGCCGCCGCACTGACGAGGTTAATTACAGCTTCTCCGAGAAGATTAACCTTTTTTCTTACATTGCACCTAGAAGGAATTCAATAAAACCTCTACGGGGGGGGTTTTATTAATAAGAGTGGGAAGGAAATCTGCCAGAGATGGAGAAAAGCAGCGGGAAATGTAACATAGAGGTTAGAAAGCAAATTTAAAGACAGCTCAGGGGGCGTAAGTTAAAGGGGATTTCCAGAAAAAAAAAGTGTGATTGGATGGGTGCCTGAGCATTAGAAAGAAAGGGTCATGGTGATCTAGCGAGCGCCATTGTTTCCTTTATAGTACAGCAGCCTTCCTGTAGGTGTGACTGTGCCTGGTCCTGTTATACAGCTGCATTCCTGTAGGTGTGACTGTGCCTGGTCCTGTTATACAGCTGCATTCCTGTAGGTGTGACTGTGCCTGGTCCTGTTATACAGCTGCATTCCCGTAGGTGTGACTGTGCCTGGTCCTGTTATACAGCTGCATTCCCGTAGGTGTGACTGTGCCTGGTCCTGTTATACAGCTGCGTTCCTGTAGGTATGACTGTGCCTGGTCCTGTTATACAGCTGCCTTCCTGTAGGTGTGACTGTGCCTGGTCCTGTTATACAGCTGCATTCCCGTAGGTGTGACTGTGCCTGGTCCTGTTATACAGCTGCCTTCCTGTAAGTGTGACTGTGCCTGGTCCTGTTATACAGCTGCCTTCCTATAGGTGTGACTGTGCCTGGTCCTGTTATACAGCTGCCTTCCTATAGGTGTGACTGTGCCTGGTCCTGTTATACAGCTGCATTCCCGTAGGTGTGACTGTGCCTAGTCCTGTTATACAGCTGCCTTCCTGTAGGTGTGACTGTGCCTGGTCCTGTTATACAGCTGCCTTCCTGTAGGTGTGACTGTTCCTGGTCCTGTTATAAGGCTGCCTTCCTGCAGGTGTGACTGTGCCTGGTCCTGTTATACAGCTGCCTTCCTGTAGGTGTGACTGTGCCTGGTCCTGTTATACAGCTGCCTTCCTATAGGTATGACTGTGCCTGGTCCTGTTATACAGCTGCCTTCCTGTAGGTGTGACTGTTCCTGGTCCTGTTATAAGGCTGCCTTCCTGCAGGTGTGACTGTGCCTGGTCCTGTTATACAGCTGCCTTCCTGTAGGTGTGACTGTTCCTGGTCCTGTTATAAGGCTGCCTTCCTATAGGTGTGACTGTGCCTGGTCCTGTTATACAGCTGCCTTCCTGTAGGTGTGACTGTGCCTGGTCCTGTTATACAGCTGCCTTCCTGCAGGTGTGACTGTGCCTGGTCCTGTTACACAGCTGCCTTCCTATAGGTGTGACTGTGCCTGGTCCTGTTATACAGCTGCCTTCCTGTAGGTGTGACTGTGCCTGGTCCTGCTATACAGCTGCCTTCCCGTATGTGTGACTGTGCCTGGTACTGTTATACAGCTGCCTTCCTGTAGGTGGGACTGTGCCTGGTCTTGTTATACAGCTGCATTCCCGTAGGTGTGACTGTGCCTGGTCCTGTTATACAGCTGCCTTCCTGTAGGTGTGACTGTGCCTGGTACTGTTATACAGCTGCCTTCCTATAGGTATGACTGTGCCTGGTCCTGCTGTACAGCTGTCTTCCCGTATGTGTGACTGTGCCTGGTACTGTTATACAGCTGCATTCCCATAGGAGTGACTGTACCTGGTACTGTTATAGAGCTGCATTCCCATAGGTGTGACTGTGCCTGGTCCTGTTATACAGTTGCATTCCCATAGATGTGACTGTGCCTGGTACTGTTATAAAGCTGCCTTCCTATAGGTGTGACTGTGCCTGGTCCTGTTATAGAGCTGCATTCCCATAGGTGTGACTGTGTCTGGTACTGTTATAAAGCTGCCTTCCTATAGGTGTGACTGTGCCTGGTCCTGCTGTACAGCTGTCTTCCCGCATGTGTGACTGTGCCTGGTCCCGTTATACAGCTGCCTTCCTATAGGTGTGACTGTGCCTGGTCCTGTTATACAGCTGCATTCCTGTAGGTGTGACTGTGCCTGGTCCTGTTATACAGCTGCATTCCTGTAGGTGTGACAGTGTCTGGTACTGTTATAAAGCTGCCTTCCTATACTTATGACTGTGCCTGGTCCTGTTATACAGCTGCATTCCCGTAGGTGTGACTGTGCCTGGTACTGTTATATAGCTGCCTTCCTATAGGTGTGACTGTGCCTGGTCCTGCTGTACAGCTGTCTTCCCGTATGTGTGACTGTGCCTGGTACTGTTATACAGCTGCATTCCCATAGGTGTGACTGTGCCTGGTCCTGTTATACAGCTGCCTTGCTGTAGGTGTGACTGTGCCTGGTCCTGTTATACAGCTGCATTCCCGTAGGTGTGATTGTGCCTGGTACTGTTATAAAGCTGTCTTCCTATATGTGTGACTGTGCCTGGTCCTGTTATACAGCTGCATTCCCGTAGGTGTGACTCTGCCTGGTACTGTTATACAGCTGCCTTCCTGTAGGTGTGACTGTGCCTGGTCCCGTTATACAGCTGCCTTCCTGTAGGTGTGACTGTGCCTGGTCCTGTTATACAGCTGCATTCCCATAGGTATGACTGTGCCTGGTCCTGTTATACAGCTGCCTTCCTGTAGGTGTGACTGTGCCTGGTCCTGTTATACAGCTGCATTCCCATAGGTATGACTGTGCCTGGTCCTGTTATACAGCTGCATTCCCGTAGGTGTGACTGTGCCTGGTCCTGCTGTACAGCTGTCTTCCCGCATGTGTGACTGTGCCTGGTACTGTTATACAGCTGCATTCCCGTAGGTGTGACTGTGCCTGGTCCTGCTATACAGCTGCCTTCCCGTATGTGTGACTGTGCCTGGTACTGTTATACAGCTGCCTTCCTGTAGGTGGGACTGTGCCTGGTCTTGTTATACAGCTGCATTCCCGTAGGTGTGACTGTGCCTGGTCCTGTTATACAGCTGCCTTCCTGTAGGTGTGACTGTGCCTGGTACTGTTATACAGCTGCCTTCCTATAGGTGTGACTGTGCCTGGTCCTGCTGTACAGCTGTCTTCCCGTATGTGTGACTGTGCCTGGTACTGTTATACAGCTGCATTCCCATAGGAGTGACTGTACCTGGTACTGTTATAGAGCTGCATTCCTATAGGTGTGACTGTGCCTGGTCCTGTTATACAGCTGCATTCCTGTAGGTGTGACTGTGCCTGGTCTTGTTATACAGCTGCATTCCTGTAGGTGTGACAGTGTCTGGTACTGTTATAAAGCTGCCTTCCTATACGTATGACTGTGCCTGGTCCTGTTATACAGCTGCATTCCCGTAGGTGTGACTGTGCCTGGTACTGTTATATAGCTGCCTTCCTATAGGTGTGACTGTGCCTGGTCCTGTTATACAGCTGCATTCCCGTAGGTGTAACTGTGCCTGGTCCCGTTATACAGCTGCCTTCCTGTAGGTGTGACTGTGCCTGGTCCTGTTATACAGCTGCATTCCCATAGGTATGTCTGTGCCTGGTCCTGTTATACAGCTGCCTTCCTGTAGGTGTGACTGTGCCTGGTCCTGTTATACAGCTGCATTCCTGTAGGTGTGACTGTGCCTTGTCCCGTTATACAGCTGCCTTCCTGTAGGTGTGACTGTGCCTGGTCCTGTTATACAGCTGCATTCCCATAGGTATGACTGTGCCTGGTCCTGTTATACAGCTGCCTTCCTGTAGGTGTGACTGTGCCTGGTCCTGTTATACAGCTGCATTCCCATAGGTATGACTGTGCCTGGTCCTGTTATAAAGCTGCCTTCCTATAGGTGTGACTGTGCCTGGTCCTGCTGTACAGCTGTCTTCCCGCATGTGTGACTGTGCCTGGTCCCGTTATACAGCTGCATTCCCGTAGGTGTGACTGTGCCTGGTCCTGCTGTACAGCTGTCTTCCCGCATGTGTGACTGTGCCTGGTACTGTTATACAGCTGCATTCCCGTAGGTGTGACTGTGCCTGGTCCTGCTATACAGCTGCCTTCCCGTATGTGTGACTGTGCCTGGTACTGTTATACAGCTGCCTTCCTGTAGGTGGGACTGTGCCTGGTCTTGTTATACAGCTGCATTCCCGTAGGTGTGACTGTGCCTGGTCCTGTTATACAGCTGCCTTCCTGTAGGTGTGACTGTGCCTGGTACTGTTATACAGCTGCCTTCCTATAGGTGTGACTGTGCCTGGTCCTGCTGTACAGCTGTCTTCCCGTATGTGTGACTGTGCCTGGTACTGTTATACAGCTGCATTCCCATAGGAGTGACTGTACCTGGTACTGTTATAGAGCTGCATTCCTATAGGTGTGACTGTGCCTGGTCCTGTTATACAGCTGCATTCCTGTAGGTGTGACTGTGCCTGGTACTGTTATAAAGCTGCCTTCCTATAGGTGTGACTGTGCCTGGTCCTGTTATACAGCTGCATTCCTATAGGTGTGACTGTGCCTGGTCCTGTTATACAGCTGTCTTCCCGCATGTGTGACTGTGCCTGGTCCCGTTATACAGCTGCCTTCCTATAGGTGTGACTGTGCCTGGTCCTGTTATACAGCTGCCTTCCTGTAGGTGTGACTATGCCTGGTCCTGTTATACAGCTGCATTCCTGTAGGTGTGACAGTGTCTGGTACTGTTATAAAGCTGCCTTCCTATACGTATGACTGTGCCTGGTCCTGTTATACAGCTGCATTCCCGTAGGTGTGACTGTGCCTGGTACTGTTATATAGCTGCCTTCCTATAAGTGTGACTGTGCCTGGTCCTGTTATACAGCTGCATTCCCGTATGTGTGACTGTGCCTGGTACTGTTATACAGCTGCATTCCCATAGGTGTGACTGTGCCTGGTCCTGTTATACAGCTGCCTTGCTGTAGGTGTGACTGTGCCTGGTCCTGTTATACAGCTGCATTCCCGTAGGTGTGACTGTGCCTGGTACTGTTATACAGCTGCATTCCCATAGGTGTGACTGTGCCTGGTCCTGTTATACAGCTGCATTCCATAGGTGTGACTGTGCCTGGTCCTGTTATACAGCTGCATTCCCGTTGGTGTGACTGTGCCTGGTCCTGTTATACAGCTGCATTCCCATAGGTGTAACTGTGCCTGGTCCTGTTATACAGCTGCCTTCCTATAGGTGTGACTGTGCCTGGTCCTGTTATACAGCTGCATTCCCATAGGTATGACTGTGCCTGGTCCTGTTATACAGCTGCATTCCCATAGGTATGACTGTGCCTGGTCCTGTTATACAGCTGCCTTCCTATAGGTGTGACTGTGCCTAGTCCTGCTGTACAGCTGTCTTCCCGTATGTGTGACTGTGCCTGGTCCTGTTATACAGCTGTCTTCCCGCATGTGTGACTGCGCCTGGTCCTGTTATACAGCTACATTCCCGTAGGTGTGACTGTGCCTGGTCCTGTTATACAGCTGCATTCCCATAGGTGTGACTGTGCCTGGTCCTGTTATACAGCTGCCTTCCTGTAGGTGTGACTGTGCCTGGTACTGTTATATAGCTGCCTTCCTATAAGTGTGACTGTGCCTGGTCCTGTTATACAGCTGCATTCCCGTATGTGTGACTGTGCCTGGTACTGTTATACAGCTGCATTCCCATAGGTGTGACTGTGCCTGGTCCTGTTATACAGCTGCCTTGCTGTAGGTGTGACTGTGCCTGGTCCTGTTATACAGCTGCATTCCCGTAGGTGTGACTGTGCCTGGTACTGTTATACAGCTGCATTCCCATAGGTGTGACTGTGCCTGGTCCTGTTATACAGCTGCATTCCATAGGTGTGACTGTGCCTGGTCCTGTTATACAGCTGCATTCCCGTTGGTGTGACTGTGCCTGGTCCTGTTATACAGCTGCATTCCCATAGGTGTAACTGTGCCTGGTCCTGTTATACAGCTGCCTTCCTATAGGTGTGACTGTGCCTGGTCCTGTTATACAGCTGCATTCCCATAGGTATGACTGTGCCTGGTCCTGTTATACAGCTGCATTCCCATAGGTATGACTGTGCCTGGTCCTGTTATACAGCTGCCTTCCTATAGGTGTGACTGTGCCTAGTCCTGCTGTACAGCTGTCTTCCCGTATGTGTGACTGTGCCTGGTACTGTTATACAGCTGCATTCCCATAGGTATGACTGTGCCTGGTCCTGTTATACAGCTGCCTACCTGTAGGTGTGACTGTGCCTGGTCCTGTTATACAGCTGCATTCCCATAGGTGTGACTGTGCCTGGTCCTGTTATAGAGCTGCATTCCCATAGGTGTGACTGTGCCTGGTCCTGTTATACAGCTGCCTTCCTGTAGGTGTGACTGTGCCTGGTCCTGTTATACAGCTGCCTTCCTGTAGGTGTGACTGTGCCTGGTACTGTTATAAAGCTGCCTTCCTATACGTGTGACTGTGCCTGGTCCTGTTATACAGCTGCATTCCCATAGGTGTGACTGTGCCTGGTACTGTTATAGAGCTGCATTCCCATAGGTGTGACAGTGCCTGGTCCTGTTATACAGCTGCCTTCCTGTAGGTGTGACTGTGCCTGGTCCTGTTATACAGCTGCGTTCCCATAGGTGTGACTGTGCCTGGTACTGTTATAAAGCTGCCTTCCTATACGTGTGACTGTGCCTGGTCCTGTTATACAGCTGCATACCCGTAGGTGTGACTGTGCCTGGTACTGTTATAAAGCTGCCTTCCTATAGGTGTGACTGTGCCTGGTCCTGCTGTACAGCTGTCTTCCCGCATGTGTGACTGCGCCTGGTCCTGTTATACAGCTACATTCCCGTAGGTGTGACTGTGCCTGGTCCTGTTATACAGCTGCATTCCCATAGGTGTGACTGTGCCTGGTCCTGTTATACAGCTGCATTCCCATAGGTGTGACTGTGCCTGGTCCTGCTGTACAGCTGTCTTCCCGTATGTGTGACTGTGCCTGGTCCTGTTTTACAGCTGCCTTCCTGTATGTGTGACTGTGCCTGGTCCTGTTATACAGCTGCCTTCCTGTAGGTGTGACTGTGCCTGGTCCTGTTATACAGCTGCCTTCCTATAGGTGTGACTGTGCCTGATACTGTTATAAAGCTGCCTTCCTATAGGTGTGATTGTGCCTGGTCCTGCTGTACAGCTGTCTTCCCGCATGTGTGACTGTGCCTGGTCCTGTTATACAGCGGCCTTCCTGCATGTGTGACTGTGCCTGGTCCTGTTATACAGCGGCCTTCCCGCATGTGTGACTGCGCCTGGTCCTGTTATAAAGCTGCCTTCCCGTAGGTGTGGACTGTGCCTGGTCCTGCTGTACTGCTGCCTTCCCATAGGTGTGACTGTGCCTGGTCCTGTTATACAGCTGCCTTGCTGTAGGTGTGACTGTGCCTGGTCCTGTTATACAGCTGCATTCCTGTAGGTGTGACTGTGCCTGGTACTGCTGTACAGCTGCCTTCCCCCAGGTATCCAGAATTTCCAGCTTTGCTCTCACACATTGCTCCAGGTGTCATCCAGCATTCCCAGCTCTGCTGTTCCATGGTACTCCAGATGCCGTCTAGCATTTCCAGTTCTGCTGACAAATGTTGCTCCTCATGCTGACCTTCATTTTCAACACTGCTGTTCCACGCTGCTCTGGGACCATCCAGCATTTCCAGCTCTGCTGATCCACAGCGCTCCAGGTAATGTCCAGCAGTTCCAGCTCTGCTGATCCACAACGCTCCAGGTAATGTCCAGCATTTCCAGCTCTGCTGATCCACAACGCTCCAGGTAATGTCCAGCATTTCCAGCTCTGCTGATCCACAACGCTCCAGGTGATGTCCAGCATTTCCAGCTCTGCTGATCCACAACGCTCCAGGTAATGTCCAGCATTTCCAGCTCTGCTGATCCACAACGCTCCAGGTAATGTCCAGCATTTCCAGCTCTGCTGATCCACAACGCTCCAGGTAATGTCCAGCATTTCCAGCTCTGCTGATCCACAACGCTCCAGGTGATGTCCAGCATTTCCAGCTCTGCTGATCCACAACGCTCCAGGTGGTGTCCAGCATTTTCAGCTCTGCTGATCCACAACGCTCCAGGTGGTGTCCAGCATTTTCAGCTCTCCTGTACTATGCTGCTCCAGGTGGTGTCCAACAAATCCGGCTCTGCTGTTCCACAGTGCTCTAGGTGTCGACCGGCATTTCCAGTTCTGCTGTACCTTGCAGCACTGATGCCTCTGGTCCCTTCTGCACATCCCGACCTGCGGATTGAGCCTTAACATTGTACGTGAAACTTCAAACCTCTCATGTTGTGTCTGCTGGATAAATGGGAGTCCTCAGGTTAGTTTGGGCCTCTGGACACCAGTTCCACCCCGTTGGGAGCTCGGTAGCAGCCTTGGATGTGACATCCAGAAGGGAACTTCAATGTCTACCTAGTTGGGCTTCAACTTGGCAATACAATCCTTTGCCAAAATATGGGCCATATGGTAGGTGCATAGGTCGCAGCTGTATCTGAGCCTGGGTGTGTGAGGAGACCCAAAGGCCTTTTTACCACATACATATTGCACATGGTAGGTGGGGGCCCTGTTAAATTTTGCACTGGGGCCCAGAAGCTTAAAATTAACCCTCTGACTGCTGTAATAGACTAACTTGAAGTGAGAATGTGGAGTATATTAGTTTGGAAGTTTGTGTCATCTTCAAAAAAAGTGTTTGTTTTTTTTCCATTCTTGGAAATAAATAAAATAAATGTAAAAAAGAAAATAAAATGTTTGACCTTTTTTGTATAATAAATAAAATAGTACTAACTCTCTGGTTTGCTGCGATTTCACGCAGCCCCATCCTTCTCCTTTCTATCCTCGCTGACAGGCGACCATCCGTCCTGCTTTATTCCGTATTTATCGCCGCAGCGCTCACTGATATTTATGGAACATAATAAATACTTTTTCAGAGCCTCCATAACAATAATTCTTTAGTGTCAGGTGATGATTTTACATTTCACCATTCAGACGCCGAACAAATGATGGCAGAAGCGCAAGAGAAACTTTCATTTCGGTCTCACTACGTTGTTGAGATCGAGCGTCCGCGGTGAGCGATCATTATAACCTCGTAATTACCGATCACAAAGGAAAGAAAAAAGTGTAGAACAATCCGTATAGTATTCAGCCTGTCAGTAATATAGAAATAACTAACAAGTCCGTTAAATGCATTATTTATCTAATATCTATGTATCTATCTAAAAACATAGAAGATTGACAGAAAAAGATATCACTCTGCCCTTATAATAATATTTCCTTTTTATGTTAGGATATATGTTTATTCTTGGCTCATGTATATCTTCACTTACTGTAGATGTTCCAACCACATTTGCTGAAAGTTTGTTCCATGTATCTATATAATTCTATCTATCTATTATCTATCTATCTATCTATATAATTCTATCATCTATCTATCTATTATCTATCTATATAATTCTATATGTCTATCTATTATCTATCTATATAATTCTATCTATTATCTATCATCTATCTATTATCTATCTATCATCTATCTATCATCTATCTATTATCTATCTATTATCTATCATCTATCTATTATCTATCTATTATCTATCATCTATCTATTATCTATCTATTATCTATCTATCTATTATCTATCTATCATCTATCTATTATCTATCATCTATCTATTATCTATTATCTATCTATCATCTATCTATTATCTATCATCTATTATCTATCATCTATTAATTATCTATTATCTATCATCTATTAATTATCTATCATCTATTAATTATCTATTATCTATTATCTATCATCTATCTATCATCTATCTATTATCTATCATCTATCTATCTATCTATTATCTATCTATCATCTATCTATTATCTATCATCTATCATCTACCTATCATCTACCTATCATCTATCTATTATCTGTCATTATCTATCATCTATCTATTATCTATCATCTATTATCTATCTATTATATATCATCTATCTATTATCTATCATCTATTATCTATCATCTATTATCTATCATCTATTATCTATCTATTATCTATCTATCATCTATTAATTATCTATCTATTATCTATCATCTATCTATCTATTATCTATCTATTATCTATCTATTATCTATCATCTATCTATCATCTATCTATCATCTATCTATTATCCATCTATTATCTATCATCTATCATCTACCTATCATCTACCTATCATCTATCTATTATCTGTCATCTATTATCTATCATCTATCTATTATCTATCATCCATTATCTATCATCTATCTATTATCTATCATCTATTATCTATCATCTATTATCTATCATCTATTAATTATCTATCTATTATCTATCATCTATCTATCTATTATCTATCTATTATCTATCATCTATCTATCATCTATCTATCATCTATCTATCTATTTTTCTGTCTATCATTCTCGCTAAGTCACTTTTACACTTTTGGGCTCATAAATATGTAATAATCATCATGAAACAATGTTAGAAAAAGTAGAGTTTGTCCATAAAGACTCTGTAAGTCACACTGTAATAGGTCTACCTGCAGTCCTATGTAAAACCCGCACCTCATTACGGCAATCACTCGGATCATGTGATGGGTGTACTCACATTTGCACATGGGGCGGCTGGAATCGTCCCTGGTTGATGTTGTAGAAGGTGAACGCCTGGGTAGGGTTGGAGCTGTACTCGTCTAGCTCGATAATGACTCGACTTGGCGGGTGCCTTCTCGATGCCATGATGTGCGAGTGGGTGTACGCCATCGTCGCAGTGTGGTCCTGGTTTTATTTTCATACGATTGTCCCTGCTATCTTCCCACCCCAATGAGAGACAAGTATGTCATCTTCTCCGTCTACAATACACTCCCTCCTAGAAATCCTAAAAAAAAAAAAAAATAGGCAGAAGATGTAACTGTTTCTCACATGAGCCATGTGTGAAATCGCCGCGGGGGGGGAAGTGGGTGTATATGTATAAAAGTGGGGGGGTTGATTGCCATATATATATATATCTCAGTAGGATTGTCACTTGTCATAGTCTGTTATTATCCCGCAAAAAATGTAACCCTTCATTTCGTCATTGAAAACCATTTTTAGAAAGCAAATGGTTAATATATTCTAATATATATATATATATATATATATATATATATATATATTATATATATATATTTATTTTTTTTACTTTTTAAGCTGGATCCAATTCCGCCAACTATAAACAATCCATTTTTTTCTCCCATCCTTTGTATTAATGTGTTTTTTTTTTTTCAGACGAGATAAAAAAGAAAATTAATTTTACATGCCCGCACATGACAGGCGACAAGCCTTTAAACGTTGCTAAAAAGCAGCACTTAAATGACAGAGCTTTGTGGGTTTTTTTTTTTTTTTTTTTTATTACAGAAGGTAATTTTTTTTTTTTCTCCCATCCCGCAGGAAGATATAATTATCATCAGACTCTGGAAACAGGAGCAGATTTCTAATTGAGGTTTTATTTTACTCAT
Organism: Phyllobates terribilis; assembly: GCF_046119375.1. Taxonomy (NCBI): domain Eukaryota; kingdom Metazoa; phylum Chordata; class Amphibia; order Anura; family Dendrobatidae; genus Phyllobates; species Phyllobates terribilis. The sequence continues at coordinate 161,119,785 of NW_027362770.1, forward strand.
CATAAATGGTTACAAGATCTAATGGCGGAGGGCAGGATAACGTTATCCGGAGCCACAAAGGCCACATTGTTCTTAAATAATACCACCATCGAGTGCTGACACAATACTGCTATACATGGTCTACGTAATAATGCAAATACCGCACCATACTGAAAACAAAAAAGCATAAAAAAACCCATAAAATTGTGACCAAATAACGCTTTAAAATACGCATATACAGAGGATATAAAAAGTTTACACACCCCTGTTAAAATGACAATTTTTTTGCCATGTAAAAAAAAGAAAAATCCCAAGAACTTTTTTTCACCTTTAATGTCACCCATAATCTGTTTAAATCCATTGAGAAACAAAAATCAATCAAATAAAATTAATCATTTTGAGGAGAAAAATAAAAGTAATGTGGTTACATAAGTGTGAACACCCTCTTATAATTGGGGATGTGGTTGTGTTTAGAAACAGCAAATCACATTTACACTCATGTTACATAGTAGTCAGTACATGGCCGCCATTATTTACCGTGATTCTGATTAACCCCATATAACGTTTCGCTGCTTTTCAGCATTTTACAGCAGAAGTCATGGTTCGTAAACAGCTGACAACACAGCAAAGGGATCTCATTGTTGAAAGTTATCAGTAACAGGAAGGGTACAAACAAATTTCCAAGGCATTAGATATACCATGGAACACCATGAAGATGTCATTAAGAAGTGGCTTAAATTTGGCACAACAGTGATGAAACCTGGAACTGAATGTCCTTCAAAATTTTTCTAAAAGACAGTAAGAAAATTGATCTGGGAGGCTGTCAAGAGGCCACAGCAACATTAAAGGAGCTGTAGGAATTTCTGGCAAGTACTGATTGTGTACTGCATGTGACAACAACCTCCCGTATTCGGCGCATGTCTGTTGGGTAGGATGGCAAGTCAGAAGCCTTTTCTTACAAAGAAAAATATCAAAGACTGGATATGTTTTGCCAAAGCCTACATCAAGTCTGCCAAAAGCATGTGGGAAAACATGTTTTGGTCCGATGAGACAAAGGTTGAACTTTTTGGTCATAATCCCAAAAGGTATGTTTGGCTAAAGTCAACCCTGTGCATTACCAAAAGAACACCATACCCACAGTGAAGCATGGTGGTGGCAGCATAGTGCTTTGAGGCTTGTTATCCACAACAGGAACTGGGGCTTTATTCAAGATGGAGGGAATTATGAACTGTTCCAAATATCAGTCAATTTTGTAACAAAACATCCAGGCCTCTGCTGAAAAGCTGAAGTTAAGAGGAATTTCACATTTTGGCATAACAGCGACCCTAAGTGACCTCTAAATCAGCAAAATAATGGCTTCACCAGAAGACAATCAAGGTTTTGGAATGGCCCCGTCTGAGCCTGAGCCCAGACCTGAATCCACTTGAAAATCTGTGGGTGACCTAAAGATGGCGCTTGGGCAAAGATTGGCAATTCTAGATGTGCCCAAAAAGACCCAAGTGCCATCACACAGGTTGATCCACAGGTTAAGTGGTCTGTGACTGTAGAGGACTGAGTTGTAGAGGTCCCTAAACAGTGGGGGCTTTGTAGTTGATACACCCAGTGGCATAATGTGGAGGTGGAGAGGAGAGGGGCAGGGGTAGTTGTCTCAGGTGCCAAAGTCTTTTTCTATCCCTAACTAGAGTACGAGCTTAGGGTTAGGGATGGGGTTAGGGATGGAGATAGGGTTAGGGATGGAGATAGGGTTAGGGATTGGGTTAAGGATGGGGTCAGGGATGGGGTTAAGGATGGGGTTAGGGATGGGGATGGGGTTAGGGTTAGGGTTAGGATAAAATAATAAAAAAAAGTGAAAAAATCAAAAGGTAGACTAAAATTCAATCAGCAATTTTCCCAAAATACAATATATGTACTTGAGGGATACGGGGTTCAACACATGGGAGTGGGTATACTGTCTAGTAATGTCGAAACAATCATCTGCTCCAGGAAACACCAGCTAAAGAACACTACTCGTCTGCTTTAATGAGGACGTCGCTTACTCCTATTAATCAGAGCAGAACAGTGCTATAAAGAACTCTTCTAACTCTGGAGGACCTGATATGTCTGTACATTACAGTATCACAGTGGGGGAAAATGGTCACCTGTGGGTAGACAATAATTCTCCGTTTGGGTGGAGAGTAAAACTTCGAGGGAACCTCTGTTCTCTACATACGTGTAGCTCCCACAGCTGAGACCCGCATCTATAATAAATATCCTAGTTTGGAATACCACTTTAATAGAGAGAGGTCCAGTTAGAGAGTAGTCACAAAGAGTGTCTCTCTCTGGAGGACCTGTCCTGTCCTGCATCACTTGGACAACCCATTGATTTTAAATGGGTGCAATACTTTGTGTCGCCTGCGGTGGTGCTGCAGGGAAACGGAACGCTTATTCATCACAGATTATAAGTGATCGCCAGAAAGATACTCTATGATCTGCTTATTTTAAAGGAACACTTCAAGTGTTCATCTTCAACACTTCTTCAAGCCCAAAGAGAGTGAGGACCCTCCAAACAAAAAAAGACCCCTTCTCCTCCAAGATCTGGCCATCCTTTCTTCCCCTTTTAGGATCTTCTCATATATGAGACTACAGGACGTTTCCTACTTACATCTAATAGGATAAATGAAGGGAGAGAAAAAAAATGAGGAAATTTTGCCGATGTGACAGTTTCGGGAGGCTCCTGACCTGTGCGGCTGCGCTCCTGATTATGCGGTAGCAGGCGTTCTGTTGAGCGCCGTGATCGGAGGAGCAGACAGCCCCCAGACCTCATTAACTGCAGCATATGTTTCTGTTAGTGAGATTTTAATAGCGGGATGTCACCGCATGATATTTATGGTTGGGAATTCTTACTTCTGTTGTAGGAACCCGCTGAGCCGCTCAGACAGTAATCACACTCACTTTTCAATTTCAGATCAGCCGCAATCCCTGACAACGTCAGCCGAGCGCCCGCCGACCCGCCTGTCAACAAGAAGCCTCCTCGTCTCATCCCGCCTCGCGTGACTTTGTGAAGACCTACATTAATCTCTCAATTAATCAAAAATTATCGTAAAAATTTTTATGTAAACCGTAATTGTTGACGGTTACACTTGCTCCTCAGCGTGATCAATGTACTTAAAGGAATTGTCCATTTTTGTCAGAAGGGTCCTCAAAAAGCCCAAGAATTTCACAGATCACTTCTGCTAATTGGCCATCAACTGTTGAAGAAACAAGCAACAAGTGTTTCATTTACCTGCAGCTCCCCCGCAGGAGAAATAAGTAATTACATCATTCTCAATTAAATTGTTCTGCTGTCTGGGGGGGCACAGTGGCTTCATTTATTTTATTTTGGGGGGACACAGCGGATTTTTAGCTATTTGGGAAGGGATTGGGGCACTGTTTAATTTTTCATTCAAGAAGGGGAGGTACAATAGCTTATTATTTATCCAGGGGCACGGTGGCTTCTTTTTTTCAATTCAAGGGGACGTAGTAGCTTAATTTTTTATTCAGGGGGGCACCATGACTTCATTTTGAATTCAATGGGGGAAACTGTGACTTAGTATAAATTAAAGGGTGGGGGGTGGTAAAGGGAGAGGGCACAGGGCCAGCTTTTAATTCATGGGAGCACTTATTTAGGGGACAAAGTGTGGAACAGCTTTTATTCAGAAGCACAGGGTAGGGTATTTTTGTGTTCGGGGGCACATTGAGGTTATGTTTTGTTTTTAATGACACATTGAGGGGCATATTTGTTTTCAGGGGCACAATGTGGGGCTTCTTTTTTAATTCAGCGTACCCTATATGTGGCATTTATATTATTGGGGAGCGCTATAAAAGCGAGGAACCGAAGACATCTGGGCAAATTCTGCGTCTTGGCCGGGAGAAGTCATCATAAAGGACTGGAGCAGTTGGAGAAGAAAAGAAATAGAATGACTGGATGTATATGGCAGAATACTCACCTCACCTCTACGCAACTTGCTCTTTTTATATACAGTTTTTTACAATTTTCCTGACCGCCATATAGTGTCAAGAACATACTGCATTATACAGCCTAGATAATACTACCATATAGCAAAATATACAGTATCCAAATAATAATTAAAGAGCCCAGATCATACCGTCATATAGTACCCAACTACTGAAATTCCGTTCTAACATAATAATGCCATATACTGCAAAATATTACAGTGGGTTACTTTCTTCTAGAAACAGCGCCTCACCTGTCTAAGGGATGGAATTACAGCTCCTATCTTTAGAAGTGAATAGGAATGAGTTGCAGTACCAAACACAACCTGTAGACAGGTGTGGCACTGTTTTTGGAAACCTGTAAGATATGTGGCGATGTTTTTGAAAGAAATCAGCTCTAATTTTCTAATCTTGGACAATCCCTTTAAATGAAATGTATGATGTGGTTTGTGGTGTATTCTGGTAGTCAGTGCAGCCTGGAGGAGTACAGCACCGGCACAGCAGGGACACATCAGTGATAGGTAATAAAGGTCATAATCACGCCCCAGTGTAACCTCATCAAACAGCTCCTATATCTCAGCTTCTAAGTTCTAGGACTACTCTCAGGCTCTGAAAAACTGCAGAGCATCTCAAGCTGCAGAGCATCTCAAGCTGCAGCACAAATGCTGAAATGAAATGCAGAGGAGTCTTATTCCATAATTACTGATCATTCCTCTGCCCACGGGGGCTGACACTCAGCTTTCCCTGGACTCCGCGTGTGTACATATATATACACATTATAACATACACACTACTTATATATATCTATATATATACACACACACACATTTACACAAATTATATACACACACATATACATGACATACACACATAATATATACAAACACATATATATAAAACATACACATATTTACACACATTATATAGATACACAAATATATACATAACATACACACATTATATACACACACACATACATAACACACATTATATACACACACACATACATAACACACATTATATACACACACACATACATAACACACATTATATACACACACATTATAGATACATATAACACACACACATATATAAAACAGACACACATATTTACACACATTATATACACATATATATACATAACATACACACATTATATACACATACTGTATATATACATAACATACACACATTATATACACATACATAACACACACATTATATTTATAACACACACACACATATATATATATATATACACATAAACATACACACATATATACACATGCACAGACATATACACATATATATATATATATATATATATATCTCATACACACATGCACAATATTTACATACATATAATACATATACACACATTCATAGTTATAATGTCCATTATAGAGCTCATAGATGAGGTCTCTCCACTTTCCACACACCCTGAATGGTCTGTATATACAGTAACTTTAGATTTATCTACCATTCATGGCGTTTTGAAAGCTAAGAGACTGCACCTATGAGCTTTATATTGGACATTATTAGTAGCTGTCACCCAGCTTTCCCCCGGTCCTGAATGTCACATAAATCAGCATTGGTTTTGATAAAATAATACTACATATAACATTATAAATTAAAATGCCGCCATTCTGGGTTTGTGGAAAGATGGGTAACAGCCAGTAATGACAATCATTATGGCGCTTATAGGAGCTCTCCCTAGACCCAGAGTCACGCAAAGTTTGTAAAAATCCAGATTGTGGATGTCATTCAGGGTCTGTGGAAAGCTGGGTGAACACCCCACTAGGTATAATAATGGGTAGCAGTCGGGGCTCTTCTCCAGCTTTCTCCACATTCTGAATAAGAAATCTGGATTGATGACCATATATACCATTCAGGGTGTGAGGAAAGCTGGGTAACGCCACCTGTGAGTATTGCAATATCTATTATTACCGACTCTTCCCAAGCTTCACATGGATTCTGGGTGACATATAACTGCATTTTTAACCACCATAACAGTATAAAGTAATATGTCACTCAGGGTCTGTGGAAAGCTGGGTGACGGCCCCACTAGGCGATATAATGGTTACCATATTGGGCTTCAGCTCTCGATAAATTCTGAACTGCAGAAATCTGGATTTTATCATTTATAAATACAAAATGCCACATTACAGTATAAAGTAACGAGCCTCTCTGGGTCTGTGGAAAGTTGGGTGAGAACCCCTAAAATATAATTAGTCGTGACAACCTCTAAAATTGAATTGGTGCCGACAACCCCTAGATGGTGACTACTGGCCGTCTCCCATGTTTTCACCGAAGGACAAAATATTAATGTCATTCAGGGTCTGCAGAAAGCTGAGTAGCCGCCCCTAGAAGTGGTGACAACAACCCATAGTTAGCTCTGACAACCCCTAGATGATAATGGCTGACCGTCACCCATCTTTTCCCAGAAGGACAAATAATAAAAGTCAATCCTTCATACTAGTAGATGCCACTCAGGGTCCTTGGAAAGCCGGGTGGCCATTACCGGTGCCATAATTCCCATTTCCAGGACATTTTTATGAATTAGGGTGATGTGTCTTTAAGAAGTGGCATCAATCCTGGCAGACACCGCGCCGTGCCAATGTAAAGACAATCACCCCAGACACAAACTAGGGAAGTTACCGGATGGCGCTGCACTTTTTTTTTTTTGCCCTCGGTCACATAATCCGTCATTTTGCAGCGGTTATACACTTTGTGGCGTCTGATCCGATGATCGCCCCCCAGTACTGGAATGCACAGCTGCTCCTATACAATGGGGGGGAAATCATTTACAGATCTACGCACCCCCCCAAACCCACCCGGAGCAGACCCCAGACACAATGGGACAAGTGACGCTTTCCCCGGGGCACTGACCTCCGCACAATGCCGGATCGCAGCCGCTTTTGTCCGGGCTCCGCTCCTCGCTGACAGACGCCAACGCTCCGCTAATCTCATGTGCGCGATGGAGAGGACGCGGCTGCTGGATGTCTGTGTACGGCGGGGGGTGTGGATGCTGCGATGATTGACACCGGTCCCAGCGCCCCCCCTATAATTGTACACAGCGGCCCCTCCACATGCCGCATGCTTATTAGCGCTCCCCGCCGTACGGATAGGAGGAAGGGGGTTTATATAAAGCACGAAGGTGCCGGGCATCACTAAGTGCAACAGATGCAGGAGAGATGTGTTTGTCACTGAGCGAAATAACACAACGATGAGTACCGAATGACCAACTCAGCTCTGCTATACTGTGCTTGAAACGTCATCGCTTCATAACCAACTCAGCTCTGCTATACTGTGCTTGAAACGTCATCGCTTCATAACCAACTCAGCTCTGCTATACTGTGCTTGAAACGTCATCGCTTCATAACCAACTCAGCTCTGCTATACTGTGCTTGAATCGTCATCGCTTGGTGACCAACTCAGCTCTGCTATACCGTGCTTGAAACGTCATCGCTTCATAACCAACTCAGCTCTGCAATACTGTGCTTGAATCGTCATCGCTTGGTGACCAACTCAGCTCTGCTATACCGTGTTTGAAACATCATTGCTTCATGACCAACTCAGCTCCGCTATACCGTGCTTGAAACGTCATCGCTTCGTGACCAACTCAGCTCTGCTATACCGTGCTTGAAACATCATAGCTCTACAACCAATTCAGTCCTGCTATACCGGGCTTGAAACCTCATCTCTTTGTGACCAACTCAGCTCTGCTATACTGTGCTTGAAACATCTTAGCTCTACAACCAACTCAGCTCTGCTATACTGTGCTTGAAACATCTTAGCTCTACAACCAACACAGCTCTGCTAGCCCGTACTTGTAATGTCATGATTTCACGACCAACTCCGCTTTACTATACCGTGCTTGAAACGTCATCGCTTAGCGACCGACTCAGCTCTGCTGTGCATCTGTTATCTGTATACATGTCACAATTACTGTAAAACTAAGAACTCAGCTCTGCTATATATAAATGTTTCCTCTCATCCCTGTCTCAATGACTAAGTCAGCTCTGCTACATGCTTCAAGGAAAATGTTTCATCACCTATTTACTGTAAGTCGCCATCAGTTCTGCCAACTCGGCTCTGCTAGATCTACATAAATGCTTCCATCCATGGAGAATTAAATCCCATTACTGTATTATCCCAATGATCAACTCAGCTCTGCTATGTCAGTATAGATGGGATTAATGAAAACGTTTCATCACATCGCGATCACAATGAGCTGCGCCCTAATGACCAACTCACCTCTGCTATGTCGGTGCCAAAGTGAAAATGTTTCATCTGATCCCAAATATGTCACAGAGATCGGATCAATGATCAACTCAACTCTGCAACATCTGCCAAAACGCCAAAGTAAGTTCTGACAAATTACCAACTCAGCCCTACTACATCTCATCACATCGCTAGGAGTTCTGCCAAATGACACTCTCTGCACTGCTACATCTCTATAGAAGTTGCAATGAAAACTTTTCATCCCATCACTTCTCTATTTGCGGTTCTATCCCTCCTTCATGCTTTACACTGCAGCTCTGCTTACTTCGAATACAACAATTTTAGCAGAAAGTCATTAAATAATTAAGAATAAATAAATAATTGCAATGAAACAGTAACTCCCCCCCCATAGACTGAGGCTGGGGGGGATACCCAGGGATAATTCAGTCTTCCGTTCTCTGTTATCAGCCATTTCCGGCTTAAATTCCACACGCTGTGGAAGTTTTCTGAATAAAAATTGACCGGTGGAATCTGTTTTCTGTGGACCTAACCCAATGTTTTGATACCAGTCGCCGCCTGTGGACAGGGGAGGCGCTGTTACCTTTCCCAAGCCCTCTACCGATTTATATGTGATGAAGAAGGCGAAGATCTGACACCATGAGCAAAAGGAAATAACACCGATGATAAACAGCGCCACTCTTGTACTTCAGGTTGTGTCTGGTATTACAGCTCAGATCTATTCAAGTAAATAGCTGCAATACTACACACAGCCTGTGGATAGGAGTGGCGCTGTTTCCCAGCTCTGACAATGAGATGAATATTATGTTATAAAGTAGTGGAGAAAGGAGGCAGCAAAAAGGATCAGTCGAAATCCAACTGCCCCACCAGGATCTGCCACTAGAGGGCAGTCAGGACACCCTCATTAATTAGCCTGCGGCCAATGCTACTGAAATCTGTGGGTTATAACCTATCGGTCAGCGCTCATTACAAGCTTTGTGTTATAGTCCAGTGTGGGGGACTAGCATTGTCCCCCATACAAGGTGATCCGAAGAATGGACAAGCTTGGAGGGGGAAAAAAACTAAAAAGTCTAAAAAATAATTGGTGTCTTTTTCACAAAAAAAGGAACATTTACTTTATTCTCTCTTCTTTGCTGCCCTCTTCTGGTAAAGCATGGTAATGCACTTTCAAAACTGATAAATCTTCTGAGGTGCCACACACCGCAAACTACAGTATATAAGCCATACCAAAGTCAGGGAAGGGCGACACATACAGAGCAGCGCGGGGCAGTCATTTTTATTTTACCTTAACCCGAACCTCGCCAAAACATTTATAAGAACTTACACAGAAATATTACTCCTAGTGAATCCCATTAATGTTCCTACACAGTACGGTACTGCTTTCATGGTCACAACAGTGCCCCCCCCCACATACAGTAGCATGCCCCCAAAGTACATTCCCCCACACACAGTATGATATCCCCATTACTCCTGCTTTCCTCCCACTCTCCACACACAGTATGTTGCCCCACAGTACCTCATACAGGAGGATGCCCCCACAGTACATTCCCCCACGCACAATATGAAGTCTCTATAACCTCTCCTTCCTTCCCTCTCTACACACGTACACATAGTATGTCGCCCCATAGCCCTTCGAACAGTTTGATGTCCCCACAGTACATTCCCCCATGCACATTATATCCCCCCACTCTCCACACACACAGCATGCTGCCCCACAGCCCCTCACACAGTAGGATGCCCCCACAGTACATTCCCCCACGCACAGTATGATATCCCCATAACCCCTCCCACTCTCCACACACACACAGTATGTTACCCCACAGTCCCTCGCACAGTAAGATGCCCCTACAGTACATTCCCCCCCACACAGTATGATATCCCCACAGTACATTCCCCCACGCACAGTATGATTTCCCCACAGTACATTCCCCCCCACACAGTATGATATCCCCACAGTACATTCCCCCACGCACAGTATGATTTCCCCACAGTACATTCCCCCACGCACAGTATGATATCCCCACAGTACATTCCCCCACGCACAGTATGATTTCCCCACAGTACATTCCCCTACGCACAGTATGATATCCCCATAACCCCTCCCACTCTCCACACACACACACACAGTATGATATCCCCACAGTACATTCCCCCCCATACAGTATAATGTCCCCACAGTACATTCCCCCACGCACAGTATGATATCCCCACAGTACATTCCCCCACGCACAGTATGATATCCCAACAGTACATTCCCCCACGCACAGTATGATATCCCAACAGTACATTCCCCCACGCACAGTATGATATCCCCACAGTACATTCCCCCACGCACAGTATGATATCCCCACAGTACATTCCCCCACGCACAGTACGATATCCCCACAGTACATTCCCCCACGCACAGTACGATATCCCCACAGTACATTCCCCCACGCACAGTATGATATCCCCACAGTACATTCCCCCACGCACAGTATGATATCCCCACAGTACATTCCCCCACGCACAGTATGATATCCCCACAGTACATTCCCCCACGCACAGTATGATTTCCCCACAGTACATTCCCCTACGCACAGTATGATATCCCCATAACCCCTCCCACTCTCCACACACACACACACACACACACAGTATGATATCCCCACAGTACATCCCCCCCCACACAGTATAATGTCCCCACAGTACATTCCCCCACGCACAGTATGATATCCCCACAGTACATTCCCCCACGCACAGTATGATATCCCCACAGTACATTCCCCCACGCACAGTATGATATCCCCACAGTACATTCCCCCACGCACAGTATGATATCCCCACAGTACATTCCCCCACGCACAGTACGATATCCCCACAGTACATTCCCCTACGCACAGTATGATATCCCCATAACCCCTCCCACTCTCCACACACACACACACACAGTATGATATCCCCACAGTACATTCCCCCCCACACAGTATAATGTCCCCACAGTACATTCCCCCACGCACAGTATGATTTCCCCACAGTACATTCCCCCACGCACAGTATGATATCCCCACAGTACATTCCCCCACGCACAATATGATATCCCCACAGTACATTCCCCCACGCACAGTATGATATCCCCACAGTACATTCCCCCACGCACAGTATGATTTCCCCACAGTACATTCCCCCACGCACAGTATGATTTCCCCACAGTACATTCCCCCACGCACAGTATGATTTCCCCACAGTACATTCCCCCACGCACAGTATGATTTCCCCACAGTACATTCCCCCACGCACAGTATGATATCCCCACAGTACATTCCCCTACGCACAGTATGATTTCCCCACAGTACATTCCCCCACGCACAGTATGATTTCCCCACAGTACATTCCCCCACGCACAGTATGATATCCCCACAGTACATTCCCCTACGCACAGTATGATATCCCCACAGTACATTCCCCCACGCACAGTATGATATCCCCACAGTACATTCCCCCACGCACAGTATGATATCCCCACAGTACATTCCCCCACGCACAGTATGATTTCCCCACAGTACATTCCCCCACGCACAGTATGATATCCCCACAGTACATTCCCCCACGCACAGTATGATTTCCCCACAGTACATTCCCCCACGCACAGTATGATTTCCCCACAGTACATTCCCCCACGCACAGTATGATATCCCCACAGTACATTCCCCTACGCACAGTATGATATCCCCACAGTACATTCCCCCACGCACAGTATGATTTCCCCACAGTACATTCCCCCACGCACAGTATGATATCCCCACAGTACATTCCCCCACGCACAGTATGATTTCCCCACGCACAGTATGATTTCCCCACAGTACATTCCCCCACGCACAGTATGATTTCCCCACAGTACATTCCCCCACGCACAGTATGATATCCCCACAGTACATTCCCCCACGCACAGTATGATTTCCCCACAGTACATTCCCCCACGCACAGTATGATATCCCCACAGTACATTCCCCCACGCACAGTATGATATCCCCACAGTACATTCCCCTACGCACAGTATGATTTCCCCACAGTACATTCCCCCACGCACAGTATGATTTCCCCACAGTACATTCCCCCACGCACAGTATGATATCCCCACAGTACATTCCCCTACGCACAGTATGATATCCCCACAGTACATTCCCCCACGCACAGTATGATATCCCCACAGTACATTCCCCCACGCACAGTATGATATCCCCACAGTACATTCCCCCACGCACAGTATGATTTCCCCACAGTACATTCCCCCACGCACAGTATGATATCCCCACAGTACATTCCCCCACGCACAATATGATTTCCCCACAGTACATTCCCCCACGCACAGTATGATATCCCCACAGTACATTCCCCCACGCACAGTATGATATCCCCACAGTACATTCCCCCACGCACAGTATGATATCCCCACAGTACATTCCCCCACGCACAGTATGATTTCCCCACAGTACATTCCCCCACGCACAGTATGATATCCCCACAGTACATTCCCCTACGCACAGTATGATATCCCCACAGTACATTCCCCTACGCACAGTATGATATCCCCATAACCCCTCCCACTCTCCACACACACACAGTATGTTACCCCACAGTCCCTCACACGGTAGGATGCCCCTACAGTACATTTCCCCTCCCACAGTAGGATGCCCCCACAGTACATTCCCCCACGCACAGTATGATATCCCCATAGCCCATCCATCCTTCCCACTCTCCACATACATACAGTATGTTACCCCACAGCCCCTCACTCAGTAGGATGCCCCCACAGGTCACCAACCCACACAGTATGGTGACCCTTCTCAGTCCCACCCACGCAGTATAATGACTCCACAGTTTCCCTTAACAAGAAAACATCCCACATCTCTGCTCCTCTGCGGAGCTGCTGCCCAGTTACATGACCTGGAGGGTCCTTTTAGGTTTTTAAGGCTGCGTACCCTCGATGCATTTTTCAAGCGTTTTTGCTGTGGAATTTGCGCAGCGGAAACGCTTGGTAATCCGTCCCCCATGGTCCCCAATGACAATCCGCAATTTCAATGCCCATGCTGAGGAATTTTCCGCAGCGTTTTTGATGTGCGGAAATATCAGCAGCATGTTCATTATTTGTGCGTTTACGCATGCGGAATTGCCTTCTCAATGCATTAAAAAACGCAAGGCAATTCCGCATGTCCAAAACGCTTCAAAAACGCGCGTCAAATTCTGGACGCGTTTTTCCGGGAGAGGACATGCAGAAATAAAGCGGAAATTTTCCGCTTCATTTCTGCATCGTGGGTACATAGCCTAACACTCTGCATAGATGCAATGGTGGAGAAGGAATCTGATGGCTCCCTGCTCCACCATTGCGGTCAACTGTATCTGTGTCCTAAGGATACAGTTGCGGTCGTACATATCCCCAAGTTCCCAAGACAAGTCCCCAAATTGGGGACAGTCTCATTGGATCTGAAACAGTTGGGAGGTATATGTAGGGCTCTGTTCACATCTTCAAGGAAGGCTATGTTGTACAAAACGATTGACACCTCAGTGGAAAATGATAGACCCCATCATAGCTGCTTTTTTTAGGTTTCTTGCAATGTGTTTGTCACAGTGTCCTCTGGGGTCTCAGTGTGCCCCCATTCCCATGTATTGGGCTGCGATGTAGAAGCAGCACCAAGCGAACCTTCGTCGCGCAGCAGCAGTTTCTTCATTACACTGCTTTCAGGCTTTGAGACGTCACTTTTTTTTTAAACAAAACCATCTCGGAAATTTCGCACATGAAAGTTGAGGTTCTCCTGTCGCTCAGACAAGAACAGACAGAACTCCGGTTTAGTAAACACCAAATGATCCAAGAGGCTTTAGGTAGAAGATTGCAGACGTCTCGGGAGAGTAGCTCATCCGGATGCGTTATCCGACCATTCAGACCTCGATTGATCTGACTCCAAATCAAACCGTTCTTTCCCTCAGGGATTCGGGGTATTTAGGACCGGATGTAATGGGATTAAAAAAAAAGATTTAGGTCTCGGTTTACTGTGATGGTTCAATATTATGTTAACCCATTACTTCCTGCTAAAAGCACAGATTAGCCTCCGGCCGGCCCTGACCCTGATGAAGACGACCCCAATTGTAGATGACTTTGTTGTCAATCACTTCCCGCTAGGATCTATTTCTTATGAGATTATCACAAACAACCTACTGATTATCTGTCCTATATGTACAATGGTAACCACAAAGAGTATGATGTCATAAAACGTATTCTATGAGATCATATATGTCAATAATTTCATGCTTTGTGGCATAAATTACCATTATTTGAGTCTTGTCCCAAAATATAGTATAGTGCCTTTATGGATGTACCCCTTTTAGAACCATGGATGAATCATAGTTTAAAGGGGTTTATCCAACCTTCATAGAAATGAAGCTTAAAAGGTATCCTAAATCTAGAAATTAATAATAAAGTCGCCCTCTGTTAGTCTGCGGCATTTTCTGTATGATCAGGAAACAGTCAGCAGAAACACACAATTTCCTGTTGATCAGTTCCATCTTTTATTGGAGTCCGACATAAGCCCTGCCCAATTAGAGGCGGAGCTTAGTGACAAGACAGAGGGGGGAGGCTCCTGCTGCAGGCAGTTGTCTTACAGCCAAACACAAGGAGAGGAGGGATAATATGGATGAGCTCCTGAGGCACACGGAGGCTATTATATATATATAATATAGGTCCCATATCCCATACAATGTGGATTGTAATGATGTGGCCGCCGGCCTCCACCGCTTTATCCATTCACTTCTAGGGAAGTAATACTATGGTAGTAGGTATGGGTCCCTAAAATGGGACCCACATTTATCGAACATTTTTAGCATAGCCCCTTTAAGGGTATTCTTCCACAGCTGCGCCTTTAAAGGCACCTTCTTCCACAGCTGCGCCTATCCATAGGTTATTTCTGGTGTTGCAACTTCATTGAAGTGAATGGAGCTGAGGTGCAATACCACACACAACCTGTTGAAGGGGGCTGCGCAGTTTTTGGAAGAAAATGTCCATGTTTTACTAATCATGGACATTCCCTTAAAAGAGGTTGTGTAATTTTTTTTTAAAGGGGATGTCCATGATTAGAAAAACATGGCTCCTTTTTTCTTTTTTTCCCCCAAACCTGTGTCACTCCTCTACTAATAAACTTTTTATTAATGGGCCCATGGCGGTGCTAAAATTAAAAAACTACATACCAGACTCCTCCTGCTTTTCTGTACTGGTGTTAGTGTCCCCCGCCGGTCTCCTGACCTCCTCTTATAGCTGGCATCAGGGACAGCTGCTGATTGGCTGGAGTAAGCTGGAAGTAAGGAGCAGGAGACCGTCGGGGGACACCCAAGTAGAGGAAATCTAGTCGTTTTTATTTTTTTTATTTTTTAGAAAGATTAGTAGTGGAGTGGCACAGATTTTGGGGGAAAAAAAAAGGAGCCATGTTTTTTTTTTTAATCATGGACATCCCCTGGAAAGAGATTGCACAACCTAAAATGGAAACTTTAGTTGTGCTTTAATAGTCAAAAGTCTGAAAACCCATCGTGATGGAGTCCTGTTCACACCCACGGATGACGCCTTTAAATTCCACCTACGTTCACATGACTTCTAACATCGCCATTCTCCGCACACGCTCCACGTACAAAACCTCAGAACACGGGGAACTGTCTGTAAAATTAAAGTCATTATTTTTTTATTACATTCTTGGCAATTTAGATGCAAACTTGTTTATGGTACAACGAGACTGGCGTTTTGTCTACGAGTATAATACAGAGTTTTAGTTATAAGCCGTAAGCAAGAAGTGGGATGTTTTACATATATATTTGACCTTTTTTTTCTTTTCCAGGGATATCAAAGGTTTAAATATTACAACTAAGACAACATATGTACACTTTATGGATGTATATTACAAGACAGTTCTGGATCGGTGAATTCACTTTTACAAAAAAAAAAAAACGGCAAAATACTTTTTTTTTTTATTATTTAAATTTGAATTTAATTTTTTTATTCTTTTTATTTTTCATTCATTTTATTTTTTTTTTTCAAATTAACAGATTCGATTAATTTAAAGAAATTTTACATTTTAGAGTTTCATTTTTATGGGATTTTATTAGGTTAAAAATGAAATGATGGGCAGCCCCCCCCCGTTAATGTGGAGATGTAGAATTTAATGGATGTTGGTCTCTTCCCTTAATTTTGTGCCGCGATTTTTAATTTTGTATTAATAATTATTGATTATATAATCAATTCTTTTTCATACAAAATAAAGTGTACAACTTTTATACGTTTTTTATTTATTCATTTTTACTTTAGCCACTGGGGGGGCTGCCATTTTCATTTGGGGTGTGTGTAAGTGTCTGAGCTTAACCCTGGGACTTAAAGGGGTTGTTCAAAGTTGGAAAGTTATCCCCTAACTTTCCAGTTTTAGGAGGTCCGACCGTTGGGATCCCAACCGATATGGAGAATGGACAATCTTCCGCAGTTACAAAGAGCATAAATGGAGCTAATGTGCGTATGCTCAACTTTCGAGAGGTTCTTTGAAACACTTTTCTCAAGATTGGTGGGCTTCCTAAAAGTCAAACCCCCCCAGCAATCAAGAAGTTATCACCCTTCTTATGAATAGGGAATAATTTCCAGACTTTATGCAACCCCTTTAAGTGAAGCTGCAATACCATAAATAACCTCTAGGCAGTAGTGGCGCTGTTTTTGAAAAAAAAAAAAAAACTTATATAATCCGCAGCAACCCCTTTAACATGTTGCAGGAGAAGACTAAACATAGGGTTTTGTTTGTAACCATAAAGATACATAACTTTGCATAAGAGCTGTATACGCAAAACGGTAAAAGGTAATTTTTTTTAAAATCCAGACTATAATCAAGTTCCTTTAATTCTTATTTTAGATGCAGTGGATCGAAAAAGAAACGTTGCAAAAATTGTCAAGTCCTTTAAGCGATTAGGGTCATGAGTTTGCCCAATTTAGTAAAAAAAAAAGTTCCGGAGACCACGAGTGTTTTTTTTTTTTTTTAAGCCCCACCCACAAAATGGCTGCCATGTACGGGGTGAAGATTCCGTTAATATCTGCATTTAAATCTTTTTAAAATAAAAACATCTTTGCTTTTTTTTTTTTTTCATAAAAGTGAATCCACCAATAAAACACTAAGCTAAAGGCAGAATAAATAAAATACACACTACATTGTAACTGTATACTCAGGCATCAAAGGAAAGGGTTGTTTTTTTTTTAATAATTTCCTGTACATTTTTTATTTTTATTTTTTTTGAGGGGGGGGGGGGGAGGTTATTTCATGTTGAGGAAAATAGAGGCAAAAAAACCCAAAAAACAATGAGATGACAATGAATAGAAACAAAAGTAGAAATATTCAGAGAAAAGAAAAACAGAAAAAAAAACCTCATGTGCCAGATTGTGCCGATCCGGTATAATGGTTACCAGTCCCAGACAAAGTCCTGTTCAGATTAACACCATCTACACTACATCTACCCCAGTCCCATGCTGGTTTCAAGTGCTCCAAGGGTTACGATTAAATTTTCGATTTTAGGTTTATTTTTTGCAGTCATTAGCTTAGAGCATTTTGTCGTTTGCCATGAGCTTCTCGCCAATTGCATATCCATAGACATCAAAGAGTGTCCCAGGCTTACTCATCCATGGCCTATCCTTAGCTTAGAACAAGCCATCAATCTGTGTTTAGTTGGGACTGACCCTCAGGACACCGACTGAAGTGGTCATGATGCTCCATGAGACCTGTGGCTCCCTTGCTCTGCCGATTGTTGGGAGTCTAAAAGGGTCAGGCCTCCACTGATTACCCAAGGTCTCGCCCGACCCCAATCAGAATCACGCACTTGTGTAAACCCTACTTTTTTTGGCCAAGGACTATACAAATTTGTTGGGATTGTTTCCAAAAAATTGGAACAGTCCCAGTAAATTTGGGACAGTTGTCATCTATGGTTCAATAGCCATCAGAGAAACGTTCATTCATGCGCCAGCTATTTCTCCCGACTCCCGCTTGGCTGATGTGCTCTCAATTGGCAGAGGGTTAAGACACCTCTGACATTGGGTTTTTGGTCCTGAAAACAAAAGCTTCGGGAATGTTGAGACTTTCCCTCATCAACATCTTAAGGGGAAAGTCAGCCCATACACAGTTGGCCAGTACAGCTGCAATTGGCAAGTTTAGCCAACTTTTATGTGTATGGGTACCTTTAGCCAAGAGAAAGGTCATCAGTGCGTATTCCTAGAAGCCCCCTTTATAAAGTCTTTATTTACCACGCCTTCTCCAACCAAACCTCTTAGACAGCTTGTTCTTCCTAAATTTAATTCACCCATCTGATTTTACTTGAAAGTTTCTTGCCCAAGCGTGAAGGATCTAAAACAAGCCTGTGTAGCAAGGAGAGTCAGTTTGTTGTACAGCAGATGCAACTTCCTGTGATCACTTGACCATTTCTGCGCATGCACACATTTTGCTTGCCAGCTCCTGACAAATGACTGATTTTGCTTTAGTAAGACAAGGTCAGTCAGACATTTCCGCTCTTAACTTTCTATAAAGTGAATGAATCTTATGATTTTCAATCTTTCTTGTACATCAACGTTCCTCTTTTATTGTATTCCTAAAGTTGCAAGAATTCTTGTACAATGTTATTAAGTCCCAGCTGCAAAGTGGGATAAACCTTCGCCAAGAGCATGACCTACACCAGGATCTCGCCCCACACCAAAGACCATGACATACAACAAACCAAGACCAACACCAAAGGCCTTGACCTGCATAAAAGACCTTGACCTATAAGCCCTTGATCTCCACTAAGACGTTGACCTACAACCATGATGCTGACCTACAACCAATACATTGACCTACAACCAAGACATTAACCTGCATCAAAGACCTTGACCTACAAGCCCATGACCTCCTCCAATTCCTCCACCAAGATGTTGACCTATACAAGAATTCGACCTACACCAAGACATTGAGCACCACCAAGGCCATGACTTCCACCAAGTCCTCCACCATGACACTGACCTACAACCAAGACAATGACTAACACCAACATCTTGACCTGCATCAATGACCTTGGCCTACACAAAAGACCTTAATCTACAAGCCCTTGGTCTTCATCAAGTCCTCTACCAAGACCAAACCTACAACCAAAACCTTGACCTTCAACCAAAACCTTGATTCACAACCAAGACCTTGACATTCAAACAAGACCTTGACATTCAAACAAGACCTATAGCCAAGACCTTGACCCACACACACTTGTGTATTATGGAAAGGCAATCAATAGTATAGCATATAGAACTTTGTACACACATTTACAGAAATCATGGTCACCCAGACATGAATCAAAGGGCTGCTAGGAAACTTAAATTACCACAATTTGAAGAATATACTAAAGGAAACCATAAAAACAGTAATGAGCCAATTATGGAACAGAGAGTCCATGGGTGTGCAGTGGAGATGGACAATGAAGGGTATGTGCACATCTTGTCAAATTACTTAGATATATATATCAGGATAAGTTATCCTTGAGGTTCCAAGGAAGGTGACAACCAGGGCTGTGCCTCTTTGCCTTCAGTCAACTTTACCAAGAAGTTTCTGGATCTTCAAGTTTACAAGCTGCCATTGTGATGGGCTCGTAAGGTATTTTCTGCCCTTCAGAACTATAAATGGTGGTCGTGTTGCATCAGGGAAGCTGTAGTTCTCCAAGTATGGTGAGAAGGTTTTGAAAGGTTTCTGCCCTAAGATATTCAATCTAGTACCTTATAAAAAGTAGTTATGATACAGAACTGCAATATAAAGCTTTATTGTAAAATAAATTAATCTCATTATAGCAAATTTTACCACCAAAAATGATGGTAAACTAGAAGACCATGTCCTACCAGTACATCGACATCTACTAATCAGTCATCACATTCACCCACGTTTGTCTGGGGCTGTAACTTCAGTAATTCCAGTGGGGCCACATTTTTGGAATCTCTATGTTATCCTCAATTCGGCAATGGTGAAACAAAATCTCTCACATTGAGAGAAAGTAGGCAGGCCATGACCCAAGGAAATTTAGAGTGCCACAGTCTACCCGACCAAGGACTGATCAAAGGCTGTATGAAAAAAAACACTATACAGCCATTATATTTTTGGTTTTAGATTAGAATCATACGAGCGGAAAAAAAAGGAGTAAAAAAATACAAAAACAAAATAAAAAAACAAAAATTTCTCTCCCCCCTTCCCCTAACATTACATACAAAATTCAAGTGCAATTTAAAATATTAATTATACTACACACTTCGCTCTCTCGCCATAATACTCGTTTGCAGGTAGTTTCTTAAACCAACTGGAGAAACAAGAATGCGCCAACTTCTTGTGACTTGAAGTGAGAAAAAAAACAAAGAAAGTTCTGAAGCCAACACAGAGATGATGTAAGCATAATCCGAACTCTGTGAAGACCCCTGATGAAGTCCATGAGGTGAAACTTTGTGAAGACTCCTGATGAAGTCCATGAGGTGCCACTTTGTGAAGACTCCTGATGAAGTCCATGAGGTGCCACTTTGTGAAGACTCCTGATGAAGTCCATGAGGTGCCACTTTGTGAAGACTCCTGATGAAGTCCATGAGGTGCCACTTTGTGAAGACCCCTGATGAAGTCCATGAGGTGCCACTTTGTGAAGACCCCTGATGAAGTCCATGAGGTGCCACTTTGTGAAGACTCCTGATGAAGTCCATGAGGTGCCACTTTGAGAAGACCCCTGATGAAGTCCATGAGGTGCCACTTTGTGAAGACCCCTGATGAAGTCCATGAGGTGCCACTTTGTGAAGACCCCTGATGAAGTCCATGAGGTGCCACTTTCTGAAGACCCCTGATGAAGTCCATGAGGTGCCACTTTGTGAAGACCCCTGATGAAGTCCATGAGGTGCCACTTTGTGAAGACTCCTGATGAAGTCCATGAGGTGCCACTTTGTGAAGACCCCTGATGAAGTCCATGAGGTGCCACTTTGTGAAGACCCCTGATGAAGTCCATGAGGTACCACTTTGCCATCCAAGAACCTTCCATGTCAGGTCGAAATAGATACGCTCCATGTGTATCGGAGCAGTCACTGTACGCGAGTTGTGGGGAGAATATATTGACTCAGTGCAATTGGGGGCGGGCAAAAACTTTTAAATGGCTGCGTCCAAGGGTACTGATGCTTATTGTATGTAAAGGAAGAGGGCGGTAAGTGAGGACAAATCAGGTCTCGTAGACTATTGATGCCCACCATATTCAAAAACATGATCCCAAAAATTCCCCCAAAAAGTAAAGGGAAAAAAAAATGCTGTGATAAAGAGCTCACAGTTCTAGACAAAGGATTGCACTTGCTCACTGAGCCACCCGACTTCAGGGACAATCCCAGATTGTCTACGGAAAGGTTTCGTATCACTGTACACAGCAGCTTGTCTACTTTTTTGAGAAGAACGTGATATTGCAGCTTCAGGGATCGAGGTTCAGGATGCAAGTTTGTGGTATGAGAATTGAGTCTGGAGGATTTTTGTACCTTCCTCCCTGGCTACATCAGAAAGCTAGAAAAAGAGCGGCGTCCATAAAATCATTTGTCAAAAAAGCCCTTTTTTTTGTGTTTTTTCTTTTTTTAAAATCTTTCGAATGAATGGGAAAACGAAGACGACAAAATAAGTCTTTTATGTGGAGCAGTGACTACTGCAAAGAAGAATATGGATTAAAACCAAATGAATAAAATAAAAATAAAATAAAAATAAAGTTATTTGTAAGGCCGTAAAAATCTGGAAACTTTTGAGCGGAGTAGTTTAATGAAAGATCTTGGAAACATTTCCTTAGATTCCTGTGCTGTGTACTTGAAATAATTTTGGGGATGCGCCAAGACGTCGAAGAGAGCCTTGATCAACTTCTTGTCCTGAGGAAACAGAGAGTCAAAGACAGAAAATCACTTATCCGGGTATGGGTGGGGAGGTATCATCATCAAAGGGGGGGGGGGGGGGGTTTGGGATTGCACAAAGACCATTTTTAGGGGGTGTAACCTGAACCACCTTGAAAACAGGAGACTTTTCACCACCGGAAAAAAAGGGTCTCTCTGTTCTTAAGATGTCCCCCAAATAATTTTTTTGTACTTCTGCGCCACCTTTCATCAATTCTGGCACTGCTACCGCGGGGTCATCTGTTTACATGTGGTAAACAGTTCCATCAAGCCTCTCTCTAGAGATAGCTCCGCCCATCAGAGCTGCTGATTCGCTCTCCAGCCAGATCACGCCTCCTCCAGACCACGCCTCCTCTAGGCATGATGCGCAGTAGAATGGAGCATGAGCAGTAAAGTTGATTTGATCAGTCTCCTTCAAAGACTAATCTTATACTTGATCCTGACCATTGCTGAGTCTCGGAAGATAAGATCAAGACGTCACGAGAAGTCTAAATATTCAGGATTGGGGAAGAAAAGTGACCGGAGCAGAAATTGGGAAATGGTATTTTAAATTTAGAACAAGGGTAGGAGGGTAGGGATTAGGAATAGTGGTGGAAAAGCTTTGTTATGGTAAACCTTGCTCGCTGACTCAGTGGGTAAGAGCTCTACCCCTTGCAACACAATTTTTTTATTTTTTTTATTTCTGATTACGTACTTTTAAAATTTCTTGATGATTTTCTGAAGCGTATAATCTTCCATCACGGACAATATCTTCTATTAATTGTTGGTAATCCTCTGTGAAATTAAAAGCAGATGGAACAACAGTAATTAGATGCAGTTTATCATTTGGATTGGATCCGAAAATTGGGACCATCCATCAGTAATGGGGACATTTATGATGCCAAGTTCCACATTCACTTCTCTACCCCCGGGGGGATCTAAATCGTCAGACTGCGATTGCTTTTATATCAGGAACACTGGGCTCTCGGCACCGGAGTGCGTCTTAAAGGGGTTTCACCTAGACAGAAAGCTATAGGATAGGAGGTAACTTACTAATCGCTGAGGATCCGATCACTGGGATGTTGGCATGAGATGAACCAAGCCGAGTTATAAATAATGGGGGTCCGACTGCCCACACCCCCAATAAATCACTAAAATGCAGACCCAGTTTCTATTCGTGACACCAGTACACAGGTCGTACCGTCATATGTGACATAAGGCACTTGAAATCCTTTCCCGCTGTTCCCTTCATTTGACTTGAACTGGATCCACAGCTTGCGAGACCGCGATGTGAAGGCTATGGGTCGCTCGTACGTCTGGCAGGTCTCGTAGGTGGTGATGGAGGATGGAGAAGCTGGAAAAGAAAATAGAGGACTCGTTTCTGTCTAATATCAGCAGTGAGCTTGTGTTCGGCGGGACGGTAATGACTGATAGTAATCATTGCCAGTGCACAGAGCGCCACCTAGAGGCCGTGAGCAGAAAACTCATGTATGGCGACAAGTTTTCTCTCGATTCATTTCTTATTGTAAACTAAAACTAGAAAGCAAGTCCTTTACTCATTTCAGATACAAGATGTGCCCCCTATACATGCCTCAGATACAAGATGTGCCCCCTATACATGCCTCAGATACAAGATGTGCCCCTATACATGCCTCAGATACAAGATGTGCCCCTAATACATGCCTCAGATACAAGACGTGCCCCCTATACATGCCTCAGATACAAGATGTGCCCCTAATACATGCCTCAGATACAAGATGTGCCCCCTATACATGCCTCACATACAAGATGTGCCCCCTATACATGCCAAAGATACAAGATGTGCCCCCTATACATGCCTCAGATACAAGATGTGTCTCTATACATGCCTCAGATACAAGATGTGCCCCCTATACATGCCTCAGATACAAGATGTGCCCCCTATACATGCCTCACATACAAGATGTGCCCCCTATACATGCCTCAGATACAAGATGTGTCTCTATACATGCCTCAGATACAAGATGTGTCTCTATACATGCCTCAGATACAAGATGTGCCCCCTATACATGCCTCAGATACAAGATGTGCCCCCTATACATGCCTCACATACAAGATGTGCCCCCTATACATTGCTTAGAAACAAGATGTGCCCCTATACATGCCAAAGATACAAGATGTGCCCCCTATACATGCCTCAGATACAAGATGTGTCTCTATACATGCCTCAGATACAAGATGTGCCCCCTATACATGCCTCAGATACAAGATGTGCCCCCTATACATGCCTCAGATACAAGACGTGCCCCCTATACATGCCTCAGATACAATATTTACCCCTATATATATATCAGATACAAGATGTGGCCCCTACATATTGCTCAAATACAAGATGTGGCCCCTATACATGCCTCAAATACAAGATGTGCCCCTATACATGGCTCAGATACAATATGTGCCCCTATACATTGCTTAGAAACAAGATGTGCCCCTATACATGCCTCAGATACAAGATGTGCGCCTATACATTGCTTAGAAACAAGATGTGCCCCTATACATGCCTCAGATACAAGATGTGCCCCTATACATTGCTCAGATACAAGATGTGCCCCCTATACATGCCTCAGATACAAGATGTGCCCCTATACATGCCTCAGATACAAGATGTGCCCCTATACATGCCTCAGATACAAGATATGCCCCTATACATGCCTCAGATACAAGATGTGCCCCCTATACATGCCTCAGATACAAGATGTGCCCCCTATACATGCCTCAGATACAATATTTACCCCTATATATATATCAGATACAAGATGTGGCCCCTACATATTGCTCAAATACAAGATGTGGCCCCTATACATGCCTCAAATACAAGATGTGCCCCTATACATGGCTCAGATACAATATGTGCCCCTATACATTGCTCAGATACAAGATGCTCCCCCTATATATTGCTGCGACACAAGATGTGCCCCCTATACATTGCTCAGATACAAGATGTACCCCTATACATTGCTCAGATACAAGATGTGCCCCCTATACATGCCTCAGATACAAGACGTGCCTACTATACATGCCTCAGATACAAGACGTGCCCCCTATACTTTGCTCAGGTACAAGACGTGCCCTCTATGCATGCCTCAGATACAAGACGTGCCCCCTATACTTGGCTCAGATACAAGATGTGCCCCCTATACATTGCTCAGATACAAGACGTACCCCTTATACATGCTTCAGGTACAAGACGTGCCCTCTATACATGCCTCAGATACAAGACGTACCCCCTATACTTGGCTCAGGTACAAGACGTGCCCTCTATACATGCCTCAGATACAAGACGTGCCCCCTATACTTGGCTCAGATACAAGATGTTCCCCCTATACATTGCTCAGATACAAGATGTGCCCCCTATATATATCAGATACAAGATGTGCCCCCTATACAAGCCTTAGATACAAGATGTGCCCCCTATACATGCCTCAGATACAAGATGTGCCCCCTATACATGCCTCATATACAAGATGTGCCCCCTATACATGCCTCAGATACAAGATGTGCCCCCTATACATACCTCAGGCACAAAATATGCCCCCTATACGTCCGATCAGAACAGTGGCGGTCCGACTCCTGGCCCTCCCTCCCCCTCGATTGGATTACATTAGGCAATCAATAATGGAGTCCCAGCAAACAACTTTATGTCTCCATATGGTCCAAGGGTAAATATCAAATGTAATAAATAATCACCGCTTTTTCTCATGACTAACACGTCCCCGCACTCGTCTTCAATTGGTAGAAAGATTTCGGGGACCACGATCAATATTCTTCTTTTCGGAGGGGGGTTGATGTTCCAGATACACTCCACATGGGCGGGATAATTTCCTGGGTAGTTGGGAGACTCGATATAACCTGTGTAATCTCCTAATTCCCCTCCACAGTGCTGGTCTGGGAAGAAAAAATAATGAGTTTTATGCAACCGGTCAGTAAGGTCTAGTACAATGTTGGGGGGGCCGGGGGTCTTAAAATCATGATGAATCCAGTATGTTGGACACAGCAGAGACTGGGAGAAGCATCCTGGCATCCAACGCAACTTACTTTTGCAATGCGTCACATTCGTAGAGCCATCGAAGTCGGTGCTGGTATTTCCCGGGCAGGTTATACAGAAATTCTGCCCAAACTCTGGCTGATATGTCCCGATCGGGCATCTGATACATCTGTGGGTGGTGGAATTGTAGAAATGTCCAGGAGAGCAGTGAACTAGAAAGAAAGGATCAATAAACAAGAGTGCCAGGGGGGCAATATAGCAGGTAGGGTGATGGGACAGGGTGGCATAGTGTCCTCAATGCCAACTACATCACCCACCTTTGGTCTCACAGTCCTGGAAAGACACTGCGCTTTCATACTTCGTGATCAATCCTCCTCCACATGGAAAGCAAAGTGTTCGACCAGGATCTGGCTGATAAGTGCCCATCGGGCACGGCTTGCACGGCTTGAACCCGTCAACAGAGTAGTATCCTGGGGCACACTGTCCTAAAAAAGAAGCAGAAGAATGCTAAATGAGATTGACCAAATGTGGCAGTGTCATCAGTGGTGGTACCTGCTGTCACTTACCTCCACATTCAGACAGATTTCTGGCTCCGGGAATGCCCATGCCATCGTTACCGGGACAAGGTTCACATGCCAGCTGGCCTTCCAGGTCTTGGTATGTCCCCGGCACACAGAGGGCACAGTGATTGGTCTCTCCATTGTAGTATGTGCCAGCACCACAGGTGACTGAAAAAATAAATGTTGTGTATACTATGATAATTCTATACAGTGTTGGCTTTGCTTTCTCTCCCGAAATGTCCAGGAGGTTTCCGAACAAAAAGGGGTGTTCTGTAAAAGTTGGGGACTTCCAACCACACCACAGAAGCCTCCCAGAAAGCGTCGCTCCCACAACTGTCACCTGATGCCAAGTCGTATAAAAAAAAAAGGTTCCTCAGGGGTGGGAACGGGATGTGAAAGAGGAGTGGTCTAAAAAAAAAAGACCATGTTTATTTAGTGGTGTGACACGCTTCTGATTCTCCTACAGAGATAATTCTACACTATACTAAGTTAATTTTATACAGTGTTGTCTTCGCTTTCTCCCGGAAAGTCTAGGAGGTTTCCGAACAAAAGGGGTGTTCTGTAAAAGTTGGCGACTCCGGTAAAAGTTGGCAATTCTCCTGGACACCACTGAAGCCTCTCAGAAAGCTATTCCACCGCAGAAACGCTTAAAAAACGCTTGGTAGAAGGTCTGCCATGTTCGCCAATGATAATCCGCATGTGCTGTGCACATGCTGCGGAAATTTCCGCTGCGGATTATCATTGCGGAAAAATCCGCAGCACTACCAACTATTTTGCGAAAGCGCTGCGCTTTCGCCGCCATTGACTTGCTTTGGAACGCAAGGAATCCACCTCTCTGCATCTGTACATGCGGATTCCATGTGTTTCAATGTGCGGATGGTACCTGGGTCTGGAGAAGAGGAGACTCTCCTCCAGACCCGGGTACCATAGTACCTGTAAAAAAAAAAGAATTAAATAAAAAATAAATATTATACTTACCTTCTGATGGCCCCCGGTGTCCTTGTCTCGACTTGCCGGCAACTCGCGGTAGACTCAATGACCTGCGGTGACGTCATTTAGTCATGTGACGGGTAACGTGACAGCTGACGTCGGCAGGTCCTTTAGTCTACCGCGAGCTGCCGGCAAGCCAAGACAAGGACCCCGGGGGCCATCAGAAGGTAAGTATAATATTTATTTTTTACCATTCTTTTACGGTCACATTATATAAATCCATGCCGTTTGCATGGATTTATATAGTGTGACCAAGTTGTCAAGCACTTTCCAAGTGATGCTAAAATCGCTTGGAAAGCGCTTGTCAACCCGTATGTGGAAATGCATGTGAAGAACGCTTCACATCCGCATGTCCCTGGCAGGAAAAATGCATGTACAATCAGCATGTACAATCAGCATGCGTTTTTTCTGCCATAGAGATGCAGAAATGCTCGGGAAAAATCCAGAGCATTTCATGCTTCATGGGCACATAGCCTAAGAAGGTTTTCCAGATCTTATGGTAAATGGTGTTCGTTACAGGTTTCCTGCTCTTCTGGAGAGTTTTGATGACTTCCTCTGAGAGGCCTTTTGTTTTTAATATCAGGAATTCAGAAGCCAGGCAGCTAGGTGTAGTCTCTCGGGATCCGAATGGTGAATTGTTCCCTGGTGAAGGAGATCTTTGATGGGAGGAAGGATTAGAGGGCTCTCCACACTCAGACTGGTTAACGTTCCGAACCAATTTCTTTTTGGCCAGAGAGGGGCCACTAGGATTACTCTGGTCCCTTCGGTCCTTATCTTTTGTAAGGTTTTTGAAAGGATAGGCAGTGGGGGAAAGGCATACGCTAGTTTGAATTCCCATTGGTGAGCAAATGTGTCCACGCCCAAGTAAGGGCCGTTTGGATCCAGGGAGAAATATTGAGGTACTTTCACGTTCTGGTGTCCGGTGAAGAGATCTACCTCTGGATAGCCCAATCTCTCGACTAACATCTGGAAGACGTCTGGGTTTAGGCTCCACTCTCCTGGATGAATCTTTGCTCTGCTTAAGAAATCGGCCTGGACATTGACTGAACCTTTGATATGAAGAGCCGACAGGGATAGAAGATGTTCTTCGGCCCAGGAAAATATTCTCGCAGAGATTGCTTTTAAGCTTTCGTATCTTGTGCCCCCCTTGATGACGAAGGTGGGCTACTGTGGTGATATTGGCTGAAAATATCTGTATGTGAGTTTTCTGGACCAGAGGCTCTGCTGCTCTGAGGACTTCCTCTACGGCTTTTAATTCTCTGAAATTTGATGAGCGCTGGTTCACCTCTTTGATCCATATACCCTGGAATAGCTCTTGGTAGACCATGGCTCCCCATCCCTTCCCGCTGGCATCCACTTTTATGGTTACTAGCGGATTCTGGATCCATGGTACTCCTCTGTTCTGATTTTTCACTCTCAGCCACCAGAATAGAGAGGTCTTTACCAGTGGTGGTATAGGGATTTTCCTGTTCAGAGACTGTGGAGATCCGTCCCAATTCGTAAGGATGTGGGTTTGTAATGCTCGGGTATGTGCCTGAGCCCAGGCCACCATCTGGATACAGGATGTCATAGACTGGAGGACAGACATGGCATCTCTCAATGATACTGATCTCCTGCTTCTTAGGACATTGATCTTTGCTTTTAGCATGACCTGTTTTTGTTTAGGCAGAAATTACATCTGGCTGTGGGAATCCAATAGTACTCCTAGAAATGTTTTTTGTGATGGAGGGTACCATATAAGATTTTTTGTGGTTCACTAACCAGCCCAGAGATGATAGGATCTGAGTAGTCAACTGTATATGTTCTTGGAGTACTGGTACTGAGGGCCCGCTTAATAACAGGTCGTCGAGGTATGGTACTATTGAAATTTTCTGACCCCGGATATCAGCCATGACCTTTGTAAATATTCGCGGGGCTGGTGATATCCCAAATGGGAGAACATTGAACTGGTAGTAGTGTGGCACCCTGCTACAACAGGTACCACAGGACCCAGGGTGCATGGATGGACTTCTACACAAGAGGTCCTCATTACATACAAACACCTCCACCCTTCCATTTCACACCACCAGAGGGAGGCCATTAGGGATATATATATGGAGGGTGGAGCCCGGCAGCTCAGTTAGTTAGTAGTCAGACTGAGAGAGAGTCTGAGAGCGTGCTGACACTGAGAGCAGCGAAGACGCAGCGCGTCTGCTGCTGAGTTCTGAGGGCCCCGAGTGTGGCCGAAGGCAAGAGGAGAGAGGAGTTGAGGGGGCAGAAGAGCATCATAGGCTCATCCCAGTATACAAACCGGACACCGGGTCCGCGCCTACAGGGTCCCTTTATACCCAGTAGGGACCACCGGCATCCACCGGCATTCCAGGAGGACTACAAGTCCCTGTCAGACCTGAAGCTAGACCCACATAGGACCAGGAACCACGAAGGCCCCAGCGTTACCAGGGATAGTGGTTGCCAGCAGAAGGTCCTACTACCGAGCGACAGGTGAAGGAACAGCACGACACATAAGCTAGGCCCAGTTGCAGGCTGGCCAGGAGCATACAGAGAGGCAGATATGGACCAGGAGGCCTTATACCCGCTCACTGGGGAGAAGTCCTGAAGTGCACCCATCCTATCGAGTACCCTGGACCGTACCTGACATCCACACCAGTAAAGGTATTGAAGCGAATCCCCTGTCTCTGTCAGTTACTCCAGCTGCGCTATCCGCCTGCACTACACGTCCCAGCATCACCACCCACCAAACTCCACACTGCCACGGGGGCCCGCTCCACCTGTGGGGAGCAGAAACACCTCAGCTGCCATCCCATCACCCCTGGAGGACTGCAGCAGCGCTGGTAAACCTTACCAGGTACCACAGGTGGCGTCACAAACTATTTATTTTATTTTTACTATCCAAGTTACAATCCCCCTTTTTGGTTGACCGCCCTGGGCCACGGACCGGGCCAGCCACTGTGACATACCCCCCCACCAGCATCCATAGGCCATGCTGCCGAGTACCCCATTGCCCTGGGGGCGCGTCAGTAGACTATTTGTTCCCTTGAGCCACTGCGAATCTTACAAACCTCCTGTGAAGTGGATGTATGGGGATGTGGTAATATGCATCTTGGAGATCGATTGTGGCCATGACATGGTCCTGTCCTATCAGGGGGACCGTTGACCTGATGGATTCCATCTTGAATCGTTGGTAGTGGATATACTGATTCAGTGGTCTTAGATTGATTATCACTCGGTATGAGTGCTTTTTTTATTAGGAAGAATCTGGAATAACGTCCTGTGCCTATCTCCCCTTCTAGGAACCAGGGATATCACCCCTGTGGACAATAGGTCTGTAAGACCGGATATCAGGGTGGCCTGCCGACTCTGAGAAGAGAGCTGTGCTAACTTTATGCTCTGTGGAGGATAGGAGGAGAAATTTATTTTTACTCCAAACTCGACTACCCTCAGGACCCATGGGTCTGAGCAGATTTCTTTCCACTGAGGGAGAAAATTCGAGATGCGGCCCCCGACTGTCCTGACGTCATGGTCTGTTCTGACGTTAATTTTGGGAGAGAAAGATTCTTGTGTCCTTTATCTTTTGGGTAGCTCCATCGTCCTGTTTTCCCTTTACCCCTATATTGAGGGGTCTGTTCCTGGGAGGGACGAAAAGGCCTTTTCCTTACATTTCTAGGTTCCGGGAGGCCTTCTCTAGAAGATCATCTAGGGCTGGCCCGAACATGTATTTCCCTTTAAAGGGGATGGAACACAAATTCATTTTTGATCCCACATCGCCGCAACAGGATTTCAACCATAAGGCCCTTCTTACAGAGTTTGATAACCCAGATGCTCTTGCCACCACTCTCACTGATTCCGCAGAAGCATCTGCTAAAAACTCTGTAGAAGCAGTAGGGATACTAAGATGTCTTCTCTGGGGGTGCCCGAGACTAGGTGTTCCTCCAGTTGATCTAGCCAACGAGCAATTGATCAAGCTACGCCCATAGAGACTGCGTTGGTATTTAATAGTGCTGCCAAGGTCTCCCAGGATTTTCTGAGTAGTCCCTCCATTTTGCGTTCCAAGGGGTCTTTTAATTGAGAGGAATCTTCAAAGGGCAGTGTGGTTTTCTTTTCCACTCGTGCAATCTGGATATCCACTCTTGGGACTTCAGACCAGCATTCTGCAGTCTCGTTGTCTACAGGAAATCTATCCTTTAACTCCGTGTAGGGGTATTCAACCTCTTTTCTGGAGATTCCCACTCCTCTAAGACTAAGTCCCTAATACTCTGGTGCATACGGAACACTCATTTTTTTCTGGAACGTAGCCCCCCAAACATCTGATCCTGTACTGTCTGGGGAACTTTTTCTTCCTCGACCTCCATAGTTCTGCTTACTGTGATGAGGAGTTCCTCCAAGCTATCGTATGGTAAGTAATATCTCTCTCGCTGGGAGTTATCAGGAGTTGGGCTCAGTTCACCTTCCTCTGGAAGATCTTCTGAGATATACATCTCCTCTTGAGAGTCTTCCTCCCCTCCCTCTGGCGGGCTGATCTTCCTCTTTTTGGCTGCTGAGGGAGTAGATGTAGAATCCTGACTAGGTGAGGGTGTAGGGAAAGTGACTGAGGCTAAGGAGGATTTGATGCCTTGACGTACAATCCCCTTTATTTCTTCCATTAATGAAGGTTGTTCCTGCCTGATAATCTTCTCCGTACAGTCCTTGCATAGGGGCTTTCTATGGGAAGACGACAGCTTTTTTGTACAGATGTGACATATGCGTGACGGTTTAGCTTTGTCTCCAGATGCAGGTTCCTTGTCCCCCTACAAGAGAGGGGAGAAGGGAAAGGGAGCTATAATCACTATTACCTGCATCTGGGAGATGGACTACCAGTGCCATAATTACTGGGACCGGACCGGCGCTGGGCTCTACGGATGCAGAGCGAGAAGCTTCAACAGACATGGTTTTGTCCTACCTGCAGATGTTTTCCTGTCCAGGGCTCCTTTATGGGCGACGACCAGTACCTCCCTCTGTTAGAGGGCTCCTTCCCTGGTGTCCAGGTGAACACATGTGATCACCGGTGGCTTCACCGCTCTTTTCCCCCTTAGTGTTTGTTGCGGTCCACCGTGCAACTCAAAACTGCCGGAAGGGACGTCATCATCCAGCGCCCAGCGTCCGACGTCACTTCTGGCGCCATGGCGTATGCTCCACATCCTGGAGACCGGCATCGCCCGCGCATCCAGCGAGGGAGAGGAGGAGGAGATGGACCGGAGAGCTCAAAGAGGCCTCCGGCCAGAAGATCCTGTAGACCTTGCCCGAGAGCGCGGACTGGAGGAGGGGGTCTCGAATCCAGAGGAGACGGGGCAGCGCATGTGAGGAGGAGAGGTAAAGCACTCGATCCTCCGCTGCCCGGCTAATAGCTTTCGCCCAGTGCCTGTCGCTGGCCCAGCACACCGGGGATGACCTCTTCATCCCTGATGGGGACAGGAAATAACACTGGCGGGAGGATGTGGGAGGGGCTATTTAAACCTCTTCGTATTTCCTGGCCCAATTAGGGTGGGGCTACATCCTCCTGTGTGCTGTCGTGGGGGGTTATTAGAGAAAAAAAGACCATATCTATTTAGTGGTGTGACACACTTCTCCTACAGAAGAAAGATTGGTCATTTTGCAGTGGTCCTGTCTGTTTAATGGAAGAAGCACTGGAAAGGGGCGGCGGGGTACAAAGTGCATGACTACATAGGGTTGTAGTAGTTGTAGTATATGCCCGCACCACAGGTGATTGCAAAAATAAAGGGTGCGCATATACTATGATAATACTATACAGTGTTGTCTTCACTTTCTCTCCCGGAATGTCCAGGAGGTTTCCGTACAAAAGGGGTCTCCTGTAAAAGTTGGCAATTCTCCTGGACACCACAGAAGTCTCCCAGAAAGAGTCGCTCCCACAACTTTCACCTGATGCTAAGTCATACAAAAAAAAGGTTCCTCAGGGGTGGGAACAGGATGTGAAAGGGGAGTGGTCTAAAAAAAAAAGGCCATGTTTATTTAGTTCTGATTCTCCTACAGAAGAAATTCTAAATGTTGTCAAATATGCGGTGGTCCTGTCTGTTTAATGTAAGAACAACTAGAAAGAGGTGGTGGGGCACAAAGTGTATGACTGCATAGGGTGTCAGTAGGGGCTAGGGTGGGCCTTGATAAAATAATGATATATTAATTATTCATAGTTATAGAAGTCGTATATTTTTCATAAGAAAATACAATCGGAACGCCCCCTGTAAAAAATGACATCACAGGTCTTTCACATATGACATCATACATACACATCCTGAATATGATCTATATCCATACACACCACATTTTCCATCCTGCAGCACCTGCCCCGTACCGCACGCCTCCTGGTTCTCGCTGCCCTTTGCTGGCTTCTGCGCCACTTCATATTCCACGCCGGAGAATTGGATGTAAAACTGCTGCTTGTTGATGGACTTTCTCAGCGTTTTAATAGCAGCCTGAAGCTTCAGCTCCATCCTCTTCCTCACGCAGTCGGCATTACACGAGTCTAAGAACGATTAATCTATATAAATTGTTGCATTACTTATGTTATGTTGTCTGGGTGTCTGGCATTTTGGATGTGTCTGACAACAAGCGTTGCCATATGAAGCTATGTATATATTCTGGTGGCATCCAACTGAGAAGGACATCTGTGTGGAGTCTTAGCCAATCAGCATCACTGTAAATGCCCTCAGGAAATCTGATTGGCTGAGAGCAGCCAAAAGGATTCTACTCATAATGCTCCTCCCACAAGTCCTTTTCAGCTGGATGCAATGGTACTTTTGAATACCAGTTATTATACACAAACAAATATCAATATTCTGGTGGCTTCACATACAGTACAGACCAAAAGTTTGGACACACCTTCTCATTTGATGACTGCTTTGATGACAAAGCAGTCATCAAAGCAAAAGGTGGCTACTTTGAAGAACCTAGAATATAAGACATATTTTCAGTTGTTTCACACTTTTTTGTTAAGTATATGATTCCACATGTGTTAATTCATAGTTTTGATGCCTTCAGTGTGAATGTACAATTTTCATAGTCATGAAAATACAGAAAAATCTTTAAATGAGCAGGTGTGTCCAAACTTTTGGTCTGTACTGTATAGCAGCGACCTAGCTTTACCATCCCTTTAAAGGGGTTGTACCATTTTGTACATTTACAGCATATCCATATAAATGATAGATGCGGGTCCCAGCCTAAAGAACACTACAGTCAGTTTCATACCAGCCTAAAATGGCAGATACCAGATAACAAGAGTTTTGTATCCACCTGGTGAGACCAAGTCCAGTGTCCCTTAAATAAATCTACTCTTTACAGCTGACAATGATGAGAGTTGTAGTACTACAGCACTTATTGCTTACCCGAAACCTCGTCCCTCTTCACCTCCAGCTCAAATTCAGCAATGATATGAGAGACTTCTTTGGATGGGGATTTGCGGCCTCTTCTTTTCTTCTTTGAAGAGTCGCACTTCAGGTTCACGTATGTCACATGGCAGTTCTCTGTAAAATGATGAGTAACAGCATTGCTAAGAGCTTTGCTCTTGGTTCAGCATGTACCAAGATTAGTAAGTTCTTTTTTTTAAAAAAAAAACCATGTTTTTGTGATACTCTGTCGGGAAACGTTTCTGCTATACATGTCTACTTGTGGCCACCCAGTGGTTGTGATGTGCATTGCAGCCTGCAGATGATTTGGCTAACATGTCACAATAATGCATTATTATTCCTGCTATGGGTAAAATGGCTGCTGTTTTGCAATAATTCTCTAAATGCAGAACTTACCGATCCCCGACTGCTTTGCAAAGTCCCTTGTTCTGTCTTTGCCCCGTGGACGCAGGTGACACTTGGCATCTTTAATTTTGAAGCGGGCTTTCTGGGCTATGAGCGGTCCTATCGGATCTGGATGCAGGTGGGGAAATGTCAGTCATTTCAACTAAGTGTGAGATACATCAGATTTTTTTTTTAAAGAGAACTTGTCATATAATGTATATTGTTTACAACAGGGTTTTTTATATTAAATGTATTTTTTTCTACTAGAAAAATAGAATCACACTTCATGTTTTGTGCAGAAAACTTTTTGGCAGTTTCATTATCATTACAGACAATATGACAATGACTGATAACACCTCTATATACAGTAGATAACACAGGATCCACCATTCACAATAGGTGATGTCACAGCTCACCTCCTCTTCCTCCTGTACAATGACTGATAACACTTCTATATACAGTAGATAACACAGGATACACCATTCACAATAGGTGATGTCACAGCTCACCTCCTCCTCCTGTACAATGACTGATAACACCTCTATATACAGTAGATAACACAGGATCCACCATTCACAATAGGTGATGTCACAGCTCACCTCCTCCTCCTGTACAATGACTGATAACACCTCTATATACAGTAGATAACACAGGATCCACCATTCACAATAGGTGATGTCACAGCTCACCTCCTCCTCCTGTACAATGACTGATAACACCTCTATATACAGTAGATAGCACAGGATCCACCATTCACAATAGGTGATGTCACAGCTCACCTCCTCCTCCTCCTGCACAATGACTGATAACACCTCTATATACAGTAGATAACAAAGGATCCACCATTCACAATAGGTGATGTCACAGCTCACCTCCTCCTCCTGTACAATGACTGATAACACCTCTATATACAATAGATAACACAGGATCCACCATTCACAATAAGTGATGTCACAGCTCACCTCCTCCTCCTGTACAATGACTGATAACACCTCTATATACAGTAGATAACACAGGATCCACCATTCACAATAGGTGATGTCACAGCTCACCTCCTCCTCCTCCTGTACAATGACTGATAACACCTCTATATACAGTAGATAACACAGGATCCACCATACACAATAGGTGATGTCACAGCTCACCTCCTCTTCCTCCTGTACAATGACTGATAACACTTCTATATACAGTAGATAACACAGGATACACCATTCACAATAGGTGATGTCACAGCTCACCTCCTCCTCCTGTACAATGACTGATAACACCTCTATATACAGTAGATAACACAGGATCCACCATTCACAATAGGTGATGTCACAGCTCACCTCCTCCTCCTGTACAATGACTGATAACACCTCTATATACAGTAGATAACACAGGATCCACCATTCACAATAGGTGATGTCACAGCTCACCTCCTCCTCCTGTACAATGACTGATAACACCTCTATATACAGTAGATAGCACAGGATCCACCATTCACAATAGGTGATGTCACAGCTCACCTCCTCCTCCTCCTGCACAATGACTGATAACACCTCTATATACAGTAGATAACAAAGGATCCACCATTCACAATAGGTGATGTCACAGCTCACCTCCTCCTCCTGTACAATGACTGATAACACCTCTATATACAATAGATAACACAGGATCCACCATTCACAATAAGTGATGTCACAGCTCACCTCCTCCTCCTGTACAATGACTGATAACACCTCTATATACAGTAGATAACACAGGATCCACCATTCACAATAGGTGATGTCACAGCTCACCTCCTCCTCCTCCTGTACAATGACTGATAACACCTCTATATACAGTAGATAACACAGGATCCACCATACACAATAGGTGATGTCACAGCTCACCTCCTCCTCCTCCTGTACAATGACTGATAACACTTCTATATACAGTAGATAACACAGGATCCACCATTCACATTAGGTGATGTCACAGCTCACCTCCTCCTCCTGTGCAATGACTGATAACACTTCTATATACAGTAGATAACACAGGATCCACCATTCACATTAGGTGATGTCACAGCTCACCTTCTGCTGTCGAAAAGAGATATTTATCTATCTATATAGAGAGATTATATATATATATATATATATATATATATATATATATATATATATATATATATATATACACATACACAAACACACACACATATGTATATACAGATATATATATATATATATATTTTTTTTTTATATATATATACATTCACACATATGTACAGTACAATATATACATGGTACTATGATAAAAACAAACCACTAAGTTACAAAAATGAAATAAGTAACATAAATACCCGGAATAAACAATGTAATTTTCTGATCTATTTTGATACATTCAGAACAAGTGCCAACATTTTTACCAACTAGTAATAAATCTCACCCAAACGCGAAGAACAGAAGAAAAGATTGAAAATATATTAATAAATGAAATAAAAAGGTAACCTAAAAAGTAATCCAAAAATATTCTGTATTGCTATAGATTAGCACTGAATCCTATGAAATGCTTACATTATTGGGGGTCTTACCTGAGCAGGTGGGTATGGTTGAGTTGCGTTTCAGGAGCGCCTTGCTTTGCTGTACGGGCAGCCCGCAGCTCAGCGAATAACTGTTCTCAGACTCTAGGACCAGAGAATACCATTAGTGTAATAATAAGGACACTACGACACAGGACATTATAGATGTACTTCACTCATCCACACCAACATTTTTTTTTTTTACTCCGCAGCAATAAAAATCATTTTAACAAAGGTTTTAATAAGAAATATCCTGCTTCTTTTGTCTATATAATTCCTAGACAGATCTATGTGTTTCCATGGTTACAGACTACAAACTAACCTTCCGTAGTCTGATCCGCCCAACTACACATAGCGAAGTCTTTCGTACCGAAAGCACAAGCTATTTTATCTATCTGGACAAGAAGAAGGGGTCATCTGTAAGAGAGTATTGCAGACGGTGTTGTGGGGGAGAGCTCCTGCTGAAGTTAGTTGTCTTACAGTCAGAACGAGCAAAGATTAAATCGGAGGAGAAAAGGAATTTAAAGGGGTTGTCCATTACTTGGACATCCCTTTCTCAACCCCCAGTAAAATAATAAACTCACCACCGATGCTGGCGCTGTTCCAGCGTTGTCAGTACTAGCTCTCCCAGGGATTCCATGACATTGTTATGTTACACAATCACTGAGGCCAATCTGCTTTGCCTTCACTCACATTTCCTCCGGATATATGTGATTCGTCTTTAGGAGATGAGAGAGCAGCCGTTCTCATTTCTTTCGAATGTATGTGAAAGCCAGTGCCTACACCGCTGGAACAGCGCCAGCACTGGAGTGGAGTATAGGTGTTATTTTTTTTTACTGGGGAGATTTAGAGGGGGTTGTCAGAGCAGTGGACAACCACTTTAAGGGAGGATTTGTCTTGATAAGGTGGTAAGAAAATGGCAGATCAAGTTTAAAAAGGGTATTTTCAAGCTTAGAAGTTATCCTCTATCAATTGGTGAGGGTCCCAGAGGTAGGAACCCCAGCGATCAGGAAGTAATCCCCTATCCCGTTGATAAGGAATACGTTTCAAATATGAGAATACCCCTTTAATGTTGGTTAATGTAAAGTACCATACCTAAGCTGCAGTAATAGAATGCAAAGTAAGTAAGGCAAAGCACTCAATGCCAAGCAGCAGCTGCTAAAGCAAGTGCAATTTTTGTATGTCGTATAGAAACCTGTGATTATAAGATAACACTGCTTTTCTATAGAAATACCTCAGTAATACCACATCTGAAATATGGGATTAAGCTTTAAATAAAATATAGGAAAGCCGGAGAAGGCGGCCAACAAAAATATGACATTTGATAGGAGCTATGTAAAGTATCACAATGAAAATTTATGTTGCTTCAACTAAACAAATGTTATGGTGAATACAGAGAACTAGCACATACATTCATCCCCTTTTTTAAGTAGAGGAAATGAAACATGGGAAAAGATTCTTTACAGTTAGAGCAGTAAAACTAAGAGATGACTGGCCCCAAGAGGCGGTAATGGTCAGAACTATGTCAGCATTGCTCCTCTTATTAAACACCTTACAAACCTGGTACAAAGAGAGTGTTGGCCGGACAGGACAAGAAGCAGTTATCGATCCCCGCGGATTTGCTGCAGATCAGCTGAGCTTTTTGGGTCGGCTTGTAGCTGGGGACGCATTTTGCCGTCTCTAGGAAAAACAGAAAACAATAAGACGCAGCTGATTAAGATACATTGTAAGTGAATTACCTTAGATGACGGCCCCAGAAGACGCAGAACACAGAATGGAGGAGAGGCCGATGTGAAGACAATGAGCTCACCAATACAGTCTCTCTTATTCCAATGCAGCTTCCTCCCGGGAGGACACGAGCACTCGAAGCTTCCCAGGGTGTTTATACAGCCCCAGTCACAGCTGCCATTATTCATGCTGCATTCATCAATGTCTGAAAGGAAGACGTCCGAGGGTTAATTACACAATGCAAGAAGGTAAAACACAATTAGTAAGGATACCGTGCTTGAAAAACATCGCTTACCCTATATAAAAAGCTGAGTCACCTGTATCACACTCCAGAGCTGCACTCACAATTCTGCTGGTGCAGTCAGTGTGTACATACATTACATTACTGATCCTGAGTTACATCCTGTATTATACTCCAGAGCTGCACCCACTATTCTGCTGATGCAGTCACTGTGTACATACATTACATTACTGATCCTGAGTTACATCCTGTATTATACTCCAGAGCTGCACTCACTATTCTGCGGGTGCAGTCACTGTGTACATACATTACATTACTGATCCTGAGTTACATCCTGTATTATACTCCAGAGCTGCACCCACTATTCTGCTGGTGCAGTCACTGTGTACATACATTACATTACTGATCCTGAGTTACATCCTGTATTATACTCCAGAGCTGCACTCACTATTCTGCTGGTGCAGTCACTGTGTACATACATTACATTACTGATCCTGAGTTACATCCTGTATTATACTCCAGAGCCGCACTCACTATTCTGCTGGTGCAGTCACTGTGTACATACATTACATTACTGATCCTGAGTTACATCCTGTATTATACTCCAGAGCTGCACTCACTATTCTGCTGGTGCAGTCACTGTGTACATACATTACATTACTGATCCTGTCCTGATCCTGAGTTACATCCTATATTATACTCCAGAGCCGCACTCACTATTCTGCTGGTGCAGTCACTGTGTACATACATTACATTACTGATCCTGTCCTGATCCTGAGTTACATCCTATATTATACTCCAGAGCTGCACTCACTATTCTGCTGGTGCAGTCACTGTGTACATACATTACATTACTGATCCTGAGTTACATCCTATATTATACTCCAGAGCTGCACTCACTATTCTGCTGGTGCAGTCACTGTGTACATACATTACATTACTGATCCTGAGTTACATCCTGTATTATACTCCAGAGCTGCACTCACTATTCTGCTGGTGTGGTCACTGTGTACATACATTACATTACTGATCCTATCCTGATCCTGAGTTACATCCTATATTATACTCCAGAGCTGCACTCACTATTCTG
This sequence comes from Phyllobates terribilis, assembly GCF_046119375.1. Lineage (NCBI taxonomy): Eukaryota > Metazoa > Chordata > Amphibia > Anura > Dendrobatidae > Phyllobates > Phyllobates terribilis. The sequence goes on from NW_027362770.1 coordinate 161,160,849, forward strand.
CTGGTGCAGTCACTGTGTACATACATTACATTACTGATCCTGAGTTACATCCTGTATTATACTCCAGAGCTGCACTCACTTTTCTGCTGGTGTGGTCACTGTGTACATACATTACATTACTGATCCTGAGTTACATCCTGTATTATACTCCAGAGCTGCACTCACTATTCTGCTGGTGCAGTCACTGTGTACATACATTACATTACTGATCCTGAGTTACATCCTGTATTATACTCCAGAGCTGCACTCACTATTCTGCTGGTGCAGTCACTGTGTACATACATTACATTACTGATCCTGAGTTACATCCTGTACTATACTCCAGAGCTGCACTCACTATTCTGCTGGTGCAGTCACTGTGTACATACATTACATTACAGATCCTGTCCTGATCCTGAGTTACATCCTGTATTATACTCCAGAGCTGCACTCACTATTCTGCTGCTGGTGCAGTCACTGTGTACATACATTACATTACTTATCCTGTCCTGATCCTGAGTTACATCCTGTATTATACTCCAGAGCCGCACTCACTATTCTGCTGGTGGTGCAGTCACTGTGTACATCCATTACATTACTTATCCTGTACTGATCCTGAGTTACATCCTGTATTATACCCCAGAGCTGCACTCACTATTCTGCTGGTGCAGTCACGGTGTACATACATTACATTACTTATCCTGTACTGATCCTGAGTTACATCCTGTATTATACTCTAGAGCTGCACTCACTATTCTGCTGGTGGTGCAGTCACTGTGTACATACATTACATTACTGATCCTGTCCTGATCCTGAGTTACATCCTGTATTATACTCCAGAGCTGCACTCACTATTCTGCTGGTGCAGTCACTGTGTACATCCATTACATTACTGATCCTGTACTGATCCTGAGTTACATCCTGTATTATTATACGCCAGAGCTGCACTCACTATTCTGCCGGTGCAGTCACTGTGTACATACATTACATTACTGATCCTGAGTTACATCCTGTATTATACTCCAGAGCTGCACTCACTATTCTGCTGGTGGAGTCACTGTGTACATACATTACATTACTGATCCTGAGTTACATCCTGTATTATACTCCAGAGCTGCACTCACTATTCTGCTGGTGCAGTCACTGTGTACATACATTACATTACTGATCCTGTCCTGATCCTGAGTTACATCCTGTATTATACCCCAGAGCTGCACTCACTATTCTGCTGGTGGTGCAGTCACTGTGTACATACATTACATTACTGATCCTGAGTTACATCTTGTATTATACTCCAGAGCTGCACTCACTATTCTGCTGGTGGTGCAGTCACTGTGTAAATACATTACATTACTGATCCTGTCCTGATCCTGAGTTACATCCTGTATTATACTCCAGAGCTGCACTCACTATTCTGCTGGTGCAGTCACTGTGTACATACATTACATTACTGATCCTGAGTTACATCCTGTATTATACTCCAGAGCTGCACTCACTATTCTGCTGGTGCAGTCACTGTGTACATACATTACATTACTGATCCTGAGTTACATCCTGTATTATACTCCAGAGCCGCACTCACTATTCTGCTGGTGCAGTCACTGTGTACATACATTACATTACTGATCCTGAGTTACATCCTGTATTATACCCCAGAGCTGCACTCACTATTCTGCTGGTGCAGTCACGGTGTACATACATTACATTACTGATCCTGAGTTACATCCTGTATTATACTCCAGAGCTGCACTCACTATTCTGCTGGTGGTGCAGTCACTGTGTACATACATTACATTACTGATCCTGTCCTGATCCTGAGTTACATCCTATATTATACTCCAGAGCTGCACTCACTATTCTGCTGGTGCAGTCACTGTGTACATACATTACATTACTGATCCTGAGTTACATCCTGTATTATACCCCAGAGCTGCACTCACTATTCTGCTGGTGCAGTCACTGTGTACATACATTACATTACTGATCCTGAGTTACATCCTGTATTATACCCCAGAGCTGCACTCACTATTCTGCTGGTGCAGTCACGGTGTACATACATTACATTACTGATCCTGTCCTGATCCTGAGTTACCTCCTGTATTATACTCCAGAGCTGCACTCACTATTCTGCTGGTGCAGTCACTGTGTACATACATTACATTACTGATCCTGTCCTGATCCTGAGTTACATCCTGTATTATACTCCAGAGCTGCACTCACTATTCTGCTGGTGCAGTCACTGTGTACATCCATTACATTACTGATCCTGTCCTGATCCTGAGTTACATCCTGTATTATACTCCAGAGCTGCACTCACTATTCTGCTGGTGGTGCAGTCACTGTGTACATACATTACATTACTGATCCTGAGTTACATCTTGTATTATACTCCAGAGCTGCACTCACTATTCTGCTGGTGGTGCAGTCACTGTGTAAATACATTACATTACTGATCCTGTCCTGATCCTGAGTTACATCCTGTATTATACTCCAGAGCTGCACTCACTATTCTGCTGGTGCAGTCACTGTGTACATACATTACATTACTGATCCTGAGTTACATCCTGTATTATACTCCAGAGCTGCACTCACTATTCTGCTGGTGCAGTCACTGTGTACATACATTACATTACTGATCCTGAGTTACATCCTGTATTATACTCCAGAGCCGCACTCACTATTCTGCTGGTGCAGTCACTGTGTACATACATTACATTACTGATCCTGAGTTACATCCTGTATTATACCCCAGAGCTGCACTCACTATTCTGCTGGTGCAGTCACGGTGTACATACATTACATTACTGATCCTGAGTTACATCCTGTATTATACTCCAGAGCTGCACTCACTATTCTGCTGGTGGTGCAGTCACTGTGTACATACATTACATTACTGATCCTGTCCTGATCCTGAGTTACATCCTATATTATACTCCAGAGCTGCACTCACTATTCTGCTGGTGCAGTCACTGTGTACATACATTACATTACTGATCCTGAGTTACATCCTGTATTATACCCCAGAGCTGCACTCACTATTCTGCTGGTGCAGTCACTGTGTACATACATTACATTACTGATCCTGAGTTACATCCTGTATTATACCCCAGAGCTGCACTCACTATTCTGCTGGTGCAGTCACGGTGTACATACATTACATTACTGATCCTGTCCTGATCCTGAGTTACCTCCTGTATTATACTCCAGAGCTGCACTCACTATTCTGCTGGTGCAGTCACTGTGTACATACATTACATTACTGATCCTGTCCTGATCCTGAGTTACATCCTGTATTATAATCCAGAGCTGCACTCACTATTCTGCTGGTGGTGCAGTCACTGTGTACATACATGACTGCACACTTCATACTACCTTTAAATTATATAATTCTGTCTGTCACCACTAGAGGGAGATCACTGCCTAAGAATTTATCATGTAGTTTATAAAGAGCAGCATAAATCCCGTTGTAGTGAGCTCCCCCTAGTGGTTGTTGCAGGTGAACAGAAAAATTATCCAGAGAAACCCGTTCTCCATACAAGATGGGATATTCTCTAATATGGAGGGGGCGGGGGAGTATTATGTGACCCATGAGAATGGTAATGCTTACAAACCTCCGCAGTGCGTCATCCCGTACAGCGTGTACCCCTTGTGGCACAGACATTCGAAGCTCCCAGGATAGTTGATGCAGATGTGGTCGCAGGTTCTCTCAAAAGAGCACTCGTCAATATCTGAAAAAAGAGGGCTGATGCATTACTATAATCAAAGCAGATCTATCCTCAAATTTCACCATACAAGCAGCATTTTTAATTACATATACCTGTTAGGCCTGATGAGGCTGGTGTACTAACTTTGAAAACCCATGTCAGAATGGCTGTATAATCTCAATATTAAAGTGAGTCCAGCTATAGAGAGAGAGTCTGATGTATTCGGTCTCCACCCACCTAGCCAGATTGACAGCTGCAGCTTGTACTGAGCAGCGAGAGATCTCAGCAGGGAGGAGGGACACTGAGGAGCTAAAACCATGTCAGAATGGATGTATTATCCCAATATTACACTGAGTCCAGCTATAGAGAAAGAGTTTCATATATTCGGTCTCTGCCCACCTAGCCAGATTGACAGCTGCAGCTTGTACTAAGCAGCAAGAGATTTAAGCAGGGTGGAGGAACACTGAGGAACTAAACCCATGTCAGAGTGGCTGTATTATCCCAATATTACAGTGAGTCCAGCAATAGAGAGTCTGATGTATTCTGTCGCTGTCCACCTAGCCAGATTGACAGCTGCAGCTTGTACTGAGTAGCAAGAGATCTCAGCAGGGAGGAGGAACACTGAGGAACTAAACCCATGTTAGAGTGGCTGTATTATCCCAATATTACAGTGAGTCCAGCAATAGAGAGTCTGATGTATTCGGTCTCTGCCCACCTAGCCAGACTGACAGCTGCAGCTGGTACTGAGCAGCGAGAGATCTCAGCAGGGAGGAGGAACACTGAGTGGCTGTCAATCAGGTGGGCGGAAATTCAGCAGCAGGTACATTGAGGAACTGTTAACCAGGCTACGTGGGAGGTGACAGAGTTAAACTTTCATATAGGATTATACAGTCATTCTGATACTGATTTTCATAGTAAATACGACTGCCTTATCAGGTCTAAGAAATCTATTTAGTTAAAGTATGCAGTTTGTATTTTGAAATCTGGAGACATATCCACTTTTATAATGGGACCTGAAGCCAATAATCCATAAGTGCACCTATATTTACTAACTGTGGGCTGTTTATCTGTGCTTCACACCTCTGCTGCCTTCCATTACTCGCCCAGGGACTAGCAGACACCTACCACTGTCAGACATCTTGGCTCCCATGGGGTTAATTCTCATTACCGAGAGTGTCCTCTTCAAAACGAATACCTTAAAGGGACAGTTCAACCAATGCCATGCATGTATTGAAATACCACTTTAAGGTTAATTTAAAAGGGAAGTAAAACTATTTTAAAAAGTTTTGATATTTGATATATTGTAGCCTCTGTTCAGTAGTTTTGATTAGTGCGAGTCCAGGTTCCTGAAACTTTCACAAACAGTCGAAAAGAAAAAAAGATCTGTTTTGATAATCCTTAAAGAAGAGACGTACAGACCTATAACCAACCGTTCCATACACCACGGAGTATGTGTGTTTGTGGCACCCTGCTACCACAGGACCCAAAAGGGTGCATGGACGGACTTCTCCACAAGAGGCCCTCACTACAAACAAACACCTCCACCCTTCCACCTCATACCACCAGAGAGAGCCCTGTTAGGGATATATATACTGGAGGGTGGAGTTAGGCAGGCAGAGTGTGCTGGCACTTAGACCAGTGAAGAAGCAGCACGTCTGCTGCTGTGTTGAGGGCCCTGAGTGTGGCCGAGGCAAGGAGAGAGGAGTTGAGGGGGCAGAGGAGCATCACAGGCTCACCCCAAGTTACAATCCGGACACCAGGTGGGTGCCTACAGGGTTCTCTACACCCAGTAGGGACAACCGGCATACCAGGAGGCTTCCAGACCCCTGGTCATACTGAAGCTACCATGAAATACAGGACTAGGAACCACGAAGGCCCCGGTATCCAGGGATAGTGGTTGCCAAAGAAATGTCCTACTACCAAGCGGTCAGGTGAGAGAGCAACACAACATAGAAGCTAGGCCAAGTTCCAGGCTGGCTAGAAGCTTAGCGAGAGGAAGACACGGATCAGGAGGCATTATACCCGCTCACTGGGGAGAGTCCTGAAGTGCACCCATCCTACTGAGTACCCTGGACCGTACCTGCCGTTACACCAGTAAAGGTACTGAAGCGAATCCCCTGTGTGCATGTCCGTCATTCCCCCTGACCCGACCGGGCCATCTCTCACCCGCATCCCATCCATCAACCCTGCCCCGGGGACCTGCTCCGCCTGTGGGGAGCAGAAACATCCCAGCTGCCATCGCATCACCCCCGGAGGTCTGCAGCAGCACCGGTAACCATTACCAGAAACCACAGATGGTGTCACGAGACAAACTAAAAGCATTAAAACCCTTTTAGAGAGTGACCCCAGAGGACGGGCCCGGGAGCCGACTGCTGTGACACCCCACAGAAGGTCAAGGCCCGGGTACTGAGTCTCCCCCATATATCCCCCTAGGCGAGTCATGTTTCTGCCCTCTTCTTTCAGCAATCAGTGAGGGCCTCAGGGATTGATTCAAAAGTTTAACTTACCCTTCAAAATTGATTTGATTAAATGCATGCAGTACATAAGACAAGCACAGGGTGGCGCCAAAACATCGCAGTACTGAAATCCCTAGTTACTGTTTCTTTAACCTTTTCGCAACCCTGGGATTTTCCGTTTTTGCATTTTCGTTTTTTGCTCCCCTTCTTCCCAGAGCCATAGCGTTTTTATTTTTTGGTCAATATGGCCATGTGAGGGCTTATTTTTTGCGGGACCAGTTGTACTTTTGAACGACATTACTGGTTTTACCATATCATGTACGGGAAAACCGGAAAAAAATTCCAAATGCGGTGAAATTGCAAAAAAAGTGCAATACCACAGATGTTTTTTTTTTAAATTTTTTTATCACGTTCACTGAATGCTAAAACTGACCTGCCATTATTATTCTCCAGGTCATTACGAGTTCGTAGACAATAAACATGTATAGGTTCTTTTTTATTTAAGTGGTGAAAAAAAATTCCAAAATTTGCTAAAAAAAAAAAAATAAAAAAAAAATGACACCACTTTCCAAGACCCCTAGCGTCTCCATTTTACAGGATGGGGCCGGGTGAGGGCTTATTTTTTGCGCACCGAGCTGAAGTTTTTATTGATACCATTTTGCAGTAGATTCGATGGCCCTTTATTGCATTTTATTGCAATTTTGCGGCGACCAAAAAACTTAATTCTGGCGTTTAGAATTTTTTTCTCGTTACGCCGTTTACCGATCAGATTAATTCTTTTTTTTATATTGATAGATCGGGCGATTCTGAACGCGGCAATACCAAATATGTGTATGTGTGGGTTTTTTTTATTATTATTTTGAATGGGGCGAAAGGGGGGTGATTTAAACTTTTATATTTTTTAATTTTTTTAAAACCATTTTTTTTTTCACTTTTTGCTTGCTTCTATAGTCTCCATAGGAGACTAGAAGCAGCACTTGTCTGATCGCCTCTGCTACATAGAGGTGATCAGCAGATCCCCTGTATGCAGCAGAAATGGTCCTGTGCTATGAGCGCCGACCACTAGGTGGCGCTCATAGCGATCAGCTCATGACAACCACTGGAGTCTGCTGCAGACCCAGGGTTGTCATGCCCACCCATCGGTGACCCGCGATCACGTGACGGGGTCACCAATGGGCGAGGTAAGTGACGCGCTTCCGGCGTGGCGCTGTTAAATGCCGGTCAGAGATTGACAGTGGCATTTAACTAGTTAACAGCCGCGGGTGGATCGCGATTCCACCCGCGGCTGTTGCGGGCACATGTCAGCTGTAATAATCTGCTGACATGTGCCCGGTTCAGTGTGGGCACATGTCAGCTGACTAATACGTCCCAGGCTGTAAAGGGGTTAAAGAAGCACTCCTCCCATTAAAATGTTTATCCTCTTGATATATTGCAGTCACCACATTGCAGTCATGGCTGAAAGTGTTGGCACCCCTGAAATTGTTCCAGAAAATGTAGCATTTCTCTCAGAAAATTATTGCAATTTTACATGTTTTGTTATACACGTGTTTTTTTCCTTTGTGTGTATTGGAACAACACAAAAGCACAGAGAAAAAAAGGCAAATTGGACATAATTTCACACAAAACCCTAAAAAATGGGCCGGACAAAATTGTTGCCACCTTTCCAAAATTGTGGGTTAACAACCTTGTTTCAAGTATGTGATGCTCATTCACATTCACCTGTAGCAAGTATGTGGGCAATATGAATCAGATAAAAAGGGGAGAAGTTGAATCTTTGTATTGTGTGTCTGTGTGTGCCACACTAAGCATGGAGAACAGAAAGAGGAGAAGAGAACTGTCTGAGGACTTGAGAACCAAAATTGTTGAACAATCTCAAGATTACAAGTCCATCTCCGCAGATCTTGATGTTCCTTTGTCCACGGTGCGCAACATAATCAAGAAGTTTACAACCCATGGCACTGTAGCTAATCTCCCTGTACATGGATGACAAAGAAAAATTGATGAAAAGTTGCAACGCAGGATAGTCTGGATTTTGTAAAAGCAGCCCCAATCAAGTTTCTAAGAAATTCAAGCTGTCCTGCAGGCTCAGGGTGCATCAGTGTCAGCGCAAACTATCCGTCGACATTTGAATGAAATTAAACGCTATGGCAGGAGACCCAGGAGGACCCCACTGCTGACAGACATAAAAAGCTAGACTTCAGTTTGCCAAAATGTAGGCGAGTAAGTCAAAATCCTTCTGGGAAAGCATCTTGTGGACAGATGAGACCAAGATATGGCTTTTTGGTAAAGCACATCATTTTACTGTTCACCAAAAACTGAATGAGGCCTACAAAGAAAAGAACACAATACCTACAGTCAGATATGGTGGAGGTTCAAAAGATGTTTTGGGGTTGTTTTGCTGCCTCTAGCACTGGGTGCCTTGACTGTGTGCAAGGCATCATTAAATCTGAAGATAAGTAAAGCATTTCGGGTCGCAATGCAGTGCCCAGTGTCAGAAAGCTGGGGTTGCGTCCTAGGTCATGGGTGTTTCAGCAGGACAATGACCCCAAACATACTTCAAGAAGCCCCAAGAAATAGATGGAAACAAAGTGCTGGAGAGTTCTGTAGTGGCAGCAATGAGTCTGGATCTAAATCCCATTGATCACCTGTGGAGAGATCTGAAAATTGCTGCTGGGAGAAGACGCCTTCACATATGAGACCTGGTGGAGTTTGCAAAAGAAGAGTCCAGAGGTGTAAGAAGTTGATGGTTATAGGAAGTGATTGATGCAGTTATTTATTCCAAAGGGTGTGCAACCAAATATTAAGTTGAGGGTGCCAACAATTTTGTCCGGCCCATTTTTGGGGTTTTGTGGGAAATTATGTCCAATTTGCCTTTTTCCTCTGTTTTTTTTTGTGTTGCTTCAACAACACACAAAGGAAATAAACAGGTGTATAACAAAACCTGTTATTGCAATAATTTCTCTGTGAGAAATACTTCATTTTCTGCAATAATTTCAAGGGTGCCAACACTTTGGGCAATGACTGTATATATCTACAAGGAAAAATAGCAGCAGCGTTCTATACATCTATTTATTACATTTCCAAGTTGGCGAGGTAAAGCTGATAGAATCACGCTATGAAAGGAGTCAGTTTGGTAAAGAAAACTAGACACTAGGAGGCGCTGTTCCACAAAAGCTGAACATCAATATCTATCCTATCCAGCTCTCTCTTTCATATATATTGAATGTCGATCCATCGATAAAAAAAAGTATGTGCACCCTCCATATCCCACCTACAAGAGATTTTCTGACCCCTCGTTATACATTCATAGACATTAATGTGGCCTTTTTGCGTCTGGAAAGATTTCTGCAAAATTTTGGAGACGTCTATGGGAATTTTTGCCCATGCATCAGGAAGTGGATCTGTGAGGTTAGACGCTGATGTTGGGGAGAGGCCGGGCTCATAACCTCTGTTATGGGTGTTGGATAAGGTTGAGGTCCAGGCTCTGGGCAGCCGGTCCTGTTCTTCCCACCAAACTCCCCCCTCCTTGTCTGTATGGACCTTGTGCCCTGGGCACAGTCATGAGGAACAGGAAAGGCTCTTCCCCAAACTGTTCCCACAAAACTGGAAGCTGCAATTGTCCACAATGTCTTGAGCTGAAACATTAAGATTTCCCTTCACTGGAACAAAGGGCCCAAGGCTGACCCCTGATAACAAGCCCATAGTGTTACTCCTCCAAATTGCAGTCAGGGGGTAATGTCTTCCTGGCATTCACCAAACCCAGGCTCGTCATCAGATGCCAGATAGAGAAGTGTGATCCGTTACTGTGCAGAATACATTTCCTCCAGAGTCCAGTGCTGGCGGCTTTACACCACTCCATCCGACGCTCGGCATTGTGCTTGTTGATGTAAAGCTGCATTGCAGCTGCTCGGCCATGGAGCTCCTGGCGGGGGAGCAGGGTTTGTGCTTATGTTATACCAGAGGAGGTATGGACTCTGCAGAAAAGCCACCAATGCTCTACTGACCCCATAACTGCAATCTGCTTCTCAGCACTCGGTGACCCCACTCTAACATTACGGGGTCTTCACTTCGTGGCTGAGTTGCTGCGGTTCCTTCCATTTCTCAATAATATCACTCACAGGTGATGGCGAAAGATTTAGGAGGAAAAAATGTAATGAACGGACTTGTTACCCCGGTGGCTCCTATTACAGGACGGCGCTGGTATCAGTGAGCTCTGCACCACCAGCCGTTCTGCCATATTTTAGTAATGGCAGACGGCACGGCAAGGGGCCGGATATTATACACCTGGGGGACGACGGGCGGGATGTTATACACCAAGGTAATAGGGCTGGATGTTATATTCCGGGAGCCAATGGGGCCGGATGTTATAGACCTGGGGCAATGGGGCCGGATGTTATAGACCTGGGGCAATGGGGCCGGATGTTATAGACCTGGGGCAATGGGGCCGGATGTTATAGACCTGGGGCAATGGGGCCGGATGTTATAGACCTGGGGCAATGGGGCCGGATGTTATAGACCTGGGGCAATGGGGCCGGATGTTATAGACCTGGGGCAATGGGGCCGGATGTTATAGACCTGGGGCAATGGGGCCGGATGTTATAGACCTGGGGCAATGGGGCCGGATGTTATAGACCTGGGGCAATGGGGCCGGATGTTATAGACCTGGGGAAATGGGGCCGGATGTTATAGACCTGGGGCAATGGGGCCGGATGTTATACACCTGGAGCAATGGGGCCGGATGTTATACACCAGGGACAATGGGGTTGAATGTTATACACCGGGGACAATGGGGCCAGATGTTATACACCAGGGACAATGGGTATGATACCCCCAAGATGGCCCACACACACAGTATGATGCCCCCACACTCCTCACCATAAACAGTATTATGCCCTCTGTGCTCCCTACACCCAGTATGATGCCCTCACAGTGCTCCCCACACACAATATGATGCTCCCACAGTGCTCTCCACACACAGTATGATGCCCCCATAGCATTTCCATACAAAGTATGATGCCTTCACAACCCCAACATTCACAGTAGGATGCCCCCATAGCCCCTCCACACACAGTAGGATGCCCCCACACTCCTCACCATAAACAGTATTATGCCCTCTGTGCTCCCTACACCCAGTATGATGCCCTCACAGTGCTCCCCACACACAGTATGATGCCCCTATAGCATTTCCATACAAAGTATGATGCCTTCACAACACCAACATTCACAGTAGGATGCCCCCATAGCCCCTCCACACACAGTATGATGCCCCCACAGCCTCTCCACACACAGTAGGATGCCCCCGCAGGCCCTCCAAACACAATAAGATGCCCCCACAGCCCCTCCACACACAGTAGGATGCCCCCACAGTCCTCCCCACACACATTATGATGGCCCCCCTCACACAGTATGATGTCCCCACAGTCCTCTGTACTGAGTAGAATACCCTCACAGTACTCCACACACAGTATGAAGAAGCCATAGAGGCTCCACACACAGCATGATTCCCACACAGTGGTCCTCACACATAGTATGATGTCCCCAAAGTTCCCCCCACACAATATAACTTCCCCACAGTCTCCCCCAAATAGCATGACACCCCCACAATATGAAGCTCCCACAGTCCCTTCACACAGTATGATGCTTCCACACCACCATATACAGAATATTACCGACCCACACTCCTCCCACACACAGTATGATGCCTCCCTGCAGCCCACTCACCCAGTATGATGCCTCCCTGCAGCCCACTCACCCAGTATGATGCCCACACACTGCCCCACACACAGTAATCCACATAGTGGCCCCCACATTCCCTTACACATAGTATGATGCCCCAACAGAAAAATCACAGTTGATTGTCACATTCATGTTCCCTGTACGTGTTACTGGTCTCTGCCACCCGTCTTAGGTATATCAAGGCCTTCAGGTCACGTGGGAATGTCGCGTGACCTGAAGGTCCTTGCAAGACCTTCAGGCTCTACCTAGATGGAATGGCGAAACAAAGCCCTTCTGATTCCCTTTTCTACCATAGAACTCAATTTCATCTGTGCTCTAAGGAGAAACTCCTGACCTCCTAGGACAGCGGGACATCCGTCTGAATTTGGGACTGTCCGATGGACCCGAGATGGTTGGGAGAAATCTTTATGTTGATCGGTCAGGATTCCCCCCCCCACCCCCCAAGATCGGAGCTAGCAGCACCAGAGTTAATCGTGTGCTGGATGCTCTTACCATTTCATAGAAGGCAGAGCAGGGAAAAGTGAGCGGATGTAGCCGGGCCTCACCACAAAGTAAACCTTTAATAGGCAATTTAGTCCTAATTTAGATGTGCAGAACGGAGCTGCTCTTCCTCATTACGATTATGAAAGTCAATAACAGAGCCGCAGGCGGAGGAGGAGGAAGGAAGCATGGGGCACTGTAACACATAAAACCCGCTCCGCTTTACATCCCCGCTGCTTTTTTTTTTAATATAATTTAGTGGGTGAAGGGAGGGGGAGGGGATGCTGGGAAACCTCATGGCCGACTCCGTGCACCTTGAGGCTCCTGGCTGGGTGAGGCCTGTAGAGTCCGGCACATCGGGCCAAGAAACAAATGACTGCAAACAAGCCCCATGTAATCACATTCTCCAGAACGATTAATATCTCCTATTAGGACGGCGCCCTACGATGAGCCGAGGAGTCTGCGCTACAGAGCGGAAGGATCTGATGAGGGAATATCTACAGAAAACGCTCCTACAATGGCACACGTCATGTATTTAGGATTACATGATGGCTTCTCGTCCCGCTGCTCCCGCTCGTTCTTAGTGTGTGCGGTGATGTTACCGAACAACACATGACTTCCTGTGTGGGTGACCACCATTTACTTACAGGCATCTAGCTATATGTGGTTACAAGAAGTTCGGCCTGCTGTACAGCAGACTGCCTCTATATGCCACACAGGCAGGTTTTAAGGGGTCTGGTCTACCATGTACTCAGGTGATTAAATAATGAGATAGTCCCCAGTACCACATAAGCATTAGAGTGCTGCCCATAGCGGCAGGCCACATGACCGCTGTGGGTCCCAAAAGCCAGGGGGGCATGGTAACACTAGGCACCTGCCCCTTTGCCCGCCCATCATCATGATTTCAGCAGCATTTGCATCCTCATCCACGGATACTGCTGTTGAATAAAATGGTGGATCAGGGAGCTAAACGCTCCGTGATCCACCATTCAGCTGAGACTTCGTGCACTGCAGGCGCCATGATGTCACTACATCACGCCTGCAATGCTGAGCCTCAGTACTCATATTGCACAGACTGGAGCAGCGTAATGGGGGAACAAGGAGAGGAGAGTAGCTTTTTTTAATTTATTTTTTTAGGTAAGCTGTGGGAACCATCAAATTGAGTGGTAGCTGTGGGGGACATCATTCTGAGTGGGAGCCTGTGGGCACATCTTACTGTGTGAGAGGTTGTGGGGGACATTATACTGAGTGGGGGCTGTGGGGGATATCATGCTTAATGGGGGCCATGAGGGACATCATGCTGAGTGCGAGGCTGTGGGGGGACATCATGCTGAATAGGGGGCTGTAGGGCCATCATACGGAGTTGGGGCTGGCATTGGGTACCATCATACTAAGTGGTGAGCGGGATGTGTGGGCCATCATACTGAGTAAGTGGCTGTGGGAGCCTCATACTTAGGGAAATCATTACTGTGTAGGGTGCTGTGGGGACCAAGATACTATGTGGGGTGGGGCTACGAGTATCATACTGAGGGGGGTGATCATACTGAGTGGGAAAAATATAATGAAGGGCAATGAAAACTGAGTGGGGGTTGCGGGAGCATCATATTGAGGGTCCATCATACTGTGTGTGGGGGGTTGTGGGGACAATGATACTATGTGGGGTCTCATACTGAGTGACGAGTGTGGCGGCATCTTGATGAGTGGGGGCCATCTTAATGACAGGTGTGGGGGTACTATATGTGTGTATTATGAGGTTCTGCATCAGCTGAGGTGTGTATTATGATATATTATACATAGATACATACTATACATGTTATACAGTGTACACAGAGACACAGATACTTGACCTCGGCTCCTTTCGTTATTATTAATAACCAGAGGCTGTTTCCACTCGGGCTGATATTAGCCGCTCACTGCTTTCTCTACAGCACAGGATATCTCTTGGCTTCATTTACTTAAATGAGAATTTACTGTCCTGGAAGCGATAGACTTATGCTCATAAACCCATGGCAAAGCTTTTCGCTCTCTTCTTTACACAATTGGAGCATGCTGGGGTTCATTAGAGATTTATTTAAAGCAGAGAAAAAAAAAACAATGTTATTAAAAATAAGGTGTTAATGTGGACTTGGTTTACTTGATAAACAATATAATTCTGCAGCATGGAATCACCACAAGGGGGAGCTCACTACATATGGATCAATAAAGCTAGTACTGCACCATGCAAGTCTGGGTGCAACGAGTGGGTGGAGAATGAGAATGTGAATGAACCCCTACTGACCTACAAAACACAACAGAAGTCACCTCAAAACCACATAAAAAACCCACAGAAGTAAACCACAGAAGTTCTGGGATTCTTCTGTTCTGTGGATCAATAAAACTAAACAGGAACTTTTCGGACCTATGGATCAGTGGTATGTCTGGTATAGGAAGATGTGGCATACATTGAAAAGAACAACCTGCCTTCAGTGAACCATGGTGGAGACTCGGTGATACCTGCAATGAAGCATGGCAGTGGCTCTGTGATGCTTACAGTGAAACATAGTGGTTGTTCTGTGATTCTTACAGTGAAGCATGGTGGGGGCATGGTGATACCTACAGTAAACCATAGCAGGGGCTTGATGATGCTTACAGTGAAGTATGGTGGTGGTTTGGTGGTGATGCCTTGTGTGAACCATGGTGATGGGTCAGTGATGCCTACAGTGAAGCATGGTGGTGGCTCGTGGATGCCTACAGTGAAACATGGCGGCTCATGGTTGCCTACAGTGAAGCATGGCGGCTCATGGTTGCCTACAGTGAAGCATGGCGGTGGCTCGTGGTTGCATAGAGTGAAACATGGCGGTGGTTGATGGTTGCCTACAGTGAAGCATGGAGGTGGTTTGTGGTTGCCTACAGTGAAGCATGGCGGTGGTTCATGGTTGCCTACAGTGAAGCATGGAGGTGGCTTGTGGTTGCCTACAGTGAAGCATGGCAGTGGCTCATGGTTGCCTACAGTGAAGCATGGCGGTGGGCTCAGTGATATTCTGCTTCCTCTAGCACTGGAAACCATCAATGTGTGGATGGCAAGATGGATTCAATCAAGGAGAAAACATCTTCCGAGGAAGCTGAAGCATGGGCATCACTTGACCTTCCAACAGGACAATGATTCCAACCATACCTCAAAGTCCACCAAGGCTAGGTTTTTGAAGACGTCCTAGAAGATTCTGGAGTGGCAGTAGCAGTCACAGTAGTAGTCCGTAAAAATGGCATTTGGTGATGAATTTGGAGAAACCACTTGTTACATTAGATATGTTAAGATATTTACAATGTTCTTTTTTTATTGTGAACAGCAAAAAGTTTGTAAATTTTAATAAATCAAATTTTTAATGGGGGGGGGAGGGTAGAATAATTGTGGTTGTAACTGTACATTTACAGGGGGAATAACAGAGGAGCTTTTAAAAGTAAACTCTCTGATGATCTACCATATCGTAAACGGATCCAAAATGATGAGCCCGTGAGTAGATAAATTCTGGCAAATCAACCGCCCATATTTAATGATCTATGACTTGTAATATAATTGCACAAAGTTTGGCAGCCACATCTACTCCGAGCGTCTGAACAATGATAACTCAAAGACTGGGCGAAGACGACCGAATCCAAGAGGGATTTATATTATAATCACATGTTTTCTCTTCCCCGTACACCCACTACAGGTCCTAGTCATAAGAAATAAAAAACTGATTTGCGTCTAACCGGAGGATCAAAGCCGGAAAATATATTACAGCAAATAAATGACCTAATATAGACGTATTGCTCGTTACACATAAGCCTGTTGTTGTCAGAGCGTGGCGGTATCTAAGTATCTCCGTGTGATAAAGAAGGATATGGCGAGATGATGGATACCCAAGAGCCAACAACCCTCTGCTGGATCTCATCAACTCTTCTTCAGAAGTCTATGATTAACGAACGTGGGATAAAAGAGACACAAAGAATAAAAAGGAGGAAGGTGGCGGCCATCATCACACCACAAACAACCGTGAGATGATCCAACGCAACAAGGCCAAAAAGACCATCAATTGTGCTCAAGAGGTTCCTGAAAAGTCTGCTCCAATTCCCCCTTTTTTTTTTTTTTATTTCATGCCAAGTGTTTATTACAGTCTGGACTGGTTTACTATCCAATAATCACACGTAAAAATACACGTGGCAAATAAAGTGTGGTGAAGTCAAATTTTGATTTTGCACCTTCTCTCCGCTAACTTTCCTCGCAAAAGGCTCGAAATTTCAGCAAAAATTTCATTTTGGGTTCATCCACGTAAATAAGTCTTACTCCGTAATATCAAAACACTATAAAAATTATTTTTCAATGACCTCCCTCGCCACATTTCAGTTTCCTAGATTAATTCTATAAAACAATATTTACTTCCCACATTTAATACTTCTGTTCATTCCAAAACCATAGCGATGACAAATATAAAGGTCACAAGAAGTTGTCACAAATAACTAGATTTTTTTTTAAGTTGCAATGCCACTCCTAACCACATGGTGTGCTGTTCATAGTGGCATAGCATCTGTTACCAGTGTCTGGGACAAAGCAAGTATTTTGCACCTCCTAATCCATGGAAAGCGTGCACTCCCTGACTCCATCTCTCAGCCCATTATTGAACCTCATCTCCCGAGCACATGTAATGTATTCCAATAGGTGGCGCTAGAGTTTTAGTCCTCTTCCTTTCTGGAGAAAATTTGCATATTTAATTTCTTAGAGGAGCATGCATGGCTTATAAGTCTCACTCTGACATGCCAGGCTTGGCTTCTCATTCTCCACAAGGAGAAATGTTAACCCTTATATCCTAGTCCTGAGCCTCTCACCTAGCCAAATCAGATATCATACTTTGCACTGATGAGGGGCAACACCCCGAAACACCGTGTCCGCATATTGAGATTCTAGTTTGGCTTTTATACCAAGTCATATTGCAAGGCTAGTTAAAGGGTCGATATTGACTTTTAGGATTGCTATTTCCAATAGGTGGCGCTAGAGTTCTAGTCCTCTTCCTCTCTGAAGAGACAATTTGCATATTTAATTTCCCAGAGGATCCTGTATGGCTTAAAAGTCTCCTCACACTGGCATGCCAGGCTTGGCTTGTCACTCTCCACAAGCAAAAATGTTACCACTTAGACCCCAAGAACATACAGTGTAATTATAGTTTTCCCTTATTTTTGCTGAAATTTGACATTTAAATTTTAAAAAATATAAAAAGTCTTAACATTGTTTTGTGTTTGCTTTTTTTTTTTTTTTAATGTATAACATTGTAACCATTTTACTGCCCTAGGCCTAAAAGTAATACTATCCCTAATCCCAGTCTTAACACCCTAGTCCTAACTCTCACCCTTTTCCTAACCCTAATTCTAACCCTAGTACTAACCCTCACCCTCGATCTAACCCTAACCCTAGGTGAAAGTCTCGACCTTATCCTAACCTTAGCCCTAACCTTTAGAGCAGTCACGCAAGTTCTTACCATACAATATAAGATGAGGATACAGTCCGTTTCTTCTCATTGGATGTGTGACTTTTTTCTATAGTGTTTCTTCACCCAGGTTTAACGTTGATAAATGTGAAGTAATGCACCTAGGACGGAGTAATCCTATTGCTGCATATACATTAAAGGGAGTATACTCGGGACTACAGAGCAGGAGAAGGCCTTGGGTATTCTGTCTACATATAAGCTGAGCAGCAGTACTCAATGTCAAGCAGCTGCCGCAAAAGCAAATAAGATTTTAGGGTGTATAAAAAGAGAAATAAAGTCCCGCAATCCCAAAGTACTGTTACCGCTTAATAAATCACTTGTGAGGCCATATCTACAATATAGGGTCCAGTTTTGGGCTCCACATTTTAAAAAGGAAATTCAGAAGTTAAGAGTCAGTTCAAAGGCGGCAACTAGATTATTACAAGGGATATGATGAGAGGTTGGAAAGGTTGGGCTTGTTTAGTTTAGAAAAAAAAAAAAGTCTTACGGTGACATTATTTAAAACTAAACATTAAGAAATTAAGAGAATTGCACAACTAGAATTGTGGTAAAATTTATCCTATTTTTTATTTTTTTATATATACTTTTTTTGTGCATTCGAGTGTTGCTCTTGAGTTAAAGGGGTTGGTCCAAGAAAGACACTTATCGCCTATTGTCACGGATGACAACGGAGGGGGTCGCACAGATCCCACCGCTGTCACCAGTTTGTCAGGGGACGCAACGCAACTCCGCTGCCTCCAATCGTCAGGACAATTTCACAATTGACTGATGAGTGATTGACAAGGCTGTGGCTGCTTCCACTACTAGGCCGGTTTTGGGGAACTGTGAGTGAGCATATGGTATACTAGATGGTGGCCCGATTCTAACGCATCGGGTATTCTAGAATAGGTATGCGGCCGACCAGGCGCAATCAGCAGAGCGGTGTTTAAATTTGGCGCCAAAATCGCTGATTGGTCGAGGCCGGCAACCGCGACCAATTAGCAAAGCGGTGTTAAAATTTGGCGCCTATATCGCAGATTGGTCACGGCAGGCGGTCGCGACTAATCAGCAGAGCGGGGTTTAAATTTGTCGCCAATAATGCTGGTTATTCGTGACCGGTAACCGCGACCAATGAGCAGAGCGGTGTTTAAATATGGCGCCAATATCGCTGATTGGTCACGGCCCGTGGTTGCGACTAATCAGCAGAGCGTTGTTTAAATTTGGCACCAAAATCGCTGATTGGTCGCGGACGGCCACCGCAACGAATCAGCAGAGCGGGGTTTAAATTTGCTGCCCATATCGCTGATTGGTCGCGACTGCCAGCCGCGACCAATCAGCAGAGCGGGGTTTAAATTTGGCCGCAATACTGCTGATTGGTCGCGGCTGGAGTCCGCGACCAATCAGCAGAGCGTTGCTTAAATTTGGCGCCAAGCTCGCTGATTGGTCACGGCTGGCAACCGCGACCAATCAGCAGTATTGCCGCCAAATTTAAACCCCGCTCTGCTGATTGGTTGGCTGGTGTAAATTTGCCGCCCATATCGATGATTGATTGGTTGCGGCCGCCGGCCGCGACCAGCGTCGTATTAGTGATGACCGGGGAGCGGCGCTGCCTGTGCGGGTACTTCCGCTGCGAGCAGCTGGGAGATGAGCGGCTGCTCGCAGCAGAAGCATCCCAACCGGCGGCACCGCTCCTCAGTCCTCCGTTCACACTTGCCGTAGGGAGATCATAGCGCTGTTTAAATTTGGCGCCAAGCTCGCTGATTGGTTGCGGCTGGCGTCCACGACCAATCAGCACAGCAGTGTTTAAATGTGGCGCCAAAATCGCTGATTGGTCGGGTGCGGAGACCGCGACCCATCAGCGAATCGTATTGGTGAGGACCGGGGAGCGCCGCTGCCTGTGCGGCCACTTCCACTGCGAGAAGCCGGGACATGAGCGACTGCTCGCTGCAGAAGTATCCCGACCCGCAGCGCCGCTCCCCGGTCCTCCCTTGACACCCTAGCCGCTGATCTCTCGACTGTAGCCGCATGGTGTTACTAAGGTCCTGACATTTGTGTTCAAAATCGCTGATTGGTCGCAGGCGCTGGTCGCGACCAATCACCGATTTGGGCGCCACATTTAAATATCGGCCGCGACCAATCACCGATCTTGCAGACACATTTAAACACCGCTGTGCTGATTGGTCACGGACGCTGCCCGCGACCAATCACCGATTTGGGCGCCACATTTAAATAGCGTCCGCGACCAATCAGCACAGTGGTGTTTAAATGTGTCTGCAAGATCGGTGATTGGTCTTGTTCGCTATTTAAATTTGGCGCCCAAATCTGTGATTGGTCGCGGGCAGCGTCCGCGACCAATCAGCACAGCTGTGTTTAACTTCTGCGGCAAGATCAGTGATTGGTCGCGGCCGAAGATCGTGACCAATCACCGATTTGTGTTATAATTAGTTTTTCTCTTCCCCAGCTATAATTAATCCCGTATGTTCAATGTGACGGAGATATGTCCCCTCTTATGGATTTTAATTTTTCTCTATGACACCAATCAACAGGCAAAGCGGAGGGGGTTCAGCCTTTACGACCATCACCAATGACAAGAACAGGGGTCCCAACTCCATTTATGTGAAAATAAAAACCAAACATCTCCTGGACTGCTTGGTGCTGCAACGAACACCTCCAGGCCGAAATAAATAATTATTTTTACGTCAAACATGGACGACAGACGGGATATTGTCCGTCGCGGTTTCTTTTTTGGCGTCAATCCATTGGTGAATTTGTCATCTGTCAAAAGGTTTCTATACAAAAGAGAGACGTACAAAAACTACACACAACTCGCGGTTTCATCCCATTTAGGCTCCATTGGACCATGGAAACTAGTTGGCTAAGGCCAAAGCGAGCAGATCTCCTCGGCCAGATAAAACACTATTCCTATTATTGTCATGGGGCAGACAAGATATTAATAACTACGATATGAGTAATGGAATATTCTGCCAACCCTAAACAAGTAATTTTCTTTGGACGTAAAGTTGGATGACACAAATAAAACAGCACCCCAGCTCTCCAAGAAAAAAATGGAGATAAATAGTAAAGGTTCAAGAGGGTCCAAAATGAAGAGTTAATATTAAATAATAATTTTATTGATATAGACCTAACATATTCCGCAGCACGTTACAGTTCAGACTTTGACAGTAAAATCTAATATATCCTTAATAAAATTAAATGTTCTTGAAAATGACCCATCAAGGATTTCATCTGTTCTGATATCAGAGAGAGGGTTTTTTTTTGGAACAGGACTTCTGAGAACTATAACTTAAATACATGAGAGATTAACATTTAATATTTGGGCAAGGGCATAAAAAAACATGATATAATTATTATATGAATGGCTGGATTTGTTTATGAAAGTCCTTGGATTCCAACACAAGTTCTCAGATATGAAGCGAAGTTCTCATCCATATTTGGCATTCCATAAAAATTGTAATAATGGGGTTCTCAAGGACAGCATAAACATGTCTGGAATAAGTCAAAGACATGGCCAACATTCTTCTATGCCAAGTCTTAAATGATGTCGGTCAACGAGGGAGTAGGGGATGCAATTTCACCCACTAAAAACCACCATGATATGGAAATTGGTGGTGGAAATGGAGTGCAGTCTACACTTGTAGATCTACTGTCCATCAACAGCACCAAGAAAGTTCCATCTTCACAAACTAGGCAGAAGAACTTTCAAAATTAACAAAGCAAAGATGTCCTTATGACCCCTCTTGACACTACTAAAGACACATCTACAGACATGAATGCGAACCTTCTCAGCACTACCGTTTGCTTAAGAAAACTCACTACCAGACAGGGACTAGCAAGAACACAAGGGAACTGTTTTAATTTGGCTTGGTTGAC
The DNA here is from genome assembly GCF_046119375.1 of Phyllobates terribilis. Lineage (NCBI taxonomy): Eukaryota > Metazoa > Chordata > Amphibia > Anura > Dendrobatidae > Phyllobates > Phyllobates terribilis. The sequence goes on from NW_027362770.1 coordinate 161,182,572, forward strand.
TCTTGGGGAGGTTTTATTCTTCAAGCTTTTCCACTATGATGGGTGTAGGTCCCACCTCAACTATCAGGAGAAGGGACCACTTGGTGTAAAGGGGGATATTCTCTGTAGGTGCCTATACACCTTCGATAGCTGTTGTATAAATTCTTGTTCTGCAGAGGACTATCACTGCCAACCTATCGTAAGGAGCACTTCGTCAAGCAGAGGATTGGCGAACGGGCATCTGCAAGAAGGCTCATTCATAATTATAGGCCTGTGTAAACATCCCGGCAATTATCCGAACAACGAGCGGATCAAGAGATAAAAGGATCATGCCGGCAGTATCGGTAGCACAACGAAAATGTCCTGCCGAACATGAAACGTATTGGTGATCGTTCTGTTGCCATAAGTTTTTGTTGGCCCAGAGCAGTAAACGAGCACTGAACTACTTATTAAAGGGCCAAACTTCTGCCTGGCAATGCTTTATCTTCCATGGGAACAAAAGGATCAGTCACTTAAATTCAACATGCCCGATCTCTTCTTTCCCTCAACATCTGCCTCCATACACATAAAATGATTAGACGGTCGGTTTGTCCTCATGAAATCATCAGGACATTAATCAAAAACGGGTGAGGGCCTTTAGTTATGGTGCAATCAGACATCACAAAATGATCGTGGCTTCCTAATCATTTCTCAATTGTAATAGGAAGAACAGCTTTGAAGTCAAAACTGCTGCTCTCCCAAGTGATGTCCAGTGCACACTTGATCAGAAGTGTTCAGGAGGTTGTATTTTTGGCTGTACTATGACCAATGTCAAAAATCTTGAAATAAATATATGCATTAAAGTGGTTGTCCAGCACCCCAAACTTGCCGACTCCTGCCAGTCGTGTAAATGACACATGCAGAAAATTTCCCCATTCGATAATACAAAGTTTGAGAGAAATCTTGGGGACCCAGTCTCCCGTTTACCTTGGCAGGTGCGCTCATCTGTCAGTAACTTGTATCCTTTCTGGCAGCTGCATTCAAAGCTTCCAACCGTATTCCGGCAAAAGTGGTCACATCCGCCGTTGTTTACCAAGCACTCATCAATGTCTGAAATAAAAAGGTGGATAAAGTCAGGCAAGATGTTTTTTATCGCGTTCCCATATAGGCTTACAAATAAAAACTCCTGTAATTAACAGGAACGATGTAGGCAAAACATATACACTGTATTATATGTGGGCCCTGAGGAGGAAGAGGGGACGAAACATGATATCGTAAAAAAAAAACAGAAGAGCGAATCCTTGGGTTATGCTCCACTTTAATTTATTGGAGTGTCAGACATATCCGACGTGGCTACAAAAAAAGAGAAGATCAATTCCATGAATTTCATGGTGGAAAAGACAACAGTTTCTAGTAAAGAGCAATGTAAGAATCATCGTACAGAGGGGCAATTCAATTTGCACTGCCCTGGTCCGGCATAGTCTGATCTTCCATGGCGGCTGGTCTTCACTTCCCTGGCTCAGCACCCTTGGTGCCCCCAGGTTATAGCTTGTTTTCATTGACCAACCTCTTTTAAATTTGACATGTATGGCCACCATATGTAACAGAGTGCCCCCCTCAGCCTGTTTTCATGGACCATACTGGACTCAGGCCTATATTAGTATTTTCTGTCCTGCATCTAGTGGGGGCCTGTGTGTCTTCGTTCCTCTCTGCATGGGGCTTCCCTTAAATGCACAACTCTGCAGACCGGCTGGAGACTGGAGTTCTAGAAGATTCCTCATTCTTCCAATTACCTGTAGTACATGTTTAAGGGGGTGGAGTGTTTGTATCGCTGCCCAACCTGGGTGCTGATCCCAAGAGAAGGAGAACAATAAGACACATGGTTTTTAGTTAGTTGATGCTGTGCTGTGTGAAGGGCTAGGACCTGTTCTGTGGCCAGATTCTAGTGCCGTGTATGGACTATTGGAGATATGTTGGACTATTGGACATTGGAGATCAGTTTCCACGTGGGATTGTGATGTCTTGCCACCCTGCTGGATTTGAGGACTTAGTCTGAGACTGTTGTTGCATTGTACTTGGCGTTGGATTACTGGGTGGCGCCCTCGGATTTGTCCCTTTCTGTGTTACTGACCCTAAGGAACTACAGCTACGTTTGGTGTTGTACTCTCCTAGTTCCAATAGAGGTTGTGTGACTGTTCATCGGCCGGCTGTCTCTGCCTGCTCCGTCTCACACCCGGTCACACCATACTTTCATGGTGCCGATAGACACCCTCAAAATCCTACATCTGATTGGTTGCACTGCCCTAGTAGTTTTTACCTTTATGAATACTGCCTCCTCTCTATAAAACCTTCCTCAAGGTTCATCTCTTTGAAGCCGTTGAAAAGAAATTGATGGAAGGAAATGCTGCACCTCGACAAGAGCGAATCTCAAACCTATTGTTTTCTTTTGCTCCAATTCCCAGAGACGGAGATTTTCGAGAGCGGTCTACTATTTACAACAAAAACAGCATATTTCTCCTCTGCCAACTGATGTGTAATATCCAAAATTAAAGCCAGCTGAGTGATCTCGAGCGCGGCGATTGCACAGATAACTGTATGGCTCAGCTACGTGCAAAGCCTATACGTTACAAGAGTAATGGCCTGTCGCAGTGTGCCGGGACTTGTAGTGGCAAAACACAAAGCCGAAAGCAAGGGCAAAAATTAAAGGTGTGGCTTTCTTCTAGGAACAGTGCCCACTCTTACCCGTAGGCTGTGTCTGGCATTGGAGGGACTGAGATGTCATTTTAGACACAGTCCATACACAAGAATGGTTCTGAATCTTCAAGAAGGAAACCATGTTTTTTTCCATTCTTTAAACCCCTAAGAAAATATTACAATACTGGCATTTCCATCCTCCTCCTACCTGCCGGCATCGCCAGGAAATCTTCTGAAGATGTCATGCGGGAAAGGTGCCACAACAAACTAGTCATGCCAGGGTGACTGATCCGAAGAGGAACAGGTAAGAGGCAGTTTGTAGAGCTCTGGTCTGGCGGCAACAGACTACTAACATGGTTCCTGGGTCAAGGTCCTTCGAAGCATCAGTTAGGCTATGTGCCCACGATGCAGAAATGCTCCGGATTTTTCCTGAGCGTTTCTGCATCTCCCTGGCAGAAAAAACACATGCAGATTGTACATGCGGATTGTACATGTGTTTTTTCAGCCAGGGATAAGCGTTTGTCACGCGTTTTGCACATGCGATTTCGCATGCGGGTCGTCAAGCGCTTTCCAAGCGATCTTAGCATCATTTGGAAAGTGCTTGACAACTTGGTCACATTATATATAAATCCTTGCAACCGGCATGGATTTTATATAGTGTGACCAAGTTAGTTAAAAAAAATAATAAAAATGGTAAAAAAAAAAAACAAAAACATTATACTCACCTTCCGATGGTCTCCTTCTCCGATGCGTCCGGTGTCTCGCGGTGGTGTAAAAGGACCTTCCATGATGTCATTTAGTCACGTGACAGCCGACATCAGCGGTCGAGTGACCTGTCACATGACTGAATGACGTCATGAAAGGTCCTTTTACTCCATCGCGAGCCACCGGGGAACAAGACGTATGGGATACAAGATCGGGGGCCATCAGAAGGTAAGTATAATGTTTTTTTTATTTTAAATTCTTTTTTTTTTTTTTTACAGGTACTATGGTACCTGGGTCTGGAGGAGAGTCTCCTCTTCTCCAGACCGGGTACCATCCGCACATTGAATCGCTTAATATAAGCATGTGCACATGTAGTCATTAGGCGATTCAATGCAAGTCAATGGCGGCAAAAACACCGTGATTCCTGCGAAATAATTGGTAGTGCTGCGGATTTTTCCGCAATGATAATCCACAGCGGAAATTTCCACAGCATGTGCACAGCACATGCGGATTATCATTGGGGAATATGGCAGACCTACTAACAAGCGTTTTTTAAGCGTTTCTGCGGTGGAATTGCCGCTGCGGAAACGTTTAAAAAAAGCATAGTGGGCACACAGCCTTATACAACTCCAAAACTTAAAAGGACTGTCCAATGATAAAAAGAAACCAAAAACTATGGCTACTTTCTACCAAAAATGGCGCCACACCTATCTATGGGTTGGGAGTGGTATCGCAGATCCATTCACTTCATTGCTCACATGTATTAAAGCTGTCAAACAGTTGCAAATCATGAGCATGGAGTGACTACAACATAACACCCAAGCACGCTGAAGATACTCGGAAATCAGCCAAGCATGCTCGTAAATCTCGAGTAACGAGCATGCTTATCGCTTATCACTATTCATTTCCAATCACTGCCCCATGCAAACATGGTAGCAATTGGCTGCTGAATCACTTGCTGACTGTTGACATCTTTTGTTTGAGCCCAATCGTTGTTGGCAGCACATCCACTTGTGTAAACAGGGAATGTGTTGCTGACAACATGCATAATCAAGGCGTGTTAATGATTGTTTATCCCTATGTAGTCGCATTGGCCAGTGCACAGGACTGACGGTCACTCACTCCAACCAGAGTGGGGTGGGGAAAAGCCGGCTCAGGATCAGCCTCGGACTAGCCAACTGAGAAGTATATGGCTTATATCCTGCATTTTCACCAGTTTCCCCTCAGCAGGCTCTCGCTTCATTAGCAATTGATTCTGAGCTGGTGAGAGGAAGCTAGCTCTTCTGACGTCTCCCATACACAACACAGCACACAGGGAAGGATTCCTGTTCTTCGTTCCTTAGGAAGCAAACAGACAAGGAGCAACAGCAGCCTGGAATACATTATACAGCAATACTGAGCAGTACCGATGTGAATTCAGTTCTAGGATGATGCAAAGACTTGTTAGAAAGCTCAGCACAATCTTTCTGTGTCTCTCTCTGCCTCACTCCTCCATGGATTATTATAAAAGGTGTAACCTGACACTTCTCCCTGTGCTGTTAGTCTGTCTTGTCCTAAACAAAATTGAGCTGTGTTGTCAGAGTGGATGGGAAGTTCAGGAGGGAGGGGAAGAAGTGGCTCATTAGAGGGGAAAGAGCAGAATTCTCTGATAAGATATATTACAAAGTTTCTTATCTTTATCTCTACTATTGATTTTTGTAACTTTTGCTGCAAGTAAAGTTCCCCTTTAAAGTCCAATCACTTCTTCATGAAAAATGTAAAACTCATTCGATCTGGTATCAGCCAAGGTGTCCCAGACGGAGATGAAGCTCAGTGTGGAAAATTGCTTTATTGTGTTTTATACTCCTCATCTTCCAGCTTCTTCACATCTTTAATACCCTGGATTAAGAGTTCCTGAGCTTGTTCTGCAGCCACGGATCTCCACATAATATTAGATATTAATGTCGGTGGCTTGGCTCATGCGTAAGACACTCAGACAATCAAACTCATTGCGGTAAGGAGGACGAGACGCTGATAAAGAACGTTTTACGGGACTTAAGAAAATATAGTGTAAATGATCCTGCAATGTTAATCCGGCTTTGGAAACACTGAGGTTGTTATTAGGGGACGAAATAAAACTGAATGGTGTTGGAGATGATTGGCAAAACTGCTTTTACAGGCGCCCAATTCCAGCACATTGTAAAAATGCTTTGCAAAAGGCATGCTCAGCGCTCTGAAGATATATAATACTATTGTATCTCTGTATATATTATATTATATATATTTATAGGTCTGATATATTTTTCATAATTAGAAGTGTGTACCTTTTTACCCAGTCAGTCCGGTGTCTTATGAAGGCAACCTCTGTCTATATGCCCTAATGAGGGGTCCCTCAATATTCCACCTTTAAAAGTCAGAACAAAAAGGTGCCCATACAACTTGGATAGCTTTTTGGTGGATAGGTGCTTCCCCCTACCGCATGCATATGTACGATCAGTGCTAAGAGACTGAAAGACTCCTGCAGCAACAAAACAATTGGGAGTTGAAATTTAATATGCCCGATCCTTCTTTCCTGACATCCTGTAGAGGAGGATCAGGTCAGGAGGCCCCACTTTAATATTAGATGGCCACACTGAAAATGGCATGATTGGACAACTCTGATCTACTATTTCTGGGGTCCTTAAAAGCGGCTCCTGGTCTGGACGAATTTTTCTGCATTACAAGAACAGGCATTCATGTGAACAGCCACCATGTATTACAACATTTCTCCTGCAGCAGGGGAAATGTCTGGTCAGCTATGGCTTCCTTCATCACCCCTAGCAGTTAGCAAAAGTGTCCAGAGCTGAACTCATGGCGATAATGGTTAAATGACCCCATTAAAGAGAACCTGTCACTTGCTAAAACTTTAGACTTGAATATCTTGTAAAAATCTCTGAGCTCCCCTGATTCTGCCGCTCTTTTCAGTTTTGTGCTGTGTCGCTCCATTGCAGAGATATTCGCATTTGTTTCTTCTGGACCTCATTATGTGAAATCTCTGCTTGCAGTCCAACAAGGCGTTTTTTCAGAGTCATCTCTGGGGTTGTGTGCTTTCATTTCTAATTCCCAGACGCTGCCAATCACAGCTCAACAACTGATCTAGGAGTCTATCAGTCTCAAACGCTGCTGAGCTGTGATTGTCAGTGTTTGGGAAGGAGTGGTTAAAGCGCACGCCCCCAGAGAAGACCCTGAAGAATCGCCCAATTGTACTGAAAGCAGAGATTTCACATACTGCGCTCCAAAAGCAACAAATGTGAATATTTCTGCAATAGAGAAACGCAGAGCAAAATGGAAAGGAGCGGCAGAATCAGGGGAGCTCAGGGATTTTTACAAGGTATTTAACTCACTTATTTGAGCTAGTGACAGGTTCGTTTTAAGATATTCATGAACATTGGATAACTGTTGAGGGGACCAGCAATAATCTATTTGTCTGATATCAAATATTTGGTGAAACTTATGAACTTATTATTTTTATTATCGCATATTCGTGTCATTATTTAAATTTGTAAATGCTTTTTAATTATTTCGATTCTTTTTTATTTCTATTTTTTTCTTTATATTTTTTTTTTATTTATACTTCTATTTGAGAATTCTGGTAGAATTTTGTTATAATTAATTTGAAAAAATATATATATTTTTTTAAATAAATGCACTACTTATTAGAAATCACCTGCCTTGAAAAGCAATTATTTTTGCTTTTATTTAAATCTTCCGTATTTATAGCAAATTTCATTGTCCCTCATGATGGAATAAAGGAGCAATCTTTTGTATTGGAATTTGTACTTCTTTTTCTTAAAGGATTAGCCTTGCTCTGCTCCACTTCCACAACAAGAAGTTAAGAGGGAATGTGATGACACATTCTCCTGATACCTGCCGTGATGCGTATGATGTCAGAAGACAGTGAAAAGTTTTGAATAATGCCAAAAATCACTCTCTCCTTAAACTTTTACCTCTTCCAATACCATATCACTGTCAACTCAACCAAGATTTTCCTAAAGCCGAAATTTCTTAATCTAGCGTTACATCACAGTCCTGAACATTGGATAGATCTTTTTGTCTTCCCTCCAACAAAGATGGTCATGAAAATCTGATGAAACAACACTTGCATTAATTTTGGAAGTTGTCCAATTATCAGACTCTCCTCAATTACTAACCTCAACATATGAATATTTGATGAAGTACTAACCTTGAAAAGGTAGGACATCTAAAGAATGAAAAGGAATTATACCCAATAGCTTTGGTGGTCACACTCATCCCTCCAGTGGATCTTCTACAGGTTGATTTTCATTTACTAGGTCCCACCATGATTCTATCAATAACAGTACGTACCTACTCCATATTCCCTATTGATCCAGGGTTTAAGGAGAAATGGGAGGAATTATCAGATACTTGTTCCATCGGTTTCATGAAACTTCTGTCTGAATTAAACTCTTCTTCCCTCACTGAGATGGAGGTTGAGATGGAAGATCTACAAACCTCCATCAAAAATGAACTCTCGGCTGAGGCTTTAAAAAAATTAATGCGGGTTTAGATCTGGATTACCAAAAATGGAAGAAAGAGGTGAGGGAGATGAAACTTAAGAAGTTCCAGAGAGACATGAATGACCTACAAATGGATAGGGTATATAAGTGGCGAACTCCAAATAATCGTTCAAGGGCTCCATCGAGGTCTGGTTCAAGTGTCCGGTCACGATCTGCTTCAACTAGATCAATTTCCTCTGTGGAAGAGCCAAACATGGGGGCTATACCAAAGATCAGGAATGTGGAGGTTGAGTATTCCACGGCAGTTACAAGAAATCGAGGGAAGCACAGATTGAAGTTCTCTCTAAAGGATTGACATTTGCACCCACTAATCCTTTTAATTTCTTTGCAGCATTAAAAGATCTACATATTTTCTCCCGTAAATTGATTTTGAAGAGGTTACATTACAAAAGACAAATGAACACTGATGGTTTTGATACTCCAGCGGAGGTTGAGGCTCTCCGGGTTCTCGAGGATCTTCTCAGGGAGCAGATGCCTGTGCAGGAAAGTACGTTCCCCACCACTATTTCGCCTAGATCTACTATGTTCCTCCCTTTGTCCCTTTGTGCACCTGTGGAGATCCTCACTAGGTTGGTAACTGAGGAGTTCAGACAGATATCGACTAGGAGACGTTATGATAACCTTACACACCGCCAGAGGCTGGCCTTGACTGAACTCCAGTCATTGAATGATGTTGTGATTAAGGCGACGGACAAGGGGGGGGGGGGGGAGGCGTGGGATCTGGCCAAATACTTTATATGAGAGGGAGGCCTTTCGCCAGCTAAGAGACAAAAGTACCTATGCCAAATTGTCCTATAATCCTCTTCCATCTTTTTCCAGTGTTCTTTTGGATATTCTGTCCAAAGCACTGGACAATGGCATCATTGCGAAAAAAGTCTTTGAGGGACTTATGATTCCCTTTCCAAGCATACCAACTTTCTATCTATTGCCTGAGATTCACAAAGACCCCGTCACCCCTCCGGGACGTCCGATCATGTCTGGGATTGATGGTTTATGCGACCCTATTTGTAAATTCATTGATTTCTATTTGAGACCACCGGTATAAACGCTCCCATCATATGTTAAGAACGCGACGGATGTCCTGAACAGGGTGAACGAGGTCTTTGTGGACCCTGATTGGATTATTGTTACGGCGGATATTGAGTCGCTTTACACCTGTATCAATCACAGGGATGGACTTGAGGCAGTCCGTTTTTTCCTGAGGGGGACCGATCGGGACAGCTCATTGTGTGACTTAGTGGTTGAGCTCCTCCAGTTTATGCTCACGCATATTTTTTTTGTTTTTAAGGATTGTTTTTACCTCCAACAACGCGGCACTGCCATGGGCGCGGATTGTGCGCCCTCATACACTAACCTCTTATTGGGGTACTGGGAGAGGAGTATATTTGGCGGTGAGGGCGCATGTGCTGTGGACCATGTGCAGTGCTGGCTGAGGTATATTGATGACGTTTTATTCTTTTGGCGGGGCACGGCTGGGGAGCTCGACACATTCATGGGGGGGTAGAATGAAAATTCAATGAAAATCAAACTTACGTACAAATACGCCACCCGTCATATTGACTTTCTGGATGTCAGTCTAGAGGTGGATGACGATGCCTCCCTCCAGACTGACGTCTTCTGTTAATTCTCTCCTTCATGCTTCCTCAGCCCATCATGGCTCCACCATTAGGGCCTTCCCGATCAGTCAATTCCTCCGGATGAAGCGGATATGCTCCATGGAGGAACGATTTCAAACACAGGCTAACGATCTCCGAGATCGATTCTCCCAGAGAGGATACAGTAGGAGGAGCATTAGGGCAGGTTACAACAGGGCTAAAAATATTTCCCGTGGGCAGTGGGCAAAACATTACCACGTCACTTTAGACAATTTCATAATTGCAACGCGAAATCGCTGTCTATAAGAGGAATTGACGTGGTACATGGAGGTATTAGAGGTGGAAATCTGATAAAAATGCTGGCCCAAAAAGAAGCGAGGTGGATCACTATATTAGGATCCAGCACCCCCCATGGTCTTAATGAGACTGTTAATTTTGCATCACTCCTGTAGACTACACCTTAACTCAATGCTCTCTTTATATCCCTTTATTCTTTCCCTTGTATATTTTGATGTTTTCAGATTTATTTTATTTTTTTTTTCTCCATACCCATTAGTGACCTGTTCCCATGGCAATTTGAACCGGACTAACCACATATTTATTTTTCCTGGCAAAACAGACTATTCCATCTATGTCATTACTACTTCACATGTGGACCTATTTTGGAAGCCATTTATTCAAGAGGATACTACATATTGTGTCTGTGTTATTTGTACCATCTATGCTGTTATCGCTTTATATATGGATTTATTCAGAAAGCTATTTATTCAAGAGTATATCATATGTTTTATCTATGTTATTTATGCCAGAATTATGTCCTTACTTTTTTGGATTTGTATCTGCTTGTGGTTCTCCGGGGTTTGTATTAGGCCATTGGTGGTGCGGTGCGCATGCGCTGCTCTGTTCCCGTGGTCCGGGGTTCCTGGGGCGTCCAGTACTGCTGTGCGCGGGTGCCTTGGTGACGCGTCATGGATCCCGCGCACGCGCAGTGGCGTTGACGCCGCTGGTGGACCGCCAGGCTGCGTATATCCGAACGCGCAAGCGCCGACATGCATCACCAAATGGGGGTGGCTTTATTAACACCATGTGACCTGTATTGCAGGTCCTGGCGATATATTTACTATGGCGCACATGCGCCGCGAGCACCTTATTGGCCACCCTCATATCGTCTGACACACTACCATGAGGATTTAAAGGTCATATATGGGGTGTTGGCTATATCCCCCATGATGAAGCCGAAAAACTGGAAGCGAAACGAGCGTAGGGGTCTGTTACGGGGATCTTGTGTGTCAGCCTCCCTTACTTTACACTGTGTACAGAATTATTAGGCAAGTTGTATTTTAGAGGATTATTTTTATTATTGATCAACAACTATGTTCTCAATCAACCCAAACGACTCATAAATATCCAAGCTTAATACTTTTGGAAGTTGGAGTGGGGTTTTTTAGATTTGGCTATCTTAGGAGGATATCTGTTTGTGCAGGTAACTATTACTGTGCAGAATTATTAGGCAACTTAATAAAAACCAAATATAATCCCATCTCACTAGTTTATTTTCACCAGGTAAACCAATATCAGTGCACAAAATTTAGAAATAAACATTACTGACATGCAAAAACAAAAACAAAAAAAAATAGTGATCAGTATAGCCACCTTTCTTTATGATGACACTCAACAGCCTTCCATCCATAGATTCTGTCAGTTGCTTGATCTGTTTTCGATCAACATTGCGTGCAGCAGCCACCACAGCCTCCCAGACACTGTTCCCAGAGGTGTACTGTTTTCCCTCCCTGTAGATCTCACATTTTATGATGGACCACAGGTTCTCTATGGGGTTCAGATCAGGTGAACAAGGGGGCCATGTCATTATTTTTTCTTCTTTTAGACCTTTACTGGCCAGCCACGCTGTGGAGTAGTTGGATGCATGTGATGGAGCATTGTCCTGCATGAAAATCATGTTTTTCTTGAACGATACAGACTTCTTCCTGTACCACTGCTTGAAGAAGTTGTCTTCCAGAAACTGGCAGTAGGTCTGGGAGTTGAGCTTCACTCCATCTTCAACCCGAAAAGGTCCCACAAGTTCATCTTTGATGATACCAGCCCATACCAGTACCCCACCTCCACCTTGCTGGCGTCTGAGTCGGAGTGGAGCTCTCTGCCCTTTACAGATCCAGCCTCTGGCCCATCCATCTGGCCCATCAAGAGTCACTCTCATTTCATCAGTCCATAAAACCTTTGAAAAATCAGTCTTAAGATATTTCTTGGCCCATTCTTGACGTTTTATCTTATGTTTCTTGTTCATAGGTGGTGGTTTTTCAGCCTTCCTTACCTTGGCCATGTCCCTGAGTATCGCACACCTTGTGCTTTTTGATACTCCAGTAACGTTGCAGCTGTGAAATATGGCAAAACTGGTGGAGAATGGCATCTTGGCAGCTTCACGCTTCATTTTCCTCAATTCATGGGCAGTTATTTTGCGCCTTTTTTGGCCAACACGCTTCTTGCGACCCTGTTGGCTATTTGCCATGAAACGCTTGATTGTTCGGTGATCATGCTTCAAAAGTTTGGAAATTTCAAGACTGCTGCATCCCTCTGCAAGACATCTCACAATATTGGACTTTTCAGAGCCTGTCAAATCTCTCTTCTGACCCATTTTGCCAAAGGAAAGGAAGTTGGCTAATAATTAAGCAAACCTTATATAGGGTGTCGATGTCATTAGTCAGCACCCCTCCTCATTACAGAGATGCACATCACCAGATTTACTTAATTGGTAGTTGGCTCTCAAGACTATGCAGCTTGGAGTAGGACGACATGTAGAAAAAGTATCATGTGATCAAAATACTCATTTGCCTAATAATTCTGCACACAGTGTAGGCTGTCCTGCTACCTGGGTAGGTTGTGAACATATCACTTGATTTATACTATGTAAATGCACGTACCCATGGACTTTTCTTGCTTATTGTGTGAGAAATAGAGGCCGAGTCATTATGCTTTATCATCTCAAGTGTGGGAAATTGTTATCTATGGCTCTGCCCTCCGCCTTGGCAATGTATTCTGTATCTTAACTGTCTACTACAGGTTTGGTGGGACTCCATTAGATATGTTAAATGGTAATACTTGGGGCTGTACACGACTTTATAAATTTATTGTCTGTTCTGTCTTTTCTGTATTAATTAATATGTGTATTTTAATATACTTCTAATAAATATTTATTTTATCTGAGTCTATAGTACTCCATATCTTTCTCCAAATTTTCCATTGTTACATATGGAGATTGACTGGGTTGCACAGTTGATATTTTTTGGCTGAGCACCCAAGTATACATATAATGCCTTATCTGGGGTTGTTTGTACTACTCCATATTCAGTAGTCTTTATTTTGACCACCTCCAGCCCTCTACCGTTCCCATCTCTAGCCCCCTTGACCAGAGATGGTAAAGATCTTGCAGTTCATCCAGATCCAATATTCCTATGTTCTACTTACTTTCTGATCCTTGTGCCCCTATGTAAGACATAACCCTACAGAAAACCAATGATTGCTTTTTAGGACTGAAAAAACAACATTTTTTGGTTTTGAAAACTCATTTTCAAAACACCTAATTTTGAGACCCACATCTGATGAGAGAGCATCAATTTGTCTTTCAATGGAATACCCAACATAGCCAAGCACTATACAGTTGAAACATTGGGCTCCATGTAATGCATAATTTCTCCTCTGGGAGCGCTGCTAGAAAAGGCAACCCTTGTTTTTAGAGTTCACTGCTCTATTCCAGTTTATTGCTGCCAATTACTGCAGAGGGACAACCAGTAATCAGTTTGTTTTAGGGAATCCTTGTAAAGAAAGGTCTCGTAAAAAGCCGACAACCCCCTGAAGCTTGAAAGAGAAGACGACTGACATCTGCAAAGTACCTGGACTAAAAGGATTATATCGGATCTCTATACAAACCCATAGACAATAGTTGCAATACACAGACCTAGTTGAGTAGGTCATGGTATAGAAAACAGTTATTTTAGCCATCGTTCTGTTTGTCATCAGTTAAACCCTTGAAGAATAATTGGCTAAAACGAGGTCCTTTATTCCGTAAACAGGTGCAGTCCACATAATGGGCCCATATTATTCCATTGTATTAGGCTTTCTCTTGTGCCAGGGAACTATATAATAGACTATACTTTCTTTGGAGAACGAAACGGTGCAACAAGTCGGCGGGGTGGGGGGGGTAAATTGTAGAAGTGATATAATGGTGGACAGTTTAACCCATCACCCCACTAAAAAAAAAAGTCTAATTTCCCAGAATAGAGTCTTACGGAATCCCATACTTGGAAAATTGCAAGAAAAATAGAGGAAATCTAAGAAAGTGAAAGTTACCTGGACTCTGCGCTGAGTATGCCATGCATGCGTCAATACTAACACATGTATGTTACATTTCTCTCCTGCCCCGAGCGGGGCCGCGGATCCCTCCCCGGTAACTATGGCAGTGAGACAGCCTGCTCAAGACATGTTTGCCTAGTGTAAGCCCTGGATATCACCCCTCTAGTCAAACAATGTGCCAGAAGATTAACAAGGATTGCACAGTAAGGAAAAAAAGCACTCTTCCAAGTAATAAGAGGAATGTGTTCTCTTCTCCTTCATCCGCTAGGTATTGTGAAATTTATCCGTGAGCGGGGTCAAACACATAGAAAGGCCATTACAGCTGGTACAGCTCCAAGTGCTTTAGTTTCACTAAATTTCGGTGCAGAAGCTTCTACTTCCTTGGTCTCAGGCAAGTAGGATAAGGCCAGCCTCTGTTCTTGGTCACCCTCATCCACAATTTTTCATCCTCAAGAATGAAAAATTGTCCTATGAAATATTTTTAAAATTATCCAGAATACTCTAAAATTATAAAATAAAATATAAAATCACCTTATCGATCCCACTGTTCTACTTAGAATGGTGCTCAGGTCCTCCTCCAATCTTCAAATTTCCTAATCAGATGACCTCAGTGGTGGCAAGCAGTCACATGTCCATTGAGTTGAAACAGTGTCTGGAGTTGTACATTCGGTTCTGGCTGACCACTACAGCTAATCACTGGGTTGATCATCACTGAAGTCAATGACTGGTTGCAAAGGTTACATGCCCACCTAGACTAAATAGACATGGAGACTAGGCGGGGGTGAAGGTGGACGACGTCCGTTTCGCATCTGGCTGATGATTCTACGGATCCATTCATTCAAGAATGGACCTGTAGAAGAGTCAGCCAGACGCGAAAAGGCTATCGTCCACCTTCCCCCTGCCTAGCTCACCTGCATGCCACCGAACTAATGTCCAAACCAGTTGGAATAAAGGACATTTAACCACAAAAGGATTGGGTGAGTGCTGCTTTTCCGTTCTTCTTCATATTATTTACTAAACGTCTCAGCTTTTGCACCACCGTTAAATATCCTAAAGAAGTTGCAAGCGATCATTTTACAAAGCGCAAGAATTACACATAATTTTACGTGGTCCTTTAAATTACTTCAAGACATGGAGACTACAAATGAGCGAAACACCTCCTACTTACTGGCATCCCAGCCTCCTCTTTTGATTAGCCGGCCTGGCATAAAATAAACGTTGTGGCCTGATGCACAGATGAAGTTGCGCCAGGCCGGCTAATCAGAAGAAGAGCTGATATGCCGGCAAGTAGGAGGCAGCTCACGGGGCTCTCGTGTTGCGACCACCGAATACTGATGTGGCCACTAGACCTGGGAATCGAATCACTCATCTTTAATGGACCAGGCAAAAAATTATGGAAACCACTTTTGTCACTCAACTCTGGAGGACCCTCTTTCATTTTGGCCCCAGACTAACTGCTTATTGATTGGTGTCCAGTACACTGGCCAGGAGAGCGGAGAGTCAATATTGCATAATAGGGCAGAGCTTTGTGTCATGTAGGGTCTATACAAACTTTACAGATTAGAGGGCTAGTAATTTATAACACTTGTCTTTTTCCCAGAACCTCAGTGAGGCTCCTGGAGAAAGGGGAGACCTTTTGGAGTCATGGAAGCTTTGGCAAATCTCTAAAGAGCCACCAAAACCTTCTCGAAGGTTTTCTTTTTGTAATCCAAAAATATACTGAGTGGGGCAAAAAATGGTGCTGTGGATATTTGCGCGCTGCACTCTAACCTCATTTTTTTTACGTTTATGAAGTATCCTATTCATAGGTCGTCCAATATTTATAGCTGCCAAGAGCCCCAAAATTGCTGCGACAATCTCAAATTTTTTAGAAAAAAAGTTTAACAAATTTGGGCATGTGCAACGTCTGAAAGAGGTGGGATTATCCAAGCTCCACCTAAGAGTGGGTGTTCTTTGCCAATTTGGTTCTTCCTGGGTTGGGACAGCAGGAAGGGGGAGCCTAATGTCCCTATCTTACCAAAGCAGATGTTGGCAAGTACGCAATATTTTTTTTTTTTAATGTGATGGAAGTAACGAAAATCTGTGTCCCGTGCTGAATAAGTATTGGGGGTGAATTAAATAAAGTAAAAAAATAATATAAATAATAAAAAAAAATTGTCAATTTTCACAAAATGCATTTTCCCATCATCTGCAGTTTTTCCTCATCCCACACCCTGCTGCTTCTTGCAGCTCGTGAATATAAGAAACTCATTTCACAAAGTTTAAATAGAACAGACTTGACCTTGGTCGGCAAACAGATAGACTAAGACGCACACGGGAGACTGCGAGAGGACATAATGCAGGTTGTAGAAAAAGGGGTAGAAAGTCCTATATTGAATGACAGCTCAGTGCTCGTATGAGGCCCGGACGGTTATGTTCATATCTCCAGGTCTTGCAGTCTTAATTGCTTTTTTTTTTTTGGGAGATTTTGAGAAACGTTACGTTAAGGGAACTGACTATTAAATATTTGTGTGTGGGTTTTCTGTCTAATTAGAAATGTGTGAAGGCGTTATTTGCTTCCAGCGCAAGATGTAACAAACAGACAAACACCCAAACAGGACCCGGCTGTCACCTCCGTAATTCTGTGTGGACGTCTGGATGGAGCCCTGGCACGATCAAGGGAAAGCCACATACTTCCTGGCTGCTCACTCAATGATTTTCTGCTATTTAAAGCATAATATCAACATGCTACAATTTTACTACACAGAACACCTTAAAAATGAATTATAACAGTGCCATGGAGGAAGCCTGCACCCTCCTGTACAGCGTGCTCCCCAAAGTCTTCTCTTCTGTGCCCTACCTAGAACAACTATTATAGATCCTCACCTAAAGCCTCCTAAAGCCATACAGTGCACTCCCTGCCTAAAGCCTCCTAAAACCATACAGTGCACTCCATGCCTAAAGCCTCCTAAAACCATACAGTGCACTCCCTGCCTAAAGCCTCCTAAAACCATACAGTGCACTCCCTGCCTAAAGCCTCCTAAAGCCATACAGTGCACTCCATGCCTAAAACCTCCTAAAACCATACAGTGCACTCCCTGCCTAAAGCCTCCTAAAGCCATACAGTGCACTCCATGCCTAAAACCTCCTAAAACCATACAGTGCACTCCCTGCCTAAAGCCTCCTGCACAGCCATACAGTGCACTCCCTGCCTAAAGCCTCCTGCACAGCCATACAGTGCACTCCATGCCTAAAGCCTCCGGCACAGCCATACAGTGCACTCCATGCCTAAAGCCTCCTGCACAGCCATACAGTGCACTCCATGCCTAATGCCTCCAGCACAGCCATACAGTGCACTCCATGCCTAATGCCTCCTGCACAGCCATACAGTGCACTCCATGCCTAAAGCCATACAGTGCACTCCATGCCTAAAACCTCCTAAAACCATACAGTGCACTCCCTGCCTAAAGCCTCCTAAAACCATACAGTGCACTCCCTGCCTAAAGCCTCTTGCACAGCCATACAGTGCACTCCCTGCCTATGACCTCCTGTATATACAGTGCACATATATAAGTTTATAGCTCAGCATGCTTCCTGACTATAACCTCATATGCAGCCCAGCTCATATATTGCCCACCCCTGCTTGAAGCCTCCTGTATAACCCCATACAGAGAATGGCCTGCAAAAAGCCTCCTAATCATTGAAAACCTTACCTAGTGCTTCTTATATCATAAAATTTGCAAGCTAAAAACCTCACACACTGTGCATTTCTGTACAGCCATAGAGTGTACTCCAAGCCTAAAACCTCATGTTCATTGTCAGCCCTGCCTAGAACATCCTGTACAATGTGCTCCCTGCGTAGAATTTCACAGTAGGTGAAATTGTTCAGAGAGTTTCTTGCCCAAACCCTTGTATGCAAGATACTTCTTGCCTCAAATTTCCTATATAATGTCCTCCTTGCCTAGAATCTGTTACTAGACTAAAACTTCCCGTACATTGCACTCCCTGTCTAACGTGTCCTGTATATGGTCATCCCTGCCTAGCATGATGTTTGTACTTTACGAGGGTTTCATACTTCTCCATCTTTAATTCTGCTGATGCAATGGTCCAGCATGGTGTCATTTGTTTGATACTGACCTTTGCAAGTCTTCTGATCTGGCTGCAAGGTGAATCCCACAGGGCAACTACACCGGACTCCTGTCGCCGTATCCTTGCAGGTACGGTCACAGCCTCCGTTATTCACAGCGCACGTTTCTAGAGGTAGAAGAGAATGAGTGATACTTTGATCCACGTCTTCATCTGTTTCTCAAGCTCACAACATATATACTCTTGCCACATGTTAACAAGAGACATGCAAGTTCCTCGTTGCAACGATCTTTAGATGCCTTCACAAAGCACAAAGACAGAATACAGGGGAAGAAGGGAATTCAGGCCGCACTACAAATCCGTGTAATTTTACCCAATATATAGGGCACCTGTGCCAGAGTTATCATTAAAGGGCTGAACACTTAGGAAGCCCCATTACAGGGAAATTTCTAAACATGCAACTTTAGACTTTGAGAGGTTCATACACGGAATAGGTCCACCACAAGGGTTATGGGACACGTTACATTACAGAATGGTCTCCAGCTGTTGCTTACCAAAGAGTTCCATCAGGAAAGAATTGGAAACCTTAAAAAAAAAAGCTCTCATTCCACCCATCCATCATCGAGCACTGGTCCATAGACATGGCTTCCACCACAAACCAATCACTATTATGCATCCAACTCTCAAAGTCAGGGTCCATCGACCACATTCTTGCTGCTAACCTCGGGTTTCTTGATAAAAGCTTGTATCCTCTTCCCCATTTGTCTACCGCTCTGTCCCAAATAACAAAAAAACATTCGTGGGGGTTTTGGCTATCACTAGCTCCAGAAAAAAATTTTTTTAACCAAGACCTACCCAAAATTTTTGAAAGAATGGAATCCAAGATCTATAAGTGGAGTTGACTGAGTCATACTTAAACGAAAATTGGTGAATGCTCCTTTTAGGCCTAAGGTAGTCTAGGTCGTCTAGTTTGAGCCTTGTTTGTCTTTCTCCAATAATCTGGGCATGAAGACTCTTGAAGATCTACATTATATGAACCAACCTTGATTTCACTTTACCAGAAACAGAAAACATGAGTATTCCCTAGATGTTGATTAGTACTTCTATCTAAACCCAACTAAGAGACCAGAGGTAGAACTACAATGATTTTCTCATAGGAGCGAATGAAGTTGCATTTAGACGAGCTGAGATCCAACTAGAATAACAACCCATAGACTTGTATGGGCAATATTGATTCATGATTCTGATCAAAAACAGATGTTTCCGTAATTTCTTGTGGACCACTCTGTCTGAAAAAACTTATGAACAGACCCATAGACAATGTACCCATTATAGTCTAGGAAAAACACAAAATATGTACATATACGTCCTCATGGACATCTGAATGAGGCCTTAGAAGGTCTTAAAAGTATAATAGCTGAACAACACCACATGACAAATTACATTGTGTTGTTATTTATATATCCAAAACCAGGCCCTTCATCTGCAAGTGTGTCCACCTCTATAAAAGCAGAAGTTTTGGTGGTTTGCTGGTCTGGAACATTCAGGCATGTTAAAACAATCAAAAGGAGAAAAGACATCATGATCTTAGAGGTCCAATCATTGCTGCTCATTAATCTGGGAAAGACAAACAATTTTGAGTCCATCATTCTACCGTGAGAAAGATTATTCACATTCAGGACAACTTGCTGTCATTGAACTCCTTTGTATACCAAAGTATCAGAAACTAAAATGTGAGGCCGGCTGGCCAAAGGCTATAGCTTGGCAAAAACTGGATCATGAAACAAGACAATGATCCCAAGTACACCAGCAAATCTACATCGGAATATCTGGGTGTTGCAATGACCGAGTCGCATTCCAGACCGCAACCCAATTGAAATGCTGAGGCTGGAAGTTAAGAGTGCTATACAGAAATGAATGCCCACAAACCTCAACTGGCATGTAAAGCATGTCAGTCGTCACAAGGAGAGATGTTACCCCTTAGATCCCAGTCAGAGCCCTCTCACAGAGCCAAATCAGATCTCATGCGTTTCACTGAGGAGGGGCAACACTCTGAAACAAGTGTCTCCAAACTGAGATTTTGCCTTGGCTTTTATCCTAAGGTATGTGGCAAGGCTCAGTAAAGGGTTGATATTGACCTTTAGAATTGCTACTTCCACTAAGAGGCACTGGAGTTCAAGTCCTCTTCTTCTCTGTAGAGGTAATTTGCACACAAACCTCAATGAACTTAAGCAACTTTGTAAAGAAAAGTGGGTCAAAATACCACCTGATCGATGCGAAAGCCTGTTAAAGTCATGTGGAAAATAATACTTGACGTCATTGCTGCTAAACGTGGTTATATTTTAGAGCACTGTTCACCTGGCAGCTGTAAAAATGGCTACGATGAACAGCCTTGGTGCTAGCCACACCATTTACCAGATCCAGGGGTTGCCCTAGCCTTCACATTTTAACCCTTGTACAGGGATCTGGTCTTACACAGGGACCCTTGGGCTTGGTCCACAGAGTCGGCTGCTGTTCAGCAGTGCAGGCTGGCAGGAATGGTTAGGTAGCCGGGTCAGAACCAGAAGGGCAGAGAAAGTACAAATAAAAGTCAGGTAGAAGAATGGTCCGTTGATGAGCTGAGGTCAGAAACTGAAAAATTTACTAAAAACCAGGAGCTGAAAATCAGGGTGTATGAATCAGGCAAGCAGAACTATATCTGGTAGCTTCCAGCTTTTGAATGGTCCAATTTGCCACGGTAGGGAGCAGATTACTCCATCTGATTGGAAACACACTCATATCGCCAAACTGGATGGCAATATGGGTTCCAGCCACCTTGGTCAGTGGCTGGACAGAGCTTGCACCACACAGGGCTTCTTGTACCAATGTCTCCCCCATCACTAGTGCCACTACCAGAATGAACACGGCGGCATGTTGTGACAGGTGCAGATGTCAAAGGAGCAGGTCCAGGAGGAGTTGTGACAATAGTTCTACAAGCTATTGATTCATAGGGTGTACTTAATTTTTCTGCATTTTGACCTAGTGTTTGTTAAATAAATAGTTACCTGGTGTAATTAGCCATGCATTGTTGTTCTTCTGAGGTTATAGTTACTTAGGTATTCTATATACTGTATATGATAAAAATCTGGTCCTTAGAAGGGCCAATAGTAAGCTATAGGACCTTCTAAGGACCAGTTTGTTTTTTTTATTTGGTTCCAACATAAAATCATAGAATTCAAAGACGGTGTGCTAAGTTTTCCTCACGACTGTATGAGTAAGAGCTGGTACTGAGGATCATAGGCAGATCAGAACCTGGGTTGCCATCTGAGGTGTCTTCTCAGGGGAAGAATGTTGTAGACTTTTCTCTACAGACTGTGCATCTGATGAAGCCCAGAGCCTTGACCGAAAGTTAAAGCATGGGTGGGACCCTACTTGAGCACTACTCTATTAGTAGTGACCTGTCATATTCATTTAGATCAGGGGTCTCAAACTCGGCTGGGTATATGGGTCGCACATGGAAAAAATTTGAATTTGGGGGGCCGCATTCTTTGTTCAATGTGACATTTTTAGTGATACCATTTTTTTGTATACACCTTTTGAACATTTTTGCCGTGTTTATTTTTTTATGGCTTGGGTCGTTATGGATGTGGCGATAATAAACGTGCACTTTTTTGTGTTTACTTTAGTTTACACATAAAACAGCATTTTTAGTGCCCAATATTTTTTCATGCTTTATTTTATTTTTTTTACAATTTTATTTCCCCCAATTGGCCACATACAGTAATATTGTCTTACAATTAGCATCATATAGTAATAATGGAAAACATCTTGTAGTAATGTTCCCCATCCAAGTCCCCATCTTGTACTAATGTGCCCCATCCAGGTCCCCATCCTGTGGCTATGTGCCCCATCCAGGTCCCCATCCTGTGGCAACGTTCCACATCCTGTCGCCCATCTTGTACTAATGTGCCTCATCCAGGTCCCCATCTTGGGGCTATGTGCCCCATCCAGGTCCCCTCTTGTGGCTATGTGCCCCATCCAGGTCCCCATCTTGTGGCTATGTGCCCCATCCAGGTCCCCTCTTGTGGCTATGTGCCCCATCCCGGTCCCCATGTTGTGGCTCTGTGCCCCATCCAGGTCCCCATCTTGTGGCTATGTGCCCCATCCAGGTCCCCTCTTGTGGCTATGTGCCCCATCCAGGTCCCCATCTTGTTGCTATGTGCCCCATCCAGGTCCCCTCTTGTGGCTATGTGCCCCATCCAGGTCCCCATCTTGTGGCTATGTGCCCCATCCAGGTCCCCATCCTGTGGCTATGTGCCCCATCCAGGTCCCCATCCTGTGGCTATGTGCCCCATCCCGGTCCCCTCTTGTGGCTATGTGCCCCATCCAGGTCCCCATCCTGTGGCTATGTGCCCCATCCAGGTCCCCTCTTGTGGCTATGTGCCCCATCCCGGTCCCCTCTTGTGGCTATGTGCCCCATCCAGGTCCCCATCCTGTGGCTATGTGCCCCATCCAGGTCCCCTCTTGTGGCTATGTGCCCCATCCAGGTCCCCTCTTGTGGCTATGTGCCCCATCCAGGTCCCCTCTTGAGGCTATGTGCCCCATCCAGGTTCCAATCTTGTGGCTATGTGCCCCATCCAGGTCCCCATCTTGAGGCTATGTGCCCCATCCAGGTTCCAATCTTGTGGCTATGTGCCCCATCCAGGTCCCCTCTTGTGGCTATGTGCCCCATCCAGGTCCCCTCTTGTGACTATGTGCCCCATCCAGGTCCCCATCTTGAGGCTATGTGCCCCATCCAGGTCCCCTCTTGTGGCTCTGTGCCCCATCCAGGTCCCCTCTTGTGGCTATGTGCCCCATCCAGGTCCCCATCTTGAGGCTATGTGCCCCATCCAGGTCCCCTCTTGTGGCTCTGTGCCCCATCCCGGTCCCCATGTTGTGGCTCTGTGCCCCCTGTGCTGTTCTTCACACACATAAAATAGAAAAAAAAAAAGATGATTCTCACCTGTCCTCCGTTCCCTCGGCGTCCTTCCTGCAGATGTGGCCCGCAGGCACCACAGAGTCAGACCCCTTGACGATCCCGACCTGGTCCAGGAGGAGCCGCCGACAGCAGCGCTGCACTGCCGCACAGAGACTGTCTCCCAGCACAGCATTTCCAATGCCAGCCGCCGGCCAATCAGAGGCCAGCAGCTGACATCTGCATATGGCAATGACGTCATACTCGCTGCGCCGACACGCAGATATCAGCTGCTGGCCTCTGATTGGCCAGCGGCTGGCATTGGAAATGCAGTGCTGGGAGACGTTCTCTGTGCGGCAATGCAGTCGGCGGCTCCTCCTGGACCAGGTCGGGATCGTCAAGGGGTCTGTGCCTGCGGGCCGCGTGTTTGAGACCCCTGATTTAGAGCAACCAGCATGAACTGAAAGAAGCAAGAACGATCAAGACAAAAACTAGCAGGTTTAAAGTTGTAACAAATACTAAAACTTGGACCATCAATTCACCATGACCACTTCTACTAGAAAATTAGGGTTTGAATAGGAAAGGCTACTGGTCTTCAATCAGACATTATTCCTTAGTCTTTGAGTGATTGTGTCTGACTTCATACTTCCCTTTCATCATCATCAATGATCACTAACTTGACCACGCCTGAATGTAGATTTCCCTAAGTGTAATTCCACATGTTTTGGAAATGTTTGGGATTTTACCAGTGGATTTGCATTTCTGATGCTTTAATGCCCATGATTAATGGGTCCCCTGACCGGTCTCGGTTTATTGCCCTCCAACGATATAGTGTTATGACACATGTGAGCTGCAGTGGTCACATCATCAACCTGCCACCCCCTGGTTCGTGAATCTTGACTGGCAGACTCACTCCCGTAGAGATTAATGCTGGGAGCCGTAGCATATGGCAAATCATGTGGATATGTGATAAATGTCTGAGATTGGAAATACCCTAGGCTACTTAGGTAGTTTGCCCGTGATGATTGGCTAGCACGGGAACTCCAATCAGAACTTAACTTGAACCTGATAGCTGATTCAAGCCGCCTGAACCATGGGCAGCATGAATTAAAAACTGACTACTTTATTGCAGATGTGTATGTTTTACTCTGAAATGTTGCAGTGTTTCCGAGAAGACATTCTTTGAAATCCTAGCCGGGGACTATGCTTCTCAGATGACTAGTCCAAGAGGTCAGTTCCTCAGCGGCTTCTTGCCATTCTGCTCCCCTAGACTGACAGGTGTCTACTTCCACACACAGGGAGAAACCTGTCACTCTGAGGGAGCAGGGTGGGTAGAACTTGTCCGTTCTGTTGGATCAGTCATTCGGGAAGCCTAGTACCCGGCCGACTTTTCTTAGTATGTTTTCTCTGAAACACTGCAGCATTTCAGAAAAACCTTCATATCCAAGTAACACAATTTCCACTAGAATTTAAAAGATTCCCCAACATTTCTCCATTAATGGGTGGAATTTTCATTGGCTGGTCTTTCCCCCAAAAAGTGAAGGTTTTACTAATCTTGTTGGCTAATCATGAGCCTTCTGTTGTGCAAAATGACTTTGAATAGATACTGACAGAAGAGGCCACAAACCCAGCTTAAGATCTAGAGCCGCACATTTAGCTTATGATTGAAGGGGAAATCTCAGACCACTCATTTAACCCTTAACTACTCCAAGAGGCCAAAGGCGAATAACAAAGTGTCTGCAAAAATATATCTGATCCTATTTCATAGACACATGGTTGAACATATCTTGGGCAGGAAAATTCCCATTCCTGGATAGTGTCCAGAAAGTGGAAGAGACACAACAGACTTACTTTCCCATGTCATGGCTGACTGGTTGTATAGGCCAAGGGTCAGTTACTTAGCACAAATAGTCTGAAAGAGGCCATGTTTTGTGTTTCACTTCACAGGGATTAAGCAAACTACAAGGAGAAAAGGAGAAAAAAAAATGTTCACCATCTTGAGCCTTGGTGCATAAATATTGCTTGTACTTGAAAACCACTGAAACAGATCTGTAGAAAAATAAATATCAGGAGGCCAAATGTAGAACATCAGGGCATGAAATAGAAGTTAAATTGGAATGTTACTAAGTATACGGGCATTATAAAATGAAATCTAATAGAATAATAGGGTGGGAAATATCCTGGAATTAAGTCCATTACGCCATCAGAATTGGGTTATTCCCAGCTCAGAACGGGGCTCTAAAATAAAGTATGTGTGCCACTGATGCATTTAATGTCTATGGGATTGTCGGAAATAGCCGAGTGCTGTCCATTCTTATAGGGCCTTTCAGATGCTGGCTCTCAGGATTAGTGTGGGTCAAGCCTTCGGTCTCCCAGTGATCAGCAAGTTAAAACCTATACTGTGGATGGATGATAACTCAAGAAGATGGGAATAAAACCTTTAACTCCTTTGAATTCATTTACAGCACTTTGATGGTAGAACCCTGATAACTGATGCTGGAAGTTTTAAGGGGCAGCCATGGGCCATACAAAGACCCCATGGCTGTCCTTTGGGAATTGTGCTAGAATATTCATTCTTTACAATAACTTTAAAAAGGTCTATTAGAGTGTTCAGAGAACATTGTAAAAAAATGGTGGAATTGATTTTTTTGTGCATTCTGCTTAAAAAATTTATATCAGATATCAAACAAACTAAAAAATTAACTCCCAAAAATCGACACTTAAGATGCAAAAACACGGCCTTTAAAGGGTCAATATTATATTTGGAGCTTGACTTATCTTGATTTTAAGAAGTGGGTACTACTAATGAGAACCATTACACTACCTAGGGTTGTCAGCAAACCTTTCCTACTGAACTGACAAGATAAAATTGGTGTTATTTTCTAGTTTTTTCCTAACCCATGTTCTGTGTTCAGTCGTCAAAGAAGAAGCTAGGGAGCTCCAGGAACAGTCCCTTAAAGTAGATTTCCACCTTTGGTAGGGGTATCTACAAAGAGTCTAAGGTAATCAGAAGTACACCTATGGTTTCTTCTTAACTTGTTCTGATTTGCTACTGTGTATAAGCACAATCTCACCAAGGATTAATCTGAGAGATGGTTACATTCAATTACAGAAAGGTTAGAAAGACTCTAAACTAAAGCAGCTGAGCTGTGAGAAAAATAGTAAGATAATTTGGTAAAAAATTAAAAACATCTTTAAATAGGCCTTAGAAATAGAGTACCTGGAAGTCCACTTTTAACATAACACTAGTACATACTTGTTAATTTTTCAAACTGGATTTCCAGGATACATTTTTTTCATAACACCCCTTTTTATATGTTACACCCTTCTTACACCCACTTTATAAACCAATTACTTTACAGGACTTTGTAGAAGGCTTCTGAGGCACCCAAGAGACTTGCAAGCTCCTCTGGAAATTTGGGAAATATAATTTTTTCAAGGAGCCTCCTGGACATTCAAGGAGAAGCTGAATCTTGATACAAAAAGTACTCTGTTACTTTCATCAGTCCCATAAATAAGGAATGTTGCAAAAGTGAGCATGTGTGGCCACTGCTCCATTCAAGGAAAGAGGAACCCTGTTCTTGAGCTGGTGCTGGTCCAAGCAATGGGACCACAAGTGATCAGATACTCATCACCTAACCTTAGGATAGGAAATAAGGGGTAGTTGTACAATTATACCTTAAAAAATTCCAACTATATGGTTCTTTCATCAAATTATAAAATACCTTTACGTACCCTGGATGACTAGAAGACACAATGTTGTACGTAAAAGAGAAATAGTCTGTAGACTAAGACTTAGTCCTTTTATTTTAATAATCGATTCCCCACAGCCACAAAACCCTACTGAACAGAACATAGATGACTCTAGGGTTGTATGATGATCTAAGCCCCGTTCAGTAGGACAATGGAAGGTCCAGGTTTTACAATAATGTGACAACAGGCTAAGAATACAAGTGTAGCCGAGCCACAAATTTCCGTAAATTGGCATGCAGCACTTTCCAGTAGTTTTCATTTGCAAGTAAATCAACATTCGTGGTCATTTTGGAGTACGTAAATACTTAAACATTGTGTTAAACCAGTGTGTTTTTCTGCCATCAGGGCTACAGATGACGAGTGCGTGAACCTAAGGAGGTAGCACCTCGCTCTTTCAGTAGTGGGAGTCAAAAAGATCTCATAAATAGTGAAAGTTGCAGGAATTTAAAAAGGTCAAGGGGGTCGAAGGTTATATTTTGAAAATGCAAAGATAAGCAAACTTCCTTGTTTTCTCCAGAAATTCACTGCACAGAAAATTTATCAGATCACTTCCCAGGATACGATTGCTTGGTCCAGGGAGCACAGAGTTAGTTAACCTGACCTCATTTTCCACTCGATGTACAATGGTTCTGTGAACCACTTCTTAAGGGCCTGACGTGAATTAAACTGGAAGGAAAAACAACCAAATTTCGATATATTTTTAGGTGGTTTCCAAAAACTCAACATGCACTTTATAGAAAAATCCAATAAATTGCATCAAAGCTTCTTTTCACTCATCTTTATTGAAAAGGAAAAAGCTCGAGCCAAAAACCACTTGTGATCATTAAAATTTGTTCATGCAGTTGAAGCTTAAAGCCAAAAATGTTTTAGATTACAGATCTACTCTGATATATATGAAGTATCGACAGTGCCGACTTCAAGTGTATGTGGGTCTGGGAAAAATCAGAGTGTGCCCAAGTCACTTCTACTTATTGTGCCTCGCAAGATCACAGTGTGCCCAAGTCATCAATTCCAATGTAGTTCTCAGAAGATCACAGTGTGCCCAAGTCATCTATTCCAATTTGGTTCTCGGAAGATCACAGTGTGCCCAAGTCATCGATTCCAATGTGGTTCTCAGAAGATCACAGTGTGCCCAAGTCATCGATTCCAATGTGGTTCTTAGAAGATCACAGTGTGCCCAAGTCATCGATTCCAATGTGGTTCTCAGAAGATCACAGTGTGCCCAAGTCATCGATTCCAATGTGGTTCTTAGAAGATCACAGTGTGCCCAAGTCATCGATTCCAATGTGGTTCTCGGAAGATCACAGTGTGCCCAAGTCATCGATTCCAATGTAGTTCTCGGAAGATCACAGTGTGCCCAAGTCATCGATTCCAATGTGGTTCTCGGAAGATCACAGTGTGCCTAAGTAATCTCTACCTATATGGTCCTCGGAAGATCAGTGTGCCCAAGTCATCTCTACCTATGTGAGCCTTGAACGATCACAGTGTGCCCAATGTCATCGATACCTATGTGGTCTTCAGAGGGTCACAATGTGCCAAAGTAATCTCTACCTATGTGAGCCTTGAAGGATTACAGTGTGCCCAAGTAACTTCTATCTATTGTGACTCGAAAGATCAGTGTGCCCATGTCATCGATACCTATGTGATCTTCTGAAGATTATGGTAGGCCCATGTTATTTCTACCCATGTGAGCCTTGAACAATCACAGTGTGCTCAAGTCATCTCTAACTATTTGGATCTGAGAAGATCAGTGGCAACATGTCATCTCTACCTATGTGGGCTTTGGACCATCACAGTGTGTCCAAGTCATCTGTACCATAAAGTTATCTGGCTAATAGAGGTGGTCCTCAAGGAACGCCCTTCTATGACATCTATAGATCAAATTGGGGAATGTAGAAAGTGGTTGTCTTTATGAGCCAACTCTTTTAATTCATTTATACAATAACTAGAAGATACACCAAATTGACAAAGGTAACAACATTTTATTTTCAAAAAGGAGGTACAGCTCTGAAGCACACACTGCTGAACTTAAGAGACACTTTATAGACTAAAAACGAAATACCTGTCGGGCTGTAAGATTTCTGCCAACTCCCCCATAAACAGAAAGAAATGCTTAGTTTGAAGTACTGCTGTGTACTCTCTGAGAGAGTTGCAGCTAAATGTCTCAGGCAGAGGCTTATCTCCATGCAGAACAAAAGGATCAGCACTTGAAATCTGAGGGGCTGGATTCTTCTTTTCCTCTACATCATATGTTGGGGGGAGAGGCAGGCAGTTGAAGTTGAGTGGCTGGATCCTTCTTACCCCCCACATCATAAGTCAGGGGAGAGTCGGGACGCGCTCATACACATTAGAAGGTTGTCCAATCTACCAAAATTGGCAGGTTTGGTCAAATTGCATCTAATGTGCATGGAGGTCTTTCGGCTGTTCGTCTCTACTTTTAGGTCAGTTTCATCAAAGACTTTGGCCCAGATTCATCAAGACCGGAGTCGTTCAAGTTGGTCTTGAAGAGGAGGTGTGCTAAAATCAGATGTGCACCTCGTCCTAAATCCTACTGAAATCCCTGTAGGAGTAAGATTTAAGGAGTAGCAAGTGCCGCCACTCATCATGAATTAGACAAGCGGCAGCTGTCGCGCACCCGCCTGCCCCAGTTCCACCCACTTTGTCAGAGCTAGGCCAAAAATGGCATGAGAACGCCAAAAGTAACAAAATTTTAGCATAGCCTTGAGTTGAGCCGAAATGTTGCAACATTTTGAAGCTTTTTACGCCAGAATACCGGCATAAAAGCTTTAAATGAATCTAGATTGACCTTATATTAGAGTTTTAAGATAACTAAACTCCAGCATGGTACAGAAATTGAAATCAAGAAAACATTCATTACGGAAATTTAGGATTTTGATGGTTTGAGCTCAATTTTGGAATGGAGGGAGAAAATATACAACTATATTCGTTCTGTAAATACT
This sequence comes from Phyllobates terribilis, assembly GCF_046119375.1. Classification (NCBI taxonomy): domain Eukaryota; kingdom Metazoa; phylum Chordata; class Amphibia; order Anura; family Dendrobatidae; genus Phyllobates; species Phyllobates terribilis. Next base: position 161,212,156 of record NW_027362770.1, read on the forward strand.
GGAAAAACATGGCAACTTTACATACCTAACTACTAAAAAAAATCCATTTACAGGATATAGAATATTTTTTAATAGCAAAAAATAATAAATTAAAATATGGTATAGTAAAAAAATAAATAAAAATAAATATATATATATTTTTACTTTTCAAACTAGTTGTACAGTACATAGCAGGCATTGATGAAATTAAAATACTTGGAATGACCTGTGCACAGTTGAGCAGAGGAATAATATTTAGCAGTGGCTGGACGTGGGATGGATGTGAGTTCCTGCGGAGTGCAAGAAGGAACATTCTGTACGTGCAAATGGACCATTAAATATCCAAACACTATGGAATGGAACTGGTGGGACAGCGAGATGCTGTAAATGCATGCCCTGGCAAAAGATGAATGCACTTCACTGGCTGTAGACACTGGAGTATGTTTACTATCAGCTTACAATCAGACATATTGACAAGATTTAATGTATTCTGAATGAGTCAGGCATATAACACAGTTCAGTTACTGAGAACTTGAGCTAGCCATACATTTTACATAGCTACTGGCTCAACAGTAATTTTTCCTGACCCCCTGCTCCCCCCACCCCTGACGCATGCACTCTTGATTCTACAGAGTGTGCATGTGTTTTGAATGATAAAGAGGTAATAAGTCATTTCCAGATTCCTACAGCAGCTTCTTATCTCACCTGACAGGGAGTGGACTGGGCCTATTGGAACCCAACAGCCTGATCCTACTTTTCCTCCTGACATCTGCTGTAGGGGAAAAGTCTCATAAAGGAGGAGCTCAGGTGGGGGAGAGTAGGAGGTTACAAATAAAGAGATATTATGGAGTTCAATGGTAGTCGGATAAAAAAAGGCATGAAAGAGCTCCAACTATCGGGGTCTAACTTTGCAACACCCCAGAAGTTTAGATGCACAAACAAAAAGGAAAATAAAAAGGGAATTAGTTTTATGAGTTCACTCACTGTCCAAAATAGCTCTTAATAACAGTGAGTAAAAGGACAAGAAAGTCTATGAAAAACACACACATATATATGTATATTAGTTTAAACCAGAAGTTTACATACACTATATAAAAAGACACATACACTGTGTGCAGAATTATTAGGCAAGTTGTATTTTAGAGGATTATTTTTATTATTGATCAACAACTATGTTCTCAATCAACCCAAAAGACTCAAATATCCAAGCTTAATATTTTTGGAAGTTGGAGTGGGGTTTTTTAGATTTGGCTATCTTAAGAGGATATGTGTTTGTGCAGGTGACTATTACTGTGCAGAATTATTAGGCAACTTAATAAAAACCAAATATAATCCCATCTCACTTGTTTATTTTCACCGGGTAAACCAATATCAGTGCACAAAATTTAGAAATAAACATTTCTGACAAGCAAAAACCCAAAATATTAGTGATGAATATAGCCACCTTTCTTTACGATGACACTCAACAGCCGCCATCCATAGATTCTGTCAGTTGCTTGATCTGTTTTCGATCAACATTGCGTGCAGCAGCCACCACAGCCTCCCAGACACTGCTCCCAGAGGTGTACTGTTTTCCCTCCCTGTAGATCTCACATTTTATGATGGACCACAGGTTCTCTATGGGGTTCAGATCAGGTGAACAAGGGGGCCATGTCATTATTTTTTCTTCTGTTAGACCTTTACTGGCCAGTCACGCTGTGGAGTAGTTGTATGTATGTGATGGAGCATTGTCCAGCATGAAAATCATGTTTTTCTTGAACGATACCGACTTCTTCCTATACCACTGCTTAAAGAAGTTGTCTTCCAGAAACTGGCAGTAGGTCTGGGAGTTGAGCTTCACTCCATCTTCAACCCGAAAAGGTCCCACAAGTTCATCTTTGATGATACCAGCCCATACCAGTACCCCACCTCAACCTTGCTGGCGTCTGAGTCGGAGTGGAGCTCTCTGCCCTTTACTGATCCAGCCTCTGGCCCATCCATCTGGCCCATCAAGAGTCACTCTCATTTCATCAGTCCATAAAACCTTTGAAAAATCAGTCTTAAGATATTTCTTGACCCATTCTTGACGTTTTATCTTAGGTTTCTTGTTCAAAGGTGGTCGTTTTTCAGCCTTCCTTACCTTGGCCATGTTTCTGAGTATTGCACACCTTGTGCTTTTTGATACTCCAGTAATGTTGCAGCTGTGAAATATGGCAAAACTGGTGGCGAATGGCATCATGGCAGCTTCACGCTTGATTTTCCTCAATTGATGGGTAGTTATTTTGCGCCTTTTTTCGTCAACATGCTTCTTGCGACCCTGTTGGCTATTTGCCATGAAACGCTTGATTGTTCGGTGATCACACTTCAAAAGTTTGGAAATTTCAAGACTGCTGCATCCCTCTGCAAGACATCTCACAATTTTGGACTTTTCAGAGCCCGTCAAATCTCTCTTCTGACCCATTTTGCCAAAGGAAAGGAAGTTGCCTAATAATTAAGCAAACCTTATATAGGGTGTTGATGTCATTAGTCAACACCCCTCCTCATTACAGAGATGTACACCACCAGATTTACTTAATTGGGAGTTGGCTCTCAAGCTTATGCAGCTTGGAGTAGGACAACATGTATAAAAAGTATCATGTGATCAAAATACTCATTTGTCTAATAATTCTGCACACAGTGTATCCATGTTTTTCTCAATATCTAACATATTTGCCAAATGCCAGAATAATGAGAGAGAGAGAATGTTTTAAGGCATTTTTGTTACTTACTGCAAAGTCAAAAGTTTCCATACACTAAGATTACTATGCCTTTAAACCATTCTGGACTGCTCATATGATGATGTCATGTGTTTGGAAGCTTCTGAGGTTTTGTGGCAACATCTGAGTTAATTAGAGAGACACCTGTGGATGTATTTGAATGCACACCTGAAACACACTGGTTCTTTGTGTAGCATCATGGGAAAGTCTAAAGAAATCAGCCAAGATATCAGGAAGAGAATTGTGGACTTGCACAAGTCTGGCTCAACCTTTGGAACAATTTCAAGATACCTGAAGGTGCCTTGTTCATCTGTACAAACAATTATACGCAAGTAGAAACAAAATGGGAATGTCCAGCCATCATACCGTTCAGGAAGGAGACGGGTTCTGTGCTTTGGTCTGACATGTGCATATCAACCCAAAGACAAAAGCAAAAGACCTTGCGAAGATGATGGTGGAAGCTGGTAAGATTGTGTCAATATCCACAGTGAAACAAATACTGCATCAATATGGGCTGAAAGGCCACTCTGCCAGGAAAAAGCCATTACTCCAAAAGAAACATAAAAAAGCCACATTAATGTTTGCAAATGCACACAGGAACAAAGACCTTAATTTTTGGAGACATGTCCTGTAGTCTGATAAAACTAAAATTTAACTTTTTGGGCATAATGACCATTGTTACGTTTGGAGGAAAAAGGGAGAAGCTTGGAAGCCTAAGAACACCATCAGAACTGTGAAACATGTAGGTGGCAGCATTATGTTGTGGGGTTGATGGCAAAATTGATGGCATCATGAGAAAAGAAGATTATGTGGCAATACTGAAGCAACATCTGAAGACATCAGCCAGGAAGGTAAAGCTTAGGCAGAAATAGGTCTTCCAAATGGACAATGACCCGAAGCATACTGCCAAAATAGTAACAAAGTGGCTTAAGGATAACAAAGTCCATGTTTTGGAGTGGCCATCACAAAGCCCTGATCTCAATCCTATTGAAAATTTATGGGCAAAGCTGAAAAGGCCGGAGCAAGCAAGGCGACCTACAAACCTGGATCAGTTACACCAGTTTTGTCAGGAGGAATCGGCCCAAATTCCTACCAACTATTGTGAGAAGCTTGTGGAAGGCGATCCCAAACGTTTCACCCAAGTCATTCAGGTTAAGGGCAATGGTACCAAATACTAATGAAATGTATGGAAACTTTTGACTTTGCAGTAAGTAAAAAAAATGCCTTAAAACATTCTCTCTCATTATTCTGGCATTTGGCAAATATTAAAAATTATGGTAAACCTAATTAATCTAAAACGGCAAAGGTTTATTCTGATTTCATGTCAGATATTAAGAAAAACATGAATATGTGTCTTTTTATATAGTACTAGATGGTGGCCCGATTCTAATGCATCGGGTAATCTAGAATATGCATGTGGCTGACCGGGCGCCACTAAGCAGCGAAGCAGTGTTTAAATGGGTTGTGCACTAATTTTAATTAACTTCACAATGTATCCCCTCGGTGCCCCTAATGAATTTTGTCATTACGTCACGTTGTCAATCCTGCTTGTGACAACATCGCTGACGACGCACAGCCAGCACGTAATTCTCCCGCCTGCAGCCGGATCTTGCTTCCGTTTACATCACGACTATTTGCGGCTGCAGCCGGGGGTCTCCTGTTCCGCGTACCACGGTGAATGGGCGGAGTCAGCCCTGCTATCTCCCGACTCGCTGATTGGCCGCAGCCGGACCAATCAGTGACGCAAAATTTCCTGGACGGACAGACAGACGGGATAAGCCGATTATATAGTAGATATGGAAACTTCTGGTTTCAACTGTGTATATATATATATATATATATATATATATATATATATATATATATATACATATACATATATACATATATATATATATATACATACATACACACAGTACAGACCAAAAGTTTGGACACACCTTCTCATTTAAAGAGGTTTCTGTATTTTCATGACTTTGAAAATTGTACATTCACACTGAAGGCATCAAAACTATGAATTAACACATGTGGAATTTTATAGTTAACAAAAAAGTGTGAAACAACTGAAAATATGTCTTATATTCTAGGTTCTTCAAAGTAGCCACCTTTTGCTTTGATGACTGCTTTGCACACTCTTGGCATTCTCTTGATGAGCTTCAAGAGGTAGTCACCGGAAATGGTCTTCCAACAATCTTGAAGGAGTTCTCAGAGATGCTTAGCACTTGTTAGCCCTTTTGCCTTCACTCTGCGGTCAAACCATCTCAACTGGGTTCAGGTCTGGTGACTGTGGAGGCCAGGTCATCTGGCGTAGCACCCCATTACTCTCCTTCTTGGTCAAATAGCTCTTACACAGCCTGGAGGTGTGTTTGGGGTAATTGTCCTGTTGAAAAATAAATGATGGTCCAACTAAATGCAAACCGGATGGAATAGCAAGCCCCTGCAAGATGCTGTGGTAGCCATGCTGGTTCAGTATGCCTTCAATTTTGAATAAATCCCCAACAGTGTCGCCAGCAAAGCACCCCCACACCATGACACCTCCTCCTCCATGCTTCACGGTGGGAACCAGGCATGTAGAGTCCATCCGTTCACCTTTTCTGCGTCGCACAAAGAAACGGTTGTTGGAACCAAAGATCTCAAATTTGGACTCATCAGACCAAAGCACAGATTTCCACTGGTCTAATGTCCATTCCTTGTGTTTTTTAGCCCAAACAAGTCTCTTATGCTTGTTGCCTGTCCATAGCAGTGGTTTCCTAGCAGCTATTTTACCATGAAGGCCTGCTGCACAAAGTCTCCTCTTAACAGTTGTTGTAGAGATGTGTCTGCAGCTAGAACTCTGTGTGGCATTGACCTGGTCTCTAATCTGAGCTGCTGTTAACCTGTGATTTCTGACGCTGGTGACTCGGATAAACTTATCCTCAGAAGCAGAGGTGACTCTCGGTCTTCCATTCTTGAAGCTGTCCTCATGTAAGCCAGTTTCTTTGTAGCGCTTGATGGTTTTTATAACTGCACTTGGGGACACATTCAAAGTTTGCCCAATTTTTCAGACTGACTGACCTTCATTTTTTAAAGTAATGATGCCCACTCGTTTTTCTTTACTTAGCTGCTTTTTTCTTGCCATAATACAAATTCTAACAGTCTGATAGTAGGACTATCAGCTGTGTATCCACCAGACTTCTGCACAACACAACTGATGGTCCCAACCCCATTTATAAGGCAAGAAATCCCACTTATTAAACCTGACAGGGCACACCTGTGAAGTGAAAACCATTTCTGGTGACTACCTCTTGAAGCTCATCAAGAGAATGCCAAGAGTGTGCAAAGCAGTCATCAAAGCAAAAGGTGGCTACTTTGAAGAACCTAGAATATAAGACATATTTTCAGTTGTTTCACACTTTTTTGTTAAGTATATAATTCCACATATGTTAATTCATAGTTTTGATGCCTTCAGTGTGAATGTACAATTTTTAAAGTCATGAAAATACAGAAAAATCTTTAAATGAGAAGGTGCGTCCAAACTTTTGGTCTGTACTGTATATTATATATACAGTACAGACCAAAAGTTTGGACGCACCTTCTCATTTAAAGATTTTTCTGTATTTTAATGACTATGAAAATTGTACATTCACACTGAAGGCATCAAAACTATGAATTAACACATGTGGAATTATATACTTAACAAAAAAGTGTGAAACAACTGAAAATATGTCTTATATTCTAGGTTCTTCAAAGTAGCCACCTTTTGCTTTGATGACTGCTTTGCACACTCTTGGCATTCTCTTGATGAGCTTCAAGATGTAGTCACCGGAAATGGTTTTCACTTCACAGGTGTGCCCTGTCAGGTTTAATAAGTGGGATTTCTTGCCTTATAAATGGGGTTGGGACCATCAGTTGTGTTGTGCAGAAGTCTGGTGGATACACAGCTGATAGTCCTACTTAATAGACTGTTAGAATTTGTATTATGGCAAGAAAAAAGCAGCTAAGTAAAGAAAAATGAGTGGCCATCATTACTTTAAGAAATGAAGGTCAGTCAGTGCGAAAAATTGGGGAAACTTTGAAAGTGTCCCCAAGTGCAGTTGCAAAAACTATCAAGCGCTACAAAGAAACTGTCTCACATGAGGACCGCCCCAGGAAAGGAAGACCAAGAGTCACCTCTGCTTCTGGGGATAAGTTTATCTGAGTCACCAGTCTCAGAAATCGCAGGTTAACTGCAGTTCAGATTAGAGACCAGGTCAATGCCACACAGAGTTCTAGCAGCAGACACATCTCTTCAACAACTGTTAAGAGGAGACTTTGTGCAGCCGGCCTTCATGGTAAAATAGCTGCTAGGAAACCACTGCTAAGGACAGGCAACAAGCAGAAGAGACTTGTTTGGGCTAAAGAACACAAGGAATGGACATTAGACCAGTGGAAATCTGTGCTTTGGTCTGTTGAGTCCACATTTGAGATCTTTGGTTCCAACCACCGTGTCTTTGTGCGACGCAGAAAAGGTGAACGGATGGACTCTACATGCCTGGTTCCCACCGTGAAGCATGGAGGAGGAGGTGTGATGGTGTGGGGGTGCTTTGCTGGTGACACTGTTGGGGATTTATTCAAAATTGAGGGCATACTGAACCAGCATGGCTACCACAGTATCTTGCAGCGGCATGCTATTCCATCCGGTTTGCGTTTAGTTGGACCATCATTTATTTTTCAACAGAACAATGACTCCAAACACACCTCCAGGCTGTGTAAGGGCTATTTGACCAAGGAGGAGAGTGATGGGGTGCTACGCCAGATTACCTGGCCTCCACAGTCACCAGACCTGAACCCAATCGAGATGGTTTGGGGTGAGCTGGACCGCAGAGTGAAGGCAAAAGGGCCAACAAGTGCTAAGCATCTCTGGGAACTCCTTCAAGATTGTTGGAAGACCATTTCCGGTGACTACCTCTTGAAGCTCATCAAGAGAATGCCAAGAGGGTGCAAAGCAGTCATCAAAGCAAAAGGTGGCTACTTTGAAGAACCTAGAATATAAGACATATTTTCAGTTGTTTCACACTTTTTTGTAAAGTATATAATTCCACATGTGTTAATTCATAGTTTTTATGCCTTCAGTGTGAATGTACAATTATCATAGTCATGAAAATACAGAAAAATCTTTAAATGAGAAGGTGTGTCCAAACTTTTGGTCTGTACTGTATATATATATATATATATATATATATATATATATTGTAATGCAGCAGCTTGCTAGCATTACTGTAAATGGTCCAGGATGTGTTTACCGGACCATGTACTTTCCCCTTTAACTGACTGGTCACATGACTGTGACAACACCCAGGTCCTGTATGCACAGTAAAGCTCTGTACACATGACTGGGACAGCACACAGGACCTATACACACAGCTGACTGATCACATGACTGACATCAGCAAGGTCCTGTCAGTATGTGGCTGTCTGTGCACAGCATATATAAACCCTGCTTAATTTGAGACAGGTGTGTTCGGTGTGAGGCGTGAGGCCTGTTCCCCATGTGTGTGGGATACCGTGATACCATTTGTGAGAGGCCTAGTGAGGCCGAGAGTGAAGCCTGGCAGCCTGAAAGGCCAAGCCTGGATCCGATGCATGGATGTCAGTGGCCTTTGAGGGAAAGCCGGCTTGTGGAAGAGTCCTGAAAGGCGCAGGCTGGATGTGAGTGGAGACATACCAGTAGCCTTAGACGGAACGACGGCTGGAGACCCCCACCTGGGAAGCCGCAGAGCCACAGTGGTGGCAGAGTAACGGACTGAGACAGCTATACCCGGCAAAGGTAATACCCGGTGCTATATGGACATTGTGATATGAACATTGCTACTTTATTACCTTGCCGTAAGCTGTACCCTGGAGCAAGTGGGCCGGTGTGCCACTTGGCTCATGAACTGTTTATGTGTGTAAACCTGCCGGTGGCGGACTAAGATGAACTGTGTGTGAACAGCGGTTTATGAAGTGCCATAATAAACTGCAACACTGTGTGAAAAACGTAAAGACATTGCACGTGTGCATTGATTGACGCAGCGAAGCGAGTTACCCCCAGTATGATGACGAGCGCTGTCTTACATATGGTGGAGAATGCGGGCAACGGCAGCCCGGTTGCTAGTGGCAACGACAACCCCGGTTGCTAGGGGCAACGGCACAGGACGACGAGTGTGGATAAAGCATCTTGCGGCAACTCGGCGGGGTTGCGAAGATTGGCGTCGCACTCAAACCTGGTTTGCTGTGGCTCGGCGGGGCTCACGAAGTATAAAGCATCTTGCGGCAACTCGGCGGGGTTGCGAAGATTCTCATCGCACTCAAATCCGGTTTTGCGGTGGCTTGGTGGGACCACGAAAATTTTCCGGGAGAGCGATGAAGTGCTAGTGTGAACAGTGTACCGCGATGGCTGTGAGCAAAGCAGCAGATCTGTCTGGAGCTATTGAGCGGTTGAAGGGCCGGTTGGGACCGGAGCAGGTATTTGGGAAACTTTTACTGGACATGGTGCAGGAACCGCAGGAGCTGTGGGCACCATATGGAATGGCGGCAGTGGACCATTCTATAGACTCTCTGGGGGCGCCAGTGTTGTCCCAGAGTGCCCGGGGAGGTGGTAAGAGATGTTGTGAACTGAGTCCTAAGACTACTGCTGATTTTTTGTGTAAAAATTACCCTGCCGGTGTGGTTGTTATAAAGGGGGCGGAGTCTAAAAAAGGGGCGGATTTTCACAAGAGTGTGGAGTGTAGAAAACTGAAAATTGTTACTGGTGGTGGGTTGGTGCCTCCTAAAAATGACAATGTGACCGTTGATAACGGGGTAACTCCAGTAGAAGGGGGTGACGTCAAAGTGAGAGGTGACCTGTTAGTCCACAACACCATGGGTAGTGACACAGACCCCGTAGCTGACTGTGACACTATTAAAGTAAAAAGTGAGTTCAGTCAGGAGGGGCTAGACGAGGTGAGAGAGTCCCCATCTCGTAGACGGCGCAAGGTCCACAAAAAGGTTGCTCCTGTAGACTTGGCTGAAAATAAAAATAAAGAGAGGGTAGTACTGTGTGCCTTTGCTTCAAGTGTGGATCCTCCATTAGAGGTAGAAGAGGAGGTGACGTTGCCAGTAGCAACCTCCGGTACGGTACCGAGTCAGAAGGATCTGACAGCCCTGGAAGGGGAGGCGGCCAGTCGTGACCAAGAGCTGGAACCTATCGGCCAGCAGGGTCAGAGTGACGGGCAGCAATTATGTGGAAACCTGGGGAATGTGTCCTCAATCCAGTTGATCCTGGAGTCTGAACAGCAGAAAATACACCAGCTTGTGAGGGACTTACAGCGAGATCTAAAGGGAAGCAACGAGGAAATTAACCAGTGGAAGGAAATGTTCTACGCAATTAAGGAGGACCGCCGCAAAATCCAGGAAGAGGTTTTGCAGTTGAAGCTTGAGAAGGAGGCGTGGCAGAATGGTGTTTCTGGACGCGAACAAATCCTAGAACGACTGCGCAAACAGCTCAACCAGGAGCTGTGTGACTCCTAGAAGGAGTGTGGTGAACGCAGTAGGGAACTGCAACAGAGTAAGAGAGATTATGAGGATCTCCTCAAGGAAAAACTAGAGGAGGATAAGGCGGGTGCAGAGCAAGTGCGCCAAGCGGTTGAGACCACTCTGCAAGACACCCGTGAGGAGAATGATGGTCTCCGGGGAAAGACCCTAGATCTGGAAGCTCAGGTGAAGGAGCTACAGATGTCCTGTGATGCTCTCCAGAAGGCGGAGACCTACCTTAAAGAAACAGTCAGCAAGATGGAAGCTGAGCGGAAAAAGATGGAGGAGTCTGTCGGAGAATCCACAGACCAGGGCCAGGAGTTGGCCGCTGGTGAGGGGAGGTGTGAAGCAGATACCTCCTCGAGTGATGCGAGCTTGGATGATTCGGTGGAAGTAAGAGCCGAGATCAGGGAGCTCAAGGAGTTGCTACAAACCCAGTGGACGCAAGAGAAGCGTGAGAGACTGGCTATTGAGAGCCGAGTGGGCACATTGGAGACGGAGAGGTCTGAGAGAGCTCTGCTGCTGGAAGAGCAGTTGAAGCAGGAAGAGCTTCAGAGACGGGCCGCTGAGAGGCGAGTAATTGAGCTGGAAGGAGAAGTTTTGGAGCTCAAAGGTCGCCTAGCAAAGTGTCACGTGGTGAACGAGGTCTCCTTGGAGAAGGGAAAAGGCAAACAAGTTGCACTTACTCCCTTAGACCCTGAGAAGGTGGACCTGAGGAGAGCTAAAAGTATGGTGTTGGAAGATAAAGGTGAAGTGGAGGTGGTCAAGACGAAAAGTTGTGAAGTGGTAGCTGTGAGTCAGCTCAGGGGAAGCATCCAGGGTGAAGAAGCTGGAAGTCAGTTGTCCCTGAAACCTGAGCTGGTTGATCGTCTGGAAACCACTGGTGAGACCGAAACGTCTCGGTACAAGTGCCTCGTAGAAGTGTGACACCCCAGGGGTCTGGTTGCCACAGTAATAGAGATATTACGTCTGAGAGCAGGTGGGAGGTCTCTTGGTCAGGAATCCTATGCATGCCACACCTCCTGCCCAGTCCTGGGAGGGGAAGGACTTCCCCTATATAAAACTGGGGCTGAGGCAGGGTTAGTGAGTTGAGAAGAAGAGAAGCAGCTATAGGAAAGAGAGATCAGGAGCTCTGGGGAAGTCGTGCTAAAAGGGAATCAGGGGCTGGCAGCTGTAGAGCTCGCCCTGATTGAAGAGTTACCACCGGACCCGGAGTCCGAGGCTGTGGGGATTAACCCAGACCCAGCAGCAGAAACTGCCCGGCAGGGGATTTCAGGTCCTCTGGCCAAGAAACCCGAAGGCACGGTCACACGCGTGGGACCAGCACCGCCGTCGTGGAGCGGAAGCCACTAGAAGGCCCCGAGTCACCGGCCATACGGGTGAGCACCACACGGTACACTCAGGGACGTGGGCTACTTTTACCCGCCTCTAGCAAGGTAGCCAGAAGAGTACAATTAGTTGGGGAGGCCTACAACTCCGCCTGGCCAGGGGAGATCCCATCTGCTCAAAGACTGACCAGGCCCCGATCGCTAGCCAGTACTCCGGGAGGGTCTATCTTTATCACCAGTAAAGACCCTGAACTACACCGCATCGTCTCTGAGTGGTTCCTGCTACCCCCATCATCCACGTCGGCTGCCCTGAGGCCATACCCCTCCCGTTGGGGGTTATACCATCTACGCTGCACAATCGTACCACCGGCCTCAGCGGTCTGCCCTGCAGCGGCAGCTCCATAGCTGCATTCAACGGGTGGCGTAGTCGTCCAACATCTACTGCTAATACTCAGCCACACAGTTTGACTCCCTGGGCACGGACCGGGTCACCGCCACGAAACTACTACACCAAACAGGCCCGGCTCCGGGTAGTCCCAGTGTGCGCAACGCTACACTAAGTAGGCCCAGGGGCGCGTCAGAAGTACCAGAGGACTTGAGGGAAGAATGCACCCGTGAGTCCGTGCATGAAGAGTTTAAGAAGGCCGTTGGAGCCTGTAAGGTGTATCTGACCTCAGAAGCTAAACAGCTGGTGGTCCTGTCCACGACCGAAGTCACAGTGAAGAGGGTGGCTATCCTAAGTGACTTGCACTGGCGATGTGTTCGCACGAAGCGGTTTCTCCGGTTGAAGACGGAACAAGCCGTTAGACAACTGGAGCTTAGGAGAAAAGCTCACAGTATGCGTGAAGAGGTCATCCGGGTGCCTCATGTTCTGGTGAGAAAGCTCATTGGGAGAAGCGGTCGAGCCATGCAGATGATGGTCAAAAAGTCTGGTGTGATGAGAGTAAGCAGTCCACGCGATCAACAGGACTGGATACCAGACGAAGACGGCATGGTGTCCTTCTCCGCTGTAGGAACAGAAGAAAGCCTAGAATATATACGCATGCTGATTGAGTACCGAGTGACCTACCTGCAGGAGGTAGAACAATTGAATCTCTCTAGACTGCGAGTAGATAGACAGCATCATCTGAGCAGCAGAAGATGGAAGCCGTCTAGAAATAGTGAGACCCGACAGAGAAAGGGCCCCCTAATTAACAGAACAGCTACAGCTGAAGTTAGGGACCTTTTAGGATGTCCTGAGAGTAGTGGGTGTGGGTTTAGAGGTAGTGAGACCTCCAGTAACTCCGGTTTGAGCAGCCCATACAAACGACCCAATAGAGGACGGGACAGTACGGAGTCGAACCGGACCTTAGATACCGGGGCATGTGAGTCGCGCTGCTGTATTGACCGCTGGGAGCGGGGAAGACCTGACAGGGTTTCGATTGACCGCTGGGAGCGGGGGAGACCTGACAAGGTTACAACTGACCGCTGGGAGCGGGGGAGACCTGACAAAGTTACGACCCGGAAAGGTGACCTGGTGAAGTCAGTGACAGTGACAAATGGTAGGTCCCTAAGGAATGGGCTAGTGTCATTGACTAAGGTCCCAGGGGCTGAGTAGCACAATTGTAAAGTTCATGGTCTCTATGTGAGCTGGGGGTTATAATGTTATTGTATATATTATGTGTTCAACCCCACAAGTTTGAACAGAGGGGGGGGGATATGTAATGCAGCAGCTTGCTAGCATTACTGTAAATGGTCCAGGATGTGTTTACCGGACCATGTACTTTCCCCTTTAACTGACTGGTCACATGACTGTGACAACACCCAGGTCCTGTATGCACAGTAAAGCTCTGTACACATGACTGGGACAGCACACAGGACCTATACACACAGCTGACTGATCACATGACTGTGACATCAGCAAGGTCCTGTCAGTATGTGGCTGTCTGTGCACAGCATATATAAACCCTGCTTAATTTGAGACAGGTGTGTTCGGTGTGAGGCATGAGGCCTGTTCCCCATGTGTGTGGGATACCGTGATACCGTTTGTGAGAGGCCTAGTGAGGCCGAGAGTGAAGCCTGGCAGCCTGAAAGGCCAAGCCTGGATCCGATGCATGGATGTCAGTGGCCTTTGACTGAAAGCCGGCTTGTGGAAGAGTCCTGAAAGGCGCAGGCTGGATGTGAGTGGAGACATACCAGTAGCCTTAGACGGAACGACGGCTGGAGACCCCTACCTGGGAAGCCGCAGAGCCACAGTGGTGGCAGAGTAACGGACTGAGACAGCTATACCCGGCAAAGGTAATACCCGGTGCTATATGGACATTGTGATATGAACATTGCTACTTTATTACCTTGCCGTAAGCTGTACCCTGGAGCAAGTGGGCCGGTGTGCCACTTGGCTCATGAATTGTTTATGTGTGTAAACCTGCCGGTGGCGGACTAAGATGAACTGTGTGTGAACAGCGGTTTATGAAGTGCCATAATAAACTGCAACACTGTGTGAAAAACGTAAAGACATTGCACGTGTGCATTGATTGACGCAGCGAAGCGAGTTACCCCCAGTATGATGACGAGCGCTGCCTTACAATATATTATATATATATATATATATATATATATATATATATATATATATATATATATATATAGTTGTGCTCAAAAGTTTACATACCCCGGCAGAATTTTTGCTTTCTTGGCCTTATTTCAGAGAATATGAATGATAACAAAAAAACTTTTCTCCACTCATGGTTATTGGTTGGGTGAAACCATTTATTGTTAAACTACTGTGTTTTCTCTTTTTAAATCTTAATGACAACCAAAAACATCCAAATGACCCTGATCAAAAGTTCACATACCCTGGTGATTTTGGCCTGATAACATGCACATAATTTCACACATATGGGTTTGAATGGATACTAAAGGTAACATCCTCACCTGGGACCTGTTTGCTTGTAATCAGTGTGTGTGCATAAAAGCTGAGTGAGTTTCTGGGATCCAGACAGACTCTTGCATATGTCATCCAGCCACTGACGTTTCGGGATTGTGAGTCATGCAGAAAGCAAAAGAATTGTCAATGGATCTATCGGAAAAGGTAGTTTTCCCTAGGGAAAACTGTAGGGAACTGTATAACACAGGAAAGGGATACAAAAAAATATCTAAGGAATTGATAATGCCAGTCAGCAGCGTTCAAACTGTGATTAACAAATGGAAAATCAGGGGATCTGTAAAAAGCAAACCACGGTCAGGTAGACCAACAAAAATTTCGGCCACAACTGCCAGGAAAATTGTGCGGGATGCAAAGAAAAACCCACAAATAACATCAGTTGAAATTCAGGACTCTCTGAAAACTAGCGGTGTGGCTGTTTCAAGATACACAATAAGGAGGCACTTGAAGAAAAATGAGCTGCATGGTCGAGTCACCAGAAGAAAGCCATTACTGTGCAAATGCCACAAAGTATCTCACCTACAATACGCCAAAACAGCACAGAGACAAGCCTCAAAACTTGTGGTCTGTACCATATATAATATATATATATATATTTATTGATTTTTTTTATTATTATTATTTTTTATCTAGTGTATAGGCAGTAATCATAATCTTTTTTTTTTCATTTATATTTATTATTTTAATCTTTATAAAACTGTTTTGAAACATAAAAAAAAAAAAATTAGAATGTATAACTTATAACCCTTGGGGCAGAGAAGAAAACAAATTCAATTGACTTTCAATAGCCGTAGAATTAGAGGTTTTGTTGGAGGAGCTCATGTTCTTTTCATGATAAAGAAAGGAGACCTCCTAAACTGGGCTTTTTTTTTTTTTTTTTTTTTTTTTAAAAAAAGGGAAATCGACAATTTCATTATACAAACTGTTTTCCCTTTACTTTCCCTGCAGGTTGTTTGAACTTCTCAATCATTCCAATCCATCCTACCTTGCTGTACAAACATCTTTACATCCTAATTGCCCTGACATCAATAGTCACAAAAAAGTGACCTGAAAACAAACATTCGGAGCACAGAGGATCATTTTTTAAATCCTACCATGACTGGACGGAGGGAGGAGGGGAAGGGGAGGCATTGATCTGAAGACCTGACAGGCCTCTCATTCAGAGGGTTTACTGTAAGTTACATCTGCAGAGGGGAATAAAAGATGTCCCTTTAATCCTTTTCAAAATGGGAGCGCACAATAGACGCACATCAAAGACGGCAAAACGCGGTGCACTCCAGCGAGTAAACACAAACTCTTGTATTTCAAGACGAAACTGGAAGAAAAACAAATTTCACAAATTCCCTCTTTTTTGTTTTCTGTCAGCAAAGCAGAACTAATGCATCTGGAGAATGTGGGGAATTATCTCAAGTGTCTAAAACTTCTGGTCTACGGGAAAGTTAGAAAGTGCCATACAGTAGATTGTCTGCAAAGACAAGTTCCATGTGCAGAAAAGTCAAATGTAACAGCGGGAAATTGCCTTTGAACAGACTAAAGGCATAAAAGTTAGATAAAATCTGGACAAACCTGTCGATTTTGGAGGGACTGGTCAACCCTGTAACGCGTATGGGATCTTGACTAATTCAGAATGGCTTTAGACTGTTTACTACCTCTTGTTTGGTCAAGCCGAGAGGGAATAAGCATAGGGACGTTGAGAGCGATAGAGGTCGGCAAATGAGTGGCCGACAATTATCTAAAGTGTAAGGGCACCATATGGCTCATAATGGACACAATTACAACTCAGTCCCAAATTTACGAAGTACCCTTTTTTTATAATTGCTGAACAAATTTTTGTGGACTAGACGAGGATAGTCATTCTAAAAGATAAAGGGTCCGATTCATCAATACCAACAATTTTCACACGGGTCTTAATGAGGTGGCGTACTGAAGTTAGATACTCCTTATTCATGAAGAGGTGCATGTCTCTTCCTGAATCTGGAGCGTCTGACGAGTGGTGTAGCCTTCATGCGCTATGCCAGAAATCTTACTCAAGTCAGGGACTGGTGTGAGATTTCTGGAGTACAGAAAGCCATAGCTCGTCATGAGCTGTAGCATTATGCCCCTACTGTACCCCCATCCTGCCCCAGCTCTGCCCATTTTGGTGAAGGTGGAAGAAACTGGTGTAAAAATGCCAAAAATGTCTCCGAGTTGTGTCTTAAGTTTTGCAACTTTTCAAAGCTTTTACACCAGAATTTTGTCGTAAGAGCTTAGATGAATCAGGCCAAAGTATAATATATATTAGACTAATTGTTAATACCGACTGGTTCCCCAGACAACTGTCGGGGAAAATATCAGTCTGGCATGTCAGATTTCATGTCATGATCATCGTACGGTCTCCCGAAGATAAGCCATGGCCAGACATGTCTTTCACCTGAAGTCAAAACTGCTGCAGCTTTCTCACCGCCTTCGGATGTCAATTTCTTCTGAAGGAAGAGAGAGAGTGAAGTGGCCCATTGGCAGCCTCTGATTGGCTACAGGGCTCACGTGACATAACGCTATGCAGGTTCTGGTGTCACGGGTGTGTCACAAGTGACAGACAGTCACCCTGCAGTTGGTTGCAGGAGATCTCTTCGCTTGGCATTACAGACAACTTCTTGGAAGCTGGGATTTAGGTTTATTGATCTCAAGGTCCACAACATGTTCCACAGGTCCTTACTTAAGTAGTATGTGGAACCTATTGAGCCATCAACTCTACCACCGACCCCAGTAATGGTTGATAGTAATCTGGAGTTCCAGATTTCGAGGATTGTAGATGCTCTTCTCCAACATTGTTTTCTACAATACTTGGTGCACTGGAAGGGCTATGGTCCAGAGGAGAGGATGTGGATTTCAGCATTAGAGGTGAACGCTCCCAGGTTGGTTCGTTCATTTCACACCTCTTATCCTCAGAAACCCGGTCCCGATAGTCCAGAGGCCACTCGTAGAGGAAGGGATACGGTCACGGGTGTGTCAGAAGTGACAAGACAGTCACCCTGCAGTTGGTTACAGGAGATCTCTTCGTTTGGCATTACAGACTTCTTAGAAGCTGCATCTCTAGGACCCAGCGGCTACCTTCTTCTGGCTAATTAACACCCTGGCCTGGGTGTATAAATACCAGCTGCGTGCAAGAGGGAGGTGCCGGCGATATTCATTACTCCATGTGAAGGCTTGAGCAAGAGCAGTACTTCTTCCTCTCTGGTGCTAGAGGACGTGTGCGCATTTGTCTAGAGTCGACTAAAGCTAAACGATTTTCCCTGGTTTGTCCCCCCTTGTTGTCTTTAGTGCTCAATGGGGATCGACTAGCGCTCATCCCCTCCCTTCCCTAGCCTGAGCCTAACGCCAGGGAAAGAGAGCGAAGTACGCGTGCGGCGATAGGTGAAGAACCAATATAATGGCTAGTTAGTTAGTTAGTAGAGACAGGGTGACAATAGATCAGCCTAGGAGGTCTCCACTCCTCCCTTTTCCTAGAGTCTGTGCTCACTTTCCCTCTTCCCTTTTGTGTGGCACTTAGTCTTTCTCACACCTTGCGTGACACCTGGTGCCAACGTAGCTGAAACGGTGCCGCCAGCGAGTACAGGCTGCTTTGAAAAGTCACATAATTTTGGAGCAACTCAAAGCTGGGCCGAAATTTTGTAACTTTTGACATCCTCAAGTCATTGACGCCCAGCTCCATCAAACTGGGCAGAGCTGGGGCAGGACGCGGGTGCAGGGACCGCCACTCATCAGATTCATGATGAGCGGCGGAATTCCCTACACCACAAATCTTACTCCAGCAGGGACTGGAGTACAATTTGTGGCGAGGGGCATACAGAGGTGCACACCACTCGTCCGATGCTCCTGACTCATGAAGAAAAGTGCGTCTCTTCATTAATCAGGAGTGTTTGACTCCAGCCCATCTACGGATCAAGACCAGCGTGAACAATGCCGGAATTGGTTAATTGAGCCCCAATTCATTTTATTTTTCATGTATTTGTGCAATGGGACACCTTTTTGGCTAACTGCATGCAAAAAGATTAAGCACCACTAAACCCTCCAGGCCAAAACAGGTTCTTGTGACACTGATCAGTTAATTTTTGTAAGAGTATTTAGTATTTTTTCAACTGTGGGTTTCAATAGCATAAAAATGTTGAAAAGTAAAAATTTAAGCACACTGTACAACCAATGAGCTTGGACACAGAGGGTTCTCTAATAACAGTAAATTTTGGATACTTCTTTCTGTCCAGTTTATTTATTTTTTCCCCTTATATTTGTTTTTCTTTAGACCAATGTGCTCGAAAAGCCCAGCAACTGCGTATTGTGTTGTATCTTCACAGTTTGTGATCAGTCATTTTTCAGACCCCGGGAGGTATCAACTTTGCTGACATCTTCTGTCAGCCCAGTTTCCTGTGGGGAAGAGAAGAGAACTGAAAATATGCAAAGTGAAATAAATATTCTTTACAAATTAGGTCATGGTTCCCGACAATTAAAAAAAGAGATGGGGCTTTCCTAACATATGTATCTCTTTAAGGGTAGCAAAGAAACCAAATATGGTTGAAGATCCTACAAGGGTAGACATAACCAAGGACATGGCTACTGCTTGGCCTTCCTAACAGGAATTATATAGCAGAAAAACAATTGACAAACAACTCCTCATATCTCAGCCTCCAGGAAACAGATTTTATGTTAGAAAAACTTATTGATTATCAATTGTTATTGATTGGAGATAGTCAGTATGGATACTATTCGCTGTAGGGCCAGATGAATGTATGTGGAGGCATCTGCTGAGTAAATGTCCTGGAGGGGAGCTTAGACCATTTGTTACTTTTTGCCCTACTGTACACTAGGTCTTCAAGAATCTTCAGGAACGCAAAACATATCTGCTTTTCGCGGATTGATGACTAGGGCAGACATCTTTCTAACTGTTGGTCTCTATGGTCCAAAATGATTTATTTCGGACCCCTAAGATAAAGCTAAAGAACAAATGGTAATGCAAGCCTCGAAGAGGTGTTCTCAAGTTGGGAAGTTAACTCCTATCTGGTTCTCAACTGATCCCAAGAACTAGGGCTCTGGAGAGTGCCTTGTGAATGGAGCGGTTGGCAATCATGCGGACTGCTGTTCTATTCATTCTAAAGGGAGAGCACCTAATTCTATGATGGTTACCACCTCCTAAAATGAATGGAGCAGCAGTGCGCATGATCGACCTCCGCTCCATTCACACGGGGCTCTTCAGATCGGTGGGGGCCCCAGAAGTCGGACCGGCAGCGAATCGGACGTTCTCTCTTATCCAACGGATAGGGGATAACTTCAAAACTTGAGATAACCTCTGTAAAGGGGTTGTCCATTACTGGGACAACCCCTTCTCAATGCGTATGTTTGCCCCCAGTAATATAACAATTATACACACTCCAGGCATTCCAGAGGAAGTGATAGAGCAGCACCATTCACTTCCTTTGGTTGTATGTGATTTGTCCGAAGGTGGGGAGAGTGGAGCCAACGCTGATTGGCCGCAGGGTTTGCGTGACAAATCTATGTCACGTGAGCCCCAGGAAAGCTAGTGCTGACACCACTAGTACACTGCTGGCACCAGAGGTTAGTATAAGTGTTGTTTTTTTACTGGGGCAGACATACGAATTGAGAAGGGGTTGCCCAGTAGTGGACAACCCCTTTAAGTGAGAAAAATTCCAGGCAGATGTGAAAAAGATTCCAAGCAAATTATTCTTCCATCACAATGTTTTCAAACCTACCAATACAATATGTAATAAAACACTAACTGTTGGGGGTTGAAAAAACCTGGACCCCCTTAACAATCACAAGTACGAATCAAAACAAATCAAACACGTGTGGACAGTCACTGTTTGGATTACATAAAAGTGAGATAGATCCAGTTGGATGAACATATGTTCATCAAACTGGATCCAATATCTCCTGGAGGATTTATCCACCACCCACGGGGCAGCAGCAGCAGCTGTTTTCCTTCATACCTACATAGGAGTTGTGCCTGTCACAACTCCGCCGGGTGAGCGTAACCAGCACTCTCCTACTATCCCTCCATAGGGTATCACCCTATTGGGTGCTTTGTTTCCCACTTCTAGATTTACACATAAACGCAAGATGAACATCTGGACCTCTACCAATATCGAGAAGCACCTTCAAAAGATGTTCCCCCGATAGTAGGTTTCCATAATCGCAATTTCATTGAAGGGTTTGGCCACTAGTTTTTTTTATTTATGGCCTATCAAAAGTAGTGGCCAGCCTGTTTAAGTGCAAAGAAACCATAAATTCAAGGCCACGTCAGATATAACGTTGCCCATGAGTGACTCATCCAAGTGGCAGACCCCAACCAACTGGAATTTTAGTGAAAAGGTTTCTACATATTTCATATAAGAATTTTTGGGAAACGCCTTTAATATTTGTGCCTATCTGCTTATTAAAAAAACAACAACTTTACATTCAAAACATTCAATTAAAATGATTAGATTTTAAGGCAAAATTTTAAAATAGGGCAAAAAGTCACGCTTATTAAAATAGTTCATGTCCAGTTGTCACCAAATATTATTTTTCAGAATTCTGTCTAGAATTTCTCTTACGATTTTCCAGATAAATAATGTATTACTGGCACATGTAAGCCAAGTGCTTTTTTGGCCTCAAAATTGCAGAGAGTGTTGAAGTAAAGGAGAGTTCAAGATTATCTGATCTAATGAGTAAAGTAGCTGGATACAGGACGGAGTTCAAGAAAATTCATGGCGATAGCTGAACTCTAGCATGGAAAATCCAAGACCTCTGTACGTAAATGATACCTGGCCTACATGAGAATAACCTAGTCCAAGAGCTACTTTGTATACGGCCCTAGAAGGCTCAAATTAAAGCCTTAGGTCTCATGTTGGAGGAACATGGAAACGTGGTCTACACTGCTCTTTGACAGATAGGGCACCACTTCTTGATTAAAACAATATCATATACTATATGGAGTAAAGTATTGGGACAACTACACATTATACCTACAGGAGGGTCAAGGTGAGGGCCTAAGAAATTGTTGTGGTTGGAGGCCTACAACAATTTTCATAGGGGATGTATTACTTCACTACACTTCCGCCTGTACGCTCAGGTGTAAAAAACTAACAAACTGAGCCTTACTTACCCTGCCCAGGTCTAGTAGGTCCAGCAATATGTCTCTGCCACTGCCCCAATTTCTGCTGCTTGGCTGCATTGTTGGCATCAAGTTGACAGTGCTGCAGCCAACCGCTGAGCTCAGCAGCTCAAGCCATCTACATCTGCTGAGCTCAATACCCAGAAACCAGGGCAGTGGAAGCAACGCAGCACTTGACCTTGGGAGGGTAGGCAGAACTACCTGAGTGAGATGCTCACCTCGTGAGAACCCACTAAGCCCCTGGGGAGTATAGGGACCCCGGGCGTTGGTGCAGCTCAATACCCAGAAACCGGGGCAGTGGAAGAGACACAGCACTTGGCCCTAGGAGGGTAGGCAGAACCACCTGAGTGTGATGCTCACCTCGTGAGAACCCACTAAGCCCCTGGGGAGTATAGGGACCCCAGGCGTTGGTGCAGCTCAATACCCAGAAACCGGGGCAGTGGAAGAGACACAGCACTTGGCCCTAGGAGGGTAGGCAGAACCACCTGAGTGTGATGCTCACCTCGTGAGAACCCACTAAGCCCCTGGGGAATATAGGGACCCCAGGCGTTGGTGCAGCTCAATACCCAGAAACCGGGGCAGTGGAAGAGACACAGCACTTGACCCTGGGAGGGTAGGCAGAACCACCTGAGTGTGATGCTCACCTCGTGAGAACCCACTAAGCCCCTGGGGAGTATAGGGACCCCGGGCGTTGGTGCAGCTCAATACCCAGAAACCGGGGCAGTGGAAGAGACACAGCACTTGACCCTGGGAGGGTAGGCAGAACCACCTGAGTGTGAGGCTCACCTCATGAAAACCCACTAAGCCCCTGGGGGTATAGGGACCCCGGGTATTGGTCCAGCTGGCAGGATGGCACGTGGGGAGTGATGACGTAGCACATTCAGGAATCTTGGGAGCAGCAGGATGGATAAAGTGGAAGTCAGGTTAGCATGGTGTACATAGAAGGTGGACTATAGTCTTGAATTCCAATCCTAAAACACAGGTGGGCCTTAACCCCTTCCCGACATTTGAAGTATATAAACGTCATCGTTGGGAAGGACTAGGGAGATGATGTCAATGAGCCACACCGGGCAACCTGACGTGGAGAACAACAGAGTTCAGCGGAACGAGGTGAAGGGAGCAGAGACAGGTGTGCAACACTAAGCCTGCAGGCAGAAGTTTGGTAAAAGTGGACAACCCCTTTAACGGGAAATGTTTAAAGTTAAGTGAAGATTTAGGATGTTTTTCATATATATCTAATATGGTTGGTAAGCAGGACCAGTAGGATTAATGAGCTTGTAGATAACCCTGTCTAGCCTAATGGAACTAGAAATACTTTAGTTGTGGTTTTGATGGACCTTCGTAACAAAGCTTCATAAAAACCTAGAAATACAAGATGGCGAACATCAGTCGACTGACCAAAAGCAATCTAAAAAGATGTCTGTGAAATGTAAAGAAAAACTGCAGAGGGTAAACTGAAACAAGCGCTGCTGCAATGCGCTCATTAAAAGATTTTCTTCTCGCTAATCAGGAGCAGATGCCTTTCAGAATTTCATAAGTAAGGATGGTGGCTTTTAAATGTGACAGTCCGCAGAGCACGAGAGTGATATTAATGACTTGCAAATGGAACAATAAGCAGGACCATTAGCGTTTGGCATTCGCTGAATATAAAGCCAGAAAGGTGAAATCAAGTTTATGGTTCAGATGTTTTATTTATTTATTATTTAAGTAAGTTACGAGGTTATGGAAGATGGAGACTGAACAAAACTCAGAAAGTTATGAAATGTCCAATCACTGATGATTTGTACCCCGAGGCAGGAAAACCCCTTTAATGGATATGGACTAATGTCCATTTTATTAAATAAAAGTAATCACTAACAATATAAAATTGAGTTAAAGCTTAAAAAAAAAAATGTCCATGTTAATACTTGGGAATTTTTTTTTAAACTTTAACTTTTTTTTTATTTTTTTTTAAATAATGTTAGTGGTTACTTTTATTTAATAAAATTCCACTAAGTTTCAGTCTGCAATGGTCATTCCTTCATTCATTTTCAGACCCCACTAAATGCAGTTTGCAGCCTGAGTCAAGTATCAGATTTTTTTCTTGTGGGAGTGTCTCTCACAGTAATATAGGCTGGATGTGAGGTCTGTGTGCCTCTCCCAGTAATACAGGCTGAATGTGAGGCGTGGTCTGTGTGCTGCAGTGTTCATTAGCGCATATGTCAGCACAGCTTCTATCCAGCACTTATTTTCTCGTCATGTGCTTTTCTCCTATTCTATAACCGGTTTTCTCTTCCTTTCCTGATGTTATGGTCTCGCCTTGAGAGGTGGATCCTTGAAACCAAGGTGCGGGTGAGCAAAAGTATCCCGGGCGTTGATGCAGCAGGCAAGTAAGGCACGTGGGAAAGAAGGACAAGAAACACTGGAGACCGCAGGCAGACAGAACACCTGGAAAGCAGGTACCAGAAGCACTGGAGGCCGCAGACAGACAGGACACCAGAAAGCAAGTACTAGAAGCACTGGAGGCCGTAGGCAGACAAGACACCAAAAAGCAGGTACTAGAAGCGCTGGAGGCCGCAGGCTGACATGACACTAGAAAGCAGGTACTAGAAGCACTGGAGGCCGTAGGCAGACAGGACACCGAAAAGCAGGTACTATAAGCACTGGAGGCCGCAGGCAGACAGGACACGGGAAAGCAGGTACTAGAAGCACTGGAGGCTGCAGGCAGACAAGACACTGGAAAGCAGGTACTAGAAGCACTGAAGGCTGCAGGCAGACAGGACACTAGAAAGCAGGTACTAGAAGCACTGGAGGCCGTAGGCAGACAGGGCACCGGAGAGCAGGTACTAGAAGCACTGGTGGCTGCAGACAGACAGGACACCAAAAAGCAGGTACTAGAAGCACTGGAGGCCGCAGGCAGACAGGGCACTGGAGAGCTGGTACTAGAAGCACTAAAGGCTGCAGACAGACAGGACACCGAAAAGCAGGTACTAGAAGCACTGGAGGCCGCAGGCAGACAGGACACGGGAAAGCAGGTACTAGAAGTGTAGCGCCCCGAGGGCTCGGCAGCTACAGGGGTATTGCATCTCTGCCAGAGGTGTGATATTCCACTCCCGGGTAAGGATGGAGTATGGACCAGGGCTCAGTTAGCTGCATACAGCACACACACCCCATTTCCGAGGGACAGCTCTACGGTGCTCCCACTAGACAGAAGTGCAGGCACGACCGACTATGTCCCTGTCTGGAGTGGGGAGGGGGGTGGAACACCCAGTGCTGTAGGGGCAGATAGGGGTTGGTTCCTGAGCATAGGAAGGAGCCCATTGGTTGCTGGTCACCTGGGCTTATGGTCAGAGGGAGGTATAAAAGGTGGGCACCATCTTAGATCTAGGTTCTGTCCAGAGAGGAGAAGACAGTGAGTAGAGGCTCTGTAGGAGCTCTACTCCAGGAGGGCCTAGTGAGAGGCCGAGGAGGAGGTGAAGGGAAGCTGTGGTGCCACCTGAGCCCAGCTCCAAGAGAAAGGAACAGGAAGGAACGGAAAGGGAGAAGAAGAGACAGAGAAACAGAAGGGCTCAGGAACAAGAAGGTGGAAGGGACCCTAAGAACCCACGAGAATCCAGGGTGAAGGGTCAGGCAGATTAAGGGTACCGGATCCCAAGTTGGTGGAGGAGAAACTACCCTCAGCCAAAGACCGGTTGTCGTGATCATCTATTGGTGCAACACCTCATCAAACCTGCTAGGAAGGCACCATATAGGACAGCGGAGGACGGGGCCCACGTTTAACCGCACAAGTCCGCGGCAGCTGGACAAAAGTGGGTCACTGGTGAGGCAGGCCAGAGAAAGGATTAAAGGGGGTCCTGTGCCATGCTCCTGAACTGCCTGGGAGTTGACCGAGCCCCACACCTGGTGGACGCAGCACGGCTCGGGCGGTCATTACCTGTACAGAAGTGACCTGGAGTACCTGAACTGTGAGTAAATGACATTGGACTGCAGTACGTTGTCTGTGTGCTCTTTCGCTCCTCCAGCACTATCAGCACCGGGACTCTCACTACCATCACTCCCAACATCCACTACACTGCCCTGGGGCCGCACTCTTCCCGTGGGGAGTCACACCATCCCAGCTGCACACGTCATCAGCCCCAGCGGACTGCCTTGCAGCGGCGGTTCCTAACAATCGCAATCCACGGGTGGCGTAGTTGGACTTTATCGTCGGTACGTAGCAGGCTACCATTGGTCTGACCACCCTGAGCCGCGGGACCGGGCCGCCATTACTACCCCCATCGTTCCCCTATCGCCCGGATCCGCGTGCCCCACGGCCCAGGGGGCGAGTCAGAAGCACTGGAGGCTGCAGGCAGACAAGACACTAGAAAGCAGGTACTAGAAGCACTGGAGGCCGCAAACAGACAGGACACCGGAAAACAGGTACTAGAAGCACTGAAGGCCGTAGGCAGACCGGACATCGGAAAGCAGGTACTAGAAGCACTGGAGGCCGCAGGCAGGCAGGACACCGGAGAGCACGTACTAGAAGCACTGGAGGCTGCAGACAGACAGGACACCGGAAAGCACGTACTAGAAGCATTGGAGAGCAGGTACTAGAAGCACTGGAGGCCGCAGGCAGACAGGACACCGGAAAACAGGTACTAGAAGAACTGGAGAGCAGGTACGAGAAGCAATGGAGGCCGCAAACAGACAGGACACCGGAAAGCAGGTACTAGAAGCACTGGAGGCCATAGGCAGACAGGACACCGGAAAGCAGGCACTAGAAGCACTGGAGGCCATAGGCAGACAGGACACCGGAAAGCAGGCACTAGAAGCACTGGAGGCCATAGGCAGACAGGACACCGGAAAGCAGGCACTAGAAGCACTGGTGGCCGCAGGCAGACAGGACCCCGAAAAGCAGGCACTAGAAGAACTGGAGGCCGCAGGGAGACAGGACACAGGAAAACTAAGAGTCTTAATACCAACACACAGGTGTATCTTAATGGACCTTACATAGACCTAGGCAGATAACCACATAGGAGCACACCGCACCACTTTCAAAACCAGGCTTGGAGCACAGAGAGCAGCGGCCATAGGAAAAGGTGATGCAGATAAGGTGATGCAGATAACACCTGAGACTGTTGATGCTTTCCCCCCTCACCACACTGTGGAGACCTATGTACAACACCCTGCCTACTGCTATTCGTAACATTGAAAGAACTTAGCATGAGCTATAACAGATTTTCAACATTGCTGCAAAAGCACTTAGCTAGAATAAGTACTTACAGACACTCTTCAGCAGTAAGAAGGGAAAAAAATAATTTAGAACGATTCTTACATTTTCATTTAGGAAGAAAATTAAAATCAAAAAAATTTAAAAAATCCTGTACGAAGATGTATTATAGCGTCTAACGCTGGTCCTACTAGTGCACATAATTAAGATCTCCGTTTCATCTCATTATTGAGGAGACATTTCCATGAATGAACTGGATGACTTTGGACAGGAATCTCACTGATGAATATAAATGGAAAAAGATAGTCATTAGCTTCCCGTGAGGAACCTCCTCTCAGAGATTCCTAAGCTTTTGAATCACACCAACGTCAAAGCAAAAGAAAAAAAAAAGATTCTTGCTACATGTGTTCAAATAAACACTCGAAGAGAAGGAACTTGCCAAAACCCATTGAGTAAAACTGCAAATATTCCCGCTATTTTTCCACTGAATACCACCATCACTGTTTAGCATGCGATCTGCAGGAATATTTCCTTCTGATGACAAATAAACTGAGATTTTTGACTTCAATAAAACTTCACA
This sequence comes from Phyllobates terribilis, assembly GCF_046119375.1. Taxonomy (NCBI): domain Eukaryota; kingdom Metazoa; phylum Chordata; class Amphibia; order Anura; family Dendrobatidae; genus Phyllobates; species Phyllobates terribilis. The sequence continues at coordinate 161,239,542 of NW_027362770.1, forward strand.
GAAACTTAAAAAGCCATATTTTTATGGAATGGGGTTAAGGTGGTTGTCCATGTCGTACAATGCCTTCTTATTCAGAGGCTCCCTAGGCTATACGCAAATCATAGCACGATCCAATGTTGGGGCCATCAGTAATCAGTCATTATCTAACATCAAGTGTTCAATTCCTCTGCAGCGCCTCTGCAGGGGAAATTAAGGATTGCACAGTTTGCTCCCTGCGGGGTAACAAATAGGGGTCCAGAACAGTAAATCCCCTCTGATAACTGATATCTGTTAAAGGGAATCTGCAGGTTTTTTTTCTATGTAATCTGAGACCAGCATGATATAGAGGCAGAGACCCTGATTCCAGCGATGTGTCACTTACTGGTCTGCATGCTGTTATTTGGATGCGATCACCGTTTTCTCTGCTGTAGATCTAGTAGAGCTTGGAATGTTGAGCTGTGTGTAACCCCGCCCACACCACTAATTGGCTGCTAATAAGTGATGGGGGCGTGGTTAGACTAGGAGGCACGAGAGACCTAGTCCTGTAGGGATAATCTCCTGCTGATAAAACTGATTTTATTGAAACAACACACAGCCTAGTAAGTGACACATCGCTGGAATCAGGGTCTCAGCCTCTACATCATGCTGCTCTCAGATTACATAGAAAAACCTGCTGACATATTCCCTTTAATACTTTGTGTCGTAATAGTATGTCACGGGAACGATGAAAATCTCAAAAGATGTTCTACTAAAAAGCAGTTCGCTTCTAAAATCCTTCACAGCTCCATAGACTAGGTATAGTAATATAATTTTTTTTTCACTTTACAAAGTCACTAGTTTAATACATAAAAACAGAAAGGAACTTTAAAGAGGTTGAGCAATTCTACTAAATTGATAGCTTACACTCATGATCAGCTGATTTATGGGGCTGCAGCCATCACTTCATTGTTTCCCAGGCCCAGCTATGTCGTTTCCTTAGTGGCTGTGCCTGGTGATACGACTTAGACATGACCACTCTCAATAGACAGCAGCGACACAAATCATCTGAACGTCCACCAATCTGATACTGATATTGTATCCTAAGGGCTCATGGAGACTACCATAATATTCGGAAGAGTGATAACCATCGTTTCATGTTATTCTATAAGGCCATGCACATGTCAGATTTTTTTCCTCGTCCTGGGAAAAAAATCTCAGCATGCCCAAGTTTGATCTGATATTCGGATCGCGCTCGGCCATACAAGTCAATGAGTCCATGGAAAACATTGGATTGCACTTGGAGGACATCAGAGTACAGTTTTAATTTTCCAAAGTCTGACAGAATGGAGAAGATGGAAAAAAAAAATTCTCCATCTTCTCTTCATCCAAGAGAATCACTACGATCACATTCTGTTCAAACTCTAATCTTAGTTTGATCAGAGTGTGATTTCCATTATCGACCAGATTTTCTCGGATGAGAAAAAAATAGGGTAATTTGCATCAAGCCTAAGGATAGGCAATCAATTTTGTAGGACCTGCTAAACTTTAACTAGGTAAACTAGGTCTCCTATACAAGAAAAAATAACCCCACAGAGACATCCACCAGTTGATACCACAGCACAGAGTAGGGTTCCGGTTGACTTTACGAAAAGCTGAATCTTCATGCCTTGGTCTAATTGTCCTTGCAGAGATCGAGCTAGTAGGCAGCCTTTAGAGCATTGCCTTAGAAGGTAGCCACCTATTAGTGGTTCTAGAGATTCTTTTTGCCTTTTGGTAGAGCGGGTTTTTTTGCATATTTTTTCCTAGGGAGCATTGCCTTCAAAACTCACTACCTTGAGTTCCTGGATTTCAACAAGAAGAATTAGCACCCTCCTCGATCCTTAACCATTCATCAAGAACCATCAGGAACACATCTAAACTGGCAAGTCTACCCCATGAGAGACTCAAGAATCCATACTGTTCCAATGGAACTCAGAATGACTAGGATATGTTCCCACCTTTTAGTAAATTATATGCATTTTCTAGGGGTTTTTAGATCCTTCAGGTCATCATGGTTAAACTACAGCTAAGGAACTGACTTGGGGTTTCTTGGAGGACAGTAACACATTTTAAAGGGCAAATACAAAAGACCTTATCAAAAAAAGATAGTCCTTAATACTGTCTTCATTTACATAATTTTAAATTAGACCTATATAACCATTTATGAAATGTATTGGTCTTAAATCAAACTCAGGGGCAGCTCTGGACCCACCACAAACACACCGACATACACAACACACAGTGAGAACACATTTCTTGTAAACGAGAAAAGTGGAAGAAAAATGTTACCCATAAGGAGTCTCCGTTTCACCCGCTTGTCCACATCAGTAACTGACGTGGAATTGTACTCAGAACGCTCAATTGCAGCCTCATCCTTTTCTAAAACACAAGTAAGGGACAAACATGGAGCATTTGGTTAATCAAAAGCCCAAACTTCTACGACAGCCTCTTGGCAATGGACATCCAAAGTCTACAAGCCAGCGGTGATAGCATGGAATCCCTTAAGTAGAGTGTTAATCCCCTGTAAAAAGCCCACCAGAGAAACGATTAGTGGCCAGGGGATGATGAGTGAAGTTATATATATATATATACAGAGAAAGGATCCTATTAATATACCAGGCAGTGAAAGAAAAAAAAAAAGTGATTAAAGTTCTCGAGAACCAAGAAGAGAACCAAGAAGAGATCCAGTCAGTGATACGCGGTGTGAGTAGACAGTCCGGTGATGGATGATTAAGAGACACTTAGAGACAGACCTTTTAATAACGTGACATAGAGAAGGCACACATAGCATGCACGGACACAATCCAGACCACAAGAGGAATAAAAAAAGAGAGGAAGATCATTTGGGCAGTGCTGGTTGCCTGCTTGTCTATGAAATACACTTAAGTAGACATTCAGATGTCGCAAAAAAATAGGTTCTAATAATTGGTCAACATGCAGTGAAGCAAAAAAAAAGCAGCGGAAGGAAAAAAAAAAAAGGGTAAGCTCATATGTGTACATACAGCATCACAAGGAGAGGACTATTAATGGTCTACAGAACATTAGATGGACATAACGACACAAAAAAGGGTGGCTTGAGAAGCTCAGGATCAGAAGGTTAATAAAGCAGTTGTAGGATGAAGACAAAATGAACCAGATGGGTAATAGAAGGGGTGCAAAACAGGCTAGCATTGCAATGCCTCGGGTTAAGGAGTATCTCATCACTTTTTATATCCACCAATTCTAAATAAGATGATTTGCAAAATTGACTTATGGTAGAAGTCAACTGTATATTGGAGAGCTTGGGAAAGATATAGCGGGTGTAGAGGTAGCAGTTCCACACAGGCCCTGGGGTCTGAAGACACCCAAAGGGTCTTCTATCTCAAGACAAGATGCCAATATTAGGAATAGCACATTTTAGGTAGGAGCCTATAACATATTTGCATTTGGGCCTTGAGGCTTCAAGTCAAGTCTTGGACTCATCATGATGGCTTATAGCTATCAAATCAGATTGGACATATCTTACATTTTCCATACACTCGGTAGGCAGCCAAGAGTATGATTTGCTTCAAGAACTGAGTTGTGGCTTCTCTAACTCTCCACTGTCCTCTTCTCAAAGCAACTTTTACCTCGAGCAATTGGAGGCAGAATATTGGAGCTTTTCTGCTCTCAGCTCTATTGGCTATAGGATGATAGTCATATCTACCCTATTTCACAGCTAATCAAATTTTTGTACATAGATTAAAGAACAGAACTTTTTTTTAGAGTCTAAGCTACATGGGATAATGTTAGTTACAATCAAATATCCATTAATTTTTAGCCCCTGGTTGACCCACAAGTCAGAGCCAGTTAAGAATGAGTAAAGGGGTTGTCTCATCACAGATGATCTTTTTAATTTGGTAGAAGATGCTGGTAACCAGTCATTTGCTCTACAACACCTGCTGCAGGTGAATATAGGTGAATTGGTATACAATGACAGCGCCTATGCAGATGAAGGCTGTTTATACCATACATGCATGGTCCCAAGTTCTTCAAAGCCACATCCTTTGTGTGTTGGAAAACTTCTGCTCTGAATCATGGAAGAAGGATTGTCTGGTACAACGTCGTCATGCAACGTTGCATGGACAGAAGTTGACTTGATAGGTCTATAGCTTTTTCTCCCCCCCCCCCCCTCCAAGAATCAACCGAAAAGGGTTGTGACTGGTAATTAGGGTCCTGTCCATTGACGAACCATACTATATCCCTACAAATAGTAACTGATTGAACTAATATATCTGAATGGGTTACTAAACAGTAGGGGAAAAATACTCGTAATGTTTGCAGATCATCTTATTTTTTTTTACTAAAAGGTGGACATCACCTCTAATTTTTAAAATGGGAGAAAAGGGACTTTGTGAAGAACAAAAAATGTTCCTAAGCACTCAAAAGGCAGGTAGTTGCTACCTACCTGCCTGTTGTGCCTGGCGACGTTCTTCGCCAGCACAGACTGCTCCTACCGGCAATTCTGACGTCACATCGAAAGAGTGGTGGACTCTTTTCCGCTCTGTTGACGGGGCAGGTCTTCCAACGTCATTCTGATTGATAGCTGGATTTCCACTGCCTAACTGGGGGAGTCCACTGTCAATCAGATTGATGTCGGAAGTCACGCCCTGTCGACAGCGTAGGGCGTAAAAGAAGCCGCAGCTCTGTCGACAGGACATCAGCAGAGGCAGCTGAAACGCCGGCAAGTGCGGTCTGTGCCGGCGGAGAATGACGCCGGGCACAGCATGTAAATTTTTTGTTTTTCACAAAGTCCCAGATATCCCATTTTAATGCAGTTTCTGGAAAGAGGTTTTATACATGCAGCAAATAAAAGAAAGAGTCGGGTGAGGCAAATAGACAAATGCATTAAACAAAAGAAATAAAAAAAAGGGGGGGAGTATTGTCTAGCATTGCAAACTGTTCGCGGTCTTGTAATAGTGCTACGAGAAGCACCATACAAGCGAGCAAGGTGGGTAGGGGAAGGTCAGGAGTGTAAAGGGCAGCTGCCTGTCTCCGGCAACACTACATGGTTGAGTGTACGACACATTTGACAAGTTCTAGATTAGATAAGGCTGCAACGAGGCTCTTTTTGAGTTTACTTGTATTATTTGATATCAGCTTATATGATAATTTTTGGATATTATTCATAAAACATCAGTTTTAAGACAAGACAGGCAATCAGGGACCATCACCAGAAAGCAGAGTGATTCAGAACGAAAAATTAAATAAGATTTAAAAAAAAAAAAATTAATTAAAAAAAAAAAAACACATTAAAACCAAAAATAAGCCTTTTCCCATTAAGAACAGAAAAAAAAAAACTAAATAGAAGAGGGAAGGGAGGGTTGGACACAGGGATCAAATGGGACTGACAATAAGAATGTAAACATGTATAAAATATCATTAATTGACAAGATTGAAAAACATCAGGGTTTTCGCCTACAATGGGCGCTGGAGAAGAAATAAACATAATGCTCAGATGTATATTTTTGAAACGTATACAAAAAAACACAAGTGAATATTGCTCCAGTTGAAAATATACTTTTTTGGCAGTTCAATGAAAACTGTTTATTTTATAATATAAAGCACAATTTCATGCACATTATACATAAAAGCAGTAGAAAAAGATCTGAGGAAAAGCCCCAAAGGCTGAAGGCAAAAACATGAAACAATGGGCACATTTACGATTAACTAAATATTACATTGACATTTCTATAATCCCATACAGTTAACTCGTATGTCTCATTATGCTCCCTCAGGAGTTGGCTGAACATTATCGGAGATTAGAATTGAATATGAAGAAGTCAACGTCCATTTTTAATACCATGTGGTTTCCACATCCAAAATTCTGTGCCAATTAATTTATTTTTAGAATTCTATGCCTATTTTTTTTTTACTTTGTTAATAAAAAGATTAAAAGTCAGTCTATCAGTTGGCTTATGTCTATTAAACCAAAAACTCCAGGTAAGAGACTTTGAGAATTGGCGCATGTGTGAGATTTCAGTGTGTGTAAAGACGGTGGAGCTTTCAATCAAGGCCAACGAGGAGGCATTAGGTGAGGTTTACAGAAGACAGATGGGTATTGGACCGCCCTCCGGGGACTTGAATGATCAAAGTTTATTCTCGGCATAATGCAAAATCAAAAAGCGGCCACACAGCTTTGTTTAGACATGGAGGTTAGCTACCCCTGTTAATGTTCTAGTAAGCATAAACCAAGTGGTAGACTACTTCTCAACCTTGGTCATTGGCTCCTCTTTTGATTGCTCTGTCTGGTGCGACGTCAAACGTTGTGGTGTGATGCACATGTGATGTCATGCCAGATAGGCTAACCAAAAGAAGAGCTGTGGATGCTGGCAGGTGGGAGGCGTCTGATGGCCACAGATTACAGAAGTGACCCATGGTCTGGAACCTGCGAATCAACCAACTAGCAACCAATCATTTACAAATTACACTGCCTAGCTTGTAGAGAGGGGTCCTAAGCAAAGAGACCCTCCATGAAATCTGGAAATAAGGACTGAGATTGTCCTCATGACCCAACTCTTATTCGAGTGGAAATTCAGGCATGCCATACACACAGCTCGAGAGCTTGGACCATCACCAATTTCCAAAAGCTTCAAATTTTTAAAAGCCCCCTTACTCCTTTGCTCATTGATATTACCACAAAATGGACAGGCACTTATTTGAGATCTCTACTCAACATTCTTCATAAAGTGCCTGTGTGGTCCTCTCTAGAGTGGAGTATATATGGTTGGGGTTATAAATTTGGCAATCAGTGGTGGTCTAAGTTCATGGAGTCCATTGATGGGACCTTTCTGAGGTGTCTCCAAAGGTCTCATTAGAAGGGGCCTTCTATTATAACGCAAGGCCAAATTTGGGTGGATTTCCCCTTTAAAAAAAAAAAAATTTGCAAAAACATCGATGTCATCCTAAAGCTAAACTGAAAATGACTGAGTGTCTGAAAAGGAACAAACACAAGTAAAAGTTAATAGCCTCGAGGTCATTAATCACGAAATTCTAGTTCCACTGCCTGGTATAATTGAATTCCTTTAAGCCGAGGTCAGCTTAAGAGATTTGGAATTGTCATAATATGATTTTGTATCACATCATCAGAAACCTGAAACAAGTGCTATGGAAAAAAAAACCCTCTGGACTGTGTAAATACTGTTTGTAGAGGAGACGACAAGGAGACACTGGAGAGGTGCTGGGGACTAATCTTCGTGAAGACTCTGTTCTCATCTAATATATGTTTTAGTCTTTTATGACGTGCAAGTGGAAAAAACATAATAGAAAACCATGGATAGTAGGTATTAGAAGCTGTAGAACACAGAGCTGGTTTCAAGAGATCATTGATCTCTTGAAATCTCCTCATCACCCATGGTACCTATACGACTCGAGATAACCAAAGATACCTAATAGTCCACAAACTGAATTATTTCCAATGCTCTTGGTGCAATTATTTTTCAACATCTATAGAGAGTGGGGGCTCCATTCTCTTTGCTTGTGGGTAGGAAGAATCAGAGAAGGACACAGTTATCCAAGGAATTGGAAAACATGTGGAAGGGTAAATATCAAGGTCTTTTCAAAATCTGGCACCATAATGGGGGTTATTTTGAGACAAAGGAGCAATAGAGTCTCATATGACATGGATGTTAACATTGTATAGGCGTCTTGTCAATACTTTTCCAAAAACAGGAGGTACATGGGGTTGGCAAGCTAACAAGGATACTGGTATTATTATAACAAATATCTGGTGGACTATACTGATGCTCCCCAATATTGAAAGTAACATGGATATGGAGTTACGCTATTGAAGTTTGAAGGTAAGAGGCTGCTTGATGCATCTGGTGCAGCTCAACTCAGAGGGCAGGTTCATTTTGTTCTTAAAAGTGGACAGGAATAAAAGGTAGACTTGACATGTCAAGACTTCTCTAAATATCTACCTACCCAATATCCATCTTTTATCTATACATCTACCCAATATCCATTTCATATCTATCCATCTACCCAATACCATCTCGTATCTATCCATCTACCCAACAACCATCTCATATCTACCCAATACCCATCTTATACCTATCCATCTATCCAATACCCATCTCGTATCTATCCATGTACCCAATACCCATCTCGTATCTATCCATCTACCCAATACCCATCTCGTATCTATCCATCTACCCAATACCCATCTCGTATCTATCCATCTACCAAACACCCATCTCGTATCTATCCATGTACCCAATACCCATCTCGTATCTATCCATGTACCCAATACCCATCTTATACCTATCCATCTATCCAATATCCATCTCGTATCTATCCATTTACCCAACACCCATCTCGTACCTATACATCTACCCAATACCCATCTTGTATCTATCCATCTACCTTATACCCATCTCGTACCTATTCATGTAACCAATATCCATCTCGTATCTATCCATTTACCCAACACCCATCTCGTACCTATACATCTACCCAATACCCATCTCATGTCTATCCATCTACCCAATACTCATCTCATATCTATCCATCTATCCAATACCCATCTCATATCTATCCATCTACCCAAAACCCATCTCATATCTACCCAATACCCATCTTATACCTATCTATACAATACCCATCTCGTATCTATCCATCTACCCAATACCCATCTTGTATCAATCCATCTACCCAATACCCATCTCGTATCTATCCATCTACCCAATACCCATCTCATATCTATCCAACACCCATCTCTTATCTATCCATCTATCCAACACACATCTTGTATCTATCTAGCTACCCAATACCCATCTCGTATCTATCCATCTACCCAATACCCATCTCATATCTATCTATCTATCTATCCAACACACATCTCGTATCTATCTAGCTACCCAATACCCATCTTGTATCTAGCCACCTACCCAATACCCATCTCATATATACCCAATACCCATCTTGTACCTATCCATATATCCAATACCCATCTTGTACCTAACCATCTAACCAATACCCATCATGTATCTATCCATCTATCCAATACCCATTTCATATCTATCCATCTACCCAAAACCCATCTCATATCTACCAAATACCCATCTTATACCTATGTATACAATACCCATCTCGTATCTATCCATCTACCCAATACCCATCTTGTATCTATCCATCTACCCAATACCCATTTTGTGTCTATCCATCTACCCTATACCCATCTCATACCTATTCATGTATCCAATATCCATCTCGTATCTATCCATCTACCCAATACCCATCTCATATCTATCCAACACCCATCTCTTATCTATCCATCTATCCAACACACATCTTGTATCTATCTAGCTACCCAATACCCATCTCGTATCTATCCATCTACCCAATACCCATCTCATATCTATCTATCTATCTATCTATCCAACACACATCTCGTATCTATCTAGCTACCTAATACCCATCTTGTATCTAGCCACCTACCCAATACCCATCTCATATATACCCAATACCCATCTTGTACCTATCCATATATCCAATACCCATCTTGTACCTAACCATCTAACCAATACCCATCATGTATCTATCCATCTATCCAATACCCATTTCATATCTATCCATCTACCCAAAACCCATCTCATATCTACCCAATACCCATCTTATACCTATCTATACAATACCCATCTCGTATCTATCCATCTACCCAATACCCATCTTGTATCTATCCATCTACCCAATACCCATTTTGTGTCTATCCATCTACCCTATACCCATCTCATACCTATTCATGTATCCAATATCCATCTCGTATCTATCCATCTACCCAACACCCATCTCGCACCTATCCATCTACCCAATACCCATCTCATATCTATCCATCTACCCAATACCCATCTATTATCTATCCAGCTAGCCAATACCCATCTATTATCTATCTGTTCCTATAACAATACACAAACCCTTTTTATTACACCTTGTCCCTACATTTTTTTACTCACCGCACAAACTACATTTTTTCCTACTAAACCATAAAAATAGAACAAAAAATGTTTAAGAAAATAAAAATTGCAAAAAATTGTGTAAAAATGGGGCTGAAGTTTATTTTCCACATAGTAGTAGTTTTTTTTTATTATTATTATTTTTTTTTAGAATTGCAATAGTTTCCTACAAGAAATTGTGAGCATTCGAAAGGGTTTATCCTCACAGTTAAAACCCTGGTGGGAACTTACCGATGCACGTTCTACCGTCTGAGTGAAGGGCATATTTCTGGTGGCAACCACACACTGGGCCCGTCTCCGTGTCGTCGCAGGTGTGCTGGCAGCCTCCATTTCCGTAATTACAGGTTACTATTTAGACCCCAAAATACATGTGCAAACATAAACAGAAATGTTAATGACAAATAAATAGCGGCTAATGAGAGAAGAGAACAAATTGATCCAATTTCCAAGTATTACTCATTTCCCCTTTTGCAGGGTCTGCGTTTACATTGCGGTAACACCATAAAAAATACACTAAAATCGGGATATCAGGATTGATTGGTCAGGCTGTGCCGATGTAAAACGGCCAGACATGACTAAACAATCCTACAGGAAACTCATTTAAACAGACCATAACTTCCAGCAATCACTTCCGAGATCAGCATGAATGTTAAAGGAGTTGTCCAGGACTACATAAAAAAAAAGAGGGGTGCAGTTTTTTCAGAACCAATGTTAAATTTTGCCCACCAGCTGTGTCAGATATTGCAGCGTATCCCCAATCACGGAAATGGGGGTTGAGCGAAGGCATACTAACAGAAGTGAGCCATGGTCAGGCGTGAGTTCTGATATATATATATATATATATATATATATATATATATATATATATATATATATATATATATATATATATATATATATATATATATATATATATATATATATATATATATATATATATATATATATATATATATATATATAAAAAAAAGGGATGGGACAACCCTTTTAAGTGATGACCTATGATAATGCCTTAATATAATCCCACAAAAGTTCCTAAATGGGACTCCTAGTTTAGTGGAACCCCTCTGGCTGTTATGACCTGCTGCAGACGTGATGTATAGCCAGACAACCGTTTGGGGAATCTTATACCATTCCTCTTGGGCAATGGCTTCCAATTCACTAATATTTGTAGGTTTTCAAGAGAGTTGTACAAACCAGGAAAAGGATAGAAAAGATAGAAAGGCAATGAATGTTCCTAGAGATACAGCTGGAAGCAGAGTTCTCAAGTTCAAAGTTAATGGAAAGTTGGCTGCACTACCTGGATGTGGCAGAAAGAGGAAATGGTCACCGGGTGCCCCTCCAGTCACCGAGGAGGCACTGTAAAAACCTGCAGCAAGATTTGAGGCAGCAGGTCCTGAGGTTTCAGTTTATCTAGTAAAGAGCATACTAAGTAATAAGTATTAAGCATACGCTGAAAATAAAACCTTATGTGCAGTAAAGCATGATGGTGGTTCGGTGATGCCTACAGTAAAGCATGACAATGGCTTGATGATATCTACAGTGAAGCATAGAGGTGGCTCAGTAATGCCTACAGTAAAGCATGACGATGGCTCGGTGATGCCTACAATGAAGCATGGCAGTGGCACGGTAATGCCTACGGTAAAGCATTACGATGGTTCAGTGATGCCTACAATGAAGTATGGTGGTGGATCGGTGATGCTCACAGTCAAGAATGACAGTAGCTCAGTGATCTACATTGGACCATGGCAGTGGTTCGGTGATATCTACAGTGAAGCATGGTGGTGGTTCGGTAATTCCTACAGTGAAGCATTGTGGTGGCTGGGTGTTGCCTACAATGAAGCATTGTGGTGGCCCAGTAATTTAAACAGTGAAGCATGGTGCTGGCTCAGTGATGCCTACAGTGAAGTATGGTGGTGGCTCAGTAATATCTATAATGAAACATGGCGGTGATTCACTGATATCTATAGTGAAGCATTGCATTAGTTCAGCGACATCTACAGTGATATAGGTGGTTAAGTGATGCAGTGTAGCATAGAGGGGTCTCAGTGATGCTTGCAGTGAAACATGACTGACTTGGTGATGCCTACAGTGTAGTATGGTGGTGACTCGGCTCTGGGGCTGCTTTGCTTCCTCTGTCACTGGTACCTGCAGTTTGTCTAGGACAGTAGGGCAATATAGATTCAATCAAATATGAAGAAATTCTAGGAAAAATGTCTTGCCGACTGTGAAGAAGTGGAAGCATGAGTGTAATTGGACCTTCTGACAAGACAATGATCTTAAGCCACCAAGACTTAGATTCAGAAGTCCTGAAAGATTCTGGAGTTGCCATCACAGTCATATGAAATGAACCATGACATGAATCCAGTTACTTGGAGACCACTGCACATGAGGAATGGGCTCACTTTTCTCAGGAACAATGCTACAAGCTGGTGTCTGGCTATATATAACATCTGCAGCAGGTCATAACAGTCAGAGGGGGTCTACTATGTACTAAAGATGCTTGTCATGGAGGTGGTGAATAATTCTGAGACTGGCATTTTCCACTGAATTTGGAGAAACCACTTGTTTTATTGGTTATGTTTAGATATTTAGATTTCTCGTTTCATTAGTTTATTGCAAACAGCAGAACGTTGCAAATTTTGCCAATAAACCTAATGTGCACTGGGGGTTAAATAATTTTAATTGCAACCATATGTAATATACGCTCCTTAATAATTTCAACATGATGGTCTCAGTTCCTCTACACTTTGACAGTCATGTGAATTAAGTGTTATGTGACCACAGTGGCCAACCAACCAATATTTATAGCGTTTACCCCAATCCCACAATGGCAGATGTTGGAGAAAAGGAGGATCAGGCTTTTAGAATTGTTCTCATATCGATTTTTTGGCTTTTAAGGAAGATCAGCCACTATCTACCGTCAACTTACTCCTTTTTCACCATTGAAAACAAATGCACTCTCGATGAAGCCATTTCCATGTGTATATGGGGGAGATTGATAGCCCTTGGGCAATAAACAGCAAGCTCACCTTAAAACGGGTTGTCCACCTTTGGTGATTTTTTCTTTTCCTTTTCAAAGCAAGACTGAATGGGGGACTCCATATGTAATTTGACAACAGATGAAAAAGATATTGCTCTTCTGGAATAGTCCTAGTATGAGGTCTAACATTTGGTCAGTGTTGAGTAACCAAAGTCATAGACCGACCCTGACCTTAGACTTGGCTAGAAGTCGACCCTTGTCATAAACCTTCATATATGTTCCAAGACACTCAAGCTTGGGACGTTGTGTGCAACAAATCTTCAAGAGCTTTCAAGTGGCATTTAGGCAAAAAGAAGGGGAGAATGTGGTTGACCATTGACCACTCAAAAAAACATCGTGAAGGACATGTGAAGTGTCCTTGAGCGTCAAAGGCTGCAGCCAACCACATATCACAGGATGATGTCAATGTTTATCCCATAGTGACACAGACTTAACTTTTTATTTTATTTTATTTTTTTTTTAAGGCAGGCGATCCAAATGATTATAAACATCAAAAGGGGTATCTCTAGATAGATGGGTAATTATCAATCACCTGGGGCGGCATCCTTTCTTGATGCTTCATGTTTATCTGGCATTGTTCGCTCAAATCATTTAAGATAAAGGAATTTTATACAAATAGGGTTCATTAAGATGTAGGTGGCAAGCCAAGAATGTGAAGCATTTATAAGGAAGAAAGGCCAATATTAACATGATAGACGGCTCACAAATATGCCAATAACAAACAAGTAGGATGATGTCTAATTGCATTCTTTTTTAAAAGGGTTCTCTTCTTTAGATAATTCTCAATTAAATGTTTCCTTGACTATAAAGTTTCCCCCCCCCATCAGCTGTGATCATTGGGGAAACTTCAGTTGTAAGTATTCAATTACCTGCAGTGCCTCCGCAGGTAAACCTAAGCATTACGCACTGCCCATTAGCATTAATTGCTTGTCTGTGTAATGCAGGACGGGTCAGGTCCTCCGCTCTCCATGCTAATAGTGTATATTAAAATGACATAAAATAAAAAATGGATTCTAGATTACAGACTCAAGAGAGATCTAATACCCCAAAAGTACTGTAGAGAGGGTTTTTTTTGGACCTGGGAAGAGATGGCACAAGAGCTGGGCAGAAATCAGAAAGGAGAGAATTACTCAATTTGGGATTTCATAGCATTCTAAAATTTTGGTAAATTGTCAACAAACTGAACATTCCCTTGACTAGTTAAAGGGGTTGTGACCTATCCACAGGATAAATCATCAATGGTAGATCGGTACGGCTCTGACGCCCTACACCCCCACCGATTACTTGCCATCAGCTCCGGCGGCAGCCAGATGTTAACAGTGTATAGGAGTAGAACACGACAGCTCCCTACACTGTTTCATGGATGTTGCCAAAAAATGTTGCTCAGCTGCTACCCAACTGAGCAGCGCACCATAGCTAAACAGCTGATACAGCAGGAGATTATAAGGGAACTAGAAAGGAGAGAGCCTTGGAGAATTTAGATATGTGAATGAAAAAAAAACGTCAGCTACCTACATGTACAGTCCCTCTGGTTCTTTGCAAGTTCGAAGCCTGGACGACACTCACATGCCACTCCGACTTTTGGCGTCTCTCGGCAGATATGGGCGCAGTCATGATCTTTGTTCATGCAATTCATGCCTTCTGTGAAAAACAGAGAAACACATCAAGGGGAAGAAATTCTAGGAGACCTAAATAATTTTATAAAGTTTTAAAATATTGCATACAGCCTTTCAACATAAAGGTCTTACATTTATCACTTATCCACCACTGATCCACTTGTGATCAATAGTGGTCACAAAGATCATACATTTGTGACCTAACCCTTTCAACTCACTGTTGGTCAAATGCTCCTGATCCCCTCAAGGTCATGAATGTTCATTTCAATGGGGAGAAGGAATTAATCCATTACCAGACTTTACTGGCTGCAATCTCTCTCTTGTGGGACCGAAGGATCGAGCATCATGAGATCTAAGAGCAGAGTGACTCCATAGACATTATATGGTTGGCTAATACATCGAAAGGTTTGGCCAAGTTGTGTAATGTGCATCTTGCCCTCTAAATCAGTAATACTCCTACTTTTTATATAAAGGATGAGGGAATATCAACTGCTGTGAAAAAGCAACGCAAGTTGAATGGAGTGGCTAAGACATGATTACCTGATACCACTCTACAGCTCCGTCTTGGCCTGAGGACTTTAGCGTTTGCTGATGTTTCATCATCTACCAAAGATGAACCATTGGAAAAATTGTGTCCGCTGACCTGCCAAAGTGCCAGTCTAGTGTATTCAGGTATATACAGAGAATTGAAAAGACCACACTTTAAAAATTAAAATGGGGACCTCACTTGGTTTTGGCTAGCACCGTTACACCACTATCAATGTGCGAAAGAAGAAATTGGTAGTTGTCTGCCACCATCTATACGCTATTGGTGTAAGACTTGGGGATCTTTGCAAGGTTCTCACTACTTTTTAAAACAGAGGTGTAGAGAGCATATCCATCGCGGAGGCAAAGATTCAGTTTGCTGCCCTGGCCCTGTATCTTAATCATGTTTGCCAACACCATGGAAAAAAAAAGGGGGAGACCTCCCAAAATTTCGGAGGAGTTAGGCTTGGTCCAATTCAAAAACGTTCCAGAAATTAGCTATTCTGGTAGATATCTTGAGCCCCAGCATTTTGGGGAGGAAATGCTGATATATCGAGCGGCTAGAGAATTGATCTTGAGTGGGCAGAGGGTGATCATCAAAGGGGAGTGATATATTAAAGGGGCAATGTCAGAACCAAAAATTTTCAAAACTGAGCACACTAAAATTCACTTTCTCAAAGCAAGTTTCGAAAAGTTTCAAGAATGATCTAAATACCCTGGTGAAAGGCAGAGACACTTGTTGGCACACCACATCCAGGGTCCCAGCCCGGACAAGCTACACCCCTGATTATACTAATGGATCAGGCTTTGCTCCCTCTCTCCCGAGGATACATGCATGATTAGCCCCATTGGTACATTTTTGGACATGTTCAACAAAACTTGCAATGTTTCCCTTCACTGTTTCTAATAAACAAACAGAGAAGCATGTTATTTTAAAATCAGGGGTGGACTTTGCCCCCATTACTGCCTCATTTTTGTTTTTCAAACAAACCAATTCCAACTGGGCTAATACGGGATGTCTGCCCATCATCATCTCGATGCTGAATTTCACAGTATATCCAACTTATGTTGTCATTATGTGGCTTGTATACCCATTATTAGACTTTCAAATAAAAGGTAAAAGTTCATAAAGATACATTTGTATTCTAGAAAAATATAGTAAAAAAAATGCTTGGCTAAAGTGCTTATAGTGTGGGGGATGTAATGCACAGTCTGGAAGCTCAGCGATATCTCCATCACCCCTCCTAATGCTGGATGTATGATAGAATAGATTGTACCGGTCACATGCCACTACATAAACAAATTAAAGTCTACGCAGCAAGTCCATATGGTTCCAATTCCTAAATAAAACAGCCTTGGTAACAATACAATCATCCCCTGCAGATGGGATTGTGATTTTAGGTTCACGGGATACTCCTGCTCTGCGTGCCGGCCAGGAAAAGCACATCTGTCATTACACCTCAGACCGAGGCCTTGTCTGGAGGATTAGCAAAGACATGCAGCCTAGCCATATGACTTTATCATGTCAGCAAGAGAAAAAAGAGGGCTTGTGGTCCAGCGATGGTCACAGGATAAAAAGTGGTGGCTTACATATGAACGCTTCATCACTCATCAAGGTTCTCTGACCAGACTCCTCAGACATAGGAGAATAGTATGGATTAAAAGGGTACATTAGAAAAAAAATTTTTGGGCATGTCATGTTTCGATTTGTGAGACCTCCGCTGATTGCTAAAGCAAAAGGGGAAGAGGCACTAAACTGAGCAATGTGCACCTTAATTTCTGATCAGAAAGCGAAGCAAGAAATATATAGACTTTCTAAGAGCCAAGAATAGGCAATCAGAAACTGAGCACTCCTTGTTGTAGCAACTAGTAGGGGCCTTAGCTCCGGGTCATCATCAATCAAAACTTCTGACAAGTCAAAACATTTGGTCAGAATATCTATGGTGGCCATATTGTTTGCCACTCAACTTTCACCGAATTAGAGGACCCTAAATGTCATTTGTCAAGAAAAATCCTCAAAGACTTTTACCGGGAGGTTACTTTATTTCATTTTCTAGAGACATGTTAGTAAAAGTTCACACATCTGAGGTCTCAAATCTATTCCGGGGTTTTCAGCTACTTTCTGAGGTCTCCAGATAAGTGTAGAAACCGTGATCAAGACCGAGTTCATGGGTGCAGATAAACCAAGGAACAGACCAGAATTGTCCACGACAATGGAAGACTGTGCTATTCTAAAGATGCGGTTTCCACAGAGACGCCATCAATAACATTTTCTGCATCGCTTTCCTTAAAGGCGTTCCGAAATGCTACAAGCCCTTGGTCAATGTGGGAAAAAAAGAACAATTATCTTGTCAGGGGGAGCAAAACTGTTTTAGCCTCATCAATGGAAAATTATGTA
Source organism: Phyllobates terribilis (assembly GCF_046119375.1). Classification (NCBI taxonomy): domain Eukaryota; kingdom Metazoa; phylum Chordata; class Amphibia; order Anura; family Dendrobatidae; genus Phyllobates; species Phyllobates terribilis. The sequence continues at coordinate 161,257,092 of NW_027362770.1, forward strand.
GAGAGGGGGAAGAATAAAGAAAAAAAAAACTTTTTGAAGAAACTTTTTTTTCCCCCTTCTTCCTTTCTTTCTGTGAATGACGACGTCTCTGAGAGCGCTTTGTAGTTTCTCGAGGGTAAAACAAACAATTCACGTGGCTGAAAGGGTCTAGTGTGGCGGCACAAATAGAATGGGCCTGAATGACCGATCTGATGCAATAAGCTTCTGGACATCAAACGGAGTTTTAAAACTTTTATTGTGTCAAGTACAAATCGGCCATTTGCGAGACACTGACGGGTTGTGAACCTCAGTTGCTTCTCACGTGTATTATAATGCAGATGGCAACATTTTTTTTTACTAATACAGATGCGTCCTTTAGAGGACAATTTTCCATGAGGCTAATGAAAATTCACATTTTTCGTAATAAGCACAAAATGTTTTTGGAAATTAGACTAAACCTGGCCATGTAAGTGGGCAAAGAATACTCTTTCAACCCCCTACTACCCATCGTTACTATTCCCGTTTGTCCCTCTGCCACTGCTCAGGTGCGATGAATAGGTTATAGGGATGTTACACCTTTAATGGATGAGATGTCGTAGTGTCCTCTACCATTGGATAATTCAGCTTTATGACCATCAATATGTTACTACTGACTAGTTATCACACCAAAGCACAAGGGATCAGTAAGAAGGTTGTAAAAGACAAAGAATACTCTTGGGGCAACTTACTACCCATCGTCACAATTCCTGTTTGCCCCCTACCACTGATCCTAGATGCTCAGGTGCGATAAATAGGTCATAGGAACGTTACACCTTTATGATTGAGATGTCGCAGTGTCCTCCACCATTGGATAATTCAGCTTTGTGAATGAATACGTCACTGCAGACTAGTTAGAAATCCGCCTTGGGGCCTTGGGGCACAAGTCTGTCGTCACTCTGACTGCAGACTTGTGAATCCTGACAGTACGCAGTGAATCCTCACAGCGATTTGCATACTTAGGCCACGGCCCCACTATCAGTATTTGGTCAGCATTTTTTCTCAGGAGTGGGAGCCAAAACCAGGTGAGGAACAATCAGGGAAAAGGTATATTAGAAACAAGTCACCAATTCTGCACTTATCACCCACTCCTGGTTTTGTCTCTCACTCCTGAGAAAAAATACTGACCAAATTACTGATAGTGGGGCCGTGGCCTTATATTCCGACAAGTCTTGTATTGACCAAGTCCACGCATGTCTAGTCGGCATATGACCATGTGGCACCCCTGCGGGTTCAGTCGCCACAGAGGTACTGCATCTCACCCAGAGGTGTGGTATCTCACTCTCAGGTAAGGATGGAGTACTGACCGGGACCCAAACACCTGCATCCAATGCTACACTACTCCAGACCAGCAGGAGGGGGAATGATGCGCTGCTCCTCTGCTGAGCCCTGTCCCTGGCTGGAGTGGGGGGAACCATGTAGTGGGTGTGGGTGGAGGAAGGAGTTTAGGGGAGCACTTCGGCAAGTGTATAAAAAGGGATGGAACCATCTAGAAGGAAGACAGTGAGTGGGAGCAGTGAGTGGGAGCAGGAGCTCTGCAGGAGCTCTGCTCAGGCGGAGCGGGCCTAGTGAGAGGCCCAGGAGGTGAGACTGACTGAAGAGAGGAGAGGAGCAGGAAGGAAGGCTCCAGAAGGAAAGAGGAGATCCTAGGGGTACAGGAAGTGCTGGAGGCCACCCGTACACCCGAACCTACCAGGACGTGGAGGGATCAGGCCGCAGAGGGGACCGGCCCCTAAACTAGTGAGAATTGCAAAGTTCAACTAGGGAACCGGAGGGTGCAGCATTTCAGGTGCTGCAGCCAACAGCCACATCTAACTCACCGAAAAGGTGGCCATAGAGGACCCAGGGGACAGAGAAAACGTCGCCCGACAAGGTTCGCGGTCACTGGCTTGGGACACTGGGTGTGAGGCGCAGCGAGATGGCCAGAAAGAACACACAAAAGGGGGTCCCGTTACGTACTCCGGAGGTACCTGAGGGTTTGCTGAACCCCTCCCTGAGTAAGCACAGGACGACGTGGGCGGTTATAATCCGGAAAGTGTAACTGGAGGAACTTCACAACTGTGAGTAAAACCCTGAAGACTGCACCCCACTGTCTCTGTGAATTATTGCTGCGCCATCACCCCCTGAACTACACTGTACCACGAGTGCTATTTCCATAACAGCAACACTGCCCTGGAGCTAAGCTCTACCTGTGGTGAGCTAAACCCACTCTGCTGCATTAACAACAGCTCCAGAGGACGGCGGCCCCCTTTAGCCGCATACCACAGGTGGCGTCACGAACATTAAAAGAACTTTAAATCCCCTTTATTAAATCATTCCCCTTTTCATTGACTGCCCTGGGTCACGGAGCGCGTCACTGCCACTGTGACATCCCCAGCCTCAACGACCGGCCCGGCTACCGAGTACCCCAAGGCCCAGGGGGTGCGTCAACCACATGTATGCAAATCGCTCCCAGGGTCAGCGTTGGAAAATCTTCACAGCACATAGAGCGTGCGATGTGAGGATTCACAAGTGACTGCAGACTTGTAGCCTTTGGATGGGCAACCCATTTATGGCTATTTTATCTACCAAATATGCCCTTGGTGGCCCCTTGTAATGCAGTAATGCTCCACAACTCACTGCTATCTTCTGTACACTCGCAGCCATGAAGGCTTTGGGTATATGCACACGTTGCATTTTTGTCACTTTTTTTTTTCTGCGTAATTTTGGCACAAAACCTAAAAGGATTTGGTAGTACCAGTAAAGTAAATCAGACTCTTCAAGTCTTATGCGCACGTTGCCTATTTTTTTTTTCTTTCCAGATTTATTCTGCAGCCTGTCAATTCTTGCAGCAATTTTGCAACAGATGTCCCCCATGTGGGAAAAAAATCTGCAACAACGCATGGAAAAAAAGTGACAAAAATTTGCGTACTTTACACAGGGTTTTTCCTGCCAATACATCAGAATTTGCAGCAGAAAATCCTGAACGTGTGCACATAGCCTTTCTCCCTCTGTCTGCCCTGGAGTACCATTGTCATAATGCGCCTCAATACTGCTGACTTTTTATGGGAGCTTTCTCCGAAAAGCGACAAGGGTGGAGTCCTGCTGGATTCCCCAAATCATAACAGCGATAGTATGGTTTACGGCAGAGGCTAGCCCTGACAAGTCCATCAGCATAGCTAAGAACATGGCCAGCAATGCACAAAGTGGGTAACTATCATTTTTTAGGGGCACAAATAAGGAATTACTTTGTGGTGGTCAGAACAGGGGAAATGGATTCCGCATGGGCACAAAAAGGGGCACTAGTGCTGTGTGGGACACAGAGAGGACATAATTACTGTTTGGTGGCACAAAGGAGGGCAATATTATTGTAGGGTACAAAGAGGAAATTATTATTGTGTGGGGCACATTATTACTTTGCGTAACTCAGAGGAGATTACTATTACTGTGCAGAGGTGCTCAGAAGCATTGGGAATAGGAAACTTGAGTGCAGAAATTAATCGTTGTAAGGAGAAATCGTGGCAGTGGTCTGGGCCAGATGGAGAAGAAAAGAGACTACAATCCAATAGACCAACATACAGTATACTCTTACTAGAGACGGATGCTTGCAGTGAAAATGTTAAACAATATACTTTCTGGCTGGTTGACTTTTGGGCCCAAATACAAAAGACAGGATTATGAGAAAGGGTACTTTTTCTATATGAATTTTCTACATAGTGGGCGGCCATTACAAATAGAGGCAATTTAAAGGGGTTTTATCCACTAAACATATTTAGAACCTATCCATAGAATATTTAATAAACTACGTGACTCAAGTATCTGTATAAAAGTAAATGCAGTGGTGGCAGGCATGCGTGGAGGTCACCGCTCCCTTTCACTTCTATGGGACTGATAGACCTAGTCGTACTGTCAGTGACATGAATAAAGAATTGGTAACAATGAGCAGTATTTCTCCATTCACATGGCAGATTCAGGTAGACTATCAGTATGTGACATTTACAGATTGTTGCAGCTGCATCTCCCTCCTCCCCATCTTCTATTTAGGATTTTACACTAGAAGGAGGGAGGTTATGTGCATCATCTGCAAGCAGGGAGAGAGAAAATACAAATCTAAAGGTGAGCAATAAGTTAAGTGTTTCATATATTTACATGTAAAGCGCTGCAGAATATGTTGGCGCTATATAAATAAAGATTATTATTATTATTACATGTACTACTAGAAAATATATGTGAAAACGTCTAGTGCTGGTGTTTTCAGTGTTTTCAGTGCCATCATGCGGCCCTCTTATTTTCTTGGCACATTCTTGCTGTCAAATATTTATGATGAGCAGATTTCCAAACTAATCCATAGAGATCATCAGCTTTCTTTGGCATGAAATAAATTTTCTTAAATTTCCAAGACACTCTTACCATTACCAAGACACCATTTTTATATATGTGTAAAGGCCCCCATACACAATAAACTAACGTGGGCCGTTTCAGGTCAATTAGGATTACCATAATTTTCAATATTTGCCAAATGCCAGAATAATGAGAGGGAGAAAATGTTTTAAAGGCATTTTTATTACTTACTGCAAAGTCAAAAGTTTACATACACTAAGATTACTATGCCTTTAAACAATTCTGAACTGCCCATATGATGATGTCATGTGTTTGGAAGCTTCTGATGATGTGGATGTATTTTAGTGCACACCTGAAACACACTGCTTCTTTGTGTAGCATCATCGGAAAGTCTAAAGAAATCAGACAAGATATCAGGAAGAGAATTGTGGACTTGCACAAGTCTGGCTCATCCTTGGGTACAATTTCAAGATACCTGAAGGTGCCTCGTTCATCTGTACAAACAATTATACGCAAGTACAAACAAGACGGGAATTTCCAGCCATCATATCACTCAGGAAGGAGATGGGTTCTGTGTCCCAGAGATGAGCGTGCTTTGGTCCGACATGTGCATATCAACCCAAGGATAAAAGTAAAAGACCTTGTGAAGATGATGGTGGAAGCTGGTAAGATTGTGGCAATATACACAGTGAAACGAGTACTGTATCAACATGGCCTGAAAGGCCAATCTGCCAGGAAGAAACCATTACTCCAAAAGAAACATAAAAAAGCCAGATTAATGTTTGCAAATGCACACAGGAACAAAGACCTTAATAATTGGAGACATGTCCTGTGGTCTGATCAGGGCTGTGGAGTCGGTAAGCCAAACCTCCGACTCCTCAATTTCCATGACACCGATTCCAACTCAGACTCTGACTCCACGACTCCGACTCCCTCACACATGGCTCATGTTTAAGTGATAAATTTACTGTAGCACATATTCATCTCAGCTAAAAGTCTAGACCCTTAGATCAGGAATAGGACAGACATTTATAGAACATTTCATAACTTTCCCAAATTCTTATGAAAAAAATATTCTCCACAAACTGCATTGAACTTCTGTACCCAATTTATTATATATTTTAGGAGTTGGAGTCGGTCCATTTTATACAGACTCCGATTCCGACTCCACCAAAATGGACACTGACTCCGACTCCAAGACTCCAACTCCACAGCCCTGGGTCTGATGAAACTAAAATGTAACTTTTTGGGCATAATGACCATCGTTACATTTGGAGGAAAAAGGGAGAAGCTTGGAAGCCTAAAAACACCATCCCAACTGTGAAACACGGGGGTGGCATCATTATATTGTGGGGTTGTTTTGCTGCAGGAAGGACTGGTGCACTTCACAAAATAGATGGCATCATGAGAAAAGAAGATTATGTGGCAATACTGAAGTAACATCTCAAGACATCAACTAGGAAGTTAAAGTTGGGGGGAAATGGGTCTTCCAGATGGACAATGACCCGAAGCATACAGAAAAAAATGGTAACAAAGTGGCTTAAAGATAACAAAGTCAATGTTTTGGAGTGGCCATCACAAACCCCTGATCTCAATCCTATTGAAAATTTATGGGCAAAGCTGAAAAGGCCGGAGCGAGCAAGGAGACCTACAAACCTGGATCAGTTACACCAGTTTTGTCCGGAGGAATGGGCTCAAATTCCGCCCAACTATTATGAGAAGCTTGTGGAAGGAGATCCCAATCGTTTCACCCAAGTCATTCAGTTTAAGGGCAATGGTACCAAATACTAATGAAATGTATATAAACTTTTGACTTTGCAGTAAGTAATAAAAATGCCTTAAAACATTCTCTCTCTCGCTCAATATTCTGGCATTTGGCAAATATTAAAAATTATGGTAAACCTAATTAATCTAAAACGGGAAAGGTTTATTCTGATTTCATGTCAGATATTGAGAAAAACATGTATATGTGTCTTTTTATATAGTGTATGGAAACTTCTGGTTTCAACTGTATATATCTATATCTATCACAGAGCACAATGTCCTCAGCAAAAGCCAAGCCAAGGGTTCATGCCAAACCAACGCACCAACCACCACATCTACACCCTTCGACTCAATGTGGCACGTGGGCCTATTACTTAAACTGCTGGAGAGTAGAATTGAAAAAAAGACATACAACATCATCAAAAGCTCCTACAATGAGAACCGCAGAAGAATAAAGGGTGAACGGGAGAAGAACGGCTAATTTCCAGCATAGGCGCGGAGTCAGACAGGGCTGCAGCTGAAGTCCAATGCTCTTTAACATTTACATCAATGAGCTGGCCATCGTTCTGGAATCCTCCGCAGCACCAGGTCTTACACTCCATGATGCCCAGGTGAAATTCCTGCTGCATGAAGATGAATAACCAACAAGAGAGAAAAACCTTTAAGACAACCTTTAAATCTTGGAGAAACTCAGCTCCACATGGGCACTACCCATCAACCCAAAGAAAACCAACATCATGGCGATCCAGAGGAGAAGACAAGATAGGACCAGCATCCTTCATTTGTGCTAAACAACTGCCCTCTTACAGGAGACAAGAAATACACCTACGTGGGCCTGAAAATCCATTAATCAGGGAGCTTCACAAAAGCCATAGAGATCCTGAAAGACAAGGCCCACAGAACTTCCTATCTGAAGGAAACTCTACCATCTGAAGACGCCAGTGAGGGCCTGGCTACAAATCTTTGATGCCATTGTAGCGCCCCGAGGGCTCGGTTGCTACAGAGGTATTGCACACCTCTGCCAGAGGTGTGATATTCCACTCCCGGGTAAGGATGGAGTATGGGCCAGGGCTCAGGTAGCAGCATGCAGCACACACACCCCATTTCCGAGGGACAGCTCAACGGTACTCCCATTAGACAGTAATGCAGGCACGACAGAATCTGTCCCTGGCTGGAGTGGGGAGGGGGGAGGAAAACCCAGTGATGTAGGAGCAGAAGGGGACAGTTCCTGAGCGTAGGTAGGAGCCCATTGGTTGCTGGTCACCTGGGCTCATGTTCTAGAGGGAGGTATAAAAGGTGGGCACCATCTTAGATCAGGGTCAGTTCAGTCAGCGAAGTACAGAGAGAAGAGAAGACAGGGAGCAGAGGCTCTGTAGGAGCTCTGCTCAGAGGCAGGCCTAGAGAAAAGGCCGGGGCCTGAGAGGAGAAGGAACTGAGGAGAAGAGAAGGAACTGGAAAAGGGAAAGAAGTGGCCAAGAAACAGAAGGGCTCAGGAACAAGAAGGTGGAAGGGACCCTAAGGACCAACGTGAATCGGGTGACGGGTCAGGCAAGAAGAGGGTACCGGATCCCAATTTGGTGGAAGCTAATAATCTTCAGCCAAGAACCGGAGGTCGCGACCATCACTTGCTAAACTTTGCTAGGAAGGCATACCATATAGGGTAGCGGGAAACGGGGCCCACGTTTGCCCGCATAGACCCGCGGGAGCTGGACAAAAGCTTGGTCACTGGCGGGGCATGAGCCGAAGGAAGGATAGGAAGGAGCTCTGAACCATACTCCTGAAGTGCCTGGGGGTTGACTGAGTCCCTCACCTGGTGGACACTGCACGGCTTGGGTGGTCACGGCTGGCGGTGAAGTGACCCGGAGCATATGAACTGTGAGTAAAAGACATTGGACTGCAGTACGTTGTCTGTGTACTCTTTGCTCCTCCAGCACTAACGGCACTGGGACTCTCTACACCATCACCCCCACCATCCTCTACACTGTCCTGGGGCTGCACTCTTCCCGTGGGGAGTAACACTACCTCAGCTGCAAACACCATCAGCCTCAGCGGTCTGCACTGCAGCGGCGGTTAGCCCTGACCGCAATCCACGGGTGGCGTAGTCAGACATTACCTACAGCACATCATAGACTGCCACTGGTCTGACCACCCTGAGCCACGGGACCGGGTCGCCACTACTACTCCCAGCATTGAAGTCCGGTCTCGAGTGCCCCACGGCCCAGGGGGCGAGTCACCATCATCGCCCCAATCCTCCTGTACGGCAGCGAAGTATGGGGCCCTCACACATATCCAGACTGGTCAATGAGGAATTCCAGCCCAACAGAAATATTCCACCTGGAATTCTGTAAGCACCTTCTCCAGGTCCATCGGAGTACCACCAACAGTGTCTGTCGGGCTGAGCTGGGCAGATTCCCTCTACACCTAGCAGTTCTGAAGAAGGTGCTGTCATTCTGGGCTCACCTAAATAGCAACAATCCAAGCTCCCATCATCATAAAGCCCTGCTACATATAGGTGGTCCACCCGAACCAGGACCCGCAGAACATCCCACCCATACCCAACCTGACCAAAACACCAATCAGAGCAGCCTGATAAAAGCCAGAATCAGGAAGATGGAAGACGAGGGCTAGGAGAGGTATGTCAGTGATTGGAGGAACAATATAATCACCTCACAGAGACTGACCATGTACCGGAGTCTAGAGAGATATCTGGAGAAACTCCTGGACCCCAGAGTCCGCCAGATCCTGAGCCGGTCTAGACTCAGTGCCCACAATCTGGCCGGCACAGACAGAGCTACAAGCCCAGGGAGGACAGACTGCGTCCACACAAGAGAGGAAGAGAGAGAGAAAAAGAGAGGAAGAGAGAGAGAAAAAGAGAGGAAGAGAGAGAGAAAAAGAGAGGAAGAGAGAGAGAAAAAGAGAGGAAGAGAGAGAGAAAAAGAGAGAGAAGAGAGAGAGAAAGAGAGAGAAAGAGAGAGAAAGAGAGAGAAAGAGAGAGAAAGAGAGAGAAAGAGAGAGAAAGAGAGAGAAAGAGAGAGAAAGAGAGAAAGAGAGAGAAAGAGAGAGAAAGAGAGAAAGAGAGAAAGAGAGAAAGAGAGAAAAAGAGAGAAAGAGAGAAAGAGAAATCGAGAAAGAGAGAAAGAGAGAGAAAGAGAGAAAGAGAGAGAGAGCGAAAAAAAAAGAGGGAGAAAAAAAAGAGGGGGAAAAAAAAGAGGGGGAAAAAGAGGGGGAGAAAGAGGGGGAGAAAGAGGGGAAAAAGAGGGGGAAAAAGAGGGGGAAAAAGAGGGGGAAAAAGAGGGGGAAAAAGAGGGGGAAAAAGAGGGGGAAAAAGAGGGGGAAAAAGAGAGGGAGAAAGAGGGATAAAGAGAGGGAGAAAGAAAGGGAGAAAGAAAGGGAGAAAGAGAGGGAGAAAGAGAGGGAGAAAGAGAGGGAGAGAGAAAGAGGGAGAGAGAGAGGGAGAGAGAGAAAGAGGGAGAGAAAAAAAGAAAGTGTGGGAGAGGGAGAGAAAGAGGGGGAGAGAAAGAGGGGAGAGAGGGAGAGCGGGGGAGAGAGGAAGAGCGAGGGAGAGAGGAAGAGCGGGGGAGAGAGGGAGAGCGGGGGAGAGAGGGAGAGCGGGGGAGAGAGGAAGAGCGGGGGAGAGAGGAAGAGCGGGGGAGAGAGGAAGAGCGGGGGAGAGAGGAAGAGCGGGGAGAGAGGGAGAGCGGGGGAGAGAGGGAGAGCGGGGGAGAGAGGGAGAGCGGGGGAGAGAGGGAGAGCGGAGGAGAGAGGGAGAGGAGAGGGGAGAGCGAGGGAGAGGCGAGGGAGAGCGGGGGAGAGAGAGAGCGCGAGGATGAGAGAGAGTGACGCGCCCCCCGGGCCGTGGGGTACTCGGCAGCCGGGCGGGGGAGAGAGGGAGAGCGGGGGAGAGAGAGAGCGCGGGGATGAGAGAGAGCGCGGGGATGAGAGAGAGCGCGGGGATGAGAGAGAGCGCGGGGATGAGAGAGAGCGCGGGGATGAGAGAGAGCGCGGGGATGAGAGAGAGCGCGAGGATGAGAGAGAGTGACGCGCCCCCCGGGCCGTGGGGTACTCGGCAGCTGGGCCTACGGATGCCGGTGGGGGATATCACGGTGGCTGGCCCAGTCCATGGCCCAGGGAGGTCAACAAAAAGGGGAATTATTTATAGGGGATTTGTAAACTGTTTGTGACGCCACCTGTGGAATGCGGCTAAAGGGAGCAGTCCTCTGAGGCAGATGTTAGGGCTGCTTATGATTGAACGGCTCCCCACAGGTGGAGCGGGCCTCAGGGCAGCGTGAGGTAATGGATGGTGGTACAGGGGAGAGACGGCCAGGAAGGTTCAGGAAGAAATGACGGACACTCACACGGGGGTTCGCTTCGGTACCTTTACTGGTATAGATGCAGGTATGGTCCAGGGTACTCGGTAGGCAGGGTGCACTTCTGCACTCTCCCCAGTGAGCGGGTATAGGGCCTCCTGATCCATTACTTTCACTTGCTAAGCTTCTGACCTGCCTGGAGATAGGCCTGGCTTAATTACGGTCTCTCTCTCTTGCACCTGCTGACCTGGTGGTAGGGCCTTCTCTTGGAAATCACTCTCCCTGGACGCTGGGGCCTCCGTGACTCCTAGCCCTGGTACAGTAGTCAGCGTTGGTCGACCTGGGACTTGTAGTCCTCCAGGTATCCGGTGGTCCCTACTGGGTGTAAAGGACCCTGTAGGCGCGGACCCGGTGTATATATTGGGGTGAGCCTGGTACGCTCCTCTGCCCCCTTCAACTCCTCTCTCCTTTCCTCTTTGCCGTCGGCCACACTCAGGGACCCCACTACGGCAGCAGCAGACGAGCTGTGTCTTCACTGCTCTCAGCGCCAGCACGCTCTCCAACTCACTTCTCACTACTCACTGAACGAACTCAGCTGCCTGGCTCCACCCTCCCTATATATATCCCTATCAGGGCTCCCTCTGCTGGTCTGAGGTGGTAGGGTGGAGGTGTGTGAATGTAATGAGGGCCTCTTGTGGAGAAGTCCATCCATGCACCCTACTGGGTTCTGTGGCACCTGTACGTAGCAGGGCGCCACAAGAGCGGGGGAGGGAGAGAGAGCGGGGGAAAGAGAGAGAAAGAGAGCGGGGGAGAGAGAGAGAGAGAGAGAGAGAGCGGGGGAGAGAGAGCGGGGGGGGGAGAGAGAGAGAGAGAGAGCGGGGGAGAGAGAGAGAGCGAGCGGGGGAGAGAGAGAGAGCGGGGGACAGAGAGAAAGAGAGAGCGGGGGACAGAGAGAGAGAGAGCGGGGGACAGAGAGAGAGAGAGAGAGCGGGGGAGAGAGAGAGAGAGCGGGGGAGAGAGAGAGAGAGCGGGGGAGAGAGAGAGAGCGAAAGAGAGAGCGGGCAAGAGAGAGAGCGGGGGAGAGAGAGAGCGGGGGAGAGAGAGAGCGGGGGAGAGAGAGCGGGGGAGAGAGAGGCGGGGGAGAGAGAGAGCGGGGGAGAGAGAGAGCGGGGAGAGAGAGAGCGGGGGAGAGAGAGAGCGGGGGGAGAGAGAGAGCGGGAGAGAGAGAGCGGGGGAGAGAGAGAGCGGGGGAGAGAGAGCGGGGGGGAGAGAGAACGAGAAGGAACAAGAAAGAGAGAAAGAAAGCAAGAAGGAGAAGAGAGGAAAAGAGAGAGCAAAGGAAAAAGAAAAAGCGAGAGAAAGGAGAGAGAAAGAGAAAGAAAGTGAGTACATGAATGATATCTACATACATCTGTACATAGACACACACACACATAATATATATATGTTTTATCTCTTCGGGTGAGCAAAACCATGCCAAAAATTGTGTCCAGTTCTGGATAAAAAGAAAAATAGCATTGAGTTATTTATACCGTCCAAACGAAACATGGACTGGAAAATAAATATTAAAAACATTAAAATCAGCAATTATTTTTCCCCAAAATACCTTCTATGTACGAGTGAGGAGCCGTTATTTTACATGTAAGTACATCATTCATTTTTAACGGGCCCCAGTCTGACAGCAGCAGCTGGAGGGAGATGTAGAAAAAATAGAAACCTTCACCTAGTAAGGATGAGGGAACATACATGTTCCATCTACAAAGAATACTAGCACTGATAGCGGAGGTACCAGGATGCACGAATGCTATATAACCGATGTCACCACCCATGGGACCTAGAAGACTGCAGTTACCATACTATAGCAAAGGGTTGTCTGATATTTTCAAAAAGTTCAGTAATACAGTAACAAATGGTAAAAAATAAAAACTTGTGGGCATGCTCTATGATATGTGCAGAGGTGCCTACACAGGGAGTGGGAGGAGGAGTTCCCAACACCTTTTACTAAAGGAGGTTTATTTGCCATCTGACTATAGTAGGATTATAACAGAGGTCATACTTTTACTGTTATCCTGCCTGTGATGATGGAGTGATTACAATCCTTTCCCCCCGCTCGGAGTTTACTGACAATCCCTCTTTAGGGCACAACTTTTGGTATTTACACGCCAGTTCGAATCAGCTCTGTCAAAATGGCTAGATCTGAGGAGGAGTTGGGTGGGATGGGGGAAGGCCATGCCCGCCTGTCAAACTCATCAAAAGTGATGGCATTCTGCAAGCCATGGCCCATAGACTGAAGTACCATTTCTGAAGCGGAGAAAGGAGGCGCCAAATTAATTAAGTGACTTTTTAATGAATTTGGCGCCTTCTACTCCAGTAAGACTAACATTCGCTACGCCAGCCTTGATGAATCGTCCCCAATATCTCTTGTTAAGGACTTTTTTCAATTAGCTAAAGAAATTTGCTACAAATAGCACCTCACACTCTGGAGGACCTCACACTTCTATGCTTCATTTCCCCTGTGGGGGTGCTGTTGGGAAACTGAACACTAATTTATGTCAGGTTTATCAGTAGCAAAAAAAGAAGAAAGACAATGTAATATGGAAATGCACACCTATGAGTCAATAGTGTTAAATCAAAAAATTCCAAAATTTATTAATGTGCACTGACACAAACATGCTAAAACCAATTAACAACAGAAACCATACTATATACCTACATGTTTCTGACTATATGATCCTCTATACCTGCCATTTTGTTCAACCAAACTGCAGTATTTGATGTATGGTGGTTATTTGTAACATGTTCTTATGGGAGAGTACCTAGCAATTGATCTATGTCATTATCCGTATCTTCAGGTTATTGATTACTTGTGGACATGGTCTTTCTGTATGGTTTCTGTTTTTAATTGGTTTTAGCATGTTTGTGTCAGTGCACATTAATAAATTTTGGAATTTTTTGATGTAACACTATTGACTCATAGGTGCGCATTTCCATATTACATTGTCACTTTCTTCTTTTTTTGCTTCATATTATCTTGTCAATGTAGGTATTTTGCACCCGGTCATTTTTTGCCCTATGATTGGCACTGGTGCACCCCCATTTACATATATCTATCAGGTTTATCAGTAGATCACAGATGATCTGGAGGACCCCACACTTTTACGCTTAATTTTCCCTGTGGGGGTGCTGTTGGGAAACTGAACACTAACTTATGTCAGGTTTATCCACAAATCACAGATGATCTGCAGGACCCCACACTTCTATGCTTCAATTCCCCTGTGGGGGTGTTGTTGGGAAACCGAACACTAATTTATGTCAGATTTATCAGTTGATCACAGATGATCTGGAGGACCCCACACTTTTATGCTTCATTTTCTCTGTGGGGGTGCTGTTGGGAAACTAAACACTAATTTGCTGGGACTTCCCAGAAAACAACCAATTATGGGTTTATTTTAGGGATCCTGCACAACAAAACAAAATGGAAGATTTTCTCATCCACGACTCAAAATATTGGACCACAAAAAAAAAATAAAAACAGAAAATCTAAATTCAAGACAATTGATGGGAAATCAGCCAAAAAAAAGGAAAATGGTAACGGCCCTTCTTCCATCCAAGCTGCTTTTACTGAAGGCATGTGGAGGAACAGTGTCCCCGCACCGGACTGCCGAGGCTTTCAAGTTTGACCTAAAAGAAGCCTTTGTAGCAGCACGAAATAATTCATCCTTTATGCTACTTGAGGCCTGGACTCCTTTCAAGCACAGGCTGCCAATTCCACAGAATATATTCATAGTGGTTTTAGAGTGTGGACGTTCATGGTCAATTGTATTGAGGCTCCAAGCTCACGAGTCATGGGGCTACAAGACTTTACCCTGCCATTAACCTGTTCAGTACAAAATATCACTGAACCTCACTGCGTTCCTATATCTGACCACAATTCGAGAAAAAAAGGGAGCTGAACAGTTTAATAACTAATTCTAGGTAATGACATTTTTAACAAATTTTAGAGCACAAATAATTTTTTTCTTTAACAAGCATCAACAAAATTTAAAGGGATTGTCTCATGTTTTTAACTTTAAAGGCAGTCTATATAAGCATGTACGTCTTAGAAAGCTGAATAAAATGATACCTTAATATCTGCGATCCGATGTCTTATTCCAGAGAAATCTACATTTTTCTTAATATGTAAATGAGCTGTTAAGATCTATGGGCGGGACATAGATCTCCCTGAGAATCTGCCTCCAGGGAGTGTCATCAGTGTGAGACATGTAATGACTCTCCTGATCTACATATCTCACACTGGTAATGCCTCAGTTCACTTAAAAAAAAGCTCTGGAGGCAGATTCTCGGGGAGATCTATGTTCCGCCCATAGATCTTAACAGCTCATTTACATATTAAGAAAAATGTAGATTTCTCTGGAATAAGACATCGGATCACAAATATCAAGGTATCATTTTATTCAGCTTCCTATGACCTACATGACCATATAGACGGCTTAGGAGGGTAGATCCTACTGACAGATTCCCTTTAAGTCTATTAATTGGATTCCAGTCTGTAGAAAAGAAATAATAGGTCGGTTCTGAAGTTAAAATGCAGTTGAAATTTTATTTTTTTATTTCTAAAAATTCCATATTGGAGACAAACACTTCCTTCCTGGTTTGTCTTTATTGCCTCTAAAATAGGTGAATCGGAAAGGATCGATAGTGGCAGTATCAGACAAGCACAAGGGTGAGGAGGTCCTGCTAGGAGACTCTCAGATGGCAGATGTTCGGGCATACTTGCCAACTTAAATTGGTGGACACCCTTGACCCAGACAGCTTTACACAGCCAAAATTTTTTGCCTGTTACTCCGTGTGCCTTTAGAGAGGCCATGTCCATACAGGCTCACTTCCGACTCCCTCTAAGGCTTGGTCTCTGCCTCACCAAAATAAGTCGACGCAAGAATCCTTCTGAAATTACTGATTTCTGGGAGGTTTATGCAGAGCTCGGGAAATTTGCAAACTCTGACATGTTGAATTTCATCTTAGGAGATATTTAAGGTAAGAAACGTTCGGACGACTTTAGCAGGAGTTTATTAATGCGCATGTGGTCATGTATGCGTATGGTCAGGTCAGCAGCTCACAATTACAATGAGATGGCTCTGCGGACCCAGCCTCAGTCTACGAAACAAAGCCAAAAAGTGAAAAATAATATCTTTATATGGAGTGTCACATAAAAACATAAAACAAATATATAAAAAATATAATAAAAACGGATTTCAATAAACTTTATAGTGTTATGCTATGTTTTCTTTCATGATGCTTAACAAGATGGCTTCCTTAGTGGTCAATTGTTAAAATTGTTTATCGCTCTTTTTTTTTTCCTTTGGTCTTTCTGGGTGCATTCAGCTTTCATATACAAATAGAAATCAGCAGCCAATATTGGATTTGCTTTGTAATAAACATATTCTATGTTTTGCTTTATTACTTTTTCTAAGAAATACACTGGACCGTGGCCTATACTGCAAATATTTATATACATCTGTGTTTTTGATGCGCTCGAACAAATGGTTTAAATCAGTTGAGTCATGAGGTATAGGAGCTAAGACATGTAACGTGGATCCGGAGTGGTTATGTAAGCTGTGTAACCTCATTACTTAAGAATTCCTGGAGCCCTCTAGGGTGGAGTCACCATCAGGCTCAACATCTGATTGTTTAGATTGAAGCAGGTTCCCTACAATACGCTGGAATCAATTTGCTCAAGGTCCATGTAACTCGGCAGACTTGAGTGAAGTCCCGGACCACCACTGATTTCCAGAAAGGCCCCTAAAGTGCCAGTAAAGCCTTTTGGCACTGCTAAAAGTTTTTTTTGTTAGCTTGAGTTGGGATTTAGCTTTGAGTTTGGTTACTTTTGCGGACCACTACAGACCATACTTGCCACCCTTTGTAAGTGGTAGCATGGTGTGCGAAACAAGCCACCAAAAAGCTTCCCCATTTAAGAGACCTTGTCCCTTCCATGACGCAATGTTCCACCCCCATAATGTGCATCGGGATGCCAGAGATCCATCTAAGGATGAAGAATACCGGTGTCACAAACAAGAAACCTTCCCGACTGTTTTCAGGAGGTTCAGGAGGTGCCAGGGAACGCTTTGAGGTCTCCACATTTTTTTCCGTAGTCTCCCAGATGTCCCTAAAGTATTGGCAAGAATGCTAAAGACTAGAGGTTGGCAAGATGAGACAATTCAGAGTTTTAGGCTGTATCGTTGATCCAAATATATATTAAGTGTTTTTTATTCCACAATGCGTTTCGACACCGGACTGCGCTCTTTATCAAGTGTAAAAACCAGGTATTCTGTAGCCACTGGATGGGAGTGCTAAAAAATGACCCCCTACCTGATAGTATCTGCAGGTTCTCTTTCGATTAGCCAGCGTGTGTGAACATCACGCCGCAACAAAGATGCTGCGCCAGGCTGGCTAATCAAAAGAGGAGCCACGGATGCAGCCAGATAGGAGGCGATTCTCAGGGCTCCCGTCTGGCAGCAATGAAATATTGATCTACCCGCTGGACTCAAGTCCTACGAAAATTTGTGTATCTCTGCAAAAAACACAATTTTTTGTTAAATCACAAAGCTCAAATGTAAAGATGTGGTGAACCACACCGGTCAACGAATTAGAACCAGATACTGGTTTATGAAACAATGGATTTTGGTCATCACTAATGGAGTATCTGCTTTTTGGCTCCACGATTGACAAAGTTATCTTAAATGGAGCATTGCGGTTTTCACTTTGCTCCTTTTTGTAGACCCTAATGTCTTATGCCCCACTATGCAAAGTGGTTGCATTGCCAATGGAAACGCATCTGAGATTATTGAGGGTGGATGTAACCAGAGTTTAGGGTCTAAAAAGGAACAATAGGGCTTCAGTCACTGCTACTCCACCCATGGATTATCTCTTGATTATTTTTTGACTGAAAAAACACTGGAGACTCTGTCCTGAGAACTATCATCTTTATGAGTGAGCTATATTATTAAAGGGTTATTCCCCCTAAAAAATCCAACTTCTCCTGTATGCAAAGGATAGTACATAACTTGCCGATCGCTGGGTGTCCAACCGCTGGGCCACCAGAAATCCCAAGAACGGGGATCTGGAACCCTGGGAATGGAGCTCTCCAGTCCCACCCAGAATGGAGCAGAGGTGCGTGAAGCATCTAATCCATTCACTGTCTATGAAAATGACAAATAGCTGAGCGAGGCACTCGGCAGTCTAAGACAATGAACGGAGCTGCGCATGTGCACCTCCCCTACATTCAGGAGGGGACTGCTTCCAGATACAACTTGACTTTTGGGGGGGAAACTACCCTTCCATTCTATTTTACTATCTCTATGTGCTCTAGTTGTTTCCATTACTATGGTTGTTCTGATAAGATATGATATCAATTGGTAAATATAAAATTTTATTTATTTTGAGATCACTACCAGTAGGTGGCTTTTTAATACACATAAACTAAAATGTTATGTTTTAAAGTGATTAATCTTTCAGTATATCTACATGTTGTTTTTTAATTATATATCATGTGATTCATAACATGTAGGCACAAATAGGAGGAGAAAGCAAGACATCGGCTTCAAGTAAAAACTTGCTTAATATAACACTGAGTCACTTCTCACGGACAAGCTGCGAGTCAGGATAGTCGAGGAGTCAGAGGTCAAGAGCCAGGAGGGTAATGCATAAACAGAAGGAAGGGACAAAGTCGTAGTTAGGTAATGGTCCGAGGTCAAAATACCATGAGGATAGCAGATCAGAGCAAAAGGGTTAAACAGACGGTTCGTCAGAATGAGGTCCAAGGTTAGGCAGCGACAGATCAACAAGCAAAATACAAGGCAATGAGTAAACCAACCACACTTAGCTGTCAGCCGTAGCTTCAGCTATCTGGGACTCTCAGCTCCGTTAAACAGCTGAGCAATCAAGGTAACTGGGAGTACCTAACGAGAGCTCAGCACCTCCCAGTCTCAGATTAAACAAGCTGAGATGTCAAAAACACAGATAGCTTAGCATACCCCTGCACCAGACTGGACAACTAAGGAGGAGTCAATCATTGCATAGACAGCTCACCACTGAGGGGTGGAATCATGACACTTAATTGCAGAGTGAAAAACAGAGGATGATGGGAAATGTAGTTTTCGTGCCCCGCTAAGAACTACAGATACTACCACAGCATTAGAAGTCAAAGAGAAGGTAGTGAAGTATTTTAGTTTCTTTTTAAGATATGGACCATTGAATAAGAGCCTTCAAAAGAGACTCTGTCAAACCCAACATTTTAAACTAAAGTAATTAAACAGTTATATAGACTTAGCACCTATAAAATTCATACATGAAGTCAGCATTTCAGTGTTTTAGATGCTTTGAAAAGAGTTTTATTTCAAGTGCAAATGAGGATGCTTAGGTGCGCCCTTGGTGTGGCCAAGGGCTCAGTGCGCCCTTGGTGTGGCCAAGGGCTCAGTGCGCCCTTGGCGTGGCCAAGGGCTCAGTGCGCCCTTGGTGTGACCAAGGGCTCAGTGCGCCCTTGGTGTGACCAAGGGCTCAGTGCGCCCTTGGTGTGACCAAGGGCTCAGTGCGCCCTTGGTGTGGCCAAGGGCTCAGTGCGCCCTTGGTGTGGCCAAGGACTCAGTGCGCCCTTGGTGTGGCCAAGGACTCAGTGCGCCCTTGGTGTGGCCAAGGGCTCAGTGCGCCCTTGGTGTGGCCAAGGGCTCAGTGCGCCCTTGGTGGGCAAGCAAACTCTGGCCATCCAGATTAGGGGATGTGGTCAGAATGCAAATTGTGGGGGGTGCAACGGTGGAGTGAGCCCTTGGTCACATCAAGGGAACACAAAAGCGTTCTCATTTGAAAACAATATAAAACACTTTTTCAAAGCAACAAAAATGCTGAAATGTATACTGCAGGTATGATTTTCTATAGGGTGCTAAATCCCCTTTATAAGACAGTTTAATTTGCATTTTGAAGGTGACCAACTCCTTTTAAAAACAGTTGTCCACTACTTGGACAACCCCGTCTTTCTCAAGCAACATTTTTACACCAATAAAATAACAATGCTTACACTCCCTTCCGATGCCGATGCTGCAGCAGATTGTTATGTCACGTAAGCCCTGCGTCCAATCAGCGCTGGCGTCACTGTCCCGGACGTATCAGACATCAGTTGCAGCCAACGCTGATTGGCCCAGGGCTCCCGTGACATAATCTGACGCGACTCCGGGGAGAGCGAGTGCTAACACTGCTGAAACAGGGCCGGCACCGAAGGTGAGTACAAGTGTTGTTATTTTACATGGGGCAAACATGCTTATTGAGGAGGGATTGTCTGAGTAATGGACAACCCCTTTAAGATAGCAGCATACAAAGCGACTATCAGTCTGTAGACGTGGACCCACAGTGTTCCACAATATATCGCATTGCAATATGCATGGGCCAAGGACCATCTCGATATTAATGTCACCTGAAATTTAGATTCACATAGGGTTTGGTTAAAAAAAAGTAAAACTATATTGTGGGTGTAACTGTAATGGTTCTCTCTTCTCATTTCTCCATATTACTGGCACCACATGTGCTTTACTTAATCCACTGGTGCCATAGTGCTCAGCCGAGTCTCTTTAAACACTATAAATACTGGCTTGGCAAAAAACTAAGCTAAGCTCTCCAAGGCTATGTGGATGTAAGCCATTTCATCCAGGTGTTTTACTAACATTTCTTTTATCTAAATTATTTTTGGACCACGATTCGTCATAGTACAAGGTGTTAGCGGTAGCATCATGAAATGTACCAACTCCAGATCATTTTGTTATTATGCTGAACAAAAAAAAACTATTAACAATAAATCTGGCTTTTGTCTATCCCCTTTGATATAAGAGCCCACTATGTTTCACTAACGGTACACAATGCTCAGTCCTTGCTTGCTTATCATTTTCCCTTGACACATGTTTTTAGTGGGTTGGTCTCGCCTGACTTGGCATAGTTTTCCTTTTTCTATTTTTGGCAGACAGTAATTTAAAAAAACTTATATTCCGGCCTAAATGTTGTCTTCTTTCTTCTTTTCGTTGAGGTTTCAATAAAGTTAGTGTTTTATCAGCAGGAGATTATCACTTCAGGACTAGGTGGCTCGTGCCTCCTAGTCCTCCTGCAATGTTTAACTCCGCCCCCACCACTGATAGGCAGAAGGCTGCCAATCAGTGGTGTGGGCGGGGTTAGAAAGGGCTCAGCATTCCGAGCTCTGCTAGATCTGCAGCAGAGAAAATAGTGATTCTATCAAAATGACAGCATGCAGAACAGTAAGTGATTTATCATTGGAATCAGGGTCTCGGCCCCTACATTATGCTGTTCTCCAATTACCTGGCAACAGGTTCCCTTTAAGGCCAGCTTCACAGAATTGTGTTTCATGAACTGAATATAGACTGCAATGTGCGGACTGGGCTATGGGTCTCCTGACCCAAACTCAACACAGCCAGAACTCAATAGGCACAATAGACCCCGTAGCCAGTCCGTACATTGCGGTCTGTACTCGGACTGTGATACACAGACGTGTGAAGCTGGCCAATGGCCAAATGGGTTATGTACCTTTACCAATTAACATCTGTTAGGACAATTGATCTGGATGTGTGCGGAAGCAAGAATATACTCATTTAACACGTAGAACAAAAGAAACTTTATTGTAATAATGTAATAATTTATCTGTAATTACTATTGTGAAAGCAGCTTGGATAGGAAACAAAAAAGTAGGCTGTCCATTTCAGAAACAGCGCCACTTCTGGGCATAGACTATGCCTGGTATTACAGCTCAGCCCAATTCAAGTGAACCAATTTCAAAACACTTAGGTTCTCCTGAATTTTTATCTAATTTTTTTATTTATTTTTTTTTTTTAGCAATGACTAATTGATTTGTAGACTACCATTAGTCAAAAACATCATTAGAATGAAAAAAAAAAAATTAAAATAAAAAAAATAAATTATATATGAAAGATAGGTGGGGCGCTACTTTTAATTGTGTGTTAAAAACTTAAAACCGCACTGCAGTTATAATGTTACTGGTGGGACTACAACGTATTCCTGGATTTACACATGTAGATTTTGGGGAAGTTTTTGACGCCGTGTTTTGAGCCTTAAAAGTAATGGAAACTTTCCTTGCATTCCCATTTTTTGGATCTACTCCAAACTAGCATCAAAAACAGGATCCAAATTATTAGGTATAATTATTATGTGCAAATAAATATAAGACAACTGAAAAAAAAAATAAAATTCTTAAAGAATAATTCTAGATCTTCTCCTAGTCACCCCCTACCGAAGCTGGAGATGGGAAACAATGTCATAACGTCAGGACAAGCGTTTTTTTAAAAAATAATAATCCTCTTGGAATACCCTGAACATGCCAATCATCTTGGTCATCTGCTCAGGAAAATATGGTCATTGTCAATTGTTGGGACCAATAAGTTCCAAAATAATAGCCCAAACTCAATCAAATACCCTTCAAAGCCACGACAGCATTGAGTGTCCACCTCCAGTAGGTGCACACTCCCAAAGATGATGAACGTCAGAGGGCATGTTCCAATCCAATTTTGCGGGTCGTTCGGACGTATGCCCCGACAGGGCCATCAAGCGGGTCTCTAAACGCGATGTGAAAGCACCCTTCTCCTACTGCAACTCACTGCAACAAGGGTCCTTCCCCACTTCTCTGTGCATGTCCCCTTGGCTAAACCTCACCTTCTCAGCAGGACATTTTTTTAAGGCGCTGTTGAACATTTAAACAGACTTTTAGTTTCAATTTTTAGTGTTCTTTAAAAGGATATTCCAATCTTCAAAGATGGTTCCAAGTACAAAAAAAAGAGCAACTTTCCAAATTACTATTTTGAAAAATTTCACCTGGTTCTCCTGAGCCCCGAGAGCCCCATTTGTTTCTTTCTTTTATAAAAAAGCTTGTTGTGTAGAGGACAGGCCACCGATGTTAGACCACAGACATGTTCAATCGTTGTTCGCTACACTGGAGCACACTGTTAGCTATTGATGTCACTGCTGCACATTCAATGCTGCTCTGTATAGTGTCATCAGGAGCACACAATCTGGAACAGCAGCACAACAATGCTACTGACCTGAACTGAAATCAGCTGACTGCGGAGTTAAGAGCTCCTGAAGATAGAACAACCCCTTTAAGTGTTTGCAGGTTTATCTTAAGGGCCAGGTCTAAATTATCTAATGGCAGCAATGGATTACTATATTTTCACACTAGTCAACTCCAAACATTTCGAATTCTATTTAAATTTGCAGGAGCTATTCCAATTATGAACAAATATATAATAACTAAAAGGAAAAAGATATTAAAAGTTGAAGAAAATATTTAAAAAAATTGCCTTTTTCTGTCTGTAGGCTCTAACAGTCATCAGGACATTGCTTGAAATTGCAGCTTTCTAAAAGTTGTCTGGTTTAGAAAACAGTTTCATGTAGCCACAGGGGCGGACATATCATTGGTGCAACCAGTGCAGCCCCACAGGGGCCCAACAGGTCAGGGGGCCCATTTCTACATACAAAAGGACTGTGCAAACCAAGCACAGATGCCCAATGCAGCCTTGGTGTGAACATACAACTGTCAGATGTGTCAGGTGAGACAGACAGTCGCTCTGGATCTGGCTGTAGAAGGTCAATGCGCTTGGCATTGCAGGCGACTTCTTGATCCTCTCATCTCTGTAGTATAGTTATATCCTTCTTCCTTTAGGACCCAGCAGCGACCTCCACCTTCTGCTGCTGATTGACACACCCTTGCTTGGTAGTTAAAAAATCAGTTTTTGTGCAGGCTTGGAGCACTAGCAATTGGCTAGTTTCTTCTTTGGTGCCCTTGGAGGAAAGTTGGCGTTATCTCTCTGGTGTCTGCTCAAGCTAAGTGTATCCCCTTTGTTTATCTACTTTGTTGTCTTTAGTTTGTAGTGGGGCCTGAATAGTGCTCACCCCCCCCCCCCCCCCCCATCTAGGGCTTAGGTTCCTGCTTGGCGATAGGTGTGAAACCCATATAGGGACTATAGGGTAGGCAGGGTGATATTCGATCTACCTGGGGTCTCCACTCCCCTCTTCCCATCGTTGTGCACTTAGTCTTTCCCACACCTTGCGTGAGAACAACTCAGTGCACCTTTCCACCTACTTGTTTTGCCATTTACGTCAGGCCCTTCTTTCTTGGTAGACAGCTCTGGCTTTACTAGAGCCAAAGAAGGGTAGAGATGGATGTTAAATAAGTAGGTGGAAAGGTGGTTTGAACTGTCTGGCCATGCCAAAAAGTGCACCGAGCGCTTATGCTTGGTTTGAACAGTCATTTTGTGCCGATCGATAATTATTACAGAATTCCTTAAAGTGAGTCTATTATGGAGAGCAGCTAACAGTGTTGTTCGGCAGGGGTTGCTCACTGATTTTAATGGAAAGGGTGTAATACTTAGTTTTTGCTGCGGAGGCACTGCAGGTGAATTTATC
Organism: Phyllobates terribilis; assembly: GCF_046119375.1. NCBI lineage: Eukaryota > Metazoa > Chordata > Amphibia > Anura > Dendrobatidae > Phyllobates > Phyllobates terribilis. The sequence continues at coordinate 161,280,962 of NW_027362770.1, forward strand.
GCTGGTTACCAGAATACATGAAATACTACAGTTGATCACTGGGCGTTTTAGCTGTCCAACCTACCATCAAATTTTTGTTGAGGGACCCTTCTAACAAAAAGGCATTGTCTATAGTGGACCACCCCTTTCAACTCTTAATTCTATAGAAAGATTTATTCTGTTGACTTTACATGACTTAATTTTCATCAAGTTTGGTATTAGTAGTAAGAATGTAGTAAAGAAACTACACAATAAAACTTGAAACCACCGGGTCAGCGTGGGATTCCAAAGCAAATGCAAGATGATGGATCACATAGCAGCACCTTGCCGTTCTGGCCAGTGGTTAAGACCACCTGTCAGTAAAAACTTGGCTATCTCACAATAAATTCTCCTTCCAGCTATTTGAGGAAATAAAAAGATAACATTTTGAAACCCAGAACACACTAATCACAACGCAAGATATAAATCAGAGCTAGCGTTTACGGGAACAGAAGGAACAGATTTTATACTGCGGACATGAAATCACCACTTGTTTGACGGCACACTCAATCTATCTAATGCATGTTCTATAGGGTCAGGCTAAAAAATACAGATTTCCATTAAAAAAAAAACAGTAACCATAAGCATTAAGCAGGTATGATTTGATGCAAAGTTTTTGGCCGGTTTGGGTGAAAGTTGACATGTCTATCGGCCCTGATGGATACAGAGCTTAGAGGATCTCAACTGGTTGATGAATTTTTGAGCCCACTACAGTTGTATCCCTTGAGGCTTCTATCGGCACTAATGTTCATGTATTTTACATTGTTTTTAGGGCAACAACAAGTCATGTGGCACCGTGTAATCATTCACATCAGAGACGATTTCCAATATGGCTCAAAATCAGATATCTCGATTTCCCACACTATGGCGAATTCCAATGGAAGCTAATTAGCCTATCAGTAGGGTTTTTTTTGGACGGCGGGAAAAAGTAGAACAAAGTTGTGTGCACACGACATCTTAGGTTTTCTCGGATGACAGAGGTCTTCCTAGGCAAAGATGCTTCAGGGAAAAGCTATCGGTCTTTTTCCAAAAGCGGATTCGCTGGCGGATTTTGCACTGACTCCGCCGCCAGCATTTTTTCTTTGTACTTTCACTTATAAAGACCAAAACACAGCCACCTGAAGAATGAACACGTTACCTCTTAATTCTCAGTTTCCGAACTCTAAAAAGGTAACAAAGCACTGATCATTTGCACAGCGATGTAGTTTTTTTACATTGCTGTGAATTATGGTAATTTTTTGCAACGATTTTGTGGCCCTTTTTTAGGTGGATTCTAGGTGGAATCTGCCTGAAAAAAGATTTCAGCCTCTGATTCATCAAAGCAATTTTGCCCGAATTTTGCTTTGAAAAATGTTATAATTTTGGCACAATTTGGAAGTTGAGCAAAAATTTTGCAATTTTTGGCGTTTTCACACCAGCTTCTCCCAGCGCTGTCAAAATGGGCAGAGCTAAAGAGGGACGGGGCGCAAAGCCACACCTCGACTAACTCATGACGAGCTATAGCATTCCATACGCCAGCAATCTTAGGCGCATGCCACTTGTCAGACGCTCCAGATTCATGAAGATTGTGCAGGAGCGTCTGATTCCACCACACCCCTTTCATCAAGACCAGCAAGAAAAATCAATGGTCTTGATGAATTGGGCCATCTTGTGCACATATGCTTAGAGTGGGTTTACACTAGCCGACCGGCAAGGCTTAACGACTGCCCAATGATTGGCTGTCTCATTTAGTATTTGGTTTATACAGATAGAATGATCACTAATAAATTGCTCTGTGGTCACAGACTGCCATTTTCTCAGGTGCACAGGTCACAGGGGAGCGATGATCTTCTAAGAAAGGTTAAAAATGAGCGTTTCTCTTACTCTTCGGGTGATCGTTGGCCTGTCTACACTACCTAATTGTCAGGAAAACAGTACATAGATGTACCAATTACCCAACAATCAGGCAGTGTAAATGCACCTTTAAATGTATTATCCCATGCTGGTTTTCGTCACCTTTCCTCAAATACTGTTTAACTAAAACATAGGGGGAAGGGGGGGATGCAACTGCAGTTTCTTTCTCAATCTACAGCGTAAATTATATCTGAGGAGGCAAATTTTTTAAACTGTGAATTAAATGTAAGGACTCGTTTCCGAATATTAGGACGTCCATTTTTTTTCCTCTCCGGTGTTCCTGTACCATGCCAGAAGGAAAAAAAAAAAATATCCGTGATATATACTTCTCAACTGATGGCAGAACTAATCCCATAGATTTCTATAGGATCGTTCCTAGTAATCTGGAACATCGGTTGTTACACCGGATTGTTCCTGGGGCCAGTTCAGTGTCCAGTTCAGGCATAAAACAGCTCAGTGAACACATCTGATGTATGGAAACCAAGCCATGATGGTTCTTATGGAAAATTTGTGTTAAAGACCTCAATAATTCTGCCATGTTTAAACATTTCCATTAAATAAAGCTTGCAGAGGTTTCACTGGCTCGGGCAAGTAAAGAAGATGGCTGTCCACTGCTTCAACGGAAACTGTAAGGCTTAATTATTCCCTGAGGAAATTCAACATTTCCTAATTAATTAAATCTCAGAACAGCAACTGATCACCAAAGAGTCCTAACGGCACAAGAACATGTGATCAGCTTGTTTTTTTGGGACACCCTTTGAACAAATAGAGACAGCCCAAAAGTGCTCACAAGAGTTGAGCAAAAAGACTTACAGGACCTTGGTCCAGCTGTCACATTGGTAATTCGTGGCTGCCAGACCAGAGTGCTGCAAACCTTTTCCTACTTGGTGGTATTCCCTGCGCCTTTTCTGATTGGTATAGTCATAGTCAAAAGTGTCGGTACCTTTCAAATGGTTTCAGAAAATGAAGTATTTCTCCCAGAAAATTATTGCAATTACACACGTTTTGTTATACAAATATTTATTTCCTTTGTGTGTATTGGAACTACACAAAAAAAGGAGAAAAAAAAGGGCAAATATTGGACAACATTTCACACAAAACCCCAAAAATGGGCCGGACAAAACTGTTGGCACCATTCCAAAATTGTAAGCAAACAACTTTGTTTCAATCATGTGATGCTCATTCAAACTCACCTGTGACAAGTAACAGGTGTGGGCAATATGAAAATCACACATGAAACCAGATAAAAAGGGGAAAAGCTGACTCAATCGTTGCATTGTGTGTGCCACACCAAGCATGGAGAACAGAAAGAGTAACTGTCTGAGGACTTGAGAACCAAAATTGTTGAACAATATCAATGATTTCAAGGTTATAAGTCCATCGCCAGAGATCTTGATGTTCCTTTGTCCACGGAATGCAATATAATCAAGAAGTTTACAACCCATGGCACTGTAGTTAATCTCCCTGGATGTGGACAACAGATAAAAATTGCCAAAAAGGTTGCAACGCAGGATAGTCCTGATGGTGGATAAGCAGCCCCAATCAAGTTCCAAAGAAATTCAAGCTGTCCTGCAGGCTCAGGTGCATCAGTGTCAGCGCAAACTATCAGATGACATTTGAATGTAATGAAACGCTATGACAGGAGACCCAGGAGGCCCCCTCTGCTGACACAGACATAAAAAAGCTAGACTACAGTTTGCCAAAATGTACGTGAGTAAGCCAAAATGCTTCTGGGAAAGTGTCTTGTGGACTGATGAGAGCAAGACAGAGCTTTTTGGTAAAGCACATCATTCTCTTGTTTACCGAAAATAGAATGAGGCCTACAAAAAAAAGAACACCGTACCTACAGTCAAATATGGTGGAGGTTCAAAGATGTTTTGGGGTTGTTTTGCTGCCACTTGCATTGGGTGCCTTGACTGTGTGCAAGATATCATGAAATCTGAAGATTACCAAAGGATTTTGGATAGTAAAGTAGTGCCCAATGTCAGAAAAATGAGTTTGCATTCTAGGTCATGGGTCTTCCAGCAGGACAATGACCCCAAACATACTTCAAGAAGCACCGAGAAAGGGATGTAAACAAAGCGCTGGAGAGTTCTGAAATGGCAGCAATGAGTCCGGATATAAATCCCATTGATCACCTGTGGAGATATCTGAAAATTGCTGTTGGGAGAAGACGCCTTCACATGTTAGAGACCTGGAGCAGTTTGAAAAAGAAGAGTCCAAAATTTCAGCTGAGAGGTGGAAGAAGCTGATGGTTATAGGAAACGATTGATTGCAGTTATTTATTCCAAAGATGTGCAACCAAATATTATGATGAGGGTGACAACAATTTTGTCCTACCTATCAACTCCAGTGGACACTCTTAAGAGGGCATGAAGAAAGAAATGTCACAATTATTATTTTTTTTTAATCCAGGCCAGAAGAAAAGTTATTCTTGGAAAAATCTTTGATGAAAATTTCCACTAAAATGGAAATAGAAAACACCTGATCGGATCTGCTAAAAACTTGTGAACTTTTAACTTCTACATGATTATCCACAATAAATAAAACAGCATGAAGATCATTACCCAGCAATCTCAAGGACGTCCACGGTCTTGGAAAATGTTTATTTTACCTCCTCGAGTTATTTTAAGAAATATTTATGCTTGAGGGACATTAGATGCTTCGCAATCAGACAAAAAAACAAATTGCTACGGAGAGAAATAATCAGTCTGCTTTGCTGTTGGATCAGGCATGGTGAACGGGAGTTGACCATGTACAGACAGATTTTATGGCTTACGATAAATTGCCAGATTGGCAATAAGCTTGGATAAGCAAAATAAGGGAGACTCGAAACTCAACGATAACGTAAAAATAAACTAGGTAGCCCTTCATTTTATTTCCAGACTTGGAGGAACGTTTCAAAAAACGTCCATAATTTTTGAATTAGAACTCGACCAGTCCCATCACGTGCCAAGAAGGCCAACACTATGAGCACCATGATTGGTGTTGGATACACTACTCTTCTAGCACCTGATCACTGCAGCCAATCAGACTTCAGTGGTCCTCTTATGTCCGAATAGAGCAAGTGCCAGCTTCTAGAACAGCCTTTGCTAGATCGACGGGATTGCTGGTAGGGGAGTATCCATCCGTGCTTTTTTATTTTAAGAGCATTTATTGTCATTTGTGTGTCAAGTGTGACAGACAGTCACTCTGGATCTGGCTATAGAAGGTCACTGCACTTGGCATTGTAGACGCCTTCTTGATCCTCTCATCTCTGTAGTGTAGTGATATCCTTCTTCCTTTAGGACCCAGCAGCAACCTCAACCTTCTGCTGCTAATTGACACACCCTTGCTTAGTAGTTAAAAGCCCTCAATGTCTTCAGAAAGACGCCGGTGATAGTTCTATGTTCCTCTATCCATGCCTGGAGTACTAGTAGTTGGCTATTTTCCTTTTGACCTTCCTTTGGAGGACAGCTGGCGTAATCTCTCTGGTGTCTTCTCAAGCTAAGTGTATCCCCTTTGTTTGTTTACCTTGTTGTCTTTAGTTAAAGTGGAGCCTGACTAGTGTTCACACCGTTCCCTCCCTACCTAGGGCCTAGCTCTAGGGACATTCAGTGATTAGGTTTCCTGCTCGGTGATAGGTGTGGAACCTATATAGGCATGATAGGGTAGTCAAGGTGATATTAGATCTGCCTAGGGGTCTCCACTCCCCCTTTTCCCAGTTGTTGGGCTCCCTTCCCCCACTTCCCATCATTGTACACTTGTTCCTTCCCTCACGCATGACATTTATGCCTTAAAAAATTTTTTTTGTTTTTTTTTCTGTATTGGACAACACCATTAAGGTGTTCTCTCATCTGTGTCTATATCTACTCCTGCTTTCTAACTGTCTAATAACCTACTGCTTTTCCTCTTTCATCTTATCTTAACAAAAGACTTCTCCCGTGCTGCACCTGTACTATCCAAATACTTGCCCCAGACCTTTAGGCTACATTCCCACAAAGAGTATTTAGTGAGTTTTTTGGATGTTGCAAATTTTCTGCCCCTTTTTCTGTTGCCATTTTTTCATTGCATTTTTGAGTGTTTCTTTTACATGTGTTTTTATCACGTTTTTGACACTGCAGTTTTTTGTCTCTTTTTGGTACGACATATTTTAAAATAAAGCGGCTTTGATATATTGATACTTTCCCACTTTGACAAAACTTTACTGGATACTGTCTTGTGGGCATTACATGCGTTTTTAATATCATTTTACACAACATAAATACGTTTGTTAGGTTTTTTTTTTGCTGTGGAGTTTCCACATCTAATGAATTTCTATGGGGAAAATCTGCCCGTAAAGCTTAGCGCGCCCACAAGAGAAATTGACATGTTGCGAAATTTCAAAACTACACTGCAGGTCAGTTTACACTGCATTAAGAATAAAAAAAAAAAACACATTGGGCATGATGTTTCTATAAATCTGATCCACTTTGCTGAAATTGTAAGATGCTGCGATTATTTGAGCAAAGAAAATATGAAGAGTCAAAAACTCATTGTGGGAACGTGACCTTAGACTTACAACTCCTACTTATAGCATTAAGCTTATAGCTTTAAGAAGTACTAACCATTGTACGGATACTTTAAAAATTAAGCATAAATGTTAGCTATTTACTTTTATAATGAAAAATATATCCACTTCTTTTATGGTGTTTTGGTTAACAGACCAACATCCTTTCTTAAACCATAGGGTCGTGGAACATTTTAGTCTCTTGAAGAGAGAGAACTATAAAGTGTGAGGAAAAACAAATTATTGGAACTTTCTTGATACCTAAAAAGTACAATTATTCTGTATATCAACTATTCAATTCAAACAAGTTTCTGTTATAGAGAATTCTAAGTAGTAAAGCAAAAAATGTAGAGAGGTGCAAAAAGCCATTGAAAGTCATGACAGCAGCTGAAAACTATCAGTAATTAGAAAGCAATCCTGCTACTTAGTGAAAAATAATATCAGCTGGTTCAACTGATGGCCTATAAAAAGGTTTCTTATTACCAAGGTGCCACACAATAAATATCTCATGATGGGTAAAACCAGTGAGCGGTCTCAAGACCTTTGCAACCTTATTGGTGCAAAACATACTGATGGCATTAGTTTCAGAAGAATTTCTAAACTACTGAAGGCTCCACTGCTGGGGCCATAATCTGGAAGTGGAAAAAAACATTTCCCCATAAACCGGCGACAACCATGAGCTCCCTGCAAGACTTCAGATAGAGGAGTGAAAAGAATTATCAGAAGACTTGTCCAAAAGCAAAGGACTACCTGTGGAGAGCTACAGAAAGACCTGGAATTAGAAGGTACAATTGTTTCAAAGAAAAATATAAGTAATGCACTCAACCTCCATGTCCTGTATGCACACTCACCATGAAAGACTCCATTGCTGAACACAAACATTTCAAGCACATTTACAGTTTGCTCAACAACATTTAGGCAAGCCTGTGAAATACTGGGAGAATATATTCAGATCAGATGAGGAAAAAATTGAAATCCTTGGATGCCATAATTCACATAATGTTTGGAGGCCAAAAGGCACTGCATTGTCATGCTAAAAACACCATACCAACAGTGAAGTTTGGAGGACGGAACATCATGGTGTGGGGCTATTTTTCAGAATATGGCAGAGGCAAACTTCATATAATTGAAGGAAAAATGAATGGATCAATGTAAAAAGACATTCTTGATAAAAATCTACTGCCATTTACCAGGATGATGATGATGAAACTACGGTGGACGTTTCAGCAAGACAATGATCCCAAATTGTCTCTTCAGAGAGGAAGAGGATCAGAACTCTAGTGCCACCTACAGGAAGTAGCAATCCTGAAAGTCAATAGTCACCCTTTAAAATGGGGTTCTTGGCACCATCCACCATTAAACAGTGGACCCTCAACAGAATGTCAGCATTCCCAGGCCTATGCTCTACATGGAAGATAAAATCCTGAAGCACTAGGAACCACCTAGTCACTCGGGCATTGTCCTCCTTCTCCTGCATCTAACACAGTGGGACATGGTCTGACACTAGCCTGAATTTCCTTCCCAAGAGGTAGTACCTTAGAGTGTCTAATACCCACCTGATGGCCAAACATTCCTTCTCCACTATGCAGTAGTTCTTCTAGAAGGATGACAGCTTTCAACTTAGACACATTATGGGGTGGTCTTCCCCTTTCACCTCTTGTGATACGATAGCTCCCAGGCCGACATTTGACGCATCTGTCTGGGCCACAAACTCCTTAGAGAAGTCCGGTGTCACCAACACTGGCAGTTTACACAGGGTTAGCTTCAGTTCCTGAAAGGCAGTCTCAGTTTCTGGAGACCACTTAGCCATAGCACACTTCGACCCTTTAAAGGAGGTCCATCAAAGGGGCAACTATCATGGCGAAGTTAGGAAAAAAAACGATAAGAGTCCACAATGCCCAGGAACGCTCTGGCCTGTTTATTTGAGAGAGGTTGTGACCAGCTCTGGATAGAGTCAACTTATTTACTTGGGTCTTTATTTCGCCCCTGCCTATGACATAGCCCAAGTATTTAGCTTCCTCCATACCCATGGCACATTTCTTTGGGGTTATGGAAAACCCCATCTTCCATAGAGCATCAAGTATCCATGTGTACAGGAAACAACTGTTTGGCGTTGAGAAGGCAGTCTTTTCCTTGGCATCTAGGGGATATGGGAATTTGCCAATTCCCTTTCTTGAGGTCAAGGGTGGTAATGTACCGGGCTGGCCCTAGCCTTTCAATCAGTTCATCGACATGGGGCATTGGATACCTCATTCAGCTTTCTATAGTCATTGCAAAATCCGGTTTCAGCACTAAGACTATGGTACTGAAGCAGCCACTCATGGGCTCTTCAATGACTCCCAGGCTCAGCATCCGCTTCACGTCTTTCGAGGTCAACTCTTGGCGGGCTTCGGGAATCTGATATGGATTCAAGTTTACCCCTACATGAGGCTCCGTGACAACCTCATGCTCTATGACCTGAGTACAACACGTTAATTCTGAGAACAGGCCTCTGTTCCGATGCAGCAACTCTCCGCACTGCTGCTTTTGGGCACGTGATGGCGCCTCTGCCACCTTGACTTCTTTCACGTCAGCTTTCGCTTTTGCAGTCGCTTTTACCCAAGACATGCGGCATCTCTGCGGCAGTCACACTGCCCCTCAGGATTTGTGCCCGTGCTTCTAGCACCAATTGTAGTTTTCTACTCACTCAGCTGCAATTGAGGTAGGCACAGGAACCAGTTTCAGTAAAATGTCCAGGCTGGTTTATTAAAACTTCATAAACCGCTCAGCATAACCAACCAAAACAACAGCCTTTTCCGGCACAGAGTGAAAACAGAAAGTTAATAGTCCAAACAGGACTGCGGGTTCACCCGCTCAGATTAGTGTCCAGCTCTTGAGTCCTTTAGCAAACACATGCAATACTGGAGGTCTAAACACCTCCAGACACAGATACTGACTGAGACAACTGGCCTCCTTTTTATCTGCCATACCACACCCCCAGGGTGAGGATATGTGAGCAGCCAATCCCATCCATCTCTTTGACTGCTCGTAAATCCAGCCCTATTAACTCTCTCAGCACTATATGTGCTGGAGCATACTTTCCCAGGCTTACATCACCGAAGCCAACAACCTCAATGATACAGATCTCCCTTCAAGGACCTGTCCAGTGGCCAGCATATAATATGTAGATATCTGTAGATATCTATATCTATCTGTAGATATATATATATATATATATATATATATATACATACACATACATACATACATACACATACACACTGCTCAAAAAAATATAGGGAACACGTAAACAACAGAATATAACTCCAAGTAAATCAAACTTCTGTGAAATCAAACTGTCCACTTAGGAAGCAACACTGATTGACAATCAATTTCACATGCTGTTGTGCAAATGGAATAGACCATAGATGGAAATTATTGGCAATTATCAAGACACCCTCAATAAAGGAGTGGTTCTGCAGCTGGGAACCACAGACCACATCTCAGTACCAATGCTTTCTGGCTGATGTTTTGGTCACTTTTGAATGTTGGTTGTGCTTTCACGCTCGTAGTAGCATGAGACGGACTCTACAACCCACAGAAGTTGCTCAGGTAGTGCAGCTCATCCAGGATGGCACATCAATGCGAGCTGTGGCAAGAAGGTTTGCTGTGTCTGTCAGCGTAGTGTCCAGAGGCTGGAGGCGCTACCAGGAGACAGGCCAGTACACCAGGAGGCGTGGAGGGGGTCGCAGGAGGGCAACAACCCAGCAGCAGGACCGCTACCTCCACCTTTGTGCAAGGAGGAACAGGAGGAGCAACTGCCAGAGCCCTGCAAAATGACCTCCAGTAGGCCACAAATGTGTATAATATATATATATATATATATATATATATATATATATATATATATATATATATATATATCACACATACATAGATATACATACACACACTGCTCAAAAAAATAAAGGGAACACTCAAATAACACATCCTAGATCTGAATGAATGAAATATTCTCATTGAATACTTTGTTCTGTACAAAGTTGAATGTGCTGACAACAAAATCACACAAAAATCATCAATGGAAATCAAAATTTATTAACCAATGGAGGCCTGGATTTGGAGTCACCCCCAAAATTAAAGTGGAAAAACACACTACAGGCTGATCCAACTTTGATGTAATGTCCTTAAAACAAGTCAAAATGAGGCTCAGTATTGTGTGTGGCCTCCACGTGCCTGTATGACCTCCCTACAACGCCTGGGCATGCTCCTGATGAGGTTGCAGATGGTCTCCTGTGGGATCTCCTCCTAAACCTGGACTAAAGCATCCACCAACTCCTGGACAGTCTGTGGTGCAACGCGACGTTGGTGGATAGAGCAAGACATGATGTCCCAGATGTGCTCAATCGGATTCAGGTCTGGGGAACGGGCGGGCCAGTCCATAGGTTCAATGCCTTCATCTTGCAGGAACTGCTGACACACTCCAGCCACATGAGGTCTGGCATTGTCCTGCATTAGAAGGAACCCAGGGCCAACCGCACCAGCATATGGTCTCACAAGGTGTCTGAGGATCTCATCTCGGTACCTAATAGCAGTCAGGCTACCTCTGGCGAGCACATGGAGGGCTGTGCGGCCCTCCAAAGAAATGCCACCCCACACCATTACTGACCCACTGCCAAACCGGTCATGCTGAAGGATGTTGCAGGCAGCAGATCGCTCTCCATGGCGTCTCCAGACTCTGTCCAGTCTGTCACATGTGCTCAGTGTGAACCTGCTTTCATCTGTGAAGAGCACAGGACGCTAGTGGCGACTTTGCAATCCTGGTGTTCTGTGGCAAATGCCAAGCGTCCTGCACGGTGTTGGGCTGTGAGCACAACCCCCATCTGTGGACGTCGGGTGCTCATACCACCCTCATGGAGTCGATTTCTAACCGCTTTTGCAGACACATGCACATTTGTGGCCTGCTGGAGGTCATTTTGCAGGGCTCTGGCAGTGCTCCTCCTGTTCCTCCTTGCACAAAGGCGGAGGTAGCGGTCCTGCTGCTGGGTTGTTGCCCTCCTACGGCCCCCTCCACGTCTGCTGGTGTACTGGCCTGTCTCCTAGTAGCGCCTCCAGCCTCTGGACACTACGCTGACAGATACAGCAGACCTTCTTGCCACAGCTCGCATTGATGTGCCGTCCTGGATGAGCTGCACTACCTGAGCAACTTCTGTGGGTTGTAGAGTCCATCTCATACCACCACAAGTGTGAAAGCCAACCAACATTCAAAAGTGACCAAAACATCAGCCAGAAAGCATTGGTACTGAGATGTGGTCTGTGGTCCCCACCTGCAGAACCACTCCTTTATTGAGGGTGTCTTGATAATTGCCAATAATTTCCATCTATTGTCTATTCCATTTGCACAACAGCATGTGAAATTGATTGTCAATCAGTGTTGCTTCCTAAGTGGACAGTTTGATTTCACAGAAGTTTGATTTACTTGGAGTTATATTCTGTTGTGTAAGTGTTCCCTTTATTTTTTTGAGCAGTGTATATATATATATATACATACACACACATATATATGTATATATCTATTGACACACATTTACTTTTTTTCAAAGAGTGAAAACAAGAGAAAGAAAGGACTTGTTACAGAAAAAGGTTTCAACAATCTTTACCGAAAAATAATATTTACGTAGAAAAGTGAAAAAAACATAATAATTATGAATAAAACTGAAAAAGAGAAAAACATAATTCGATTTTATATTCTTCATACTATAAAAGAAAACTGAAAATGTCAAGAAGCGATGTCCGTGCTATCAGGGTTTCTGAGAAATGCAGTCAATAGTTCAGATAAACCACAGTAAGGCAATAAAAATCTGCCATTAAATTCTTATTTTTTTTTTCTTTTAAAGGCATGAATCCATCAGAAATATTTATTTAAAAAAGTAAAAGGTTAAACAAATAGAGCAAAGTTAAAATACAGATAGGGGATAAAAATTAAACCGTTGTGCTTATATTTGGAAAGTGCAAGACAGATTGTGGGAAATTCATCAAAAGCGCTTGCCAGACTTCTGCCATTGCAAATCCTACTGGCAGATTTCGGAGAGTGTAGACCAATTTGTGAAGTCTTTGCACCACAGCCGGACTGGCAGGAGAGAAGAACACAAACTGCCAGTGGGGTTACAAGTTCACGTACATGCAAACGATCTGATGATAAATCACTGATGATTATGTAAATAAGGATCCAATGCCAATGGAGAACTGAATAAAGATTTAAGAGCCTCTCGAGACAAAAGAGGACTAAACTTATAAGACGCACAGAGTAAATTCTGACAAAGTGAAAACCAAAAGTATTTAAGAAACTCAAAAGAAAAAAAACGCAAGTAAGAAATTCTAATTATTCTATGAACAGGATTCTCATGAAGGCTTCAACCATTTCAAAACCTTTTTATTAAGATGATAAATATAAAATAAAAATAGTAAAAAAAAAAAAAAAAAACATGCAAAAATTATGGATCCAAAAATATGGAAATGCATCTAATATTTGTCCCCAATTGGTCTCAATATATAAAAAAAAAGTTAAAAACCGTACCCAGAGACGTAACCAAGCTTTGCATTCCCAAGGGCAAAGACAGGATAAACTGCCTAAAGGTCCTTTTACTTGGGTAAAGAAATGCCATTTGCAGATTTAAAGGGGTTGTCCAGGTTTGAGACTCAAGTCACTTTGTGACTGCAGACTTGTGAATCCTCAGTGTGCACACAATGTCAGTATTCTCCTTCATCAGGACTGGGCGATTTGCATACTTCTGGCCACATTCCGACTAGACGTGTCCAGCCTAGATGAACTCACTTGGTCGTGCACGTCTAGTCGGCATGTGACCACACATACAAATTGCATACTTGCAGTCTTGCACCCGCCCACTGATGGTGCAGGGAATCCTGACAGCATGTACACTGCGAGTTGTGTGGATTCACAAGTCAGCAGTCACAGAGTATGCAATATTTATCTGTAGAGATGACTGAATCAGTTCGCTGGACTCTGGCGCAGTGGCCATGTCAGTTGTCCATGGCCAGTGGAAGAAAGGCATGCAAACTGCCTTCTACCTGTTGGAACCCTCGGTGCTTCTTGTGATTTGTGACGAGACGCACAACTGATGTCAGAACAAGAACTTTGATGGGCAAAACCATTTTTCGAGTTTTGGTGTTTGCTAGTTAGTTTGAAACATCTTTGCCAAGATGGGTGGAGCCAGGGCAGGATGGGGGACATGCACAAGCGGACACAGACCATAAAGGGCCCCTGTGCAACAACAATATTTGGGCACTTTATGGTCCTACATCTCATCATAATCCAAAATTTCACCTGCTTTGGAGGCGGTAATGGTGGTAACGGCTGCACAGGTTGCCCCAATAGGATGTGCGACCCTGGTGGCATGGCCACGTCTGCCCGTCAAATTCATCAAAAATGCCGGCGATTTGTACGCCAGAAATACTACTCTAATACCGTTGTCTTTTGGATAGTTTTAAAAAAAATCCCCTGCAGCGCCCCCAATGATCAAATGAAGTATTACACTGTTTACTGTCCTCGTAATGCATGAACATGCCAGGTCCTCTGGAGCGAGAGATGATCTTTGTAGAATCCCTCAAATTTTGTTCTTTTATTGTTTCCCAACACAGGTCCATCAAATAGAACAGTTCACTGCCTTCCAAATACAAGACGTCTATTAATCAACGTAACCAAGTCCCACATCGTCTTCCTCGCATGGATCATTGAGATCAAACCCCCGAGACAATGAGTGTTTATAAACAGAGCGAGAAGCAGATGAGATCATAAACACACATCTTTATTGGAGACGCAGATTTCCTGTTTTATAAAGGAGAAACATGTTAGTTTATACTAGGGACACGGCCAAATGTATCTGAAAGTAAACATCAAATGCTCTTTAAAGTAAAAAAAAAAAGAGTTCTATTCTTGCAGCAAAAGTATGGATGCTATTCATTTTCGGTCGCCTGGGTTGATTGCGAAGTGACTGTGAAATTTGTGTAAACCGTTCCAACCCTCTTCAATCTAAGAGATCTAGTTGTATTTACGAATCACAATCCACCCCAATATCACATCATCTTTATTAGTACCAGGACCCTGCTTGCGGTCTACCTATAGTCACAAGAGTGGACAGGTCACTTTCTCTAACAAGCACAACACAATCATCTCCCGCTGTTATGATCCAATCTGATTTTTAACAGGACATGTTGAATTGTTATTCTCATGCAAATGGAAAGGTACTGAGACAAGCAGGAGTTTGTTTCACAAATGGCCCATGTGCTAGTGTAACATAGAAGTCACGCTATATAACATCGGATGCCAAATGGACGCCGCTTTTACCCTCTGAAAAACAGGAGCATCGGTTACTTGATAAAAGGTTATTCCCAGCATTTAAAGTAATTAAATGAAACCAGACGTTTACATTCACTATATAAAAAGACACATATACATGCTTTTCTCAATATCTGACATGAAATCAGAATAAACCTTTCCAGTTTTAGGTCAATTAGGATTACCATAATTTTTAATATTTGCCAAATGCCAGAATAATGAGAGAGAGAGAATGTTTTAAGGCATTTTTATTACTTACTGCAAAGTCAAAAGTTTCCATACATTTCATTAGTATTTGGTACCATTACCCTTAAACTGAATGACTTGGGTGAAACGTTTGGGATATCCTTCCACAAGCTTCTCACAATAGTTGGTTGGAATTTGGGCCGATTCCTCCTGACAAAACTGGTGTAACTGATCCAGGTTTGTAGGTCGCCTCGCTCGCAGCCTTTTCAGCTTTGCCCATAAATTTTCAATAAGATTGAGATCAGGGCTTTGTGATGGCCACGCCAAAACATTGACTTTCTTATCCTTAAGCCACTTTGTTACCATTTTGGCAGTATGCTTCGGGTCATTGTCAATTTGGAAGACCCATTCCAACCCAAGCTTTAACTTCCTGGCTGATGTCTTGAGATGTTTCTTCAGTATTGCCACATAATCTTCTTTTCTCATGACATCTATTTTGTGAAGTGCACCAGTCCTTCCTGCAGCAAAACAACCCCACAACACAATGCTGCCACCCCCGTGTTTCACAGTTGGCATGGTGTTCTTAGACTTCCAAGATTCTCCCTTTTTCCTCCAAACGTGACGTTGGTCATTATGCCCAAAAAGTTAAATTTTAGTTTCATCAGACCACAGGACAGGTCTCCAAAAATTAAGGTCTTTGTTCCTGTGTGCATTTTCAAACATTAATCTGGCTTTTTTATGTTTCTTTTGGAGTAATGGCTTCTTCCTGGCAGAATGGCCTTTCAGCCCATGTTGATACAGTACTCGTTTCACTGTGGTTATTGACACAATCTTACCAGCTTCCACCATCATCTTCACAAGGTCTTTTGCTTTTGCCCTTGGGTTGATATGCACATGTCAGACCAAAGCACGTTCATCTCTGGGACACAGAACCCGTCTCCTTCCTGAGCGGTATGATGGCTGGACATTCCCATCTTGTTTGTACTTGCGTATAATTGTTTATACAGATGAACGAGGCACCTTCAGGCATCTTGAAATTGTACCCAAGGATGAGCCAGACTTGTGCAAGTCCACAATTCTCTTCCTGATATCTTGTCTGATTTCTTTAGACTTTCCCATGATGCTACACAAGGAAGCAGTGTGTTTCAGGTGTGCATTAAAATACATCCACAGGTGTCTCTCTAATTAACTCAGATGTTGCCAAAAAAACTATCAGAAGCTTCCAAACACATGACATCATCATTATGGGCAGTCCAGAATGGTTTAAAGGCATAGTAATCTTAGTGTATGTAAACTTTTGACTTTGCTGTAAGTAATAAAAATGCAGTAAAACATTCTCTGTCTCTCTCATTATTCTGGCATTTGGCAAATATTAAACGTTATGGTAATCCTAATTGACCTAAAACGGGAAAGGTTTATTCTGATTTCATGTCACATATTGAGAAAAACATGCAGATGTGTCTTTTTATATAGTGTATGTAAACTTCTGGTTTCAACTGAATCTAAAGGACAGGTGACCACTTGCAGATCAGAGGAGGTGCAACCACTGAGATCCGCACTGATCCCAAGAATGAGGCTATGAAATGCCCCATCAGAATGAAGCAGTGACCGAGCATGCGCACCACCACTCCATCCAAGTACCAGTTTTAATCCTTAAAAGGAAACTACCATCATGTTTCCCATTAAACCTCTATCATTGTATTATTTTCATTGTAATCGGCTTCCTCAATACCTTTTTTTATTACTGTTCTGCAGACTGGAATATCTTGCGTCCTGTGCTGTACATAAATGACTGCAAATGGTTGGTGCCAGATCAGCATTGCCATTTCTTGGAGGACCAAGGCTCAAGCCCCTTGCCTAATCGATGCGGATAATGTCCTCTATGTCATCCACAATGATTTTATAATCCTGTGCATTTCCATTCAGTGGAAGCCCAACACATACAGATTACACACCACCCTAAGTAGGTCAGTGGATTCAACCCAGCCATAGGTGCAGGTCAGTGGATTCAACCCAGCCGTAATACAGGTCAGTGGATCCAACCCAGCCATAGGTGCAGGTCAGTTGATTCAACCCAGCCATAGGTGCAGGTCAGTTGATTCAACCCAGCCATAGGTGCAGGTCAGTGGATTCAACCTAGCCATAGAGCAGGTCAGTGGATTCAACCCAGCCATAGTGCAGGCCAGTGGATTCAACCCAGCCATAGTGCAGGTCAGTGGATTCAACCCAGCCATAGTGCAGGTCAGTGGATTCAACCCAACCATAGTGCAGGTCAGTGGATTCAACCCAACCATAGTGCAGGCCAGTGGATTCAACCCAGCCATAGAGCAGGTCAGTGGATTCAACCCAGCCATAGTGCAGGTCAGTGGATTCAACCCAGCCATAGTGCAGGCCAGTGGATTCAACCCAACCATAGTGCAGGCCAGTGGATTCAACCCAGCCATAGTGCAGGTCAGTGGATTCAACCCAGCCATAGTGCAGGTCAGTGGATTCAACCCAGCCATAGTGCAGGCCAGTGGATTCAACCCAGCCATAGTGCAGGTCGGTGGATTCAACCCAGCCATAGTGCAGGTCGGTGGATTCAACCCAGCCATAGTGTAGGTCAGTGGATTCAACCCAGCTATAGTGGATGACAGTGGATCCAACCTAGCTATAGTGCAGGTCGGTAGATGCAACCCAACCATAGTGCAGGTCAGTGGCATCAACCCAGCTATAGTACAGGTCAGTGGCTCCAACCCAGCTATAGTGCAGGTCAGTGAATCCAACCCAGCCATAGTGAAGGTCAGTGGATTCAACCCAGCCATAGTGAAGGTCAGTGGATTCAACCCAACCATAGTGAAGGTCAGGGGATCCAACCCAGCTATAGTGCAGGTCAGTGGATTCAACCCAACTATGCTCATTCACCAGGCTAAATCCATTGCCCTAATGGTATATTAATGAGGAATACACATATGAAAAAATATAAAGTTTACCATGTCCATTTTTTATAGAATAAATATGATATTGTGGTGCATCATATGGAAACCTACAGAATTTAACACAGTACCATATTGGGGTTCAGAGGTGCAGTTTTTGCATCCATTCTGAGTTCCATTTGCCATTTTTCATACTGGGACATATGTTTGGCCTTTACTTATAAACATTTTAGAGAGTTTGATAAAATCCTTGTGAACCTATTGAAGAAAAAAAACCTTTGCCTGTCGAATCTTTAGAACAATTCTTAGAGGAAAAAAAAATCTAGATAGATATTATATCTAGATCTATTTTTTTTTAAATAATAATAAGTATTATATTGGTACTAACATTGTGGGTTTATTGGTAAACACTTTTGATTTAATGAAAAATTATGTTTTAGAGGGGCAGATTTTTTTCTAGTCAGTGATTAAGCCTTGCTTTAGTCCTTCCCTAAAAAAACAGAATAAAAATCAAAAAGGAAGAAAAAGCAAAAAAAAACAGGAAAAACCACAATAACCTAATAACTAGTTACAAAAATGTCTTACGCTTCAATAAATTCTTATTATAAGTGACACTATTTAATAAAAAAAATCATTGAAAGAGGTGGTTCTGGTGCACATTGTACAGATTTTGAACTTTGTAAAAAAAAATTACAAATTAGCCTCATAGAAAAAAAGAAATAACTAAATAAATATAATAATAATATTCACATCATTATAAAATGAGAAAGGAACAAGAACAATTAAAATTAAATGGAATGCTGAATTAAAACACCGTAAAAATCCCCCAAAATTTTACATTCCTCAAGACAGAAATAGTTTTAGGAACGAGACGTTGGGTTCTTTAAACCAGAAAAACTGGATAATTTCAAGATATCTTAATTTGCCAGTTTTTTGGCACTTCTGGGCACATCTCAACTATGTCCAACAGCTGCAATGGAAAGCAACTTTCTGAGCTGTCCGATGGCGCCAAATTACATTTACTCTGTTTATAAAAACTAAATAACAATAGTTGTATATTCTCCAACAACCTTTATTGGTGCGAGTTTTCCGAACCACCCTTTATATTCCAGTTGAAGTCAAAATCCTTTCTTCACATCGAGGCCAATTTTAACAACCACATAACTGTTAGATTTACCAAACCCTTTGTTAAATCTATAAATTCTTCATACACGCCCTAAGAATAAAAAGGACAAAAAAAAAAAAAAAAAGAAGCGTTTAACTAAAAATTCATATATTTTTAAGCAAAGGCGTCCTTGATCATATAACTGTATTCGGATATGTATTCAGTGGTAACATTTTTTAATGGGGCTTGAATAAAAAAAAAATAATTATAATACCTGGTCTATTTACCGAACCTTTTGCATGAGATGTTCATATGCTGAATACAGTACTGTAACAACAAAAGAACCTCCAAAACAAAAGTCAAAAAAAATGCTTGAAAATGTTTTTAAAAAGTTAACTAAATTGGGCCAAGTTTTAAGCTCAAAATTGGCTTGATCCTAAAATAAATATTTCTAATCCTCATACTCCTTGACAAAACTTTAGGCGAAACGTGAGTTGGAGTGGGAGTTCCTCCTTTTGATAGATCTAGCTATGCTTATGCTATACGTCCATGATTTTCACTATTCCTTTTGGGTTTAATTGTAGCATAAGGTTAAGGTTTTCTTTCTTTCTTGTATATGCTTGTCTTTCATCGCTACTTTGTAGGAGTTTCTCTATATATATATCAAAACTATGAATTAACACATGTGGAATTATATCCTTAACAAAAAAGTGTGAAACAACTGAAAATATGTCTTATATTCTAGGTTCTTCAAAGTAGCCACCTTTTGCTTTGATGACTGCTTTGCACACTCTTGGCATTCTCTTGATGAGCTTTAAGAGGTAGTCACCGGAAATGGTCTTCCAACAATCTTGAAGGAGTTCCCAGAGATGCTTAGCACATGTTGGCCCTTTTGCCTTCACTCTGCGGTCCAGCTCACCCCAAACCATCTTGATTGGGTTCAGGTCTGGTGACTGTGGAGGCCAGGTCATCTGGCGTAGCACCCCATCACTCTCCTTCTTGGTCAAATAGCCCTTACACATCCTGGAGGTGTGTTTGGGGGTCATTGTCCCGTTGAAAAATAAATGATAGTCCAACTAAACGCAAACCGGATGGAATAGCATGCCGCTGCACGATGCTGTGGTAGCCATGCTGGTTCAGTATGCCTTCAATTTTGAATAAATCCCCAATAATGTCACCAGCAAAGCACCCCCACACCATCACACCTCCTCCTCCATGCTTCACGGTGGGAACCAGGCATGTAGAGTCCATCCGTTCACCTTTTCTGCGTCGCACAAAGACACGGTGGTTGGAACCAAAGATCTCAAATTTGGACTCATCAGACCAAAACACAGATTTCCACTGGTCTAATGTCCATTCCTTGTGTTCTTTAGCCCACACAAGTCTCTTCTGCTTGTTGCCTGTCCTTAGCAGTGGTTTCCTAGCAGCTATTTTACCATGAAGGCCTGCTGCACAAAGTCTCCTCTTAACAGTTGTTGTAGAGATGTGTCTGCTGCTAGAACTCTGTGTGGCATTGACCTGGTCTCTAATCTGAGCTGCTGTTAACCTGCGATTTCTGAGGCTGGTGACTCGGATAAACTTATCCTCAGAAGCAGAGGTGACTCTTGGTCTTCCTTTCCTGGGGCGGTCCTCATGTGAGCCAGTTTCTTTTTAGCGCTTGATGGTTTTTGCAACTGCACTTGGGGACACTTTCAAAGTTTGCCCAATTTTTCGCACAGACTGACCTTAATTTCTTAAAGTAATGATGGCCACTCGTTTTTCTTTACTTAGAATTTGTATTATTATGGCAAGAAAAAAGAGCTAACAGTCTATTCAGTAGGACTACCAGCTGTGTATCCACCTGACTTCTGCACAACACAACTGATGGTCCCAACCCTATTTATAAGGCAAGAAATCCAACTTATTAAACCTGACAGGGCACACCTGTCAAGTGAAAACAATTTCCGGTGACTACCTCTTGAAGCTCATCAAGAGAATGCCAAGAGTGTGCAAAGCAGTCATCAAAGCAAAAGGTGGCTACTTTGAAGAACCTAGAATATAAGACATATTTTCAGTTGTTTCACACTTTTTTGTTATGTATATAATTCCACATGTCTTAATTCATAGTTTTGATGCATTCAGTGTGAATGTACAATTTTCAAAGTCATGAAAATACAGAAAAATCTTTAAATGAAAAGGTGTGTCCAAACTTTTAGTCTGTACTATATATATATATATATATATATATATATATATATATATATATATATATATATATATATATATATATATATATATATATATATATATATATATATATATATACACTGTGTGCAGAGTTATTAGGCAAATGAGTATTTTGATCTCATGATATTTTTTATACATGTTGTCCTACTCCAAGCTGCATAGGCTTGAGAGCCAACTCCCAATTAAGTAAATCTGGTGATGTACATCTCTGTAATGAGGAGGGGTGTTGACTAATGACATCGACACCCTATATAAGGTTTGCTTAATTATTAGGCAACTTCCTTTCCTTTGGCAAAATGGGTCAGAAGAGAGATTTGACGGGCTCTAAAAAGTCCAAAATTGTGAGATGTCTTGCAGAGGGATGCAGCAGTCTTGAAATTTCCAAACTTTTGAAGCATGATCACCGAACAATCAAGCGTTTCATGGCAAATAGTCAACAGGGTCGCAAGAAGTGTGTTGGCCAAAAAAGGCCTCATAACTGCCAATGAATTGAGGAAAATCAAGTGTGAAGCTGCCAAGATGCCATTCGCCACCAGTTTTGCCATATTTCAGAGCTGCAACGTTACTGGAGTATCAAAAAGCACAAGGTGTGCGATACTCAGAAACATGGCCAAGGTAAGGAAGGCTGAAAAACGACCACCTTTGAACAAGAAACATAAGATAAAACATCAAGAATGGGCCAAGAAATATCTTAAGACTGATTTTTCAAAGGTTTTATGGACTGATGAAATGAGAGTGACTCTTGATGGGCCAGATGGATGGGCCAGAGGCTGGATCAGTAAACGGCAGAGAGCTCCACTCCGACTCAGACGCCAGCAAGGTGGAGGTGGGGTACTGGTATGGGTTGGTATCATCAAAGATGAACTTGTGGCACCTTTTCGGGTTGAGGATGGAGTGAAGCACAACTCCCAGACCTACTGCCAGTTTCTGGAAGACAACTTCTTCAAGCAGTGGTACAGGAAGAAGTCTGTATCATTCAAGAAAAACATGATTTTCATGCAGGACAATGCTCCATCACATGCATCCAACTACTCCACAGCGTGGCTGGCCAGTAAAGGTCTAAAAGAAGAAAAAATAATGACATGGCCCCCTTGTTCACCTGATCTGAAGCCCATAGAGAACCTGTGGTCCATCATAAAATGTGAGATCTACAGGGAGGGAAAACAGTACACCTCTCGGGACAGTGTCTGGGAGGCTGTGGTGGCTGCTGCACGCAATGTTGATCGAAAACAGATCAAGCAACTGACAGGAATCTATGGATGGAAGGCTGTTGAGTGTCATCATAAAGAAAGGTGGCTATATTGATCACAAATTTTTTTGTTTTTTGTTTTTGCATGTCAGAAATGTTTATTTCTAAATTTTGTGCACTGATATTGGTTTACCTGGTGAAAATAAATAAGTGAGATGGGATTATATTTGGTTTTTATTAAGTTGCCTAATAATCCTGCACAGTAAGGCTGCGTTCACACATTGCGTATTTTCGCGCGCTTTTTCAAAATACGCAATGTGCCTTGTGTCTGCCAGCAAAGTGAATGGGAAATTCACTTTGCCGTTCAGACACTGATTTTACGCAGCGCGGTATCGCAGCTGCGTAAAGAATAGACATGTCAATTCTTTACGCAGCTGCGTCCTGCGCTTTCTCCCTATTGTGCCCTTTATAAGCGATGGAATTACGCAGCGGTGTTCACACACTGCGTAATTCCAGCGCTTTTTTATGGAGGTGCAGGAGAAACTATGGATACTCACCTATCCGATGGATGGGAGAGGCGTCCGCTCCGGTCCTGCCGCTTCCAGCATCTGCCGGAGAACCAATCAGCTGACTGTTAGCTTAAGGGCTTGTAAATCAGCTGACCGGTCGGTCAGCTGATTTACAAGCCGGTCAGCTGACAGTCAGTTGATTGCTTCACGGCAGATGCTGGAAGCGGCAGGACCGGAGCGGACGCCTCTCCCATCCATCGGATAGGTGAGTATCCATAGGTTTTTTCTTTTAACTTAAGCAGTATATGTACTGTAGCCAGAAGCTGTCTGTACATACACTGCTAGGGGGACACTCACACACACGACACATAGACACAGACAGACACATACATTACATACAGGTGTCCATGCTCGTCACACTTCATTTCTCCTGCACCTCCGTAAAAAAAACGCAGGAAAAAACGCAGTGTGTGAATGGAGGTGCTTTTTTTTACCTGCGTAATATTTTCTCAGATTTTCCAAAATTACCTATATGAATTGAAGTCATTATAATTTTCCAGTCAAATAACTATTAGAGTACAATTGAAAGGTTTTTGTACAAACTGCCTATGATAACAGTATATTTTTAAAAAAATAAAAAACTCAAACTGCACTTAAAATGCATGTTCCAAATTATTATGCACCGTCTCATGCTGCACATAACACATCTGCATCTCTGGCTGCTATGGGCATAAAAGGGGACAAACTTATGGTGTGGCCCCCATGCTCCCCTGACCTCAACCCCATTGAGAACCTTTGGAGCATCATCAAAAGGAGTGTCTATGATGGCGGGAGGCAGTTCACATCTAAGCAACAGCTCTGGGAGGGTATTCTGTCCTCATGCAAAACAATTGAAGCAGAAACCATCCAAAACCTCACAAATTCATTGAACGAGAGAGTTCAGAAGCTCCTTTCGAACAAGCGGTCCTAATGTAAATGTAACATCACCTAGAATAAAGAGTTGAAAACTGTTTGATTTCAGTTTGTAATAACCTGCTAATGCTTATAATTGCAAAAATGACCATTTTTTTGTTCTTTATTAAAATGAAAAGGTTGAAAACTCTGCTGTGCATAATAATTTGGAACATGCATTTTGAGTGCAGTTTGAGTTTTTTATTTTTTTTAAAATATACTGTTATCATAGGCAGTTTGTACAAAAACCTTTCAATTGTACTCTAATAGTTATTTGACTGGAAAATTATAATGACTTCAATTCATATAGGTAATTTGGGAAAATCTGAGAAAATATTATTTGCATAATAATTTGGAACACAGTGTATATACATAAATCAGAAAAATCAGGATACTACAAAACACAAAGGCAGAAAATAACCATACTCCGACGCGCGTTTTGCACGCTGTTTTCTCAGTTGTATCAAGAGGATTACCTTGAGTAAGCAGTGTGCAAAACGTGATTTGGGATGTGGCTATTTTCTATGGCATTTGGGTAACTATTTATTACAATTGCCATCATGTACATATGTATACTACTGCATATGCATTGTTAAAATGTGCATACAGCTTACTATATACAACATGTTAACATATACCTACCTGTATGATGAATTACTGATTTTATATCTAATAATAATCTTTATTTTTTTTTTCTATAGCGCCAACATATTCTGCAGCGCTTTACAGACATTATCATCGCCGTCCCCATTGCTCACAATCTAAATTCCCAATCAGTATGTCCTTGGAGTGTGGGAGGAAACCGGAGAACCCGGAGGAAACCCACGCAAACACAGGGAGAACATACAAACTCCTTGCAGATGTTGTCCTTGGTGGGATTTGAACTCAGGACCCCAGCGCTGCAAGGCTGCAGTGCTAACCACTGAGCCACCGTGCTGCCATTTGGTTATACCCTTAGCAATTTATGTCCGCCTATGTGCTTTGTAGTTTCCTCACTTTTCTGACTTAGTATATCATATTTCAGTATACCTATGTATTTTTAAATATTTCCAATAAAAAAATTGAAGTGTGGCGCATTGAT
The DNA here is from genome assembly GCF_046119375.1 of Phyllobates terribilis. Classification (NCBI taxonomy): domain Eukaryota; kingdom Metazoa; phylum Chordata; class Amphibia; order Anura; family Dendrobatidae; genus Phyllobates; species Phyllobates terribilis. The sequence continues at coordinate 161,305,898 of NW_027362770.1, forward strand.
CCTAAAATAGTTAAATGTTTATTATATATTGCGCCTGTTCTTTATTCAAATTTTCATTTTTAATAAATAATCTCATCCAAATAATTAACAAGTTTTGAGATTTAACTTAAAGTTTTGTAATTTTCGTAAAAAAAATAATTCTTAAAGGGTACTGAACTTGTATCCCAGTCATCTTAATATAACATTTGCAAGAATCTGAGTTTTCGTACAAGTCCATACTTCTGTTCTTGCTTAGTAATTACTTCCAGATATCCTTCAGATTGTTTTTTTTTCTTTTCCTTTGCAGTTTTTTTTTTGTATCTCCTAAGCCTGAGTGGTTGTGTTCTTGTAAACCTCCTCAGCTTTGTTTAAGCACTTGACTGAACAGGGCCCTACGTTCTTTTATCGGTCGGGACCCATACGTGCTTGTATTGAGGTATGTTTGTATCTGCAGCAGGAGATGTGTTGAAAGATGGCTTTTCTTTTTTTTCATGTCAAAGCTTCTTGTCCCACTAATCACCCAATAATGATACTTTCACCAACTCATTAACTGAACAAGGCAACAAAGGGCCCTTTCTAGCCGTAAGACTTTCTTGGTGTGCACAGCGATTCACTGTTCTTTACAATTCACTTTCCTTTCAAGAGCACACTTGGTGCACACTGGACAATGGCCGCCCCGCTTTATAGTGCAGATCTGTATGGGCTTTTACTGGGACACAGAAACTTCACACAGAAAAAGTTACGTCTTTTTGTTAGACAAGAAGAACAACTCTTTCCAGTTGGGTGTCGGAGCGGGAGATATTCTACTTTTGAGTGTAACTTTACATTTTTATAAATATTCTCTGATAAAACCTGATTTTATATGATAAGTAAAGAACAATTTGTCCAATACATTATTGCCGATGTTTGGATTTTTCCTACACAAGTTCCTTTCAACACCATAAAAGTGACAAAGCTCCATTACAGGAAGAAGACCTTTGCGTGGTCTCCAATGCAAAAAAAGAGCAGTTGTATGATTAGTACAATGAGCGCATATTGTGTAGTGTCCAACTTACCAACACTTCTGTACAGACCCCTTCTCTGAAAAAGCGACATAGGCTGAAAGGCTCCAAATTTACTTGGTGTGTTAGGGATCATTGTCTTGCTGAAATGTCCGCTCTCGTTTCATCTTCATCATCCTGGTAGATGGCAGCAGATTTTTGTAAAGATTATCTTGGTACATTTGCACATTCATCCTTCCTTCAATCATATGAAGTTTGCCAGTGTCTTATGCTGAAAAACAGCCCCACACCATGATGTTTCCACCTCCAAACTTCACTGTTGGTATGGTGTTTGGGGACGATATGCAGTGCCTTCTGGCCTCCAAACATGGTGTGTATTATGGCATCCAAAGAGTTCAATTTTGGTCTCATCTGACCAGACTATATTCTCCCAGCATTTCACAAGCTTGTCTAACTATTGTTGAGGAAACTTTAAACATGCTTGAACATGCTTTTTGCTCAGCAATGGAGTCTTGCGTGGTGAGGTGCACACAGGCTATGGAGGTTGCGTGGTGAGTGTGCATACAGGCCATGTAGGGTGAGTGCATCACTTATTGTTTTCTTTGAAACTACTGTACCTGCTAAGTCCAGGTCTTTCTGTAGTTCTCCACAGGTGGTCTTTGGCTCTTAGACAACTCTTCTGATAATGATTTTCACTCGTCTGTCTGAAATCTTGAGGGGAGCACCTGGTTGTGGCCGATTTATGGTGAAATTATGTTCTTTCCACTTCCGGATTATGGTCCCATCAGAGCTCACTGGAACCTTCAGAAGTTGAGAAATTCTTTTGTAACCAATGCCATCAGTATGTTTTGCAACAATAAGGTTGCAAAGGTTTTGAGACAGCTCACTAGTTTTACCCATCATTAGATGTTTCTTGTGTGGCACCTTGGTAAGGAGACCCCTTTTTATAGGCCATCAGTTGATCAGCTGGTTTTATTTTTCACTAAGTAGCAGGATTGCTTTCTAATTACTGATAGATTTAAGCTGGTGTCATGACTTTCCATGGCTTTTTGTACCTCGCTCTCTTCATGTGTACAATTCTTTTTCCCTGTGCCATTTCTCATTATTACACATAACTTAATTTATGGATGTCTATGGTTTGATTCCTTGGATGGGTTGTTACAGACATCTGGTGAGAATTTCATCAGTTATTCTGCTTCCCGGATTCAGCAAGCAGCTGATTTTGCTGGGGTGGACCTGATCAAGTCTTGCAAGAGAAATGTACATATTAGCTATTGAGATGACTGATGTCCTTATCTTACAAGGATTGCACAACTCTTGTCCTGAACAGGAACTGCTCTTAGGCTGCGCTAAACATGGTCCACTTAAATTTAATCGGACAAGACTAGAGAACGCTGCGATTCTTTCGCACATGGACCAGAGATCCATGCTTAAAATAGTTCATGTGAACCAGTAACTCCATTCCTTTTCTTAAACCCTTGTTTATGTGCTCCAAACTTGTCAACTACTTAGTGTCATGCTAGGTATGGAAAGGACCCAGTGTACAACTATGGGAAAGGGGGGAAGCCCAGCAACTAGGGAAAGGGAGACTGGAGACCCCTAGGCAGATCTAACACTGACTCCCCTGTCATCCCTAAATAGGTTTCGCACCTATCGAAGAGCAGGATACCTTAGCCCTGGCTGACCTTAGAGCTAGGCCCTAGGGAGGGGGAGGGGTGAGCACTAGTCAGACCCACTACAACTAAAGACAAACAAGGGAAACAGACAAGGGGATACACTTAGCTTTGAGTAGACACCAGAGAGATCACAACTACAATCTACAAAAGGAACTCCAAGAAGAATCTAGCCAACTGCTAAAACTCCAGACCGGAAAAGAGGAATTTACTCTATCACCAGTGATTCTCTAGAGAAACGGAGGGTATTTAAAGATCCAGCCAGGGTGTGTTAATTAGCAGCAGTAGGTGCAGATCACCGCTGGGTTCTAGAGAGGGAGGGATGATGAAAGGATCAAGAAGGTGTCTGCAAGGCCAAGCACAGCGACCTTCTACAGCCGGATCCAGAATGACTGTCAAACCTGATACACCCGTGACACTTAGGTGGGGGGAGGCAAAAGCAGAACATCCCACTGTTGGATGTTAATGCATAAACACATCTAGAAGAAGGTTATTAGTCCTCTGCTTTTCCACCGATCACAGGGTGTCCTGCTCCTGGGAACCAAAATGATCAGCGCTAGACTGGGAAATCCTGATGGCAAGTATTCAAATCTCAAACAGTGCCCCCGCAGGGGAAGGGAAGCATTATACGATTTCACACAAATGGGCTGCTCATATAATGTATGGTTCAACAGAGAAACAGACTCTCTTTGTAGGCATTGTGGCTAATAGTAAAAAAAAGGTTTTGGATAGGGGACCTTTATTCATTTACCCATAATCCCTCTTAATATTTTAAAACAGGTCTTCTATAGGAGACTCTCCCCTTTTTTTAATAAACCTAATAACAGCATAATCAAAATTTGTTGTTCTCCTTTGACGTATCCTTTTTTCGTCATGTCGCGCTTCCGAGTAATTTCCAAATGACCCCATAAACCTTTCAAATTTGCACTGAGCTATTTACTCAAAACTCGAAAAGGCGAAAGCCACAATTAACATGTGCATTCAATTTTTGTAATCTAGTTTTGTGGCTTTGCCATGTAGAATGAGGAAATTGGTTTGACAGCTTTGACAGAAGCAGGAAAAAGGAAACTTGGGGCAAAAAAAAAAAAGAAGAAAAAAGGGGAATCTGGGAATGTTTTCTTTAAGACAGTTGTATCAAGTCCGATGTAGCCTCGAGACCGCAGATCGGCTGCACAGCCCCGGCCAAGTCTCTACTGTTTTATTTAAATGAGTGCTTCTAAATCCCTTTTCTAGTGGCTGATAAGAACATGGATTTATGCTTCCCATGCTCGGATGATGAAAGTTTATGATATTTCAATGAACCTCTTACCGATAGCTTTGCGCTTTCACATTTTACCTGTAGCAAAGCCAAAAACAGACTCCGACTAAATACTGTCTAGAAGATTGGATTTCATTAATCACGTCTTTTTAATTTCCAGGGCTCAGCGTTCAGGAAGCTCCTGGAGTATATAATCAAATTTACCAGCACTTTATCAAGCGGTTCTAGAAAGCTTGAACCTATTACTGTAGACCCTCGTTGATCAAACCTTTGAGTAACTTCGTTCTACATGGCTGCCTGGAAGGTACTTAAAGAGCAAGAGCTGCCTGCAGAGAACAGGAAAAGTCTGATGTGTCTGAAGCGGTAATATTCAAGATAAAATTGGATAAAACCCAACAAAAAAAACAGAAATACAAAAAAAATTTAACCAATTTTGTACTTTTTAAAAGGTCTGCAAGGTCCCTTTCTTCACGTTACACTGCTCTTCTAAAATATTTAGCTTGAAGTGAAGCCTACCAAGTTTGCTTGTGGTGGTAAAGAGGGCAAATACAGCATTAATTGGTTTGGGCTTTTATAGGCATTACTAGTTATAGTAGATCTGACGGGTCCTTTATGGCTGACCATACATATAAGATGCTGTAGGTCAACAGCTACTCTCCCACCATAAATGTGATTGGTAGCATCGGGCGGGGAAAAGAACAATATAAAAAGATATATCGATGACCAGCTTACAACAAAAAAAACCTACAGAATGGGATAGAGGAGGTGATTGTGAAAATGGAGAAATAAAAGTGTTCCATGATTGGGTTCAATATTTTCATGCAAAATAGAAAATGCACAGGAATCCTGCTTTTCTAACCACTCAGGGAAAGTCTGTGAATCCTGCTTGCCCTACCCACTCAGGGAAAATCTGTGAGTCCACCTTCTCCACCCACCCAGGGGAGCCTGTGAGACCTGCTTGCTCCACCCACTCAGGGAAAACCTGTGAGTCCTTCTTCCTCCACCCACTAAGGGAAAGTCTGTGAGTCCTGCACCCCCAAACACTAAGCAAAAGCCTGTGATTCCTGCTTCATCTACTCTCTCAGGGAAAGCCTCAGAATCCTGCTTCCCAACCGACTCAGTGAAAGCCTCCAAGTCCTGCTTCTCCACCTACTCAGCAAAAGTCTGAGTTCTGCTTTCCTGCCTACTCAGCGACAGCCTGTAAATCCTGCTTACTTACACACTCAGAGAAAGTCTGCAAATCTTGCTTATCCTACCCACTCAGAGAAAGCCTGAGAATCCTTCTTCCCCTACCCAATCATAGAAAGGCTGTGAGTCCTGCTTCCCCACCCAGAGAAAGCCTGTGAGTCCTGCTTTCCAAAACCACCCACTCCGAGAAAGCCCGTGAGTCCCGATTATCACATCAACTCAGAGAAAGCCATTGAGCCCTGCTTATGCCACCAACTCAGAGAAAGCCTGAGAGTTCTGCTTCCCCCACCCAATCATAAAAATCCTGTGAGTCCTGCTTATCTGAACGATAAGAGAAAGCCTATGAGTCCTGCTTCCCCCACCCACCCACTCAGAGAAAGCCTGTGAATCCTGTCTACCCCACCCACTCAGAGAAAGCTTGTGGGTCCTGCTTACCCCACCCACTCAGAGAAAGCTTGTGGGTCCTGCTTACCCCACCCACTCAGAGAAAGGTTGCGAGTCCTGTTTACCCATGCACATACAGTGATTGGCATTTTTTTTGTATTATTATATGTACAGAGAAATTAGCTTATTACTATGATTGAGCGGGGAAGCAGGACTCATAAGCTATTTTTTTTTATAAGGTGGGCAACAGCTTATTCTATTATATGAAAATACCATATCCAATCAAAGAAAATCATATATTCCCGCTCTCAGACTCTTGCCCTCTTTTCCAGATACCTGACAGTCACTTTAAAAGGCGAAATCACCTTTACATCAGCATGACCACTAAGCTCAGTGATTGGTTGCAGCGGTCATACATGTTGAAGACAGGATGTCACAACCAACTGAAGCCCAGTCAACAATGACCATCGGGAAGCAAAACAAAGAGGAGGCGTTGTAGCTGTCTAAGTCAAGCTTGCCATCCAGTTAACATGGCCTCTTGGCCAAACTTTACAGCTGAACTGGTTGAAAGAGGGAGTCTTTATGTTGGTTGTTTGTCTATTTACAATTTTCAACCTGTTTCTTTGTGATACTGATAAAAAGCGATATATGAGTAGTCAGGATTCCGTTCTGCTCCTCAGTCTAAGCACTGGGGAATCTGAAATGTTGTTTTAAGAAGACTGAGGTTAATGACTGAGTCAGAGACTGGCGGCCATCTTCTGAACAACATGGCCCTTAATTAGAATGGTAGGGTCGGCGTGTAGTTATAAACATGTCATAGGGACAAAGCATTACATTTGTGTTCTGGAATGCCAAATGGTTAAATAAGAAACACAATTCTCGTCAGACGAAATAAAACAGTCCAAGATCCCACACCAGGAAACTGGAAATGAGCGAAGATGACACTCATCATACCTGGTTAGGGGAGCTTTATAATAAGTTTCCATCAATAGTAAAGTTTATAAAAGCCATTCATTTTGTATTTTTTTTATGTGATTTGTCACTTTTATTCCCTTGGGGAAAGGCCTAAAAAAAGTAGATGTTCATCAATGAAGATCTCAATCCAAGTCATTTCGGTTCCCACTTGACTCTTTAACCGATACCTCTCAAAAGTCAAGAAATGTCCAATCAACCAATCACTGGCTAAAGTCATGACCGTCTTAGCCAGTGATTGGCTGAGTGAGTCATTTCCTGTTGTTTCTACTTCCTGGTTTCTTCCACACAGGAAATGACCACTCGGGCAAATCAGTGGAAGCACTGGTGACCCAGTGATCATGTCTTACGTGTTTAAAAAAGCCAACAAAATAAAAAAGAGTGATGATCAAAGCAGTAGATTGGGGAGTGCTAATTCTTTTAACCCTTTTGACACTTTTTTTTAATAAATACTGCCTAGACAACCCCTTTAAGGACAGAGGATATTAAATTTCCCTAGAGGTTCATGTTATATCTTCCTGAATATCACAGATCATTAAAGCACAGGCCAACTTGAGGCACAGATCTTAAAAGATCTGTACATAAAGCCCAAAATAACAACATGATTTAACTAGTTAAATTAAAAAAAGTGTTAACAATATTAAAAAAAATAATAATTTATGTAAGCTGACAGGTGAAAATCCTTCAAAAATATTCCCAAAAATCACAATCTAGAGATTGGATTCACAATCGTTGATAGTTGGTGCCACCTTTCTTTTTATTGTGGATAGTAGCCATGCCCTACATCATATTTCAAGGGGTTGTTCGAAATTATAATTTAAAATTGGGTAAAAGGCATGAAAGGGTATAAAAAATAAATAAATAAAAAAGTCACCTGAATATGGAAGCAACGCTATCTTTGTGGACCAGCAGGGACATCCTAAGTGATGGTCCCTGGATTGTGAGGATCTGAATAGATGAAAAATGTTTTTGTTTGTTTTTTTGCTGCCTTTTTTATATACCTTTTTCTGCCTTTACCTTATGTTTTTTTTTAAAGATGGTCAAGCCATTTAAAGGGAAGGTTTTGCTATGTAATCTGACATCAGCATGATGTAGGGATAGAGATCCTGATTCTAGCGATGTGTCACTTACTTCACTGGGAGCAGCAGGTATATTAAAATCACAGTTTTCTCTGATGCAGATCTAGCAGAGCTCGGAATGCTGAGCTCTGTATAACCCCGCCCACACCACTGATTGGCTGCTTTCCGTGTATAACCCTGCCTACACCACTGATTGGCAGCTTTCTGTGTATATTATATAGTGAGAAAGCACTGCCAGTGGTGGGGGCGTGGTTGGACTAGGAGGCACTAGACACCTAGTCCAGCAGTGATAATCTCCTGCTGATAAAACAGTGATTGTATTGAAACAGCAAAACACAGCATAGTAAGTGACACATTCCTGGAATCGGCTTCTCTTCATCTTCATCACGGGGCTGTCAGATTATAAAGCAAAAATGCAACTTTATAAATGTATGAAAGGGGGGGTATTTGGAAACATTCTATTTTCAAGAAATATATATATATAATTTTATATAAATGTATAAGAATAGCACTAGAAAAAAAATAAAACTATACTCCCAAAATCCCAAAACCAAATCTATAAAACACAAAAAAAAAATAAAAAAAAAAATAACAGAAGTGAACTGGTTTAAATTTCATGTCACATTTGCAAAAATTATTTTAATTAAACATTATTACATTTCACAAAATCTGGATTTTTTTTATTAATACAAATAAAAAAAAAATTGTAATATATTGTACCGGTTAAAAGAAAAAAAAAAAAAGGAAATGAAAAATAAAAAAAAAAATAAAATAAAAATAAATACATTTTGAAAGCTGAACCCGCAGCTGTTTTGCATCTGATTTCCTAAAGCAAGATAATTACTAGTAATGAGTAACTGCTACTAACACAAGTCTATTACACTCCGGTTTACAAGGTCAAGGAAGGGTCGTTTTCTAACCAATTCAGCCGACTTCAGAGTGTTTCTAATAATGCAAGACTAATCAACTGGCAACTAAACTCTGCTGGAGAAAGGAACTCTGTAAATTACTAATACAGAGAAGTCAGTTCCGGGTAACTAAGGCTTTTTTTTTTCTTTTTTGCGAGAAAGAATTATAGCCCCTTCTGCAATACTTACCAAGTCATTAACTACTCTCTGGTCCATAAATAAACCACCATCATTAGGTGTGTAAACAGAGCACCTATTGTGTGAGAACTACCTCGCCCGTAATTGGCGCTAGGTAAGAAAACAGCCTCTTGAGAAACAGGTCCTTTCTATTCTGTGAAATTGTTTGAAAAAAAAAAAAAAATATGCAATTATTCCAATTTTGTTTTCTCCAAAAATGTAGATGGAACGTGACCTTAACACTTTAGTTTTCACGAAGATTTTAAAAGTTATCCCATTTTTTAACACTTTTGTTTTCCAGAATTTGTTTAATTTTTCTTACTTTTAGGACAAAATTTAGGAATGTAAACAAAAAAAATTAGGGTTTCATATCCCCCTTCAATATTTTTTAAATGGATGCTCAAAATGACGAGAGAAAACCAAGTCAAAGTATTGTTAACCGAAGGAATAACAGATTAGAACATTTTTGTTGCTTATTTTTGGCATTTTTTATTTTGTTATATATAAGTAAATGCGGTCGAATTAGTATCACCTTTTCACTTCAAAATATGTTAGGTAGCTAGTTAAAAAAAGAAAGTGAAGGAAAAGTCATATTGAAAAAAATATTTTTGATTTTAAATACATTTGGTTATTTTTTATTGGAATTACCAAGCTGATAATTTTTAGAGGGGAAAGAAGGGAAAAAGAAAGGGGAAAGAAAGGGGAAAGAAAGAAAGGGGAAAGAAAGAAAGGGGAAAGAAAGAAAGGGGAAAGAAAGAAAGGGGAAAGAAAGAAAGGGGAAAGAAAGAAAGGGGAAAGAAAGAAAGGGGAAAGAAAGAAAGGGGAAAGAAAGAAAGGGGAAAGAAAAAAATTATATTTTTGGAAAGAAAGAAGAAGGAAGAATTAAGAAGGAAAGAGGAGAAAGAAAGGAAAAGGGGAACGAGAAAAAGAGGAGAAAGAAAAGAAAATTGGAAATAAAAGAAAAAGGGGAAAGAAAAAGGGAAAGAAAAGGGAAAAAAATATATTTTTAGAAAAAGAAGAATAAAAAACAAGAAGGTAGGAAAAATTAGATTAAAAAATATGAGATTTAATGCATTCTCCTAGTAAAAGGATAATTTTTGGGCATTTAATGCTTCCTTATATTAGGTGTTTCTTCTGCAAAATCCAGTCCATTAAAAATTTATGAGCAAGAAAAGAAAACATCTTGTTAACTGACTACAGACTACTTCTAAATTCAGCCCCATAGTACAGGAGTTTTTGTAAACTTTCTGCTAATAGAAAAGTGATTTCAGATTCTTGAGGAAGATATATTAATAAAAGCATATTATAAAACATTTCCATAACCTGAATAAAGAACAAAAAAACACATATACTCTTAAAGTGGTCTATGAACTTTGCCATGCTAATTTGTGAAAGGGAAACACTGTTTCCCATTCCGCATTGTAACTATTCTTTGGGAAATCCTTTAGTACAAGCTAAGGGACACTTGTGTTGGGGTTGGGAATGGGTTAAGGGTGGGGTCACAAGTAGAGCGTGAGGTGCAGAGACTGAGCCACCATGCGATTTCACATGGTCATTTCTAGTTGCATGGATTTTGCAGGTCTTCGAGAGAGTTTCTGCAGATTTATAGTTCAGACTTTGCACAGAAAATTCATGAGAATGTGCAATACATTGAACGTCATTTTCACAAGTACCAGACTTGAGAGCATGCTGTCCATTTTGTCTACCATAGCACGTCAATTTTATTGTGGATTTTCATCCAAAAATTATCCTGAAATTCTTACAAGTACCGCGTTGTAGATTGTCTGGAAAATCAGCAAGAAAAAAAAAAAACAAAACCAAAATTGGAACAACACTGGATTAAGTTGCGACATTCATCCAATGCTTGTGGTCAACCACCAGTCAGAAGAAGAGCTTTGGTACCAAGAAAGTAGCGAGCAAGCACTGATTGTTTGATTTTTAATTTGCCCCATGGGCAAAAAGGGCAGAGGAGTATGACCCTTGTTATTCCTTTAAATTAAATATAATTATGCAAAATAAGAAGTTGGAAAAAAAGGATAAAAATCTGTAAGTAATCAAATACCCCCCCCCAAAAAAAAAAAATAGTATAAAAAAAAGAATAAAAAATATATATAAAATATTGCAATAAAATTATATAATAAAAAAAAAAAATACTAGAAGGTTTTTGCAGAGTGATACCAGATATTGGCTCAGCCCTTGATATCTGGTATCTATACAGGCGTAATCCCAGCACTCAAGAGATTACTCCGGTTTCCTGCCTATTACACAAGGCTATTTGAAACACGCAGGAGATTCCAGCTCCATAAAAGCAGCAAACGTCCCATTTAGCAGGACCCTTTACAGACTTCCCTGCATAAGAGCCGACAAGGGGGAACCTTGAACTACAATTTGACTAATTACCGAGGCTTTATTTGTCGGGACAAAATATGTTGTTTTTTTTTCTTCACTTATTTATTTCTTGCCCGTGTGAGGAATTTTCTCCTGAATTCCTATACGGTCGGGCTAAGTCCATACTTCCATTTAGTCTACACAAAAACAGACTTATGTTGGCATTTTCTCAGGGCATCCTGAAATCGGACACAAAACCACAAAGTAGGAAAAATGTAAAATAAGCGGTTTATTATGAGAATCGACCAGCTATATATACAGTTTGTAAAGTGTAAAAAGCAGGAGAAAAGTCAGTCTGTTTGCTCAAGTTCTACTGCGTGAAGCCAAGTCCAAAAAATTGCAAATACTTTTTTCTGTTGGCTTTCAAATCTATTAATCCGATCATTCTGGATCCATTTGTCATATATGCAGTTTGGAACTATTCTAAAAATGTTAATTTTTTTCCCTTCTTCTCTATAATAGATACACACACACACATATATATATATATATATATATATATATATATATATTATATTATATATATATATATATACACACAGTACAGACCAAAAGTTTGGACACACCTTCTCATTTAAAGATTTTTCTGTATTTTCATGACTATGAAAATTGTACATTCACACTGAAGGCATCAAAACTATGAATTAACACATGTAGAATTATATACTTAACAAAAAAGTGTGAAACAACTGAAAATATGTCTTATATTCTAGGTTCTTCAAAGTAGCCACCTTTTGCTTTGATGACTGCTTTGCACACTCTTGGCATTCTCTTGATGAGCTTCAAGAGGTAGTCACCGGAAATGGTTTTCACTTCACAGGTGTGCCCTGTCAGGTTTAATAAGTGGGATTTCTTGCCTTATAAATGGGGTTGGGACCATCAGTTGTGTTGTGCAGAAGTCTGGTGGATACACAGCTGATAGTCCTACTGAATAGACTGTTAGAATTTGTATTATGGCAAGAAAAAAGCAGCTAAGTAAAGAAAAACGAGTGCCCATCATTACTTTAACAAATAAAGGTCAGTCAGTCCGAAAAATTGGGCAAACTTTGAAAGTGTCCCCAAGTGCAGTTGCAAAAACCATCAAGTGCTACAAAGAAACTGGCTCACATGAGGACCGCCCCAGGAAAGGAAGACCAAGAGTCACCTCAGCTTCTGAGGATAAGTTTATCCGAGTCACCAGCCTCAGAAATCGCAGGTTAACAGCAGCTCAGATTAGAGACCAGGTCAATGCCACACAGAGTTCTAGCAGCAGACACATCTCTACAACAACTGTTAAGAGGAGACTTTGTGCAGCAGGCCTTCATGGTAAAATAGCTGCTAGGAAACCACTGCTAAGGACAGGCAACAAGCAGAAGAAACTTGTTTGGGCTAAAGAACACAAGGAATGGACATTAGACCAGTGGAAATCTGTGCTTTGGTCTGATGAGTCCAAATTTGAGATCTTTGGTTCCAACCACCGTGTCTTTGTGAGATGCAGAAAAAGGTGAACGGATGGACTCTACATGCCTGGTTCCCACCGTGAAGCATGGAGGAGGAGGTGTGATGGTGTGGGGGTGCTTTGCTGGTGACACTGTTGGTGATTTATTCAATATTGAAGGCATACTGAACCAGCATGGCTACCACAGCATCTTGCAGCGGCATGGTATTCTATTCTGTTTGCGTTTAGTTTGACCATCATATATTTTTCAACAGGACAATGACCCCAAACACACCTCCAGGCTGTGTAAGGGCTATTTGACCAAGAAGGAGAGTGATGGGGTGCTACGCCAGATGACCTGGCCTCCACAGTCACCAGACCTGAACCCAATCGAGATGGTTTGGGGTGAGCTGGACCGTAGAGTGAAAGCAAAAGGGTCAACAAGTGCTAAGCATCTCTGGGAGCTCCTTCAAGATTGTTGGAAGACCATTTCCGGTGACTACCTCTTGAGAATGCCAAGAGTGTGAAAAGCAGTCATCAAAGCAAAAGGTGGCTACTTTGAAGAACCTAGAATATAAGACATATTTTCAGTTGTTTCACACTTTTTTGTTAAGTATATAATTCCACATGTGTTAATTCATAGTTTTGATGCCTTCAGTGTGAATGTACAATTTTCATAGTCATGAAAATACAGAAAAATCTTTAAATGAGAAGGTGTGTCCAAACTTTTGGTCTGTACTGTATATATATGTACTTGCCATTAAATAATTCATGTTGGGAAACTCCTGAATTATTCAAGATGACGTTGAGGACTCAACACGCTCATAAGCCATCGCAGAATACATATTTATCGGCTTATTCAACCTGTGGACAGCTGATTGACCCATCAAATTGACTCTATATTGATCAAACATTTTGTCTAAAAATCTGATAAGCTCCGCCCATAGACTTCAAAATTGAACAAACCTTTGAAGGATATGCCATGAATGGTTGAATGATGTGGGCTCCTACTTTGGGAGTTGCAGCTATCTGGAGAACGAGGTTGCAGGATTGGAGAGATGGCCACATAAGCTCTATGGCCGCTCAATTTAAGGTCCATCTCACATCAGATGTAAAGCAGATTTGTGGGCCTGCTTAAAGGGTGTGAATAAAGTGTTACCCATTGGACACGCGACAACCTGCTAATCTCTAGAGATCCCACAAAGCCAGATAATTGGGCTCTGTCCTTATTAAGCTGCTTTCGAACATGCACACCTCCACCCCATTCATGCCTATGGGATTGCCGGAGAAAGCCAAGAGCTGTAGTCGGCGATCTCTGGCAGACTCTTAGATAATTCAATGGAATGGTGGTGCCCATGCTCAACTCCATTCAGATGGGGCACTGCAAAGCCCATTTCTTGGGATTGAACGACCTAAAAAAAATTCACAACTTATCACTTGGTGGTACAGGCTTTGAAAGCTATCTGGTAGGTCCACCACTGGGACGCCACCAATCCTGATAACCGGGCTCGTTTGGAGTTTGTTCAAGCGCACACCGCTGCTCCATTTCCATGTCTAAGGGACAGCAGGAAATAACAAAATATTGTGCATGGCTGTCTATAGCTGTCCCATAGACAATGAATGGAGAAAGTGAGTTAAAAAGGCTCTGCTGCCCCATACACCAATACTACATATGGTACATAGAAGGAGTTGCCTCACTAAAACATTCTTTCTTCAGTCTAAGAACTCATCCAGACATCCGTGGATCTCGGTCCGATCATGGACCACAATCCACGGACTGACCGTGCTCTAACTGGGAGTCCCTGATAGGACAGAGATCCACAGACTACTGCATAAGCCCTTAATTAGACATCCCCAATTAGCAGTCACAAGCCAAGCTTGTCTTCTCCCCGGAAAAAAGGGACAGGTCTTGCCTGAAAGTCCTGACCAAGTTCCATGAGCCCAGTGTTGCGGGGAACACTGTTACTATACAACTGACTGCCTCTCAATAATTTACAGACTTGTTTTAGGTTCCTACACAGTGAATCATTTGGCACAAAAAAGTAGTGTTGGGAAAAGCAGAGTCGAGTCGGGTAAAGCAGAGTCGAGTCGATTTGAGTAAAGCAGAGTCGAGTCGACACAAAAAAGTAGTGTTGGGAAAAGCAGAGTCGAGTCGAGTAGACTAAAGAGGAGTCGAGTAGACTAAAGAGGAGTCGAGTAGACTAAAGAGGAGTCGAGTAGAATAAAGAGGAGTCGAGTAGAATAAAGAGGAGTCGAGTAGAATAAAGAGGAGTCGAGTTGAGTTAAGCAGAGTCGAGTTGAGTTAAGCAGAGTCGAGTTGAGTTAAGCAGAGTCGAGTTGAGTTAAGCAGAGTCGAGTTGAGTTAAGCAGAGTCGAGTTGAGTTAAGCAGAGTCGAGTTGAGTTAAGCAGAGTCGAGTTGAGTTAAGCAGAGTCGAGTTGAGTTAAGCAGAGTCGAGTTGAGTTAAACAGAGTCGAGTTGAGTTAAACAGAGTTGAGTTGAGTTAAACAGAGTCGAGTTGAGTTAAGCAGAGTCGAGTTGAGTTAAGCAGAGTCGAGTTGAGTTGAGCAGAGTTAAGTAAAGCTACCCTGATATTTTTTACATTTTAATTATATGAGCCTCGAGCAATAAAATATTTCAAAGTCTTTAGCACAAAATAAGAAAAATAAAAAATGTAACACTATTTAAAAAAAAATGTTTAAATTGAAAATTTTGAATTTCCTCAAAATTCATACAAAAAAAATTCACTAAAAGGTTTCACGGGTAAAATGCAACATTTAAGGCACGTGGAAGACAAACTGGAAGTCTGGCAGTACGTCCCGTCTGCGTTACAGTGACATATTGTAGGGAGCCAAAGAAGCATGAGAGCTCATTATCTGTACAAGAGAAATCCTTGTTCTATCACTAATAACTGGGAAAGATTAGGTAATTTGGCCAGCGCCTCCATGCTGCTAACGAGGATCTTTGCGACTACTGGAACACGCTAAATCACACAATTGATGACCTAATTAAATCATTAAAGCCGTCTACGGAGCAGTGTTTGGATAATAACATTACTAATCAGAGAGATTGAAATTGTGAGTATTAGCACATTAATTAGCTCCGCCAGAATATGGGCTTTACCTCTCCACGGCTGATGCCTTAAAATGCGAGCACAACACAATTAAACCCGTAATCTTTCAGATTCTATAAAACAAGGAGAAAAAATATATATAAAAAAAGGCACCTCAGTGAATATCTACAAGCTCAATGTATACAGGAATACACAAGCCCGAAGAAGTATGAGGTCAGTATGACCTGTGCAAAATTATCAGAATCTACATCGATGACGTCACTTTAGCTACATTATTCGAGAAGTCCCGAAATCCACCTCTGTCTCCTCAGAGGGTTGGGTTAATGCGCTAAATATTCCAAGTGCTTTACACTGCAGCTCGGCTTGTTCAGGCAGGCTACTAGGAAAAGCACAAGCTCAACATGAGCTCTTTATAATATCTGTGCCCATACAACAAGATCTCATATATATATATATATATATATATATATATATATATATATATATATATATATATATATATATATATATATATATATATATATATATATACACATACACATACACACACATATACATATATATATATATACATACATACACACACATATACATACACACATATATACACACACGCACGCACAAATAATTTCTTTAAATATTTAATATATAGCTAGAGAAAAAGACGAGAGAGAGAGAGAAAAAGACGAGAGAGAGAGAGAGAGAGGGGGAAGACGAGAGAGAGAGAGGGGAAGACGAGAGAGAGAGGGGGGAAGACGAGAGAGAGAGGGGGGAAGACGAGAGAGAGAGAGGGGAAGACGAGAGAGAGAGAGGGGAAGACGAGAGAGAGAGAGGGGAAGACGAGAGAGAGAGAGGGGAAGACGAGAGAGAGAGAGAGAGAGAGAGAGAAGACGAGAGAGAGAGAGAGAGGGAGGGGGGAAGACGAGAGAGAGAGAGAGAGGGGAAGACGAGAGAGAGAGAGAGAGAGAGAGAGAGGGGGGGAAGACGAGAGAGAGAGAGAGAGAGAGGGGGGGGGAAGACGAGAGAGAGAGAGGGAGAGAGAGGGGGGAAGACGAGAGAGAGAGAGAGAGAGAGAGAGGGGGGGGGAAGACGAGAGAGAGAGAGAGAGAGAGAGAGAGAGAGAGAGAGAGGGGGGGGAAGACGAGAGAGAGAGAGAGAGAGAGAGGGGGGGGGAAGACGAGAGAGAGAGAGGGAGAGAGAGGGGGGAAGACGAGAGAGAGAGAGAGAGAGAGAGAGGGGGGGAAGACGAGAGGGAGAGAGAGGGGGGAAGACGAGAGAGAGAGAGAGAGAGAGAGAGAGGGAGAGAGAGAGAGAGAGAGGGAGAGAGAGGGGGGAAGACGAAAGAGAGAGAGAGAGAGAGAGAGAGAGGGAGAGAGAGAGGGGAAGACGAGAGAGAGAGAGAGAGAGAGAGAGGGGGGAAGACGAGAGAGAGAGGGAGAGAGAGGGGGGAAGACGAGAGAGAGAGGGAGAGAGGGGGGGGAGACGAGAGAGAGAGAGGGAGAGAGAGGGGGGAAGACGAGAGAGAGAGAGAGAGAGAGAGCGCGAGGGGAAGACGAGAGAGAGCGAGGGGAAGACGAGAGCGAGCGAGGGGAAGACGAGAGCGAGCGAGGGGAAGACGAGAGCGAGCGAGGGGAAGACGAGAGCGAGCGAGGGGAAGACGAGAGCGAGGGGAAGACGAGAGCGAGGGGAAGACGAGAGCGAGGGGAAGACGAGAGCGAGGGGAAGACGAGAGAGAGAGGGAGGAGAGAGAGGAAAGAGAAGAGAGAAATAGTGAGAGATGGAAAGAAAGAGAAAAAGATGAGAGATTAGAGAGGAAGAAGAGAGAGGAAGAAGAGAGAGGAAGAAAGAAGAAGAGAGGAAAGAGAAGAGAGAGAGGAAAGAGAGAAGAGAGAGGTAGAAGATAAATAGTGAGAGATGGAAAGAAAGAGCTAGAGAAAAAGAGGAGAGAAAGAGAAGAGAAAGATGAGAGATTAGAGACGAGAGAAAGAGGTAATATTTATTATTTAGATACAGAAGGTCGGGGGTTGGGGCAGAGAGCAAAAGAGCGAGAGGGGAGGAAGAAAGAAAGGGGGTAAATATTGTTATATGCAATACTCATTAGGGGTAATTCTGGGACTTTCTTTACAAATATATTGCTTATACTTATTTTTTATATAGCCTATTTTTATTGAAAAAAAAAATCCTGAGGTAAAAGGAGATCCCACAAGTTACTGAGGACCCCAAATAATTCTGGAAGATGTAACCAAAACCACTTAGTAATACCCTAATGTTAGATGAGATAATCCATTCGTTGATGGGTAAATTGCTTGGTGTCACCATGAAGAGTCCACCTTTTCAAAAGATGCCCTACAAGGTTAAACCACCCGCAGTTCAATACTTGGTGACCACAAGCTACCACATTAACTCCCCCAAAAATGAAGTAACTCTGTTGTAAGATTGCCATGCCCTGTACCGTTATTTTTGGTTCCTCCAATCTGTTCATTTTTGGGGAAACACTAGCAAAAGGGGAATATCTTTTGAAAACAACCAAATCACAACGTCTCAACAAGGACAGTAACATCTGTATCCTATATGTTGCCACGGTTGGCATATAAGCGCCAGGACTGACTGATCAGAATGATTCGAGGTCCCTTACCAATCAACATTTTAGTTTCATCTTTGTTGGCTCCACAATTCATCTTTAGAGAGGTTTTGTAGAACTGTAATATCAGATCGGTGGCGTCAGAACACGGGCAATCCCCACTGATCAGCTGATTAAAGGGCCGTGGCCCATCGGACCTGCCATGGCTTTGGACATTGTGTTGTGTCCCATTCATTTACTTGAATGGGAAAGATGCAGTACTGCTCATGGCCATTAACGTATGGAGCTGTCCAATTCCAGTGCAATACAGTCGCGTCAATCACCGGATTGTCGAAAGTACCAAGAATTTTGTGCCAAACCTAACTGAATTTAAAGCAAAAGAAAATCCCTTTAAAAAAATTGGACTCAAGGGACTTAGACAATAATTTAAATAATATATTGTAGAAGTGACAAGAACCTCAAAACATTATATAGGTGACAACAGTCTCATAAAACTATAACTAGATGTACGATACTCTATACTACATATCTGGTTTATTGCCAAGCAGACAGATGGTTCTCGTGCATTGCTGGAATTCTAACTTCCACAAATAGACGACTTATCAGGGCGTTTCAGTAACTGAAAATTGCATTCAAGAAAACATGCCCCGCCCAATTGACCATATGTCATAACTGAACTGTATACAAAATCCTTCAAGTCCATTCTTATTACATACAGATGACCTAAAAGTTGTATTATCACAGTGTTTCGATTCATAAAGTAGGTCACTTTCAAAATTATCTAAAAAAAAAAATAAACAAATCCTAATATTTAAAAAAATAAAAAACTACTTATCCACAGCAACAAAAAATCAATAATCCCAAAATAAAAATCACACTGTTGAGTAAAATGTGCCCATGGTAGATTCTACATTTAGCCATTGGATCAGTCTCTCGAGGGCCACGGGTTTAAAAGGGTTGACTATGATTAGAAAAACATGACTGATTTCTTCCATACACAGCTCCCCACTTGGTCAAAGGTTATGTTTGGTACTGCAGCTCAGCTCCATTAAGCTTCACTCTTTCCAAGAAGAACAAAGCTAGAGCTATATGGCAACTTTGATCGTGCTACTTGTAGACAACTTGACGATGCACCGAAGTTGAACAACTAGTTCAGGTGTAGTCGAACACAAGTTAAGCTGGTCGAAGCATTGTTCGGCTAGCTTAACTTGTGTTCGACTACACCATAAAATAGTCGCACAACTTCAGGGATCTCAGCCGACTCTCCCATTAACAGAAATGTTCATTTGGGCGAGCGCTCCTGTGTTCTTTATGAGAACAACGCCAACTGACATGTCGGCTGGCGGCCCATCTCTGGAAGAACAATGCAATCGGCAGTCCGAAATTGGACCATGTCCGATTGACTTCTTTCCCAAAGATCAGTCCGTCAGCTTCCCCATACACATTATACAGCTGACCGAACCTGTCGAAATCGGCGGGTTCAGCAGACATTACTCTAATGTGTTTAGTGAGCAAATCTGATCTGAGACCAAAAATCCAGCTGGTCTACCTCCTTTGCGACTGTTATGACTTGTGAATGCTACCACATTCAAGATCATTTCTCGTAAAGTCAGAAAGCAATCTTGTGATCTTGACGCAAGGCTAAACTCACTGTGACGCCCCAGCCTAAGGTGGCAACCTTCTTCAGTGACAACTTTTCTAGACTAGGACTAAACTATACAAAAGAGCATTTAGGGAAATGGAGATGGCCTACCTCTAACACCCAAAGACTACTTCAGTGGTGTCAATCGTTTTGTTTTTGGAAAACTCTTGTATGCAAGTTTTGACCTAGCTACAAACAAAAAGAGAGGTACTTCTTATACAAGATCCTTCAATTTTGGATAACAGAAACCTTGCTAATGACCAAATTACTCCAAAATGGTTGTACATGACCAGAAAACTTAATCTGTATGGA
Source organism: Phyllobates terribilis (assembly GCF_046119375.1). NCBI lineage: Eukaryota > Metazoa > Chordata > Amphibia > Anura > Dendrobatidae > Phyllobates > Phyllobates terribilis. The sequence continues at coordinate 161,325,929 of NW_027362770.1, forward strand.
AACTCCAAGTTGAAGACCAACAGTCAGTACATACGGCAGTCTCAACCTAATTTGTACCAGGATTAGGCTACTGGAGTTAATAATTCAACTTCACATCATCCTAAATATCAATTCCAAGAAATGAAGTTTAAAGAAAAAATTATGAGTATAAGTTATATTGCCAAATCCGTACCGTTGGAGCGATGGATGCAGGTGTGCTGATTGTCACTTAGGAAGAAGCCATCCTTGCATTGGCATTCATAGCTGCCCATTGTATTAACACAGATCTGTTGACATCCTCCATTATTGTCCAAACATTCATCCACATCTAAGGGGGAAAAAAAATTAGATTTAGGATTAAAAAGAATTCTAAAGTTGTTGACATACATAGGGCACATTTTATGTATTACTGTAAACCCCCCATACATAAACTAATGTCGGCTGAACCAGCTGATATCAACAGGTTCGGCCGACAATCTAAAGTGCATAATGGCACTGACCAACTAATAATCGGGAGAGATGTCGATCGCACGTCTTATTTTGGGCTATCGCATTGTTCTTCCGGACATGAGCCATTGGCCGACGTGTATTATGGAGAACAAAAGAGTGCTCGACCGAATGTGCACTCCTGTGTATGGGAGAGTCGGCTGAGATGGCTGTCGAATGAACGATCAGCCAGAGTATTGGTGCGTTGACAGCCATCTAATGTGTAATGTAGACATCTGTAGACTAATATCAAGTTTCGTGACGGATTTACGAATATTATATTAGCTGTTTGGCCTTGATAACCCCTTGTGGAATTGGACAATTAAGGTAATAACTAGAATTAGAGTTTAGTGCCACCCTTAATACCAAAGGTCTTCATGATAGACCTACATTGAGTCGAATGAGTACATGGCTTGGTGTCACCACCAAGAGTCATCTCCTCAAAGATGTCCTACAAGGTTGTCCTACTAGTAGCTCCACACTTGGACTGTTTGTTTTCCAGAGCCCAACCATTGTTCATGGTTCCACCGATCTGTTCACGTTATATATGTATTTTAGGAGACTGCCTGGAAGAGGTTGGTGTCTCTCAAAATCCATCAACCATGACAGTAATATATGTAACCTGTATGTAGCCATGGTGGGAAATTGAGAGTAGGAACGCTGGGGAATAAGTGGTCCTTTATCAAACACAATAGTTTTTTTTAAATTTGTATGCTTGATCTGTAGAGGGGTTTTATGGCACGGCAATTTCAGATCCAACTTCAGAAACCGCCACCAATCAGCTGATTGATGGAGCTATGGCACACAAGAACTGCCATAGCTCTGTACATTGTGTTGCAGCACCACTTATGGCCACTAAATCAGTTTCCTTGTGTCAACACCCCGTTTATCAGTTAAAAGCCCAGCTATCTCATACTAATGACCTATCTTAAAGATAGGCCCTCAATATTTAAGACCCTGAAATAAGAAATAGGTCTCAGAGTCTTAGGTATTAATAAAAAATAATCCTAAAAATATATTCCTTCCCATTTTCTCACATACCCGACAATAAGAGAACTCCATGTGTCCGGTTTCACAAAGTCTTTTTTTTTTAGCCTCTGAAGAATAGTCTGGATCACCGAGGAATAAAATCCCCCTGGTCCTGACTGGGCTAAGTTGTAAGTCACATTTTAAAGACACACATTCTTTCACCACAAATTTCCAGACAACCCTGGCTGTGAAGTTTACAACAGTAATTGGCTCGGTCATTACGGTTTTTACGGCACAGACAGGCTTTGGACCTACGGTAATGGTTAGGCAGAACTGCAGGCAAACACAAAAGGCATTATTGGGTGAAAAAAAAACCTTACAGGACTCCTGGATTTGTACTGAGCAGAAGGTTTCAATTACAGAAGTCATAACCCCCCTACCATGTCAGCTTGTTTAATGAAAAGGGGACTTCTTAAATCTCTGTGTTCCCAGTCTGTATTTGTCACTTTAATGGCCAAAGTATAAAAACAAGAAAAGCTACGTTTTTTTTTTTTGCTACTGGCCATTTCTGTTTTGTTTTTTTCCCCCTTTTCAATTCTCATTAACGCGTTGGGCCTATTGTTCACAGTTTTTGGACCAAAAAAAAATAAAAAATAATGTAACAAAAAGTGAAAATGATTAAACTGGAATAATTCACGACAACTTATAAATTTTAAACTTGGACATTTTTGAGTATCAAAAAAAAGGAAAAAGAAAATATAAAATATTTATAACAAATAAATAAAAAAGAAATACTTTCATTACTTGAATGCCCCCTCGATGAAGAACATTTTTTGTAAATGTGGCAAAAACATAGGGAACATTGGGGCCCATGTGTTGTATGGACCCAGAAAACTATTTTGTCCCAGTCTGGACCTCTTTGTGGCACTGCTTTCATACTTCAAGGAAGTTTTTTTCCCCTACCAGTTTCATACAAAATACATAACTAAAATAACTGTAAAACGTTCCATCAGTTGCCATATTATGTAAGTATTTATTTTTTTTATGAATTATTTCTAAGGAAAAATATAGTGCCAAGTAGGGACACCGTAGAGTGTTACAAGGTAGTCCTATAACTCTGTTACCAATCAGCTGACTGAAGGGACCGCATCGTTCCGCCAATCAAGGCTACAAAATCAATGGCCTTTCCTTAGTTGATTGGTGGAGGTGTCGGGATTCAGAACCCTAAAAATCTGATATGGATGCTCAATCCTAAGCGAATGTCATCAATTTTGTAGCCTTCATTGGCAGAAGGATGCTGCCCCTTTCAAATAGCCGATTGGTGGAGGTGTCGGGATTCAGACCCCTAAAAATCTAATATTGATGCACAACCCTAATTGAATGGGCCACATCATTCTGCCAATCAAGGCTACAAAATTGATGGCCTTTCCTTAGCATTGGAAATCTATATCAGACTTTTAGGGGTCTGACTCCCGACAGCTTCTCCAATCAGCTGACTGAAGGGACCGCATCGTTCCGCCAATCAAGGCTACAAGAATGATGGCCTTCCCGTAGGATTGAAGGAGCCACATCATTCCGCCAATCAAGGCTACAAAATTGATGACCTTTCCTTAGGAATGGAAATCTATATCAGATTTTTAGGGGTCTGACTCCCGACAGCTTCTAGAAACAGCTAATTGAAGGGACCACATTGTTCCACCAATCAAGGCTACAAGAATGATGGCCTTCCCTTAGGATTTAACGGGCCACATGATTCTGCCAAATCAAGGCTACAAAACTGATGGCTTTTCCTTAGGACTGGAAATCTATAATCAGATTTTTTAGGGTTCTGACTCCCGACACCTTCACCAATTAGCTGGCTGAAGAGGCGGCATCGTTCAACATGCACCACATCCTTTACCAGGCACAAGTCTGTACTTTAAACAGTCACTGTATCTGGTATTACAGACCAGTCCCATTCATTTAAATCTTATTGGGCTGCTAGGCTGTAATACCAGGTACAGTCACTACTAAAAGTCCTGCACCATGCCTGGTAAGCAATGAAGCAAACGAGACTGGCTAGAGCGCCACAGCAACCTGAATCAGACGATCAGCAGGCGTATCAACAGTTGAACCCCTACTGATCTGATATCAATGGCTAATTCTAAGGGTAGACCCTCATCTTTGTAGTCCTAAAGAACGACTTAAAAAAAAGGTTTTATTCCCTATGCCAGGGATCACAGGAAAACTACATGTAAATGTGATTGATAGAGGTGCCAGGAGTCAGATGCCCACCAAATAGTGAGAAGTAAAAGGACATCAATAATAACAATCAAGAAAAGCCTTTAAAAAAAGTGTAAAGAGCTATTCCGAAGATTTATGCCCCCATTAGTGACAAAATGTACAATTGGTGGAGAAAGGTTGAATTTTATGGATCTAGGTCTTTTTTTAACCTATGTAACTATATAAAACTTTAAGTAGAGATTAAAAGGTTTTTCCAAAATTTAATGAGGACCTTTGACTTGTTATAAACTTGTTAGATATATATTTTTACTTGGTGTAAATGCCGCTGTTCTCTTGAATCTAGCAATGTCTTTTTTTTTTGGTTTCTGCGCCTCTCCGTTCCTTAGATATGGCCCCTTCTTCCCTGTTTATAAATCAAGTCTTTTAAGGTAATTGGGTGCGGTCAAACCTTCTCTGTAGGAGTCTACTTGAGGACCACACCCACTTGGCTAACAAAAGATTAGTTTTATATAGAAGGAAGAAGAGGCTATATCTCAGGAACAGAGAGGCGCATTCAGAAAAAAAAACGTCGGATTCAGGAGAACAACGGCATGTACACCAGGTAAAAAATACATATTTAAGGCAAGTAACAGGTACTCTTTAAAGGGGTTGTCAAATTATCTTTTCAAAATGGTCATAAATAAGGGTGAATGAGAAAAGAACACAATAATATATATTCATCTTGTAAACATGCATAAGTCCAGCTCAGCCATTCCTGACACTCTTTGTTAGCTGTTCTTTAGTGAGCACTTTCTGACCACCATCATGACTTCTGTGGCCAATCACTGACCTCAGCATTTATGGTGGCACCATCTTCATGTGACTACTGAGGCCAATGATTAGCTATAGTGGCTCAGTGCAGGTGGTCAGAATGCCATTACTGCAAGAATGGGTGGGCAATTTACCAAGCAATGTAAGCTATACTCGGCCCTTTTATAAAAAATCTCCGATAACCCCTTTTTCATTACCAAGTTCCTAATATAAAGATGACTCCGACTATCTTCTCTTAGGTCAAATCAAGAGATTAAAACGGTCTACAGAAAATAAACACAATTAACAGCATAAACACGACGCATGTATCTGTACACAACATTAAGTGAGCAATTTGCAGAATATATATGCCGTATGTGAATGGTCTATGAAGAGTCTGGCAGGACAACAGAGGAGAGAGAACATTTGGAGAAGCTTTCAAGGATAAATCCAATAGCTACTTAAGGAGCGGAGGAAAGTCATATGGCCGGAGAGTATTCAGTGCAATGAACTCGTCTTTTATTATTGATGTTTACATTATGGAAAAGCCACTCTCTCAGCAAAGTCCAGATCGCAGAGATTTATTACCACAGGCTACTCTGCGGATGCAAGTAAAATCCTGCAATATACTGTTCCTGAAATGAGAGACTAGTGGGGGGCGAGGAAGCTCGCTTAAAGATTCAACCTCTTGAAATCAGTCTGAAAGTCTCTCTCTATAGTGGTGATCAGTTTATCGGATAAAGAGTTCCATATCATCTGATAATATCCTGACCTTCTGCAGTCACCACAAGGGGGAGCTAAAGGGCTAATTGCAGACTGTTCTTACATGCAATAATGGCTTCACAATGAAATAAAACATTTTTGATATTTTTTTATTTCGCCTCTCCTTTGCGGAGATATTAGCAAAGTATTTGACATCTAATGAGTTAACTTTTGTTAAGTCCAAGTGGATATTAGCAGATATTTTTCACTGGGGGCGTGTAATTCGATCTTCCTATACACGTTGCTTAATCATAAGCAGGTAACACCATAGCAGAAAAAGAACAAGCCCCCACTATAGCTTAGGTTTCTCAGTGTGTGAGATGCAATAATACTGAGCTGTAATTTTCTGGTCTAACCTCCTGCATGATTAGAAAGTGCAGGTGAGTTTAGCTGTGTCACATTACAAACCCTTCAGCTCTCCTCCTCTCAGCATTGTCAGTTCTGCTGTACTACCCCTTCCCCCACACTACCTGTCCTGAGCTGTGTCAGTAATCACGCTTATGTCTGTTGTGCGCAAAAGTTGCTTTGAATACAACAGACATAAGTGTGACTCATCTCCAGACAGGCAGTGTGGTGGGAAGGGCAGTACAAGAGAGGTGACAGTGGTATGAGAGGAGGAAAGCTTATAGAATTTAAAATGTGACGCAGATAAACTCAGCTGTGCTGCCCCTTCTCCCACTGCGACCTTATCCGATAGGGGGGTCATCTGTGCTCTAATCTCAAGCAGTTACTGATCATTCTGGAGGTTAGACCAGGTAACTAGAGCTGTCTTATCATCATCTCACACACCGAAAACCTAAGCTATTGTGAGGGTGTGTACTTATTCTGCTGTGTTGCTGCCGGCCTACAATTTGGCAACTCATACATGGAGAAGAAGTAAAAGCCCCCAGTGATAAATATCTGATAACTTATTGGGTGCCAAATACTTTGATTGCAATTATCGCCGTAATGAAGAAGTGAAATTTAAAAAAAAAAGTTTTTATTCAGCTCTGCAGCCACATTTACATCGCATTTCCAGTTCAACAAGAAAAAATTGGTTAAAAGGTCATATTTGGTAAAACGGTATTAACTAAGCCATAAAATTATGTACACAGAAAACGTGACCCATTCAACCTTTAGCCTAATGGTGGCTTCAGCAAGGCAGAATTTAATCATTTAATAAAATATGTACAGATATGCAGGAGATTTGGAGTTCTGTAGTAAACAATAAAGGGGCTCTGGCCACTATAAAAATATGGACAAAAAAAAAAAAAATCATTACAGAACTATTTTGGACCTGAAATAACAGTGTTCAAAGTAATTTTAAATGTGATTTTAGGGAAACATCACGTCATTGTGGAGCCCTTACACTGAAGAGGGTTTCCAATTTTATACATGGAATATCGTTAGGGTATTCCATCACTTAATGATCAGTTGAGGTCTGTTCTCTGGGACAGCCACTCCATTTACTAGACTGGAGCTTTGCTACAGTTCCTCTGCACGGATTGGTGGAGGTCCCAGAAATATACAGAAAATATTCTGTATGTTTGCGATCATATAAGTAGCTCCTAAATTGAAGCGCCTATATCTTCACTGTACTATTGAAGGAATAGAAGAATCCACACTATAAACAGAGAGACAGTGAGGGAACACTTAGCTAACATAAATGAATTCAAGTCTCCAGATCCAGATGAATTACATCCTTGGTGTCACGGGTGTATCAGACAGTCGCCCTGCAGTTGGTTGCAGGAGATCTCTACGTTTGGCATTACAGACATCTTTTAGATGAGAGGCTGTCTCTAGGACCTAGCGGCTACCTCCCTCTGGTACTTGGCTCCCAGGCCTGGGTGTATGTATGCCTGGTGTGTCTGAGAGGGAGGTGCCAGCTATATTCATTTCTACTTGTGAAGGTTTAGCAAGAGCAGTACTTTGTCCTCTCTGGAGCTTGAGGCAGAGTTCGCTTTTGCCTGGAGTCGTCTAAAGCTAAGTATTCTCCCCCTGTTTGTCTACCCTTGTTGTCTATAGAGTTTAGTGAAGACCGACTAGTGCTCATCTACTCCCATCCCTAGCCTTAGCCATGCGCCAGGGAAAGAGAGTGAGGCACGCGTGCGGCGATTGCTGAAGAGGCAATATAGGGACGGTAGTTGAGACAGGGTGACACTAGACCAGACTAGGAGGTCTCCATTTCCCCCTTTCCCTAGTGTCTGGGCTCCCTTTCCCTCTTCCCTCTGTGTTGCATTAAGTCTTTCCCACACCTGGTGTGACACTAGGGTACGGAAGGAGATATTATTGAACCACTCTTCATATTCTTTGAAAATTCTTGAAGAACAGGAGAAGTCCCAGAAGACTGGAGAAGAGCGAATGGTGTCCCCATCTTCAAAAAGGGGAAGAAGGTGGACCCAGCAAACTATAGGCCTGTGAACCTTACTTCTATACCAGAAAAGATCTTTGAACAAATTATTAAACAACCTGTATGCAAGTACCTTTATGAGAATGAAGTGATTAACCAGAGCCAGCATGGGTTTGTAACTAATAAGACATGTCAGACTAACTTAATTTCCTTCTATGACAGAATCACTGACTGGGTGGATCAGGGAAATGCGGTAGATATAGTATATCTTGACTTCATCAAAGCATTTGACAAAGTATCTTATACCATCCTTATTGAAAAAATGACCAACTATGGAATGGACAGGGCAACTGTTAGGTGGATTCGTAACTGGCTTAGTGATTGGACCCAAAGAGTGGTAATAAATGGTTGCACATCCAGTTGGAATAATTTCTCAAGTAGGGTACCACAAGGTTCTGTCCTGGGCCCTGTTTTGTTCAACATCTTTATTAATGATTTAGATAGAGGAATTGAGGGTAAACTGATTACATTTGCTGATGACCCAAAGCTAGGAGGGATAGCTAATACTAGAGAAGAGAGAGAGAGGATTCAAAAAGATCTAAACAAACGAACTGTGGGCAGCAACTAACAGAATGTTTTTTACCAGGGAAAAATGCAATGTCCTACATCTGGGCAAGAAAAATGAAAAAAAAAGCATATACAGAATGTGAGGAATAGGGCTAAGCAACAGCACGTGTGAAAAAGACTTGGGTATACTAATAGATCATAGACTGAACATGAGTCAATAGTGTGATGCAGCAGCAAAAAAGGCAAACACAATTCTGAGTTGCATTAACAGAAGCATACAGTCTAGATCACATGAAGTAATTATCCCCCTCTACTCCTCCTTGGTCAGACCTCATCTGGAATACTGTGTCCAGTTCTGGGCACCATATTTTAAAAAAGACATTGAAAAACTGGAGCAAGTTCAGAGAAGAGCTACCAGGATGGTGACCGGTCTGCAAACAATGTCCTATGAGGAATGGTTAAAGGACCTGGGAATGTTTAGCTTGCAAAAAAGAAGACTGAGAGGAGACTTAATAGCGGTCTACAAATATCTCAAGGGCTGTCACATTGTAGAAGGATCATCTTTATTCTCATTTGCACATGGAAACACGAGAAGCAATGGGATGAATCTGAAAGGGAGAAGATACATATTAGATATCAGAAAAAATATTTTGACAGTGAGGGTGATCAAGGAGTGTAATAGGCGGCCCCGAGAGGTGGTGAGTTCTCCTTCAATGGAAGTCTTCAAACAACGGCTGGACAGACATCTGCCCGAGATGATTTAGTGAATCCTGCATTGAGCAGGGGGTTGAACCAGAAGACCCTGGAGATCCCTTCCAACTCTAACATTCTATGAAGCACGGAACGCCTATATTCTTGAAGGGTATAAAATAGACTAACACTTCGGACAGCTTTGGAGATTGAGAAATTCACAGTTTGATTTCCAACATTCTCAGCGGACAAAAACTGAATCCCAAAAACTTCTAATTTGGAGCTAGGGCAAAAAGATAGTAAGGAACAGAACCAATGGTACATTAAAATTTGCAACATCCACTTTGTTTTCTTTTTAGTATCTTTATTTTATTTTGGGGAATTACTATTTAAAGGTGTTATCTCAAGATCAGCATTTATACCCTATAAACAGGATAATAAAGTATGATCAGTGGTGGTGCAACCACTGACCATCCAATCAACGAAAAAACTGACGTTTCATTTCCTGTGTGAATGGAGCAGTAGTGCACATGCATCACCACAACTGGGAGTGCAGTGTGCATGTATGACCACTGCCCCCTTAGAAGTCAGTGGAGAAGTGGCCAGGCATGCATACTACTGCTGGATTTGTAAAGGTGAGACTGGCCCCCCCATTCTTAAAAGGAATCTTTCAGCCGGTTTTTGCTATACAATCTGAGTGCAGCATTATGTAGGGACAGAGACCCTGATTCCAGATATGGGTCACTTAGTTTACTGGGTGCAGCAGTTATGATAGAATCACAGTTTTCTTTGTTGCAAATTTAGCAAAGCTTGAAATGCTGAGCCCTTTATAACTCCGCCCACATCACTGATTGGCCGCTTTCTATCAATATAAAGTGTACACACAAAGCTGCCAATCAGTGCTGGGGGTGTGGTTGGACCAGGAAGCGCGAGACACCTAGTCCTGTAGTGATAATCTCCTGCTGATAAAATACATTTTATTGACACAACAACACAGTCATACATCGCTGGGATCAGGGTTACTGCCCCTACATGCGGATGTCAGATTATTACATAGCAAACATATTAAATCTAGCATTTTTTTAAACTTTCCCCGATTATACATTTATAACATGTCCTGATAAAGGGATCGTCCCTCAAACAGCCTTAAGTAAAGAGCAGGAAAAAAAAAATAGTGCACCTGATTAACTTGGCAGAAAAGGTTACATTTCCCTGCAGCGCCACCACTGGGGAAATTAAGTATTACAAGTGCCTTGTCAAATCAATGGGAAGGGTCCTCCAGAGTGAGATGCAATTTAGTAACCGTTCTCCACTGTAGCCAAAGGATCTTAAAACACAGGATTCCCCTCTATTAGCATAGAATTCCCTAACAGGGTATAGAGAAATGGATTTTCTAACCCGGACAACTTCTTCAAGTCATGACGAACCCCTTCAACATTAATTTTCTCTAACATTGACAGGACAGAATAAACATCAGTACGATCGGAGACCAGAGGTAAAAAAAAAAAAAAAAAAAAAAAAAAAAATCCCTTTTATCGGTTCATGCACAGGACTCCCTGGAATTTCTTCCCACCCTTCCACTTCACTAGAACAGATCTGACATATTGTAAATGAAAAGCCGGGTTTACTTTCAGTCAAAAAAATAACTAAATCTACTGCACATTCGGTACAAATTGAAAGCTTTTCTCCACTTCCTACGAACGCACGCCAGCACAATAAATAGATTTGTAAAACACAAATAGAACCCGGGCCAAAGAGCATGCATACATATTGAGATTGTCAGATGGATGTATACAGACTTGTTAGGGGTCTGTTGTAAATTACCTTTTTGGAAAACGGAGTGCACAAGCTATCCAGCACCAACCTTGAAATCTGCTCCCTGCTGTGCAATATGTACTCGCGACTACCGCCCTGGTGTAACCAAAGTGACCACACCAGGGATGCCCAACCTGCCACCTAGAAGACCACATGGAGTGGGACGGGGAAGAAGAAGGAGACCTCAGTTCTCCCAAAAGGTGGAGACTGCATGTACAATACCTTCTTTCGATATGCCATATTTTCCCAGTACTTTTGGGATTGGTTCAATGTGACAATTTGGCACTTGGACCGTAGAAGGTAGCACACCCCTGATCTACACAGGTAATACCCATCAAGACACCATTAGCCTTAAATGGAGTGCAACTTAAGGCAGATAATAGAAAAACCATGTAAAACTCTTTGGTGGTAGAGTTGGTGTCCTGCGGTGATCTGTGGTAGTGGATGACAGTAAGGCGTTTACTCTATCTGCAGCTCCTCTTCAGGAAAAATGAAGAATTGCATGGTTCTTACTAAAACGAATAGGAAGTGTCTCAAAATGGTCACTGTTGTGGATTAGATAGGTGTGGGAACTATGTCATCCATATGTACTAACAGGGAATAACAAGAGACTGCCTTCACAAGCCCAAACTGACAGTAGAAGCTAAGTACATAGCCTTGTTGGGGATATAGGCTCTACAAATATCGCACCTTTATTCTTCTAATCGCTACTTCTTTTCTGTAAAAGCTTTTAATCAAATATGCTAATTTGGGTGCTCAGTGTACCCTTGGTGTGGCCAAGAGGCTCAGTGCACAGTTCCGCCTGCTGCTTTTGCATGCCTCGCCTCCCTCGCTCGTGACTGACAGCGCTGGTTTGCCTGTGCTTTCTCTACAGCTTTCTCTCTGGCCTAGAGTCTGACTTAATTTTAGGGGCTAGTGTTGGGAAAGAGTTTAAAGGGGCTGTCCAGTCCAAATCGATAAGTCTGCAGTCACTCTGTGTGACTGCAGACTTACGAATCCCACTGGCGCATGCACTGTGCACTGCGAGGATTCGCTGGTTTCTCACCCAGGGTCAGAGGGTATGTATGCTCTACACATACTCCCGGTCAGTGGGTGTGGCCTCACTTCCATACACTTGTATTGAGTGAGGCCGCGACCAGTCTAGTGAAGTGGCCGTCCAGATGGCGTGGCCTCGCCCCAAAAAAGTGTATGGAGGTGAGGAAATGCTCACTGTCCAGGAGTATGTATAAAACATACATACCCTCTGGTCCAGGGTCAAAAACCGGTGAATCCCCGCAGCGCACAGTGTGTGGGGCGTGAGCTAGGGGTATTCATAAGTCTGCAGTCACACAGAGTGACTGCAGACTTATCGACTTGGACAGGACAACCCCTTTAATTATCTAAATTAGTTTTGAGCTCAGGTCTGGGATCAGAATGAGTTTTGGCATTTGGTCTAGGCAAGAAGTCTCAAACTCGGCCAGGTGCATGGGCCGCACATAGAAAAGATTTGACTTTGACAGGCCGTATTCCTTGCAGGACGAGATGACGTTCTACGACTTTTTTTCTTATTAAATTTTTTGTGTGTCTGCAATGTAATGCAGCGTTATTCACACAGTGCGGTAAAGAGGCAGTGACGCAGGTTAGTCCAACTTAAAAGTCTTTATTTTGGCAACTGATGACAAAAAAAGGCAAACGTTATCCTCCGGATCGCAGCCGGATCGTCCGTCACAGTCCATTGCCGTGGGCGACTACACCACCGTATCCCTCGTGGGTGCGTCAGTGGCTTTTCTTCCTCTGGCTCTGGCCTGTATTTTGCCTCACACAGGCTCCTGCTCTCAAGCTTGCAAACCAAACTCTGACACACCCAAAGCTCAACTGAAAGTTGAAATGGGTTTCATGGACATGTGCCACTCCCAAAAATCAGAGTGGGGGAGAGATCCATCCCACTACTGATCCTATAGACCTCTCCAAAAATAAAAGCCCATATCAGGTTTTATTAAATCTAACTTAGTAAAATAGCTTGACCAAGCCCACACTTATTTTGCATTGTAACCAATGTTCAATATGCCTTCATGTGCATCCTGGGGGACACATACCGGCCCTCGCATATCATTCCCCGCACTGTCTCACAGTAATTCAAAGGCTAAATTTTTGGAATGTTTTTTTTTTTTATTCCTTTTTTTTTTAACCGTGGTCATGGTATGGGTTATGGTATAGTTTTATAGCTTGGGCCGTTACGGACTCAGAATACTTTTTTTGATTACTTTCGTTGCTACATAAAACAGTGGTTTTGGTGTCCAAAATTTTTCTTCAATTTTCTTTTTCCTGCTTTATTATTATTTTTTTTTACTATTTTACTTATTTCATATATAGGACTAACTTTTACTTGCTGCATCGCTAATCTAAAACCCTCAATACTTCTGTACTGCAAGATATTAGATCTGTCAGGTTTTACACAGACACTTAGTCTGTGAGTCCCCTACTTATTCAAGGCCCTTACAGAATACAGTAGCTGACTGACCCGACGGCCTTTATTTGGCCTTGAGTTGCCAAGCTGGGGTGTTTAAAGAGGGTTCCCCCTCCCTCATACCGCTGTACGCCGCGTTCGATGGAAATACCGATTGTGCCCATTGCTGACACACACTGATGATGATGCCAAATCTACTTGTGAGCCGACACTATCGATGTGCTGTACATGAACTTCATGCAAATTGCCGTACATGTCCCACTGCGCCAATGTTGGGAAGAAGTTAAAAGAAAAAAATCTTCCCCTCCTTATTCACAGGCAAATCAGCAGTGCAGGAAAGAAACAATGTCAATAAGGGGCACAGGCATGCTCCTCCTTCAGCCTGCTCACTGCTGTCCCGAGGATGTCTCGGAAATGTAGGTGCCCCACGGGCCAAAGATGACAGCCTTATGAGCCGAATGTTTGAGACCCGTGGTCTAGAGTGTGAATTCATTTTATGGGTAGTTTTGGAGTCTGAATGACATTAGTGGTCTTAATTTTTGGGTCTGGTCTGAATTTTGAGGGTTAACAAGATGACAATTTTACTGGTGCTCAGTTTGGGACATCACTTGACCCAAGTAGGTGGACCTCTACTAAAATTAATCAAGTACCCCAGCTTCAGGGAATGGTTTTTAAAGAGCGTACAGAATATTTACCACCGATTTCAGAATTAAAGCTCCTAAAGTTTCCGCCTGCACCCTGATTGGCAACACCTTCTCCATCGGTGGTCACTGCTGAGTGTATCATGTTCTCCCAATGACTGGTAGAAAACTACAGTACGTTTGCTCTTCTACCATTCCAAAGACCGTGGGAAAAAGCAGGTTGCCCTCCGTCTTCACACAGCTCAGTGTAATGTAAACACCTCTCCTGCTGATCTTCCGGACTGTTTCCATTGATTTTGTGCCTCAGAGAAGGGTACAGGATTGTTAGAGACATGTAAAGCTTCATCGGCAGCCACACTCAATTCATCTCCCGGACCCAGCCATTCAGATGCTTCTCCATAGTCACGTCAACCCGTTAAGTGCTGGAGAGCTCTGCAGGACTAGCAGCCGAGCTGCATTCTTCTCCTATGCCGGTTAAAATAAATAGCAACTATTTTGGGCAACTCTAGGCACCGTATATTACGTGCCATGATCTGGATCTAGAGATATTCCAAAGTTCTATCTTAGTTCTAAAAGTTCTAAAAAATGTGCTTCTTGTAATTGCTAAGAAAGTATATTGGTTGGAGGACATGAAGGAAAGCAGGGTTATAATATGAGGATACTGTTTTTTTATGGCAGGGCAGATCAAGACGACTACCACTTTCCCCCCCAAAAAACGTATTTTACCTTGATCATGTAATATGATCATTGCGAGATGTTTGGTTAAACTTTCTTCTGTTTCCTTAGGCACTTAGGTCAGACAGCAACCAATATAATACATCCAACAGTAAACCCAGTCTCTGATCAGTTGAACATCGATGCTTCCTTCCAGGTGCCGATTATTCCCATTCAGTCTCTTACGCTACGGGGAGAGGTGGAGTTCTCTTGGAATTAGACAGGACTAAGATACAAGACTTTCTTTGGGGTACACCAGGCAATTATGGTTTGGCAGCCCTAAAACAGTGTCTTGAGTTCTTACATAACACAGACTCAAACGAACAACACAGTTTTTACTTTTATACAGTCGGTACACCGGGTGCTTCTTGCTGTTTGCTTGACTCCTATGCAGACGTGTTCAATAACTGATCTAGAACTGGACTGAAATACAAGTTTCATTTCAATGTACACGAGGTGATTTGGTCGAGTAGTCTTATAACAAGTATTAGAGTTTCTCACATAAAACTTTCTTTACTGTCTTAGTTAATCATACAGTAGGTACACCAGGTGCTTCCTGCTGTTCGCTTGACTACTCTACAGACATGGTCCATAACTGATCTAGAACATGACTAGGGCGCAACTCTCTCTTCAGTGTGCACCAGGTGATTTGGCAGGGTAGCTCTATAATAGTCATTAGAGTTTCTCATATACTTTCTTCACCATCTTAGTGAATTATACTGTCGGTACACCAGGTGCTTCTTGCCATTTTCTTGGCTCCTCTGCAGACACGTTACTGGTAGCTTTACTGCTTCTCACACTATCTGGTCATTCCCTGCAGTCTCCAGTTCACAGATCTGTTTTAGGGATTAGACCAACCTAAGCAATGACCAAACCGCAGGGTCTGTAGACTTCCACTGTCCATCCACCACTAATTTGCTATCCCTCAGCTACTTCCACCGAATTCGCTCAGGTTCCAGAACCAACCTACCCTTTGTTCTGCTTCTAGCCAGGCTGACAGAAAACACATTTTACTGCAGACCTGGTCAACTTGCCAAACTTGACAAATACCATTCCACAAAAACCAGATTTTCTCTAAGTCTACAATCACTGGTAAATTTTGTGGGGAATATTTTAAAGCAGTTCTTAAAAGGTGTTCTTCAGTGTATTACATTGATGTCCATGGGTCAAACTTGACAATGACCCAGATTTGCCGAAATTGTACCGTGCTGGCCTGTAAAGGGGCGGGGATTATTGACATTCTGCTCAAAAAGTGGGTGTTTTAGTACTTTTGCCAAACTTGTGGGGGGGGGGGGGTGAGGCTTATTTTCTGAATTTTGCAGTGTAACTGTTGGCAAGTATGCCTTAGGATAGACCATCAAAGTATGATCAGTGGTGATTTCACCTCCAGGAATGAAGGGGAAGCAGCACTCGGTGGAGCTTACCATATATAACCCAACTATTGGAATGGATGGAGTTATAGTACCAAGTACAATATTGTACGGAGTATTGCAGTGAAGAAGCAGCGGTACTCCAGCGGGTACTTTTACGCTATTTTTACCCCAATTACTGTATGGTCCTGGGGTGATAGTCTGGCTTGTATCCTGGAAAGTCACTTAATCCACAAAGTTTGTTCAGAATAATAATAAAAAAAAATAATTACGCACTGAAATGCTGAGATTCATTTGCAATTTTTTTCGAGAGCTTGACGGCAAATTTGCTGCAAAATCTGCAAATTTTATACATGGATTTTGCCTAGAATCTGTGCTAAAAATCTGCATGGTCTGACTGATCCTTAAACTTCTGCCATGAATTTCAGCCTCAGTATTTGGGAATATACATAGATCTCTTACTCCTCCGGGCAATATATGAATAAATTGACAAGTCGAATAGTCCCTATACAAATACAGTACCCAATCAGTTCCAGTTGCAATCAGGGGCCAGAGATTCAATTATTTAATTTTCATTTCATGGCATTTTTAACAACAACTTTATTAAACCCATCAATAGTAAGAAATAAAAGAATATTTCTGAACAACTAAATTAGTTCTTGTTTGTTCTTGCTCTCGTCTGCCTTCCTCCCCTGGAGTGAGAAAGTCAAGTGTAAACAGGAACTTTATTTCCAAGAATTTTATACTTGTTTAGTGGAGAGAAAAAAAAATAAATCTGATATCTGTGTCATATCTCTCGTTCATTTTGATCTATCTAAAAAAAAAAAGGGGAAAAAAAAGAAGAAAATAAGGCAGCACAGTGGAAAAAGTGGATGCAAACCCCAAGGCTCTGACTTCGAGCCCATCTAATTAACAATCAAAAACAGGCAGCACTCCAAAAGGTAGCAATGAAAAAAAACTGAATTTATTAGCTCCTATATGCACTGAGCACTCCTGAAACCTTTTCTTGCGGAGGGCTCAGTGTATATAGGAATCAAAATGCTGCACTCGTATGGGCTAATAAACCCTCCGATTTTTCATTGCTAATTTTTGGAGTGATTCCTGTTCTTCACTGGATATCTATCTACAGTTTCTATCTTTCCCATATCCGTCCAATTAATATCTATCCATTCAACTCATAGAAAGACAGACGTCACTGAAGTATCAGATTACATGTACTTGTTAAAATCTATAGAGAGCGGAGCAGGAGCGAACTGAAAGATTTCCCAAAGGAGCATGCAAGGCGTTTAAGTCTCCACAAACTGGAGTGCCAGACCTTTCATGTCACTCTCCACAAGGAGAAATCTTACCCCTTAGATCCCAGTATTAACCTCTCATCTAGCCAAATCAAATCTCATACTTTGTGCTGATGAGGGGCAATACCCCGAAACACTGTCTACAAATTGAGATTCTGATTTGACTTTTATCCTAAGTGTTATTTCAAGGCTCGGTAAAGCGTTGATAATGACTTGTAGGATTGCTGCTTCCAATAGGTGGCACTAGAGTTCAAGTCCCCTTCCTCGCTGAAGAGACAATTTACATACCGAAATAGAGAGGCACTGACCAGATAGATATTGACCTCTCCTACAGGTTTCTAATGTTTCACCTCACCCCAGAAATGGATTCACTGCTACACTGCTCAGTACTACTGTGTAAAGTCCACCATGCTTCTGCTTCTTAGGCTGTGCTATATAGAGACAGGAGGACAGGAATCTCTCACGTCTGTGTATGCCTTCTATTGCAGCTAGTTTGTACTCCACCCACTAGCTCAGAGACAACTGAAAATTGGAGGGCCTGTAGAGGAGAAAACTTCTGCTTCTTAACTTGTGCTACATAGAGATAGTAGAGTAGGAATCCCCCATGTTTGTGTGTGCCATGTGTGGAGAAATCAGCAGCTAGTTTCTATTCCACCCACTAGCTCAGAGGCAACTGAAAATTAGAAAGCCTGCAGAGGACAAAACTGTTGAAAATGCAGGATAAAAGTAATATAATGGCCAGAAATAGTGTTATTCCTCACATACACACGAGGCAGCTTAATCTGAAAAGTTACCTGAAGTGACTGGTACGTTTTAAGTCTCAGCCAAAGACTTCATGCGCGCACCTATATTATTGGTTTGCACTGTACTGGTCCTTACCCCATCAACGTGTATCTCCGATTTCAAAGCTTTTTCCATTGGATGCCATAACCAAAGAAAAAAAATCTAGGAGTAATAGCTTACCTCATGAAGGCATGATACTGAGACATACAGTCTTTATGGCTTTACCATGCACATGAGGCCTTAAGTTGGCCAAACGCTGCTGGGCGAAAGCTTGGTTCCCCATAAATAGGCACACTTGCTTAATTCTCTTATAGGGGATGGGTAAGGAAGTGGATACCTAACTCCTGCCTATTTGCCCAATGTTCATGGAAATCTGTCATTGTAGACAGGACACCACCACACACTTGACGCTGCTCCTTCCATCTCAAGAGAAGGGCTCAGAAATTTAGAGTGGAGGCCACATACTTACACCAGCGTTGCCTTCATGGTCTACTGGTCTAGTGGACATGGCCAAACACTGCTTCCGGGCACCCCTCCATTCTAAAGGGGAATTTCAGAGACCCATTCATGAGATTGATGGGGAATCCAGCAAACAGACCTCCAGCCATCAGCAAGTTATTACCCAAGTTGCCAAGATGGAACAACATCTTTAATGCTAATAGTAGTAGAACTCCATATAAAGTACAATACCATGGTCTTTCTCAACCGATATATATTCTACATGCATCTATACCACCACGGACCGTCTAATCTGTAAGAAAATCTCCCTTGTTTGTGACTGTGGAGAAATCTAAACCCTGTTTAGTCAAAATGTTAAAAACTTCAACATTCTCACCAACAAGAGGCGGGAGGGGTACTATTTGAACTGCGGGAGGATAAGAAGAAAAATAAACTTCAGGAACGTTCTCATTCACGAGTTCCTAATGCCAGGAACACATTGCATGCAGCTGTCTTCAGCAAAAGTAAAATAAATAACGCTGAATCAAAAACGTAAAAGACGGACGGGCGGGAGAGTGGGGAAGGGTTTTTTGTCTTTAATCACGGCCGGTGAGGATGCAATCTTAAATCAATTAGCTCTACAACTTGTTGACATTTCAGCATTTGGTTTATGCAATTACGGTGGAGAGCTTTAGGCTATGTTCACACGAGCGACACCGCCGCCCGTGTCACTGCCTTATAACAAACGTAGCTGTGTCGATTCATGAATGGCATCACAATCTAAAAGTTTATGGAAATGTGGCTGAAATAAAAAGGTACTTGTAGTGGTCCGATAGCCACGGCTGATGGGTGGAGGATCCATGCAGTCCGCTTTAAGGATATGATGCATGTAAAGAGATTTATGGGTTATGGACATCATGGAAAAACAAACAAGGAGATCATACTTAAAATATTCTGAGAAGAACCAACGTCTTCCCGCTCCATTCATAGTCCATGTGGCCATCTTCATCACTGTCATAGACTTGAACGGAGCGGTTGGTCGTATGCACAATCTGCCAATCCATCCAATTCCGACTGGCTGACGTCTTCCGTTAAGGGTAGAGCGGAGGACCTTTGTCCAAAGTAGTGGGACCCACACGGATCTAACACTTGCTTAAAACAGAATAACCCTTTATGGTCAGTCATTTTTACATTTTCATCTTCACGTTACTTTCTTTTTAAGTCAAGGTTCTATTTTGTTTGTGGGATGGGTAGTACTGCTGACAAAGTCAGGTGACAACGCGTTTTTAGGGGGGACAAGCTTTAGTTTTAATTGCTAACTTTTTTTTTTTTTTACAGCCTTTACCGTACAGTTGAGCTGATACCAATTATTTTTTTTATTAGAAAACGTTTGCATTTTTTTTTTTACAATTTTTTTTTAGTGACTCTGAGACTTGAACATCCGATCATTTCCATAAAACATTTTTATGCTTTTGTATTCCATATACTAAGTCTGTCAGAGTTACCCATCAATAGCCAGTGGTAACACTGCAGAGATCCCTATGCTCCTCTACAACCATTTAGATGCTGCTATTGATATTGGCTGCGCAATGTAAGGGGGTTGGGATCGGAGTTCTCTGTAATACTGGCTTTTAGAGCGAGGTGTTGGCTGTATGCTACAGTCGGCACCCACAAGTGATGACATGAGCACAGCACCTGACAACAGATAATTACAGCACTTTGCAGGAACGACCTGTTCTCCACAATATCATTTCAAGTCATAAGACTGGAAAGGGATGAAGGAAATGCCATGAGTAGAGAGAGCCAGCCTGATTCACTCCGGAGCTCAGAGATAGTCTCTATGAAGAACATGATGATCCAGAGTTGACTAGAGTCTGTAACATACCTGGCGGCGTCCTTGCATGGTGGTCCATCTCCCACTGTGCAAGAGAGCGCACTTGATCTCCTGTCCAGAATGTCTCTCTGGCTTCCCTCCATGCTGTCTGTTTGTGTCTGTTTCTGCTGCTTAAGGGCGGCGCCCGATCACTTCCTGCTTTTTGTACCTGCTGTGGGTCACGCCCCTTGTGCGTCCTCAGCCTATTGCTGTCTGACACTTGGTATATAGCTCAGCAGCTCCCTTCTATCCCTGCCTGAGCATAGTGTTTCTTTCAGTGTGTGCTTGCACTCTGAAGGTGCCAGGTCCTGTTCTGTGTTCTCTTGTCTGCCTATCCTGGAGGCTGTATTTCCAGGCCTGTCTGAACACGCTCCTAGCCTGTTCCTCCTCCCTTCTAGGGGCCGATTACCTAGACCTGTTCCTGTATCTTGTCTGACCTGTCTGAACACGCTCCTAGCCTGTTCCTCCTGCCTTCTAGGGGCCGATTCCCTAGACCCGCTCCTGTATCTTGTCTGTCCTGTCTGTACACGCTCCTTGCCTGTTCGTCCTGCCTCTCTGGGGGCAGTATTCCCAGACCCGCTCCTGTATCCCGCTGCAGTGTCGGTCTCCTCCGTACACTCAGTTCCAGTCTGAACTCTCTCCTATCCTTTACCTGTTTTGCCTCTATGTCCATTCCCTTCCTTTTTCTGCAGAGTCTGAACTCGTACCTAACTCCTGCTTGTTGTCTCTGTACTCCCGTTTGTGAGTTTGTGGTCCCCTCGCTACTTCACTGCAAGTACCCTGTGGGTATCTGGCTCTGCCTTTCCCTTCCTGTCTGTACCGTGTGAACAGAGTCCTGTCCGTTCTGCTCCGGCAGCCTTGCTCCGCTCCTGCCCTGCTTCTGCCCGCTGCTCCGGCAGTCCTGTCCTGCCCTGCTTCTGCCCGCTGCTCCGGCAGTCCTGTCCTGCCCTGCTTCTGCCCGCTGCTCCGGCAGTCCTGTCCTGCCCTGCTTCTGCCCGCTGCTCCGGCAGTCCTGTCCTGCCCTGCCTGTACCCCTCTGCCTGTAATGTTCCTGAGTCCCAGTGTGTACTGGGTCCTATCCCGCCTGTGTTCCTACCTGCTAGTGCCTCCCTGTCTGCACTCTAGCTGTGCTTGCCTGTACCCCCCTGCCTGCTTACCCGCCTGCCTGCATACCAGTCGTGCCTGCCTATACCCACCAGTCTGTGTGCCAGCCTACCAGTCTGTTCCTGTATTCCCCTGTGTGGGTCAACAGCCGTGTCCGGGGTCTGTCCTGGAGTAGCACCTGGTCCCTCTGCTCGGTTCCTCCTTGGTGCACTGGCGTCGTATGCCGTCGTGCGACCCTGGTCGGATCGGGTGAATACTTAGTCACGCCCCTCCAGGCATTCACTCTCCGGCACGGTCCAGTGGAATCACTACCAATCACACGCACACGCCGCTTAGCCCGGGCGTGTGCATAACAGAGTCCACCATCATAAGTGTAAAATCTTCATCTTTACTGGTAAGATTAAAATCATCTTAACATCCACATCTTAATCCTTGAAGTAGAAATACCAATGGGTTTCAGGTGCACATGACACCTTTATTCATGGAATTATCCAACATCTGAAAAACATTTCTGCTTTCATCAGTCCATTGGATTGGTCTTGTATCCCGAATTTGGTCCACTGAAGTGAATGGGTCTGAGCGGGAAAAACTTTACATCATCTAGGGCATGCGCACCATCGTTTGGAGAACAAGAGTAGATTGGTTCACAGATGGAAAATTAAATTAAATTATAGCGTGATATCCACAAGATATGTGATAGCTTTCTGATCTCTTGGGATCCCACCGCTGTAATATCCACTGATCTTGAGAAAAGGGATCTGAAAAGCACCATTGGAATAGAATGGAGGCCATGGCCATGCATGAGTGTCACCAATACTTTCAGTGTTTATGGGACTGTCGGAGATAGCCAAAGAGTACAGCACTCAACCATCTCTTGCAGAAGGAAAAAAAAAAAACTTTAAAATTTCAATGAATGAGGAGACTAAATGGGAGATTTTTTTGAAGATCAAATATTCCTGAAAATCTACAAACATCTGAAGAGCAAGACTGCTGCTGCTCCTCCTAATACTGCTTAGGGCAGTCTACTGTATGGCCATAAGTCTTCATAGCCCTACAAGAGCACATTTAGATCCACTAGATCTCCCCGACCCACATCCGTGTTACCTATAGCCAAAAGTACAATTTTTAGTTCAGGGGGACTAGTAAGCTAACTAGGAGCTTGGTCCATAATCTGACATTGGGTCGTCCAAAGTGTCCATCCACTGATATGGGGGGATGTATAGGAAGCTTCAGACATTACAATCTGTTAGCACACTAACTTCCATCATCATTCAGAGACGGATGATGACCGAACACTGGTTGACATTCGTTATTTATGGCTTGTCATCACTCATGTCTCATCACTCAGTACCATTGCTGGTTCCTCAAGACAAGTCCCAACTGGCTCCTCTGGCTGACCACACACCACAACGAAAGGATTCCCTCACACATTCCAAAATTGTCAAGTCAACTCAGAAGTCATCTGTCTGGGCTGTTTACTTTAAGCACTGAAAAAAAATTTGCAAAAAATGTTAAAAAAAAAAAACACTCATGTCCTGGAGAAAATTTCAAAAAATTGTATCCAGGATACATTTGTACATTGATGCGACACGTGATCTGAATCATATTTTTCATGCCGGATTCACATGTCCATATTTCACGGTCTGAGTACGGATCATGATGAACAGACCATCTACGGTTTCTATGATCTGAACTGAACAGACTGCATATCTGAGACTTTCAAGTTCGGCTCAGAAAACTGTGGCTGATCAGTAGAGATGAGCGTTGTTCTACTCGAACTGTTCGCCAATCTCAAATTCGAGCTGTTTTGGGCGGTGTTCGAGCCGTTCGGCGAACACGAACAATTTGAGAAAAATTCGGCTGTTCGAGGTTATGTTCGATAACTGTTCGTGCACCAAAATCATAACTGGATTTTTTCTCAGTAATGATGAAAATTAATGTTAATACGCAGTTTGAGTGTACAGCGGGGCGGGGGGAGGGGCAGGGGATGGATCTCTGCAGGAACAATGAAGATCTCCATTTTTTTTTCTCTTTCCCGCATTTGCAGTGGGGAGGTGCAATCTGTCAGCCTATCAGCAGCGCACACACGGAGCGAAGTGCTTTTTTTCACACAAGCAAGGGCATGTGTCATTGGCAGTGTATGTCACATGTCCTTGCCCTATAAGACCAAACCATTTTCCCCGTCGCCACCATTTTCTCACTGCTGCAGCTGCGTGTTAGACGGCACCGCTGTTGCTGTGTGCGCTATACCTTGTTAATTTCAAGCCAATTTTCGCACAAATCTACAGATAGCTTGGGAGTAGGGAATAGTTGTGATTGCAGTCCTTTTAAGGACTAGGTTACAGCATTTCCTACGACTTTTATCAGGCAGGTCTGTGCTCTTAAATAGATAGGTTGTGGGAGTAAAGACTAATTGTAATTGGAGTCCTTTTCAGGACTAGGTTACATGAGTTCCTATCAGTTTTTGCCAGGCAGGTCTGTGCCAGTGCTGTGCAAGTTTTTTTCACAGCATTTGGCTGAATCTAGCAAAGCTAATCCTTTTTGGCCTATTGCAGAGTGTGTTAGTCAGTGGAGTAGCCTATCTGTGTTGCAAGATATACCACCTGTGTATAGAATACCAATTTTTTTACTGCACCTAGTGAAGTAAAATCTTTTGGGCATAGCATCATTCTATTAGTCCATCTATACTGACCTCCATCAGGTTGCAAACTGAATATATTTTTTTCTGCATCTACCTCTGAAAAAATATTGGGCTTCTAGCTGTGTGTGGGACTTGTTCTATTAATCCATCTATACAGACCTCCATCAGGTTGCAAACTGAATATATTTTTTTCTGCATCTACCTCTGAAAAAATATGTGGCCTTCTAGCAGTGTGTGGGACTTTCTCTATTAGTCCATCTATACTGACCTCCATCAGGTTGCAAATTAAAAATAATTTTTATCTGCATCTACAGTACCTCTGAAAAAATATTTGGGCTTCTAGCAGTGTGTGGGACTTTCTCTATTAGTCCATCTATACTGACCTCCATCAGGTTGCAAACTGAATAGATATTTTTTCTGCATCTACCTCTGAAAAAATATTGGGCTTGTAGCTGTGTGTGGGACTTGTTCTATTAATCCATCTATACAGACCTCCATCAGGTTGCAAACTGAATACATTTTTTTCTGCATCTACCTCTGAAAAAATATTTGGGCTTCTAGCAGTGTGTGGGTCTTGTTCTATTAGTCCATCTATACTGACCTCCATCAGGTTGCAAATTGAATATAATTTTTTTCTGCATCTAACCCAGCCAATAGTTTTGGCCTAATACCACAGTTTGGCCACTCAGCTCTGCTCGGTTCCCATCCATTGTTTTTTTGTGCAAACAACTCCAGAGTTGTGAATTAGTTAACCACCAAAATGAGTGGAAAAAGGCCTGCTGCTGGTGGAAAGGGGAATAGGCGTGTTGGGAAGGGGAAAAAAGGTTGTGTCCGTGGGGTAGGTGTTAAAGCAACAGTAACATCTGCAGAAGAAAGACCATCTTCCAGCCAAACTAAAATGTCTACTTCTTTTAGCG
Organism: Phyllobates terribilis; assembly: GCF_046119375.1. Taxonomy (NCBI): domain Eukaryota; kingdom Metazoa; phylum Chordata; class Amphibia; order Anura; family Dendrobatidae; genus Phyllobates; species Phyllobates terribilis. The sequence goes on from NW_027362770.1 coordinate 161,350,760, forward strand.
GACAATGTGATAAGATCCCTTTCTTACGGCCACGCCAATCGCTACAAATTCCAGATGAGGCACAAAAACAGCAGGTGCTTCAACGGATATCAAGTGCTCCTTTAAGTGGGCTCTCCTCCACATCAACTTCAACATCACAAATACTCCAGTCCTCAAAGGTGTCACCCCAATCGCACTTGCTTCCTCACAGCTCCCAAATCTCCAGCTGCCCGTCTGAGTATGAGGTAGAACAGATGGTTGAGTCTGCAGAGCTGTTTACTCATACTATAGCCTGGGAATCAGAGGTCGACTCCAGCGCTTCTGTGAATCCAGACGAGGAAATGATCTGCACTGATGCCCAGAATCTTTATGAGTCGGATCCAGGACCAGACGCAGAAGGTTCTGACCATAATGTAGACCCTCATTCCCAAACTGTAACTCCTGTTGGTGGAGACAATGAGGAAGACGATGATAAGACTCAAATACCTGATTGGAGCGACAACTTTAGTTTTTTGTCAGGGCAGGAACAGGTTGTCTCTTTGGACGACGGGTGTGATAACGCACAGGGTGACGATGTTGAGGTTGGAGATCCCACTTACTGTCAACCCACAGTCAGCCAAGAGATGAGGTCAGCAGAGGAGGTGGAGGAAGATGCTAGTGACGACGAGGTCAGGTTGCGCCTTCCTGGACAGAGACGTAGTACCGGAAGCACGTCAACAACTGCATCCTCAAACACAACTCTGCCTCTCACCACAAGTCGTGGTGGCTCTTCAGGTCGCATGGGTGCTAAGCCTTGCATAGCCTGGGCATTTTTTCAGATCGATAAAGATGACCCAACTCGTGTTATCTGTAACATTTGTCAGCAAAAGCTAAGTAGAGGCCAAAAAAATACATAGTTTGAGTACTTCATGCATGAACCGGCACATGGACATGAAGCATAAGTTGCAGTGGGAAGCTCAGTGTGCTACAATGCGGCCTAGCCGGCCGGGCCAACCACCGTCTGCCATATCTTGTGCATCCGCGGCCTCTTCATCCTCTGTGACTGGGGGGACAGCAGTCACACCTGTTTTGGGGCGCAGACCTGCCACCTCTTTACCCGCAACAGCCAGCGTGATTGGCAGGCCATCATTTTCTTTGGAGGTGGTAACACCAGCTGGTGTTGAGCGCTGTCCGACATCGATAGGTTGCCTTGATCCAAAGGTGGTGCTAACATGTCCGCCTGCATCTTCCTCACAGACCGGCAGTTTGCCGGGGACACCCTTATCAACCCCGTCTAAGCACAATAGCCAGCCCTCGGTCCCTCAGATGTGGACAAGTAAAAGACCATTTCCTCCTAGCCATGAGAAAGCTAAGAGGTTGAATTTCACCATCTGCAAGCTCTTGGCTACAGAAATGATGCCTTTCCGCCTGGTGGACACAGAGGATTTTCGAGACCTTATGTCCGTCGCAGTGCCCCAGTACCAGATGCCCAGTCGGCACTACTTCTCAAAGAAAGGTGTGCCTGCGCTCCACCAGCATGTCGCACACAACATCACCGCTTCTTTGAGAAACTCTGTGTGTGACAGGGTGCATTTCACCACAGACACTTGGACGAGTAGGCATGGACAGGGGCGTTACATGTCGCTGACTGGGCACTGGGTAACTATGGTGACAGCAGGACAAGGGGCTGCTGTCCAAGTCTTGCCGTCCCCACGAGTTGTGCGTCAATCCTCTTTATGTCAAAGTTCCTCCACTGCTTCTGCCTCCTCAACCTCCTCTCGGTCTTCCACCTGCACCCAAAGCCTGTCTGGTCATGCCACAAGCTTTGTAACTGCGCAGAAGGGATCCTGCACACCTCCTTACTATGCTGGCAGTAGGGCTCAACGTCATCAGGCGGTTTTTACTTTGAAATGTCTGGGAAATGTGAGTCACACAGCTGAGGAGTTGTGGTCAGCTCTGGAGAACCAATTTCATGAATGGTTGTCTCCACTGGACCTGAAACCAGGGAAGGCCGTGTGCGACAATGCTGCAAACCTGTGTGCGGCCCTTCGCCGGGGCAATGTCACACACGTGCCTTGTATGGCTCACGTGTTGAACCTGGTTGTCCAGCAATTTTTAGCCCACTATCCCAGACTAGATGGCCTTCTGCAGAGGGCACGGTCGCTGTGTGCTCACTTCCGCCGTTCGCATCCCGCAGCTCAGCGACTTACATCTCTACAGAAGTCGTTGGGCCTGCCACTTCACCGGCTAAAATGCGATGTGCCTACCCGGTGGAATTCAACTCTGCACATGTTGCAGCGACTGTGGCAGCACCGACAAGCCCTGGTGCAATACGTTCTGACGTATAGCCTGGGCCAACGAGATCCAGAGGTGGGGCAAATCACGCTGGAGGAGTGGTCTCAGATCAGGGACCTATGCACCCTTCTGCACAGTTTTGAAATGGCGACGAAGATGTTTAGTGCTGACGATGCCATTATCAGCATGACTATTCCGGTGATTTACATGCTGGAGCACATGTTAAACAGAATTCGGAGTCAGGTGGTGGCACAAGAGGAGGTGGAGGAAGTAGAGGAGGAGGAGTTGTATGCGGAAGGGCTAACATCTGCAAGGTCCAGACGGTCGGCAGCACCAAGGCGGCAGGCATGTGAGGGTGGGGGAGATGGTTTTACCAGGGCGCATGGTAGCAGCCAAACTAGTGAGGAAGGTGCAGGAGCCCAGGAAGAAGTGGAGGACGAACTGATGGAAGACTCATCAGATGAGGGAGACCTTGATCACATTTCTGTTGTGCGAGGTTGGGGGGAGAGGACAGAGGAAGGAAGCATGATTGTTACCTCGCCACCAACACAACAGGGACTTGGTGCTCCTGGATGCGCAACACACATGAGTGCCTTCTTGCTGCACTACTTGCAACATGACCCTCGAATTGTGAGAATTAGAAATAATCCTGACTACTGGGTTGCCACACTGTTAGATCCCCGGTACAAAAGTAAATTTGCAGAAATTATTCCTGCCATAGAAAGGGATGCACGCATGCAGGAGTATCAGCAGAGACTGTTGCAGAATCTTACATGTGCTTTTCCACAAAATACCAGTGGTGCACGTAGTGAATCTCACAGTTCCAACTTGCCAACCGTGGGACCGTCAAGTGTTCAGCACTCAAACCGTAACAGAAACACAGTATCTGCTGGTAACATCAATTTTGCGGAATCATTTCACCACTTTTTTAGCCCATCCTTTGCAAGGCCACAGGAGACAAGAAGTCTGACACATAGTCAACGCCTAGAGACGATGGTACAGGAGTATCTCCAAGTAAACATTGAAGCCATGACTGTCACTGGACCCTTGCTCTTTTTGGGCTTCCAATCTGGATAAATGGCCGGAGCTAGCCACTTACGCCTTGGAGATCTTGTCATGCCCCGCAGCCAGCGTTCTGTCTGAACGTGTGTTCAGCGCTGCTGGTGGTGTGCTGACAGATAAGCGCACGCGGCTCTCCACTGATAATGTAGACAGACTCACGTTCATAAAGATGAACAAATCATGGATCCGAAACGACTTTTCTACCCCTGTGTCATCCTGGGGAGAGTAAAAGCTTGATGATTGGTTAAAATCACCCTACCAACCGTTTTAAGCTTTCAAATTACTAATCATGTTTATCTGTATCTTGGCTGGAAAATAATTTGGGCTTTGTAGCAGTGTGCAGCACTGATTCTATTAGGCCATCTATAATAAGCTCCACCAGATTTAAAATTACTAATCATGTTTATCTGTATCTTGACTGGAAAATAATTTGGGCTTTGTAGCAGTGTGCAGCACTGATCCTATTAGGCCATCTATACTAAAGCTTCACCAGATTTAAAATTAATAATAATTTTTAGCTGCATCTAGCCCGGAAAATAATTTTGGGGCTCCGAGATGCGCAAGACACATAAGTGCCTTCTTGCTGCACTACCTGCAGCATGACCCTCATATTGTCAGAATTCGAAGTAATCATGACTACTGGGTTGCCACACTCTTAGATCCCCCAAACTTTTCGATCAACCTTTTCATTTTAATAAAGACCAAAAAAATGGTCATTTTTGAAATTATAAGCATTAGCAGGTTGTTAGAAACTGAAATCAAACAGTTTTCAACTCAAAACTTTATTCTAGGTGATGTTACATTTTCACATAGGACCCCTTGTTCGAAAGGAGCTTCTGAACTCTCTCGTCCATTGAATTTGTCAGGTTTTGGATGGTTTCTGCTTCAATTGTTTTGCATGAGGACAGAATACCCTCCCAGAGCTGTTGCTTAGATGTGAACTGCCTCCCGACATCATAGACACTCCTTTTAATGATGCTCCAAAGGTTCTGAATGGGGTAGAGGTCAGGGGAGCATGGGGGTCACACCATAAGTTTGTCCCCTTTTATGCCCATATCAGCCAGAGATGCAGATGTTTTATGTGCAGCATGAGATGGTGCATTATCATGCAAAAAAATGATCTTGCTGTGAAATACACGGTTCTTCTTCTTGAACCATGGCAGGAAGTGCTGTTTGAAAAAATCCACATACATTATGGAGTTCATCTTTAGCGCCTTCAGGGATCCTAAAGGGGCCAACAATCTCTCTCCCCATGATTCCAGCCCAAAACATTACTCCACCTCCTCCTTGTTGGCGCTGTAGCCGTGTTTGCGTGATGGTGTCCATCAACCAGCCATCCTCCACTCCATCCATCTGGACCATCGAGCGCTGCACGGCACTCATCCGTGAACAAAACAGTTTTGAAATCAGTCTTCATGTAATGTTTGGCCCACTGGAGCCGTTTCTGCTTGTGTGAAGTGGATAGAGGAGGTCGACAGGATGGCGTATGCACAGCTGCAAACCTCTGAAGGACCCTGCATCTTGTTGTTCGGGGGATGTTGGAGGCACCAGCAGCTTCAAAAACTTGTCTGCTGCTATGACAAGGCTTTTTTGCCGCTGCTCTTTCAACCTGACGTAATTGCCTGTAGGAAAGAGTCCTCAATTTGCCCTTATCAGCACGCACACGTGTGTACTGTGAATCAGCTACATACTTCTTGATTGCCAAGACACTTCATCCTGATCATCGCACAATGTTGATTGTAGTCATGCCTTGACCTAAACACTCCACAATTTGTTGCTTCTCAGCAGCCGACGCATCCTTTTTCTTTCCCATTTTGGCAGAAAATGTAGGCTGCTTAATAATGTGAGACAGCCTTCTTAAGTAGTCTTGCCTTTCATTGGACACACCTGCCAAACTAATTAGCACAGGTGTCTGCAATTGCTTACAGTGATATAAAGAGCCCTGACACACATCACCATCAATGAGTTTAACTGACAAACAAACAAATTCTTCCCTTATCACTCCTAAACACTTTTTGCATAATAATTTGGAACACAGTGTACATGTGCTTTTCCACAAAACACCAGTGGTTCACGTAGTGAATCTTACAGTTCTAACTTGCCAACCGTGGTCTGTATGGAGTTGTTCAATAAAGGGCCCAAAATTAAGATAACATAGATGGGAGAGGTCTCTATGAATAGGAATTCCTAAGTATTTGATACCCTGTGAGGGCCAGGCAAAGGGAAAGTTGGACTGGATGGAATCCTATATGGATTTGGGGAGGGAGACATCGAGGGCCTCAGACTTCGCTGCATTGATTTTAAAATTTGACCATGTAACAAAGTGATCTATTTCAGCCATAACAGCATGGATGGATATATGTGATTGAGTGATATATACTAGGACATCATCAGCAAATAGAGAGCACTTGTACTCGGTGCCTCCCACCTCAATCCACCTAATATTGGGGTTATGGCGAATTGATGAGAGCAGGTGCTCTGTCACTAGGATGTATAAGAGAGGGGACAGAGAACATCCCTGCCTTGTCCCATTGGTGATTGTGAAAGGTGATGAAAATGTTCTGACGCGCCCCCTTGGGACACCCGGAGCCGGACCCTTTTTGGTGGATGATGGTGGTTGTAGTCTCCGTGGCGGCGACCCGGTTCCGTGGCTCAGGGCGGTCAAACCAGTGGCGGAACTATTTATGTGGTTTTGATGTTTAAATGTCCGACTACGCCACCCGTGGATTGCGGTCAGAGTGAACCGCCGCTCCAGGGCAGACCGCTGAGGCTGGTGTTGTGGGTGCAGCAGAGCGTAGCATAACTCCCCACGGGAGGAGTATAGCCTCAGGGCAGTGTATGCGGAGGATGGGGGTGATGGTGCAGGGCAGCAGCAGTAACGACACGGAGTCAGTGATGCAGTCCAGGGCCTTTACTCACAGTTCTTATTATCCAGACCACGTCTGCAGGTAACGGCTGCCCACGTCGTACTGTGCTCACCAGGTGAGGGGCTCAGACAACTCCCAGATAACTTTGGAGCGCTTCACAGGACCCCCTTTGTGTGTCCTTTGTCTGGCCTTTCTTACCAACACTTCTGTCCGGCTGCCTCGGGCCTCCTCTTGGTAAACTTGGCGCCAGTTTCCCTGACCCTATGTGGTGCCTTCCTAGCGGGTGTAGCGAGGGGCTGCGCCACATAAAATGTCACAGCCTCCTGTTTCTAGCTGAGGGTCGTTTCCTGCCTCCACTAGTTTCGGGGACCGGTCTCCCCCTTTGGCCTGACCCCTCCACGCAGGTGGATTCGGGCGTGCGGTGGCGACTCGCCCGTCCGCACCCCTGGGATCCCTTCGTTCCTCGTTCCTGGAGCCTTCTCCGCTCCTCTTCCTTCCTTCTCCCTCTTCCAGGCCTGGGCCTCTGTTACTAGGCCCGCCTCCGGAGCAGAGCTCATGCAGAGCCCCTGCTCCCTGCCACTTCTGCTCAGACTTCTCTGCACTGAACTAAGATGGTGCCCACCTTTTATACTCCCTTCTCAATGCACCCAGGAACTGCTTCCTCCCTGCTCCTGCACTACAGGGTTCCCCTTCCTCAGTGTTCCCTCCCCCCACTCCAGCCAGGGACAGGGACTGTCGTGCCCATCTCAGAGGCATATTGGTCGCCCTGCCCCACGGCAATGTGGTGTAATGCATGCAGGTGTCGGGTCCTGATCCACACTCCATCCTTACCTGAGAGTGAGATATCACACCTCTGGGTGAGGTGCAATACCTCTGTAGCAACCGAGCCGTCAGGGTGCTACAGTTCCATTTATCTTCAGCCTAGGTGACGTATTGCGATACAGGGCCGTGATTTTGGCTATAAAAAGGGTCCCCTAGACCCCTACCCCAAGCTTTTTAAGAGAATCATATATGGCGTGCCAGGAGACTCTATGGAATGCTTTCTCAGCATCCAACGAGAGTATCTAATTACAAATTTTTAACTGCATCTAGCCCAGGAAATACTTTGTGCCTAGTAGCAGTGTCTGCTAGTCAGCGGATTATCCTGGCTGTTAAGCAAGCTACACCACCTGTAGTTTGGACACTTAATTTTTTCAAAGGAAATGCTTCGGGACCACGGGATACTCAGTGAAGAGCATCAGGAGGCACCCCAAGGCATAGGGGCTGGGACTGGCAGTAGGATGCCTTGCGGTGGACAGCCGTGCTCGATCCTTATAAAAGCTTTTTAACTGCAGCAGCTTTAGTGGACGCTACTGGAGCTGGAATTACGCGGCTGCTGGCATGAGACTTGCCTTCCAATAGATCCTTGTAAATGGATTTAAAGTGTATTCATTCAAATTAGAGAGACAATTTAAATTAAAAAGCTTAGAGCTGCCTTCACCACAGGGGGGCTCGCTCGACCCACCAGCGGACAGGCACCAGTATTGGGAGAGGGGGGCTGGCCGTCAGGGTTCACCGCGGCTCTGGCACAAACCCGGCGACGCGGAGGTGGCACGGGCAGGAGCGGACTGAACGTGTCGGCTTCTCACTTTTTGGATTTTAGAAGGGCATGACATGCCTATATCTGTGTCTCCCCCTCCTTTTACTCCTCCACCTCTTTTCTTTTCGCATGACTATATGTACTTGTCACTTTTCCATGTGTTAGTTGTGTCTTCTGAGCAGTTTGTCAGCTTTTGGACACCTTTGAAGGTGTTTTCTATGTGTTTCTATGTGTTTTTGTTTGCCTGCCATTGGTTTTAACGGTGTTCGAAGGTGTTCGACGAACAGTTCGACGAACAGTTCGGCGAACACACGGGTGTTCGACGAACCGAACCGAACACTACGGGGGTGGCTCAACACTACTGATCAGTAAGGACCACAAATGTGTGAATCTGGCCTTACCCAGAATGAAGAGTGGCTACGAAGAGGGTCTGTCACTTAAGAGGACCCATCAACATTTCCATCAATTCCAACTGTGTATTACTTTTTTTCCCCTGTCGAATACTATGCGGAAATTAAACACTTTTCAGATCCTCCTAGATTAAAGAGGTGGGTCACTCTATGATTCTTCTTAAAAATCAAAAAAGTCTATTTATTGTTGCAGCAAATGTAATGTAATTACTAGAGAAGGGTCGATGTCCTCTCTTCAAAAACAGCTTCCTAGTTCCATCACTTTAGTGAATCAGAAACAAGCGAAGGTGTGGTCCCTTGTCCATCATTACTCCAATTGAGGCCTCTGATGGACAGGTCTGGCCTATACCCCTTCCATCAGTGGCCACGTTCTGGACCTAAGCATCAGACTGTTGAAGGGCAGTTGGTTTGGGGTTTTTACCCCATTGACCTTAAATCACTGGAGTGTCTCCTTCCCTTCACCATTATCCAAACTAAACCCATCTCTAAACTATGTGTATTTAACATAAAGGGGTTGTTCAGTCCACCATTTTGGTAAGCTATCCATCGGACACCCAGCACCCTCACGATTAGCTTTTATTCACGGCCGGATGTAATGGAGCGGTAGAGCAGTACCATGTGTTTACATCTGGCCACCACTGGAACCATTTCAGCTTTTCAGTGGGGGGTACCGGCAAACCAATCTCATATTGATGACCTAGCCTATGCATAGGTCATCAATCTGGTGTGACCATCAAGAACTTAGTATAGTAAGTGCAGGGGTTGTAGTCCTTGGAGCCTAAGGGGGTACAAAGCATATCTATAAAAAAGGCCATTATTAATAAAGCCCTTGTGATAGTTGGGGATCTTGTAGGAGATGTTGCGTTGGGGTCTACAAACTTGATGTTACACCACTGTTGACAGGACAATCCCTTTAGGCAAAATCCTGGATTTAGGGAAAAGAAAAAAAAATGTACAACAATCAACGAGTGCCCCTAGAGACCAAAGCTGGAACTTCCACACCAGCACATGCAATAACAATACTTTTTGAAAAATGTAACGTCTTATCTGGCATTTCTTTGATGAAAAACACATTTCTACAGCTCAGACTCTAAAACTGAGTTAGTCTTTCATCCATCAAGCAAAAATAAATGACCGTCTAGTGAATCCTTGGCAATGAAGCTCAACTTTCTGCAAGTTAATCACTTTAAAATCAATTTATCATCAGTGGGTCAATAAACCGCTTGTGATGAGGCTTAAAGGGGTATTGCCATCTCTAAGATTATATCTCAATATGTAGTAGGTGTAATATTAGCAAACACCTCCAATTAGAAATATAGTAAAGTTCTTCAGATTCGCTATGTCACTTACCCCATGTGCAGGGCATTACAGTAGCTTAGATATCCATAGTTCCGACTAGTGTTGAGCGAATTTGTTCGGCATTTAAAATTCGTGTTCGGGGTTTCATCTTGTTTGCGCCAAAAAATCGGCTCCGCCCATGAACATTCCTGATTCTCCACACTGTCACACAGATAACTGCGTGACAAATCAGGATTGTTCATGCGCGGAGCTGATTTTTTTTGGGCGCAAACAAGTCGGAACCCCTAACACGAATCTGAAATGCCGAACAAATTCGCTCAACACTAGTTACGACCACAAACAACTAACTGTCACTATATGAGTAGTCGTAACCATGGATACCTAAGCTACTACAATGTCCTGCACATGGGGTAAGCAACATAGCTTATCAGAAGAACTGTACCTACATTTCTAATTGGAGGAATTTGCTAATACTATTATTATTACACCTAGTACATATTGGGATATGATCTTAAAGTTGGGAATACATCTTTAAGGAGCCGCTAAATGTGTTTGCCCACACTTCAGGCTCCATAATATCACTCAAATTACCAGCCTGACCCCAAAATAAAAAAATAAAAAATTGGGCTTAAGATTGGCTAATTATCCACGGAGACAGGCTTCTAGAATGTGACTTATGTCCCGGCTCAGACTCGCTGTCCCGTTCCCGTTGTTTGGGTAAATGAGAATAAATATTAAGTCTTTTCAGTCAAACACAAGTTCTACACAAGTCATTATGAAGTTTTATGAAATGACACAACAGTTCATTTATACCGTCCATATGAATGCCATAAATGTGTCACCGTTACCCTCGCAGCCCCGGACACAAACTCTAGTCACTCACTCCTAATTTTTTTTTATTATTTTCTTAAAATTTTGGCACCAGGCAGGATAAATCACAAAAAATGATGCATCGCTACAAAAATATCCAAAAATCAGCGGTTTCAAAGTCTCACCGCCCCCCACTGCCACTTCCCCAAAAAGGGTGTCCTGTCCTGCAGCATCTCCCTATCACAACCATCTTTGTGTATGGGAATAACACTTGGACTAGTCGAAGGAAATTCATATTTACAGAGAAGGTTTGTTTCAAGCAAAAATAAAAAAGAATGAAACCCTGTGGAGTCTGTCAAAAGAGCAATAAAATGAGATCTAGGAAAATATGACGGGATGTAATGGACAATTTGGAAAGGTAGCTAAAAAAAGAAGACATTTATTTATACATACATGCTGGGAAAATAAAAAATAATAAAAAATAATCTTTAATACTGAAAATATATATTTAATTAATTTTGCCTTATAAAAGTTTATGCAAATCAAAATTTGTCATCCACATTTTTTATGCAACCCACAAAATAGCTACGTTTACTTATTTTTTCCTTGAAATGACGGTCACTTTTGGATGTTTCTTAACCCTTTCACCCTGAAGCCTATTTTCACCTTTCTGACCATGTGTCAATTCTGACCACTGTCACTTTATGAGTTAATTACTCTGGAACGCTTCAACGGATTCCCCTGATTCTGAGATTGATTTTTCGTGACATATTGAACTTATGATAGTTGTAAAATTTCTTTGATATCACTTATGATTATTTGTGGAAAAAAAAATCGGAAATTTGGCAAAAATTGTGAAAATTTTGCAATTTTCAGACTTTTAATTTTTATGCCCTTAAATCAGAGAGATACAGTACAGACCAAAAGTTTGGACACACCTTCTCATTTAAAGATTTTTCTGTATTTTCATGACTATGAAAATTGTACATTCACACTGAAGGCATCAAAACTATGAATGAACACATGTGGAATTATATCCTTAACAAAAAAGTGTGAAACAACTGAAAATGTCTTATATTCTAGGATCTTCAAAGTAGCCACCTTTTGCTTTGATGACTGCTTTGCACACTCTTGGCATTCTCTTGATGAGCTTCAAGAGGTAGTCACCGGAAATGGTCTTCCAACAATCTTGAAGGAGTTCCCAGAGATGCTTAGCACTTGTTGGCCCTTTTGCCTTCACTCTGCGGTCCAGCTCACCCCAAACCATCTCGATTGGGTTCACGTCTGGTGACTGTGGAGGCCAGGTCATCTGGCGTAGCACCCCATCACTCTCCTTCTTGGTCAAATAGCCCTTACACAGCCTGGAGGTGTGTTTGGGGTCATTGTCCTGTTGAAAAATAAATGATGGTCCAACTAAACGCAAACCGGATGGAATAGCATGCCGCTGCAAGATGCTGTGGTAGCCATGCTGGTTCAGTATGCCTTCAATTTTGAATAAATCCCCAACAGTGTCACCAGCAAAGCACCCCCACACCATCACACCTCCTCCTCCATGCTTCACGGTGGGAACCAGGCATGTAGAGTCCATCCGTTCACCTTTTCTGCATCGCACAAAGACACGGTGGTTGGAACCAAAGATCTCAAATTTGGACTCATCAGACCAAAGCACAGATTACCACTGGTCTAATGTCCATTCCTTGTGTTCTTTAGCCCAAACAAGTCTCTTCTGCTTGTTGCTTGTCCTTAGCAGCTGTTTCCTAGCAGCTATTTTACCATGAAGGCCTGCTGCACAAAGTCTCCTCTTAACAGTTGTTGTAGAGATGTGTCTGCTGCTAGAACTCTGTGTGGCATTGACCTGGTCTCTAATCTGAGCTGCTGTTAACCTGTGATTTCTGAGGCTGGTGACTCGGATAAACTTATCCTCAGAAGCAGAGGTGACTCTTGGTCTTCCTTTCCTGGGGCGGTCCTCATGTGAGCCAGTTTCTTTGTAGCGCTTGATGGTTTTTGCAACTGCACTTGGGGACACTTTCAAAGTTTTCCCAATTTTTCGCACTGACTGACCTTCATTTCTTAAAGTAATGATGGCTACTCGTTTTTTTTTCACAAAAATTTTCCATTAGACACAATTTTTTTTTACTTTCACAAGGGTAACAGGAGAAATGCAATTTCTCCTGAGCACACAGATACCCCATATGTGGGGGAAAACCACAGTTTGAGCGCACGGCAGGGCTCAGAAGGGAATGAGAGCCATTTGACATTTTGAATGTAAAATTTGCTGGAATAAATTAGCGGACGCCATGTCGCGTTTGGAGAGCCCCTGATATGCCTAAACAGTGGAAACCCCCCACACGTGACACCATTTTGGAAGCTAGACCCCCTCAGAACTTATCTAGTTGTGTGGTGAGCACCCTGAAACCCCAGGTGCTTCACAGAAGTTTATAACATTGAGCCGTGAAAATAAAATTGAAAAAAATCAAATTTTCCACACAAAAATGTTTTTTTTAGCCCCAAATTTTGCATTTTCACAAGGGTAACAGGAGAAAATGGACCTAAAAATTTGTTGTGCAATGTCTCCTGAGTACATTGATACCCCATATGTGGTTGAAAACTACTTTTGAGGCACAGTGCAAAACTCTGAAGGGAAGAAGTGCCATATTGGAGTTCAGATTTTGTTTGGTTTAAGGGTGCCATGTCACATTGGTAGAGCCTCTGAGGTGCCAGACCAGCAGACCCTCCATAAGAGACCCCATTTTACAAACTACACCTCTCAATGAATTCATCTAGGGGTGCAGTGATCATATTGACACCACAGGTGTGTCACAGAATTTTATACCATTTGGCAGTGAAGAAAAAATAATTACATTTTTACCACCAAAATTTCATTTTAGCTCCAGATTTTATATTTTCATACTGGAAAATGGGTAAAATGGCACCAAAATTTGTCCCACAATTTCGGCTGAATGTAGAAATACCCCATATGTGGTTGTACAGTATTGCTTAGCCACACGGCAAGACTCAGAGGAGAGATGGAGCGCTATTTTCCTAGAGTAGTTTGCAGACTACAGATACAGAGCCCCTAAGTGCTAGAACAGCAGAATCCCCTCAAGTGACCCCATTTTGGAAATTATACCACTTTGGGTATTTATCTACAGGTGTAGTGACGATTTTGACTCCATGGGTGTTTTCCAGAAACAAGCAGCAGTGGATGTAGTGACCAGTACGTTGTAGTGACCAGCTAATGCTTCTGGAGACATGCACTCGTAAATTAGGTGGACTCTCATCGTTACAGAAATGCCAAACATGTGGACGCTAAATGTGGTTTAGGCACATTGGTGCTCAGAAGGGAGGGGGCATTTGGATTTGGGAGTGCAGAATTTGCAGAATTTCTTTTGGGGGGCAATGAGCCATAGCACTTTTCCAGAGCCTTTGTATTACAAGTTACATAGAAGCCCACTATATTTCCATTAACAGGTGATAAACCTGAGTGGGGACTAGCTTTTTATGTGGATTGAGTTGAAGCTTTTATTGGAAACATTTTACATAATGTTTGGGATCACATTTATCCTACGCTCTACGCTGAGCACTTACATCGGGGTTTCAATCTAATTCTCTGAGTGACGTGACAGATGAAACCCCCGATGAATCTATTCACTATAATGAGGCAGTAGAGTTATTCTGGACTTCGTCTGGCCTCTGTTCAGTGTTGCCCTTTTCAGAGGTGCACAAAACTGTGGCCAATGGCACTTTTATGCACGCCTAATAAAAAGACGGACACCCTGGGATCACAGGCCAGGCGGCGTCCACAGTGCCTTCATCTGCCACATTACAGGGAATCTTCCGCCGGAGGTTCAGTCTGAATGACGTATTTCAGAGATTTACACGGAAACCCCAGTGTAAGCGCTCAGAGCAGAGTACAGGATAAATGTGAGCCGAGCCTTACTGCGATCTTTGGGAAGCAGAATGAACAAATCAACAGCAGATGAAGAATCAGTTTTAGTTATTTTTTACACCGTTCCTGAACGGTATAAGTGATTAGACTACTTATTCCTCAAGTCGGTGCGATTACAGCGATACCAGATTTATATTGGGTTTTTATGTTTGGCAGTCGTCACACACTAAAAGTCGCTTTTTATTGCAAAAACAGGTTTTTGCATCCCCATATTTAGGCAGCTATAACTTTTCCATATTTTGTCTGACAGGGTCATGTTAGGGCTTGTTTTTTGTGGTACGAGTTGATGTTTTTATTGGTACCATTTTCAGCTACGTGACATTTTTTGATCGCGTTCTATTCTGATTTTTAGGAGTCAGAATGAACAAAAACCAGCAATTCAGGAATTTTTTTTTTTAATGCTATTCCGCGTGTGGTAAAATTGATAAGGCAGCTTTATTCAGGTCAGTATGTTTACAGCGATACCACATTTATATAATTTTTTTAGGTTTTGGCGCTTTTACACAATAAAAACTATTTTATAGAAAAAAAAATTATTATTTTTGCACCGCTTTATTTTAAGAGCTATAACTTTTTTATTTTTCTGCTGATGGACCTGTCTGGCGGCTTGTTTTTTTGCGGGACAAGATGATGTTTTCAGCGGTACCATTTTTATTTTCATTCATCTCTTTGATCGCATTTTATTGCACTTTTTGTTCGGCGGTATGACGATAAAACATTAGTTTTTTGCCTCTTTATTTTATTTATTTTTTTATTTATTTTTTACGGTGTTCATTGAAGGGGATAACTAGTGAGAGAATTTTATAGGTTGGGTCGTTCCGGACAGAGCGATACCAAATATGTGTATTTTTTTGGTTTATTTTTTTTTTACATAAATAAATGAATTTATCGGATTCAAATTTTTTCATTGTTTTCTGTTCTTTATTTTGGGATTTTTTTTTTTTTATATTTTCACAATTTTTAATAACTTTTTGTTTTACTTGTTCTACATTGTCCCAGGATGGGACATCATTTTTACACTGACAGATCGATGATCTGATACTCTGCAATGCTTCTGCACTGCAGGGCATCAGAGCAGTGTCTGACGGGCAGGGTCTCTCAGATAGAGCTGACACCCGCACTCGATCGCGGTGGTGCTCAGCGTGAGCCTGTGCGATCGAGAAGAAGTATATGCAGGGCGGTTTGCGGGAACGCAGCTCCCGCAGAAAAGTAAATATACGGCATATGTCGGGAAGGGGTTAAAAGGGGTTGCCCACTTTTTGGTGCACTTTTTTTCTTTAAGTGAATAATTTGGGCTAAAAATCATTTTTGCTATTGGGTTTCATTACAAATTTTGCACAGTTTGGCTTTTACAGGCTCTTTGTTTCCCAACACATTCAACTTTGATGTGGTCTGTGGTCATAAACCGGCTGAGAAAAAGATTAAAAAAAAAAGTTACAAACTTTCCGGTTAGATTGTCAGAACGAGTTCACTGATGGATTCCCAGTAAGAGGTTGGCCACTTTCTCTTGTCAGAGCGGTTTCCTCTGTACTTTGATGTGGTCTATGGCCATAAATCAGCTAAAAAAAAAAAGACAGATTAAAAAAATGAGTTACAAACTTGACTGACCAACGCTTCTGCCCATTCAATGGCTGGAGAATCATGTGATTGTATGAGTGGAAGTGCTGGTCAGGAAAGTTTGTAACTTTTTTTTTAATCTGTATTTTTTCATATGATTTATGACAACAGACCACATCAAAGTACAGTGTGCAGGGAATTAAGAAGCCTGTGAAAGCCAAAAAAGTGAAAGATTTGTAATGAAACCCAATTATAAAAAATATTTTTAGCACAAAATGCATGCATTTAATTTAAAAAAGGCCCCAAAAAGGTGTACAACCCCTTTAAAAATGGCTGCCTTCATTCATTCTTAAAGGGGTAGTCAAATAAAAAAAAAAAAATTACAGAGGCAAAAAAATAAATAAAAATAAATTATATATACACATACATAATGATGTATAGTCGATCGTTCTAACTCTTTTAGCAAGTGGCTTCAGTGGTCTCCAGCATGACAGGAAGTATTTGTGTCCTGTTCCTCTGACCGCTGAGGACTGTGATTAGCTGTAGTGGTCAGTTGACCTTATTACAACAGAGTTGACAAAAACGGCCAAAACTAGAGCCAAGAAGGTTACAGATGGTGCATATACAGTACAGACCAAAAGTTTGGACACACCTTCTCATTTAAAGATTTTTCTGTATTTTTATGACTTTGAAAATTGTACATTCACACTGAAGGAATCAAAACTATGAATTAACACATGTGGAATTATATACTTAACAAAAAAGTGTGAAACAACTGAAAATATGTCTTATATTCTAGGTTCTTCAAAGTAGCCACCTTTTGCTTTGATGACTGCTTTGCACACTCTTGGCATTCTCTTGATGAGCTTCAAGAGGTAGTCACCAAAAATGGTTTTCACTTCACAGGTGTGCCCTGTCAGGTTTAATAAGTGGGATTTCTTGCCTTATAAATGGGGTTGGGACCATCAGTTTTGTTGTGCAGAAGTCAGGTGGATACACAGCTGATAGTCCTACTGAATAGACTGTTAGAATTTGTATTATGGCAAGAAAAAAAGCAGCTAAGTAAAGAAAAACGAGTGCCCATCATTACTTTAAGAAATGAAGGTCAGTCAGTCTGAAATATTGGGAAAACTTTGAAAGTGTCCCCAAGTGCAGTTGCAAAAACCATCAAGCGCTACAAAGAAACTGGCTCACATGAGGACCGCCCCAGGAAAGGAAGACCAAGAGTCACCTCTGCTTCTGAGGATAAGTTTATCCGAGTCACCAGCCTCAGAAATCACAGGTTAATAGCCGCTCAGATTAGGGACCAGGTCAATGCCACACAGAGTTCTAGCAGCAGACACATCTCTACAACAACTGTTAAGAGGAGACTTTGTGCAGCAGGCCTTCATGGTAAAATAGCTGCTAGGAAACCACTGCTAAGGACAGGCAACAAGCAGAAGAGACATGTTTGGGCTAAAGAACACAAGGAATGGACATTAGACCAGTGGAAATCTGTGCTTTGGTCTGATGAGTCCAAATTTGAGATCTTTGGTTCCAACCACCGTGTCTTTGTGCGATGCAGAAAAGGTGAACGAATGGACTCTGCATGCCTGGTTCCCACCGTGAAGCATGGAGGAGGAGGTGTCATGGTGTGGGGGTGCTTTGCTGGTGACACTGTTGGGGATTTATTCAAAATTGAAGGCATACTGAACCAGCATGGCTACCACAGCATCTTGCAGGGGCTTGCTATTCCATCCGGTTTGTGTTTAGTTGGGCCATCATTTATTTTTCAACAGGACAATGACCCCAAACACACCTCCAGGCTGTGTAAGGGCTATTTGACAAAGAAGGAGAGTGATGGGGTGCTACGCCAGGTGACCTGGCCGCCACAGTCTCCAGACCTGATCCCAATCGAGATGGTTTGGGGTGAGCTGGACCGCAGAGTGAAGGCAAAAGGGCCAACAAGTGCTAAGCATCTCTGGGAACTCCTTCAAGATTGTTGGAAAACCATTTCCGGTGACTACCTCTTGAAGCTCATCAAGAGAATGCCAAGAGTGTGCAAAGCAGTCATCAAAGCAAAAGGTGGCTACTTTGAAGAACCTAGAATATAAGACATATTTTCAGTTGTTTCACACTTTTTTGTTAAGGATATAATTCCACATGTGTTCATTCATAGTTTTGATGCCTGCAGTGTGAATGTACAATTTTCATAGTCATGAAAATACAGAAAAATCTTTAAATGAGAAGGTGTGTCCAAACTTTTGGTCTGTACTGTACATCTTTTTATATCCATCTATTGGTGTTGTAATTTTTTAACCCTTTAACGACTCCACAAAGTGACGACTATCAATGTAACTTTATTTAAGGGTGTCTCCTTAAATCAATACTTATTGCCTATGATTGACAGATACCGACTCGTGATTCACGGCTGAGACACAGTGGGCACTTCCTTCTCGTGAAGGACTTGGGTCCCTCTTGAGGTAGGACCTATACCAATCAGAAACTTAACACATGAATAAAAAGGCATTCACACATCCATGTGCCACGGTCCATGATTCAAGTACTGACTACAGGTCTCCCAACCTAAACAGCCTCATAAGAATTTATAAGGCTGTCAAGTTTGGTTGCGGAGACCCATGGCCGATCTGTGCATCGCAGTCTGTATTCAGACAGCGACACACGGATGTGTGAAACCAGAATAAGTGATAATTATAACCCCTTTGAATTTACTGCATCCATTACGGAGTATTGATTTGTATAAAAGTGACCTTACAACATTTTTGAGCTACAACTTCATTACATCCGTGCCATGGCCCAGGATGGAGAGGGCCCTACAAACAAGAAGGTTAGAACTACTTAGGCTCTCCTAATGTCCAGAAGCACCAGGAGAAGGCCCAATTTTATTGCTATGGGCCCCAGTTACCTGTACTTATACCCTTAGTGGTAAATAAATTGAAGACTGAATAAAATATATTGACGTGGTAGCCTTTTTGTTTGCATAGAAATTTTAGTGAGGTCCTTCTGGGATCGTATTGATTGAGGTGCTATAGCCATGACCCTCTTAGCAAATTCAGAGATTTTCCAGGCTAGTCAAATATCCTAAAAGGTATGTACATCTTTGCATGATTATTTTTTTATTATGCTATTACATCGACGATGCTTCTATGAAAAACCTACCTACACATTTCCATGGTAACAGACAAACAAACCCTGTGTAGTCTGATCCTTCAGTCCTACTTCATGTTCACCTGGCCTCTAAATGATCAGTCTACTTTCAAATATTCAAACATGATCTTATTGGACAAATCCTAAGCGTAAAATCTGTATATTACTTTTTTGAGAAAAAAAACAATGTCGTATTAAACCCACTCACATCCAAAAAAAAAAATAAAAAAATAATAATTTTAAAGTGCTGGCCATTGGGTGTTTCCCTTCTGTCTAACTTGCTGACAACTGCCTGTGTAATCGGACTTAAGCAGCAGAAACACCGAGATGGATCACAGGAAGCAGGGGTGGGCCTCTGTCTCGCTACAGGAAACAGGGGTGGGCCTCTGTCTCGCTACAGGAAACAGGGGTGGGCCTCTGTCTCGCTACAGGAAACAGGGGTGGGCCTCTGTCTCGCTACAGGAAACAGGGGTGGGCCTCTGTCTCGCTACACGAAACAGGGGTGGGCCTCTGTCTCGCTACACGAAACAGGGGTGGGCCTCTGTCTCGCTACACGAAACAGGGGTGGGCCTCTGTCTCGCTACACGAAACAGGGGTGGGCCTCTGTCTCGCTACACGAAACAGGGGTGGGCCTCTGTCTCGCTACACGAAACAGGGGTGGGCCTCTGTCTCGCTACACGAAACAGGGGTGGGCCTCTGTCTCGCTACACGAAACAGGGGTGGGCCTCTGTCTCGCTACACGAAACAGGGGTGGGCCTCTGTCTCGCTACACGAAACAGGGGTGGGCCTCTGTCTCGCTACACGAAACAGGGGTGGGCCTCTGTCTCGCTACACGAAACAGGGGTGGGCCTCTGTCTCGCTACACGAAACAGGGGTGGGCCTCTGTCTCGCTACACGAAACAGGGGTGGGCCTCTGTCTCGCTACACGAAACAGGGGTGGGCCTCTGTCTCGCTACACGAAACAGGGGTGGGCCTCTGTCTCGCTACACGAAACAGGGGTGGGCCTCTGTCTCGCTACACGAAACAGGGGTGGGCCTCTGTCTCGCTACAGGAAACAGGGGTGGGCCTCTGTCTCGCTACAGGAAACAGGGGTGGGCCTCTGTCTCGCTACAGGAAACAGGGGTGGGCCTCTGTCTCGCTACAGGAAACAGGGGTGGGCCTCTGTCTCGCTACAGGAAACAGGGGTGGGCCTCTGTCTCGCTACAGGAAACAGGGGTGGGCCTCTGTCTCGCTACAGGAAACAGGGGTGGGCCTCTGTCTCGCTACAGGAAACAGGGGTGGGCCTCTGTCTCGCTACAGGAAACAGGGGTGGGCCTCTGTCTCGCTACAGGAAACAGGGGTGGGCCTCTGTCTCGCTACAGGAAACAGGGGTGGGCCTCTGTCTCGCTACAGGAAACAGGGGTGGGCCTTTGTCTCGCTACAGGAAACAGGGGTGGGCCTTTGTCTCGCTACAGGAAACAGGGGTGGGCCTTTGTCTCGCTACAGGAAACAGGGGTGGGCCTTTGTCTCGCTACAGGAAACAGGGGTGGGCCTTTGTCTCGCTACAGGAAACAGGGGTGGGCCTTTGTCTCGTTACAGGAAACAGGGGTGGGCCTTTGTCTCGCTACAGGAAACAGGGGTGGGCCTTTGTCTCTCTACAGGAAACAGGGGTGGGCCTTTGTCTCTCTACAGGAAACAGGGGTGGGCCTTTGTCTCTCTACAGGAAACAGGGGTGGGCCTTTGTCTCTCTACAGGAAACAGGGGTGGGCCTTTGTCTCTCTACAGGAAACAGGGGTGGGCCTTTGTCTCTCTACAGGAAACAGGGGTGGGCCTTTGACGCTCTTATTTTGATCTCATGTCTGTCAAACTGCAGACAAAAATAAGAGAAGCAGGCTCTCAGTTCAGGGCAGGCAAGCAATGGGAAAGGAGGGGAAAAGAAACTCCAGAACCTAAAATGCCATCAGAATGCCCATAAAAAAAGAACCACCCACTTAATAAAAAAAAAAAAAAAAAGTGGATGGCAAGTTACAGAGCATGAGATTCAGCACAGTTCCAGTCCACATTAGACTGGTTTGTTCACCAAAAGCAGATTTAACTTGTAAGGGATGAATGCAGCAAGAGCATGACTGTATGTGAAAGGACAGTTACACTTTACACTCCGGTACTTTTAAGAATGCATAGTTCATACTTTGTTCCTGACAAGGCTACATACGTTGGTAATGGAGGAGTAATGCCAATGACGTATAACAAGTAACAAATAAGACACATAGTATAAAATAGAATAAAAAAAAAGAAACAAACAACTATATAAAAAGGTGAAACAATGAACTTACTCACCCAGGCAATTGTGTCCATCATGGGCCAACATAAATCCATCATAGCAAGTACATCTATAATTCCCCGGTATATTAATACATTCATGAACGCATCCACCATTGTAGTCATTGTCACATTCATCAATATCTGGAATAAAGAAATCACATTTTGGTGAGCTCATCCTATAACATATATATGCGCATAATACAGGAAATTAAATTTATAATCCACTATATACAGAGCAGCGTATAATCAATTTATTACTTCACATTGGTTGCTGTATATATTTTTAGAGCAGCAACATATTCTATAGAGTGGTACAAAACAATCTCTGTCCCCAATAGGATTTCCCTAAATAAAACATGCTCCTACTAGGGTCAATTCAACATACCACAAAGAAACAAAAATCACACCAACTCTGATCAAAATCAAATTAATGGCATGTTACGAATATAAAATTGACTTCTCTTTCTAACCAAGTGAAAAAATTAATTTTCCAACCACATTTAGGTGAGTGAGTAATCGGCATCAATAAAGAGGACCTTTCACTGGATTTTTTTCATTCCAATGACCTCCTCCGATTGGTGCTGCTTCACTGATTCAGGAACAGTTTTACTTTTTCTTCTGCGCCCCTCCATTCCAAAGTTATGCCCCCTGGTAACAATGGTAGGGTGGCTGTGTTTCTATTGGCCAGCATCAGAGGACAAAAAGGAAACACCCACAGAGAAGATCTACGGTAGACGCCCAGTTTGTGAAAGGGGAAAATATACCATTATTAATGGGGGCATAACTTTGGAACAGAGGGACACAGAAGAAAAAGAAAAACTGTTCCAGAATCAGTGGAGCAGCACCAATCAGATGAGGTACTCCGTTGTAATTAAATAAATCCAGTGAAAGGTCCCCTTTAATCCAAAAATAGTAAGTAAAAAGTCATTCTCAAAAGGAAGCAATATATAATCAAAAGGTATATAAAGTCATATGCCCTGGCAAATCCTTTACATACAATATACAGTGACTGGCATGTCATGCTCTGTCCATGGTACTGACGGAACTGAGGGTATTATGGAGCCAAAACAATTTACGAAATTTGGCTCAGAATGACAAGAATAGGTGTAAATTATAAACCAACTTCAGACAGGTTTGGATTAAATTATTACAAATTAGCCCCGCAAAGATGATTTCCCCCCCAGCTTCATCAAAAATGTATTTTTGCCCCTCAAAACAAATTCAATACTCGAAAAACTTCCATCAGGGTGTGCTAAATTTAAAAAAAATATATATATATTTTTTTTACAATTAAGAACTTAACATTTTGGGGCATGGTACCCATATTTCAAGGTCTATGGGTATCATTTTTGCTGGTGGGGACCATTAAGAGTGTGAAAGGAGACTTATAGACCAGGCAATGCTTCATGGGATAATGAGAGGAGAGATAATTTGCATACAGTAACCTCAAACCTTTTTGCATTCAAAATTCAATCCTGCAACATTTCCCATGTAGGAACAGCACCACCTAGCTGCCATTATATCGTGAATTGATCGAAGGTGCTAATTAATCCTCATAGTTTAAACATTATCGATTTTCTTTCCTTTTGGAGAATTAATTTCACTTCTATTGCCCTAAAAACTGGCAAGATATATACTGTTATCTAATCTCTTCATCTTAGAAAAGAAAAATAAAGAACACGAGGCAAAAGTAGGTAATATATAAAGGACGTGTGTGTTCACATTATTGTGCTGGTTCATCAAGTTTGTTTTTTTTTTATTTCGCAACGCTGTGAACTTAAATTCCTTTGTTTGTGCCAACCATGCCTGGCACCCAGAAGGCACTAATGAAAAAGTTATTTTATGGTAAAATTTAAAAAAAAATTTCACCTTTCAGGACATGAGTTATGATGTCCCGCTTACTACCAGGGTATACACATTTCAGCCATGCAGTTTCTATGTTGCCCATGAAGAGGGCCCACAGTTCAGTTTCATACCTCCGATGGGGGTGAAAGGGGTAACGTTTCTCCTTGTGGAGAGTGACAAGCCAAGTCTGGCATGTCAGAGTGAGGAGACTTATAAGTTACTAGATGGTGGCCCGATTCTAACGCATCGGGTATTCTAGAATATGTATGCGGTACACCGGGCGCAATCAGCAGAGCGGTGTTTAAATTTGGTGCCAATATCGCTGATTGGTCGTGGCCGGGGGCCACGACCAATCAGCGAACTGTGTTAGTGAAGGACGGAGAGCCTGTTTAAATTTGGCACCAATCAGCACAGCGGTGTTTAAATTTGGCGCCAATATCACTGATTGGTTGTGGCCGGCGGCTCTGGTCCTCTGGCAGATTCCCGGGGGCTGCAGTGCTCGGTCTACCGGCCCTTTAATTCTTACCTAGAGTGCGTCCAAACCGAGTTCATTACTAAATGCCGTGGAGCATACAACGCTGGATTAAGTACTGACGCTGGCCAGTGCCACTATCAAGACGATCTTTGTGGGCAGAGTTAGCACGCTCTGTGCTCCTACGTGCTCCCGTCCCACGCCGTGTGATGTATTCACCAGTTGCAGTCTTCTGTAGACTGTGTTGCCTGTGCTATGTATATACTGCAATCTTGGTGTTGCCTACTCGATGTGTTCGCAATGAATATACACCAGTCTCGGTGTCCCCTTCGCAATGTATATACACCAGTCTCGGTGTCCCCTTCGCAATGTATATACACCAGTCTCGGTGTCCCCTTCGCAATGTATATACACCAGTCTCGGTGTCCCCTTCGCAATGTATATACACCAGTCTCGGTGTCCCCTTCGCAATGTATATACACCAGTCTCGGTGTCCCCTTGCAATGTATATACACCAGTCTCGGTGTCCCCTTCGCAATGTATATACACCAGTCTCGGTGTCCCCTTCGCAATGTATATACACCAGTCTCGGTGTCCCCTTCGCAATGTATATACACCAGTCTCGGTGTCCCCTTCGCAATGTATATACACCAGTCTCGGTGTCCCCTTCGCAATGTATATACACCAGTCTCGGTGTCCCCTTCGCAATGTATATACACCAGTCTCGGTGTCCCCTTCGCAATGTATATACACCAGTCTCGGTGTCCCCTTCGCGATGTATATACATCAGTCTCGGTGTCCCCTACGTGATTTATATACACTGCAGTCTTGGTGTCACCCATGCAATGTATATACACTGCAGTCCCGGTGTCTCGTATGTGACGTATATACACCAGTCTTGGTGTCGCCCACGCGAGCTATATGCACCAGTCTCGGAGTCTCCTACGTGATGTGACGCGCCCCTGGGCCTGCTGTGTCGCGCAGCGTCTCGCGCACGGGGGCTTACCCGGAACCGGATCAGATGAGGGTTGTAGTCTCCGAGTGGCGGGGACCCGGTCCGTGCCCAGGGAGTCAACTCAGTGTGTGGCAGTCTTGATAGATGTTATTTGAGTGTCGACTACGCCACCCGTTGATTTGCAGCTATGGAGCTGCCGCTGCAGGGCAGACCGCTGAGGCCGGTGTAGAATTGTGCAGCGTGATAGTATAACCCCCAACGGGAGGGGTATGGCCTCAGGGCAGCCGACGTGGAAGATGAGGGTAGCAGGAACCACTCAGACGGTGCGGTGTAATTCAGGGTCTTTACTGGTAACAACGATAGACCCTCCCGGAGTACTTGCTAGCGAACGGGGCCTGGTCAGTCCTTGAGCAGATGGGATCTCCCCTGGCCAGGCGGAGTTGTAGGCCTCCCAAACTGACTGTACTCTTCTGGCTACCTTGCTAGAAGCGGATATAAGTAGCCCACGTCCCTGAGTGTACCGTGTGGTGCTCACCCGTATGGCCGGTGACTCGGGGCCTTCTAATGGCTTCCGCTCCACGATGGCGGCGCTGGTCCCACGCGTGTGACCGTGCCTTCGGGTTTCTGGGCCTGAGGACCTGAAATCCCCTGCCGGTCGGCTTCTGCTGCTGGGTAAGAGTTAGTCCCCACAGCCTCGGACGCCGGGTCCGGTAAGAAAGCTTCTCAGTCAGGGCGAGCTCTGCAGCTGCCAGCCCCTGACTTGTAGTAGTATTGCTCCCACTGAGCTTCTGCTGTTTCTTCCTGTGACTGTTTCTTGTCTCTACTCTCCTTGACTGACTAACCCTACTTCAGCCCCGGGTTTATATAGGGGAAGTTCTTCCCCTCCCAAGACTGGGCAGGAGGTGTGGCATGCACAGGATCCCTGACCAAAGGACCTCCCACCTGCTCTCAGACATAACATTACATTACTGTGGAAACCAGACCCC
The DNA here is from genome assembly GCF_046119375.1 of Phyllobates terribilis. Taxonomy (NCBI): domain Eukaryota; kingdom Metazoa; phylum Chordata; class Amphibia; order Anura; family Dendrobatidae; genus Phyllobates; species Phyllobates terribilis. Next base: position 161,376,252 of record NW_027362770.1, read on the forward strand.
TGGGGTGCCACAGATGTATATAAGTTGACGCGCCCCCTGGGCCGCGTGTGTGTGGGGATACCCGGAACCGGACCTTTTGTGGATGCTGGGGGTTGTAGTCCTTGCGTGGCGGGGACCCGGTCCCGTGGCTCAGGGGGGTCAACCCAAATGCCGGTCTATTTATAGGGTTTTGTGATTAAATGTCCGACTACGCCACCCGTGGATTGCGGTCAGAGGGAACCGCCGCTGCAGGGCATACCGCTGAGGCTGGTGTTGGGGGTGCAGCATAGGATAGTATAACTCCCCACGGGAGGAGTATAGCCTCAGGGCAGCAAGTGTGGATGTTGGGGGTGATGGTGCGTGGGAGCAGCAGTAACAACACAGTCCTGTAATGCAGTCCAGGGTATTTACTCACAGTTCTTTATCCACGTTACTACAGCTGGTCATAACGTCCCACCTCGCACTGTGTTCACCAGGTGAGGGGCTCGGCCTACTCCCAGATAACTTTGGAGCGTTTCACAGGACCCCCTTTGTGTGTCCTTTCTCTGGCCTGTCATACTTCACCAGTGACCTCGCTTCTGTCCGGCTGCCTCGGGCCTTCTCTGGTAAACCTTGGCGCCGTTTCCCTGACCCTATGTGGTGCCTTCCTAGCGGGTGTAGCGAGGGCTGCGCCACATGAAATGTCACAGCCTCTGGTTTCTAGCTGAGGGTAGTTCCCCGCCTCCACTAGTTTCGGGGACCGGTCTCCCCCTTTGGCCTGACCCCCCTACGCAGGTAGATTCGGGCGTGTGGTGGCGACTCGCCGGTCCACACCCCTGGGGTCCCTTCGTTCCTTGTTCCTGGAGCCTCCTCCACTCCTCTTCCTTCCTTCTCCTTCCTCCAGGCTCCGGCCGCTCTCTCCGGCCTGCCTGCGGAGCAGAGCTCGGCCTGAGCCTCTGCTCCCTGTCTTCTCCTCTCACTGAACTGACTGACTTCTCCCAGAACTAAGATGGTGCCCACCTTTTATACCTACCTCTAAGTGCACCCAGGAACTGCCCTCTCCCTCCTATGCACTACAGGGTCCCCCCTTCCTCGGTGTTCCCTCCCCCCACTCCAGCCAGGGACAGGGACTGTCGTGCTCTACTTGGAGCATATCGGTCGCCCTGCCCCCCGGAAATGTGGTGTAATGCATGCAGGTTTCAGGGTCCTGATCCACACTCCATCCTGTGGATGTGAGATATCGCACATCTGGTTGAGATGCAATACCTCTGTAGCAACCGAACCCTCGGGGCGCTACAACACGAATCTTGGTGTCGCCCAAGTGATGTATATACACCAGATGCGGTGTCACCCACGGGATGAAAAAAAAAAAAAAAAAAAAGGTTCCTCACTCCTGCTGTGGAAGGTAGAAGTTTTCTTATTATTTGTAAAAAATAAATGTAAAACAAGAATTACTAAACACTTCAATGCTATTTTTGTAACTTTCAACATAAAAATATCGTTTGGTATAAAACTGGCAGCCGAAATCATACTGGTGGTTCCAGTAAAGTGTGACTGGTCTGCCCATTAGGAAACACTACGACCACAATTGCAACCTCAGTGAACTTCCTTCCACCCTGTCTGGTGAATCATTCGCCCTTTAGGGTCCCCAGCTCGGGTGATTTATATCTCGGCTTCCCAATATTCAAAGCTTATTGCTATCCTGAACATCCAAGAGGACCAAGTCTGCAATTATGGGTACACAATAGCCAACGTGTCGCTGCCAAATAATAGATTTTTAAGTATTTGAAAGCATTGAACTTGCAAAAAAATGAGAATCAATTACTTGACACAAAGGGCTGCTGTTTTTGTAGGCAGCGGCCGCCGAGATAATTTGTTTTCTGTGTTATCCTTTACTATAAAGAAAAGTGCTTTATATTGGGAGGTTTTCCTGCGCTGCCATATCCAATTATTGGTCTTCTAACTCTCCGCTAAGCTCTGGATGAAACCAGACTCCAAAATACTCAGCTTTTCTCCCCTCTAAGTGAACCACAGAAATAATATTTAAACCGTCCCTCCCCCCAGTTAAACCGAGCTCAGCTCTTCGGGTGCCAGGATAGGAAACTTTGCTATTTTTGCAAATTGTTGGGCAATCGGACGTGAGACATATTTGTCATGGTCACAAAATATATTAGCTATTGCTCGTTTATTTAGAAATTAACTCTGCAGAAATAACACCAGAGCTCATTTATTTCTCTTCCTCTTGCTCCACCTGCCTTCTAACTTCAGGTCGATGTCTGCCGAATATAGTCAGGTCATCAAAAATCTGCAGTTAAACAAGTGTTTAATTCTACTGCAGCGCCACCACAGGGAGATTTAGGTATTACCCAGTCAGACCAATAAGCAATAAGACATAATGCATGGACATGGTAAGGGAGAAAAAAGGAAAGAATGAGCGATGCAAGAGCCGGGTCGAGGACGGGGCGCGCGCCCAAGATGAGCCGGGTCGAGGGGGGGGGGGGTGCGCGCCCAAGAAGAGCCGGGTCGAGGGGGGGGGGGCCAAGAAGAGCCGGGTCGAGGGGGGGGGGCGCGCCCAAGAAGAGCCGGGTCGAGGGGGGGGGGGCGCGCCCAAGAAGAGCCGGGTGGAGGGGGCGAGCGCACCCAAGAAGAGACAGGTCGAGAGGGTGCGCGCAAGAAGAGACCGGGCCAGAGGGCGCGCGCAAGAAGAGCTAGGGCAAGAGAACGAGCACAAAGATCGCAACAGAAGAAGATCGCGACAGAGAAAAAGAAAATGACAAGACAGCATGAGAGAATGATGGAGAGAAACGACAGAGAAAGCAAAACTGGGAACCAGCCTCGAGGGGAGGCGCGCGCCCAAGAAGAGCCGGGTCGAGGGGGGGGGCGCACCCAAGAAAAGCCGGGTGGAGGGGGCGAGCGCACCCAAGAAGAGACAGGTCCAGAGGGTGCGCGCAAGAAGAGACAGGGCAAGAGAAAGAGCACAAAGATCGCAACAGAAGAAGATCGCGACAGAGAAAAAGAAAATGACAAGACAGCATGAGAGAATGATGGAGAGAAACGACAGAGAAAGCAAAAACGAAAGCAAAACTGGGAACCAGCCTCGAGGGGAGGCGCGCGCCCAAGAAGAGCCGGGTCGAGGGGGGGGGGCGCACGCCCAAGAAGAGCCGGGTCGAGGGGGGGGGGCGCGCCCAAGAAGAGCCGGGTCGAGGGGGGGGGGCGCGCGCCCAAGAAGAGCTGGGTCGAGGGGGGGGGGGCGCGCGCCCAAGAAGAGCCGGGTCGAGGGGGGGCGCGCACCCAAGAAGAGACAGGTCCAGAGGGTGCGCGCAAGAAGAGACCGGGCCAGAGGGCGCGTGCAAGAAGAGCTAGGGCGAGAGAAAGAGCACAAAGATCGCAACAGAAGAAGATCGCGACAGAGAAAAAGAAAATGACAAGACAGCATGAGAGAATGATGGAGAGAAACGACAGAGAAAGCAAAACTGGGAACCAGCCTCGAGGGGAGGCGCGCGCCCAAGAAGAGCCGGGTCGAGGGGGGGGGCGCACCCAAGAAAAGCCGGGTGGAGGGGGCGAGCGCACCCAAGAAGAGACAGGTCCAGAGGGTGCGCGCAAGAAGAGACAGGGCAAGAGAAAGAGCACAAAGATCGCAACAGAAGAAGATCGCGACAGAGAAAAAGAAAATGACAAGACAGCATGAGAGAATGATGGAGAGAAACAACAGAGAAAGCAAAAACGAAAGCAAAACTGGGAACCAGCCTCGAGGGGAGGCGCGCGCCCAAGAAGAGCCGGGTCGAGGGGGGGGGGCGCACGCCCAAGAAGAGCCGGGTCGAGGGGGGGGGGGGGCGCGCCCAAGAAGAGCCGGGTCGAGGGGGGGGGGGCGCGCGCCCAAGAAGAGCTGGGTCGAGGGGGGGAGGGGGGGCGCGCGCCCAAGAAGAGCCGGGTCGAGGGGGGGCGCGCACCCAAGAAGAGACAGGTCCAGAGGGTGCGCGCAAGAAGAGACCGGGCCAGAGGGCGCGTGCAAGAAGAGCTAGGGCGAGAGAAAGAGCACAAAGATCGCAACAGAAGAAGATCGCGACAGAGAAAAAGAAAATGACAAGACAGCATGAGAGAATGATGGAGAGAAACGACAGAGAAAGCAAAAACGAAAGCAAAACTGGGAACCAGAGATAAAAAGATTGAGAAAGTAAAGTAAAACAAGAAAGATAAAAGAAAGCTGCTGGAGGTCCCACATGAATGACATTACCCCAAAGAATTCTCAAATAGGGTATTTGAAAACAGAGTTCCAAACTTAGACACGCCTTTCATAAGGGGTTGTTTCAGATAGCAGAACACCATTAACAAAACTACGGACAGGGTACAACTTTAGAAGTCTAAGTTCAAGGCATTAAAATAGATTGTTGGGGACTTTAAGGACCAGGCATCTACTATATATAATTATTTGCCCTGGCAAAGCACTGTACACATAGATTAGTTCTATTTAGGGCTCGTCCAGACGACTGTATATTCAGTCAGAGTGCGATCCGACAAAACATTGGATCACGCTTGGACCAATATTATTCTATGGGGCTGTGGACATGTCCGATTTGTATCCTTATGGAATAATCTATTTATAAGTCAGGAAAAAAAATCTAAACCCCGCAGGGAAATACTGAACCTAAAAAGATGCAGCATTGAAATAGAAAAATCAAAAGCAACAAAACCTGAGAATCGTTAAGTGCCCTGCAGATATCCACGTTCTAGTTTGATATCTCCCGTCGCGGTTCAAAGAAGAGTAAGCCCATTGGTTTAATTATTAATTAGGACGGATGTCAGGAAAGTGAGCAGATGCTAATTACTGGGTCAAGATCTTTATTTCGGATTTCAAGATTTGGCTCTGTGGCCAAATACTTCAGTTGTTCATTAACCCATAAAATATCCGGAGGGCAAAACATACAAAGCGGCTCAGAACCGAGTCTTATCTTTTATGTGTCCAGTTTTCAGACAAAACTAGATGTTTGGTTTTTTTCCCCCACTGTAAAAGGGAATGTCTAACGTTAAAGGATTTGCTCTTATGATAAAAAGTAAATCTTAATACATAGAATACTTGAAGACTTACTAACAATAGAAACGTCACTCCCATCCAGATTCGATATAAAAAAAATGGATGCTGGGGAAGAAGCGAAATAGGTCATCCCTTTAACTGCTTTTTTTTCCTGGTGATTTCAGAATTCCTGGTGGTTTAGGCTAGTGAAAAAGGTTTATAGTACAACTCCTGGTGGTCTAGAGTCTTTGAGATCCCATGTTCAAGGGAAGGGCCCAAAAAGTGGGGCATCTGAGTACCATAATTTCCAATTTTCCACCCTCTAAGTCCAAATTCAGACATCTTTGTATCATGGTATGGACCGCAATGCATGGACTTAACATGGGTTTCCTGACCTGAACTCAACAGTCTGATATACTGTATGCCTAAAAGGCTGTCTACTTTAGTTAAGTAGACCCATGCACTGATCTAGACCGCAATACACAAGCGTCGGAATTCGGCCTTAAACTGGCCATGCTCATTTCTCAGTATGGAGCTAAAGTTTCATATTCCTCATATTAATAATGTATTTTATGGGAATCTGGATAGAGGGAATCTGGATAGAGGGAATCTGGATAGAGAAAGCTATAAAACACCAAAGAAACTGTACAGATAGTGTGTGACAGCACAGCTAAGAGACCAACTACAATCCATTTTTACACATAGCCAGGTATATTAAGGTTGCTTTGATATTGCTTTCTGCTAACTAATTTGAAAGGATTTTGATGCAATCCTAAGAGACCTCAGCGTGTCATACACATCTTTTAGACAAGTTTTTTGCAGTGCTTTCAATTCGTCGAGAATCAAATTTTTGGAAAAATTCAATGAATTTTGAAAGATTGGCTCATCTCTTTCAGTGAGACTAATACAAGACCTAAAAAGCATTAGAAACCGGCAATAACATATTGTAAAAAAGTTTTAGGAGGGAGTGGGGGGGTTATATTGTTAATCAAGAGGAATTGATTTTTTTACTCAAGCGAATGAAAAGTGTAACGTTGTCCAAAAAGTTCTGAACATTCTGATCTTTGGCTTCAAGAGTCTTTTGGAAAGGAGGTATGAAGTTGACCACAATTTGGTCAGGAGGTCCTCGGATGCCACCATCAAAAGCACAGCCTGGATCAACATAACTAAGAAGCTTTTTGGGGTAAGACGAACTCAACAAAAGCAAATCTGGGTTTCCACTTTACGAAGACCAGACTTGTGATATGACTATATAAACGTGAACACAATGCGTCGCCTCGTTGAGCCATCTGAACGCAAATGCACATAAATGTCCATTGGAAGTAAACGTCTCAGACATACAACTGTAACTATTAACCTGACCACGTAACATGAATTCCACACAAGTTTGTTACAACCTGCGACTTTGAAGTGACCGTTCTAGACCTGGTGCTAAAGTGTACTTCAAATATATAAAGTCTTCCCGAGACACATTCCAGCCGATGACTAGATAAAACGCTGTGTAGTAAAAGAGGTCTAAAAATAAAAATAAATGATAAAAAAAGAACTTAAAATGGGTTTTCCTATCAGCACCAACACTTCTAACATCAGACTCCTATGTATTAAGCTGATCTCTGCTGATCCACCAGTGATCATCTACAATGGTGGGAGGGTCCTGCATCAGCCTGGTGGACAGTGGGCCTAAAGGCCCAAATTCTTAGATGAGAGTGGGCAGCACCCCCTGATCTGACCCCAACTGATGCATATAGGGGGTCACATGACTCTTCGTTAACAAATGGGAGATTTGGTTTGGATAGTTGAAATGTAAAACCCATGGGCCCTAGTTAATTATTGCAGTTTCTCAACTTTTTTTGGTGTAATTTGTTATTTTTTTAGTGGTTATGAGCCTTATTCACTATACATTTTGAGCCATTTTTTTAAACTATTTTTTTATATTATTTTAAGCCTTTATTTTATTTTGGGTTTTTTTCTGCCAACTTTGCTTATTCAGATATTTTAGACACTTTCATCAAATGCGACTTTTACCACTTTTTTGGTGCATCTCATTCCAGTTCAATTTTATGTGACTTTTAAAGGATCCGACTTTTGGTGCTAAAAAGTGACAAAAACTGGATAAAGAAAAAAAAAAAACAAACAGAATTTTGGGGGTCAAATTTATTAACCGCGTTCGTCAATTTGAAGAATTTAGCGCAAAAGAAAGTCAGCGGATGTCACAAGACAAAATTAGGGAAGTGACTTCCATAAATCGCGAATGAGGAATCGGGCCACCTGTGCAGGGGTAAAAATGCAACTAATTTGTCAGCACTAAACGGGGGTATTGTTGGCCGGGGAACCCAGATCTTTAAAGGGGGTTTTCAATATCAAAAAATTGATTTACATAGAAAATTGTTGACGTGTTCAATACTTCTTTTACCCGCTGTGTACCGATTGTAATCTATAGTGCCGTTCACATGTACGTTTTTTTATCCAATTTGTGGATCACACTAAACCATTCAAGCGAAGGATCTGTGCAAAAAAAAAAAAAGTGAGTAGCCATTGAATGCCATCTATGTGTCACCCATTTACTGCCCGTTTTTTACTGAGCAATTGATAAGGAGAAGCTTAAAAAAAAAAAAAAAAAAACACCTTTAGGCTGTGTGCCCACGTAGCGTTTTTCAAGCGTTTTTTGATGCGGAATTTCCGCAGCGGAAACGCTTGTAAAACGCTTGGTAACCCGCACCCCATGGTCCCCAATGGGATTCCGCAAGTTCTATGCTCATGCTGCGGATTTTTCCGCAGCGTTTATGCTGCGTTCAAAAATCCGCAGCATGTCAATTAATTTTGCGTTTCCGCAAGCAGAATTGCCTTTGTCCAATGCATAAAAAACGCAAGGCAATTCCGCATGTGGAAAACGCGTGATAAACGCGCGATAAACGCGTGCGGAATTCCGCATGCGTTTTTCCGGGAGAGGACTTGCAGAAATGAAGCAGAAATTTTCTGCTTCATAAATGCAACGTGGGCACATAACATTATACTGATTATTTTCACACACAAACCAAAAACAGAATTATTAAAGAGAAAAAAAGATGTCCGTCCTTAAAGTATGACAACACAGACATCAAATTGAGACCTATTTTTTTTTTTTTTTTTTCCAATTAGCAGTAAAAATCTACATGGGGATTTTAAATGGATTGCAGTGGTGCGCAATCTGTGCCAAATCCACAATATGGGAACTGTACGATTCAAACAACTTTTCCAGGCCCCTGATTATAAGATCTACCTAGCAGTGTACTCTGTGTAGTTGCGTCACCAATCTACCATTTACACAGATCATCTTAAATGGAACCTGGCATGAAGATTTTACTAAACAAACCAGTGTTATGGCTGCATAGGTTGTGGAATAACAATTAAAATGATACCTGTCTTGCGGTAATCCGATATGCCAGAGCTGAGAAATTGAGCTTTGAAGCCACATGAAAATTAGCCAGTGCACTGTGGGGGAGTGCTGATCGAGGATGTGTCGGAGTACATCAGCACTCCCCCACAGTGCACTGGCTAATTTTCATGTGGCTTCAAAGCTCAATTTCTCAGCTCTGGCATATCGGATTATTGCAAGACAGGTAACATTTTTATCGTTGTACTGGGACCTATACAGCCATACCACCAGTATCAGTAGTAAAATCTCCCTGATAATGTCCACAAGCTTTGAAGAACCCTTAGAACCGGTGTCATAAATGACTAATTTTCATATACAAATCTTGGGAATGTATTCTGAAGTCCCAAGCAGTCTTGCGAGTCCAGAGGAACTAGCTACGGCTGCATTAAAGGAATATTTTCCTGTGCTGTATTTGCCTGGTTGAAATGATGAATTAATCATTGACCACAGGAGCTTTCAGTTGCTACGGGAGAAGTTACTAATTGCGAAGGCATTAAAACCTCACAGAAAAAACATTTAGGCTGAAGAATTTAAGTAGAGGCCGAGCCCCATATAAAGTATGATTAATTACTCCGAATAACACGTGAACTTTCTTGTTTGCGAAGAAAAAGCCTCTCTCCTATCGGACTTCACACCTAAACAAAAGGGAAAGTATGTAAGGGTGACAGCCGCCGGCTCCACACCAAAATTCCACAATCCCCATGTTTGTGGTCATGGTCATTGTTCTATCTCGGAGGGTCACGTGACCGGTCATGGAGGTCATTTTCTTCAGCTCTTTCAGGATCTAAATCAAAATATTCACTGCAAGGGTGAATATAAGAGCATGTAATATTGAGAAGCTCAAAGTTGGGGATTGGACGGTGAAATAAAATTACCCAAAAATTAACCTTACCGCCACCGGATATGTCAACTAAAGGGGGGGGGGGGGGATATTTGAACAGCTGTTAGCTGCATAGAATAGGGTGATCTTCCCGTGGCTAAATCTATACCGATACCCATTATTAATATCAGACCACAGATCCCAGAACAGACCCCTATTTTAATATATACCTATTATTTTTAGGCAATACCCTCCCAAAATATGGGGTGTGAAGATATTTAGATCTGATCTGCAGTCTGATATTGAGTCTTATTGACAAAGATTTATGGGAGAAAAAAAATGCTCTACCCCAGAGGTAATGGAAATATCCCACTAGTGCCACCTATTCAAAGTAGCTCCTAGAAGACCCTTTAAGGGGAACGTGTCAGCAAGATCAACCCCCTAAAGTTTAGGGCTTAAACTGTTTATATGAGAATGTAGGTCGCGAAAGATAAACGCATTGGTACTATTATATGTGCTAGCCTGGAAAAAAAATCCATGAGGTGTTAAGTGCTTTATACTATCCAGAGCACTTAATGAAACTCTGCCTACTGAGGTCACTTCCATCCTTAGCACCTCCCTCTCTATGTGAATAACTCATTGTGTTTCCAATGTCAGGCGCCGGCCAGGAAAACTAGTGTCTACGTAGATCACAGAAGAGTAAGGAAGACCCCTGAAATGTCTGAGTGTACAGCATGGCTGGGAGGTACCTGCGCAGTAGAACTTTACATCCAGCGCAGAATTTTTTCAATCCTCCACCTAATACTCCAGACAATATCACTCAGAGAGGGGGGTGCTAAGGATAGAAATAACCTCACGAGGCAGAATTTCATTAAGTGCTCAGGGTGGGACAAAGCACTTAATTGATCATTTCTATTTTCGTGTGACTACATTACCAAATCACAACTTGCGATCTTTTATTTTGGGCCATGCAGTGAAAGAACACTTGATGTCAGCTTCCCTCACAGCTAATTACTAGGAGTTTATGTCTTAGGAACCCTTGTGAAAGTGATCAAAATACACATTTTTTCAATGTAGGCATTTACTAAAACAAATGTGAGGAGAGGAGCTTGCGCCTCCCTCCTTAACATCTGATAATAGGCGAATCGTGAACTGATTAAATGCAAAATTTGCGCTCCACCAATTCAGATATTTGCATCTTGCTCTGCAGAAATCTTTCTCATCGGGGTTTTGATTTTTCGATCTCATTCTAGACTGAGCTAAACCAGGCATTCGGGAGGGAAAATGGCCGGGATTAAAGGGAGACACAGATATATTGTGAGGTTTAGTAGAGAGCCGGGCGTCAAATACACAAGCATTTTAAGGCTTATGGACCTCTCTGATGTGGACGACATTAAATAGATGCGAATGAAGCTGTTCAGCTAAAGGTTTTCTACAGACATCATTTACAGAGTGTTTTATTCATTTGTACGAAGCCGCGAATATCGACCCGGCCGCCAGACACACGGAAATGTAGGAAAAGGTTAATGCCATGCTAGGTAGAACCCAGCGTACAATGACGGAAAAAAGGGGGGAAGCCCAGCAACTAGGCAAAGGGAGAGTGGAGACCCCTAAGCAGACCCTGACACCCCTATCGTCCTTAAATAGGTTTCACACTTATCTCCGAGCAGGATACCTTAGCCCTGGCTGACCCTAGAGCTAGGCCCTAAGTAGGGAGGGTGAGGGGTGAGCACTAGTCAGCCCCACTGCAACTAAAGACAAACCATGGAAACAGACAAGGGGATACACTTATCTTTCAGAAGACACCACAACTACAATCCACAAAGGAACTCCATGGAGAATCTAGCCGACTGCTAGAATTCCAGACCTGAACAGAGGAATTAACTATCACCAGCAACTCTCTGGAGAAACTGAGTGTATTTAAAGATCCAGCAAGGGTGTGTTAATTAGCAGCAGAAGGTGGAGATCACCGCTGGGTCCTAGAGGGGGAGGGATGATGAAAGGATCAAGAAGGTGTCTGCAAGATCAAGTGCAGCGACCTTCTACAGCCGGATCCAGAATGACTGTCTGTCAAACCTGACACATCCGTGACAGTTAAACATAAATTAAGCGATGCACATATACATAGTGCAGGGCAAAACTCTTAGTTTGGCAATGGTTTCTGGTAATCCAACTGAAAAAAATCATCCCAATGGCTGATTAACATACTACAGAGCATGGTGGCCACTGGCAGATGCGCGAGCGGACTGGAGAGGCGCCGCTCACGGGGAGGCGATGGCGGACGGGAGGGTTGCCGCTCGGGGGGGGGGGGGGTTGTGAGACGAGGGTGGACGGAGAGGCGTTGCTTAGAAAGGGGGGGGGGCGAGGACGGACAGAGAGGCGTCACTCAGGGGAAGACAAGGGCAGACGTAGTGGCGACCCTCGGGGGGGGGAGGGGAAGAGGGCGGACGGAGAAGCGGAGCTCGTGGGAAGACAAGGGCGGACGTAGAGGCGCCGCTCGGGGGGGGGGGGGGGAGAGGTGCAGCTTAGGAAAGGGGGGGGGGGGGAGATGAGGGCGGACAGAGAGGTGACGCTCAGTGGGAGACAAGGGTGGACAGAGAAGCGGCGCTCGTGGAAAGACAAGGGTGGACATAGAGGCGGCGCTCGGGGAAGACGGAGAGGTGCCATGCCAGGGGAGACCCAACATATGGCGACGTGCCACAGAAGACTCAGTGTAAGGCGACGCATCACTCATGGGGGACCCAGCGGACAGCACGGCGACTCTGCATGGGGTCCAACAGCAGATGGTGAGATGCTATGGAGGGGGGCATTCGCTACCATTACAATAACGTACGATACAATTAAGTATAACGGGGAAGTTATAACATTGCCTTGGAAAAAAAAAAATCTAATTAGTCAATGTCATTAAGCGAAGTCCTGCACATACCAGCCGCTCAGGAAAACCTAGACGTCAAATTCCTAGCCGTCTCCATGCAAAATACCTCTGCAGTCATCTCAGCTAAGTAATGTTATTCATTACAAGTACTTAACAAATAGGCCCAAAAGCCGCAGCCGGACCCAGACAGGTAAAAATAACTCACAATTAACAGATTGTTACCCCAACCTGGGAGACGCTTATAAAAACCAACAGGGTGAAAAAAAAGCAGCGCCATTTTTCATCAGATGTTGCTCACTTTCACCAGTGTATCTAAAAAAAATAAACAGTTGAACAAGGCCTCCAATCAGATGACAGCTTTTGTACTTGCCCTGTACTTGAGAAAATAAAAGCAGCATTCTGATTGGTTGCTATGGGCCACTCCTTGCCAGATGTGGTTAGTTTCTATGGGCAAGGCCGAAGTTATCAGAAATTATAAGTATCCTAAAAAAGGGATTAACAACATAAAATGTGGTCATTGTATAATAGAGGGTTCAGCAAGTTGCTAACATGCTTTGTATTTTGGGATTCCTCTCCTGTGCTTGCTGTCAGTGAATGTGACCGCCATTATGGGGCTCACAGACATTTTCCTACTCCTCACATAGCATATATCTAAGCTGGATATAAATGTAGCAAACCCGCAGCAGTTGGAAGGCTATACTACCTATACTAGCGGACAGTCAAAATGGTTCCATCCACTGACAGAAAGAAGAGATGTTGAAATGGTGAAAAATGTAATAACAAGATGTATTAAAAAGATGCAGAGGTTTTATAACAACATTAGGCTCCACGTCAACAGAGCAGCTCTTCGTCTTCCGGGCCGCTCTGTCAACAGGGCATGACTGCTGACATAATGCTGATTGACAGCTGGCTCCCCGCAGTTAGGCAGCGGGGAGCCGGCTGTCATTCAGCCCCTGTCAACTGAGCAGAGCGGAAGAGAAGTCGCTGCTCTGTCGATGTGACCTTAGAGGAAGCCGATGAATCGCCGGTCTGTGACCGCTCTGTGCCGCCAGAGATCGGTGCCGGTAGTCAGCAACCATCGGCCTGTTAGTTCGAGGGATGTGTGAGCCTCACAGCCCATTAGCGGTCAACACCGATGGTATTTCGGGGCGTACAACATTTAAGAAAGGGTTGTGCGAGTAGTGGACAACCCCTTCCATTATATGTTGCAGCCAGGTCTCCTATTTTGCAGCGATTTTTCAGAAAAATCACAGCAGAACCAGAGCAAGAGTCATATATCTCATATATGGACCTCAATCCCCACCCAACTGTCCAACAGTCTGGAGCAACTCCGAAGCAATGGATCCACCGCTGTAAAACTAAACAGGTCATAGTTACCAAAATTTCCTGAAATGCCACCTCCCAAACCCCTCAGCTCACACGAGAACGTCCACTTTTTGGGCAGGATTTACGTAAACCCTGCCCATTCAGGTCAGGAGTCCAATCAGTTGGCAACTAAGAACAGGTCTTTTGAAGCCTGAAGCGGTTAAAAGAAGTGACAAATGGTGAAACATACACACAGCAAGTTCCGCCGTTCCTTTTTTTAGAGCTTTTTCAGGTGGAATTCACCTGAAAAAGACATGGAATTTTTCATTCCCTGAATTGTTTTTGCAACCTTTTGATTGACCAGTGCCTAGTTTGGAGCAGAACGGCTTCGGAAACGTGACGTGCGGTCTCTTTTTTGCCCATCGGTCATTTTTAAGAACCTGAAGTGGAAAAAAAAAGAAAACAAAAAAACTACCCAAAACACAACGAATGACTAACAAAGTGATTTTACAATAGAAAATAATTGGGAGGGGGATGTTTGGGGGGGTTTTTTGTAATTTTTTTTTTTTTTTTTTTTTTAGCACACACACTCCAAAAATCTTCTAAAAAAAAAACAACCCTCCGTGTGCACATACTCTTAGAATGGACGCTCTTAAAAAGTGTAACTAAACCTTTACTTTAGCATTTTATTTTAGACTTCAGGATATTTTAAATGCAAGCAGGAAGGTGGCAGTTCGGGTCCTGAGACCCCCACCGATCGTTCCACCCTTTCCTGAGATGTGCCCAGCTCCGGCTGCCAGTGTGCGCTCCAGTCGAGTGAACGGTGCACTTCTCAGTGAGGAGGTGGTTTTGAGGGGTCTCCGAGCCTGTACATCAATAACAAAGCTCTTATTTATCATCACCAAACCTTACCGTTTCCCCCTTTTTCATCACCATAAACTGCTGTTTATAGCTGGCACATGAACTTTTGGGTCCTGAATTTTCCCAGGACTGTCATGAACTGTCTTAAACCATCCCAGCAAATTTGGATATATCCCTATCCAAAAAGGAGCAGGGTTACATAAGCCCCCTCCCAAAAGTGGGTGTTCCCATCTGGTTTAGCAGGTCCCATGGGACGGGACTTAAAGGGGTATTGCCATCTTCAAGATGCTACCCCAAAATATAGCAGGTGCAGTAATAATAATTTTAGCAAAATACCTCTAATTAGAAATGTAGTACAGTTCTTCTGATTAGCTATGTTGCTTACCCCATGTGCAGGTCATTGTAGTAGCTTATATCCCGGGAGGTGGGACCATATCCCGGGAGGTGGGACCATATCCCGGGAGGTACTGTCATTTTTAAAGGTGGTATAATATTTTTTTAAGGCAGTACTAGATCCCAGGTGGCAGTACTATATCTTGCTAGGCAGTGTCAATTTTTAAGGTGGTATCATTTTTTTTTAAGTCAGTACTATATCTTGAAAGGCAGTAGTATATCCCAGAAGATTATGTAATTCTTAAAAGGTGGTATAAAATTTTTAAAGGAGGTACTATATGTTGTTAGGCAGTGTCATTTTTTAAG